>NC_063444.1:16603013-17803013 GCF_020379485.1 Brassica napus | reverse complement strand
AAGATCTGGTTTCTGGTGATATGACATATATGCTCTCTTTCATAGCTCGTGGACGGTTCTGTGGTTCGCTGATTTTGTTTCGTCTCCCCTTCCTTCTATGTTCTCTCATCGCAGCTTTTATCACACTGCTCGCATCTCTGGGGGCTCTCCCTTTCACTATGTTTGCCAATCCAGGTTTGGATAGTGATTTCCTATGTGTATGCTTTGTTGGCTTAGATGGTTGTTTCTGGTGTTAAGCTTAGGCTTTGGTTTCTCGGTGCTTACCTTCCATCCTCCCTCTTTCAGTTTGTTTATCTTGTTCCCATCCTTCTCTTGGTATAGGTGTGTGAAGTTAGGCTCTTAGAGTTTTCGTCCCTTATATCCAGAACTTTGTGGTTATTTGTTGGCAGGGACACCTTGTATATGCTTTTTTAGTTTATGAGATGGTTCTTAACTCTTGGCTGGTGGTTGTGATTCCACTGATTTAGGCATGTGTCTCTCTGCTTCATGGTGACTTTAGCCTTCCAGTGATTATTCTTCTTCTGACCTGCTTTCTTGTTTTTTTGCGTTAGTGTTTGTTCGCGTTCCTTTGTGTTCGGGGATTGCTTTGTCTCAGATTTTATGTTTCTAACATTCTCTAACTTCTGCTTGTTCTGGCCAAGATACTCTATGGTAAGGTGATGTAAGTTAGTTTTCGTTCTTGATCTCCTTTCAGCTTATTGAGTTAGTGTTATTATGACATTTTCAGTTTTTTTTTTTGTGATTGTGGAGGTTTTAGGTTTAGATTATATGTATGCTTTAGTTTCTTCTTCTTAGTTTGGTTATTTTATAATTTTTAATAGTAAAATAAAAATATAATTTGTAAGTAAAATATTATAAAATAGTTAAAAATTAATAAAATAATGAAAATTTATGTTATTTTTAGTTGTGAATAAATTAAATATTCAAAATATATTTATATTATTTTATATATTTATTTATTCATCTTGCATTTTAATGACAAATAAAATAGATTATTAGACTTTATGTGATGATGGTTAGTGCAAGAAGGATTAGATAATACACAATTAGAAAATGTTGGGCTAAATTACAGTAATCTAAGAGAATAAGGACTTAGAATGTAAAAAGAAAAAATATGAGGACACATGTCATCAAACCTCCCTTCCACATGTCAAAAGAAGAGAAAAAAGTATACTTTATATATATAGATATATGCTGGAACTGGATTATCCTTTTTTGGAATGGAATTAAGTGAAATGATCAATTTCATTAATTCAAATTTTTTTTTTACCATTTAACATGAAAAGAATGAAATGCTCATTCCATCAACTCATAAAGAATTTAAACAAAATATAAAGCAGAACATTCCATGAAAATTTTGATTTACCAGTTACGAGCTTTTGATTACACTACATTCCATTCATCTTATTTCATTCTTCTTAATTCCGTTTATTCCCTTTTGATTTACGAGTTACAGGCTTAATGCCCTAGTTATTCAGTGATTTTGCCATGAAATTTTCTAAGGGTGTTTTATTGAGAACTTATGTAGGTATTACTCATACATAGTAATATGACATATATATATATATATATATATATATATATATTTAGATAGAATCGGTCTAATATTACTAAAGGTTTTTTTTTTAAATTAGTAAAACCACCGAATGTTTTGCTATTATTGAACGAATTCCGAGTTCAGTTGGTACATTTTCTCCAGTTTCGCCTTCCATACAAGATGAATATAACTATGATATTATCGCTATAATTTATTAATATCCATTTATTAATGATCCAGGATGTAATGATAAATAAATCAGCAGCCAAATTATTAAAATTATTTATTTATTAAAATAAAAAAAGGTAATGACTGATTTCAGTTACTATAGATTTCGATGTACTTTTTTTATAGAAAACAAGAGTAAACCAAATCCTAGTCTTTTTACAAAAGAATTCGATCGCATGTCTCCCTCTATCTGGGCTTGTCGCAATATATTTTCTTGTAGTTAGGTTTTTGGTCCTTTTTGTCCCAGGTTAGAGTGTGTAGGCAGAGTACTTATTCAACACGGCCAAGTTGATTCACTTTACCCGCCGCATCAGGGACCATGAATCAGTTGAGAGGCCGAGAGGAACATCAATTCTAGCTACCGCAGCTGTTTCTCATCCAAAGGAGAAAGCCAGAACTCATTGGTCGTTTTCCAAGGTAAATCATTCTTTTTTTTCTTTGTGTGAATTTGTGGTTTTCCTTGTTTCAGGTGTGTGATTGCTTCTTGGTTTTATGGGTTCCTGCGACATTCCGAGTGTTTTGTCTGGTTTAGTTGTTTGGCGCATTTTGCTTATATAACAGTCGTAATCTGTACATCTCTTAGAATCCTTCACTCTGTTAAGGTTTAGTTTCTGTAGAGGTTTTGCTTTGCTACAATCACAATGGGTTACGCATGGTTTAAGTACAATAGAAGGGTCTATATATATATATATATATTATATAGTCTCGTACACAATGAGGGAATCGATAAGTTAACAAACAAACCGGATGGAAGAGCTAAGTTCAAAGCTGAGCTGCAACATATAGGAGAGCATGACACTCCAAGCCGAAGTTTGCAAAAGCTCAGCTCCAACTTCGTATTTCATTTCTGGTCTAGACAATGGCTGTTTAACAAACGTCCCCCCCCCCCCCCCCCCCCCCCCCCCCCCCCCCCCCCCCCCTCACTCATCTTCATCTTCCCATGCAATTAGCCAAGGTTCGCCGTTAACGGAAGAGGCAAGTCACATCACATCTTCTCTCGCTTATGAAGTCAGGGATTTTATTACATTTGCTTGGAAATGCTTTGGTTGCTCTTTATGGCAGCAACCAGATATCAACCATCTCACGAGGACAGCGTCAAGTGATGAAAACCTGGTGGTGATGAGGAGAGAGTCGAGTACATGAAGCAACTGGAAATGTCGTGTGTTGTAACATACATAATTTTGTGAAGCATCCATCCGTTGAATGAAACTGCAGAAGTTGAGGCACTTGAAATGTTTGAACTCCTATTATTTTTTTTTATTTTTATAAAGGGATAGACGTAAAGGAAAACATTCCACATTTCCTTCCCAACCAACCAACACTTATCTTATTAGATTTATGTGGTCTTGTATGGCTGGAGAATTTACCTTATCAAGTTACGCGGGACATTTACTCTAGAAAGAATTCCATTAAAAATCATCATCGTCAGATTAAAAATATTTTTACCATTAAAATCTTTCATAGTTTGAAAAAAGTTGAGTAAAATGCTGCTGATGTTCGGAAGTCCATTAGAAAACAATTCATTTCTGCATCCCATAAAACGAAGCAAAGCCTCAGATGATTTTGATAACAGCTCCCCCTTTCCCCACTCCTTGTTCTCACCTCCGCCATTTACATGTCCCTCCTCGTCCTCCGCTTCGCCATGAATCAACTACGCATCGGAGCAAAAGTTCCCGTTTCCGAAGAAGCGTCTCCGCTGCCTCCTCTTTGCTGCCGCAACCACCTCGTAATCCGGATAAGGCGTCGGAGTTGAGGGCTCTTTGGAAGCGATTCTGGAAAGTGGCGGCGCCTTACTGGTTTTCGGAGGATAAAGACCAGGCCAGGCTGCGTCTAGCCGCCGTCTTCGCTCTAACTCTGGCCACCACCGGAATCAGCGTCGGATTCAATTTCCTCGGCCGTGATTTCTACAATGCTCTCTCCAGTAACGTTTATCCTTCTTCTTCAAACTCTCCTTTTTATCTATCTATCTTCCTTAACGTTTCTTTCTTTCTTTTTGTTTCAAAGACAAGGACCAAGAGCAGTTCACCAAGCAGTTGCTTTACTACCTCTGTGGCTTCGCCGGCGGCATCCCGGTGAGAACCCCCTTTTTCTTCTTTTTCTTCTTTTTCTTCTTTTTAAAAAAAAAAAAAAAAAAAATACATGTTTTTGCCAGTTCTTTGTGCTGAGAGATTATGCGAAAGAGACTCTATCACTGAGATGGAGGTCTTGGATGACCAAACACTACCTCCAGCGCTATTTGAAAGACCAAACCTTCTACAAGATTCAGTCCCAATCCATGATCGACAATCCTGATCAGCGCATTGTTGACGACCTGAGCTCCTTCACTTCTACAGCCCTGTCTTTCTCCCTCACTCTCTTCAGCGCCACCATCGACCTCATCTCCTTCAGCAACATCCTCTTCACAATTTACCCTCCCCTCTTTCTCCTTCTCTTGCTCTACTCCCTTGGCGGAACTGCCATCAGTCTCTTTCTCGGCAAGGTATACTTTACACTTCTTTCTTTCATCATTTTGCTTGCTTGCACTATTAAACTAATTCCATTTCCCTTCTCTCTCAGGGACTAGTGAATCTCAACTTTATGCAAGAGAAGAAAGAGGCTGACTTTCGCTACAACCTTGTCCGCGTCAGGGAAAATGCTGAATCCATTGCTTTCTACGGAGGCGAGCAGAATGAAATGCAGCTTCTACTCGACCGTTTCAGAAGCGCTTTTGATAATTTAACTGTAACCTTTACCCACCCCTTGATTCTCTTATCCCTATAGCTTGGTTTGTTCATTCGTCTCGCGTGCTGCAGGAATTGCTTATAGCATCTAGAAACCTAGAGTTCTTCACGGATGGGTACCGCTACCTCATTCAGATTCTTCCTGCTGCTCTTGTTGCCCCAATGTTTTTCTCTGGCAAAATTGAGTTTGGTGTTATTAACCAGTCTGTCTCTGCATTCAATCACATCCTCGGAGACTTCTCCCTCGTTGTTTATCAGTTTCAAGCTATCAGCGCCTTCTCTGCTGTCATTGACCGACTTGGTAATAAGACTCTTTTTTTGCACCTTGGGATTATTAGCCTTTTTACGCATCAAAGACTTGTTTACAACTCAGGTGAATTTGATGATCTTTTGGATAACAACATCACCTCTCACACCATGGACGAGATTGAGCTGACGTATCAGAGTGCGGAGAGGTCTTCTTTGCTAGTAGATTCCAATGGTTCTTCACTCCAGTCTCGACCTGAGAACCAAAAGCTTCTGGAGATCCAGGAGCTCACTCTTCAGACACCAACGAATGGAACCACATTAGTTCACAACTTGACTGCACATATATATGACAAGGATCATCTACTGGTTAAGTTTTCACCTTTTTTGACTGACTATTTTCTGGTTTCAAGCATAGATGCTAAAATAAGGTAGGTATTAAATGGCATATTTTAACAGATAATGGGTCCTAGTGGGAGTGGTAAAACTTCTCTCCTAAGAGCAATGGCTGGTCTTTGGAGGTCAGGGAAAGGAAGAATCACCTTCTACCTCAATCCTCAAACTCTGGAAAATTCAGTTAATACAAGTCCGGGAGACGTTTTATTCCTTCCACAAAGGCCTTATATGGTTCTAGGAACTCTGCGTCAGCAATTGCTTTATCCTGCCTGGACTACTACTACTACTATGGATGGTGGCAGTGAAAGAGACGATGGAATGGATGAGCTTAAGAAGCCAACAACAGATGATCTGATGCGGACGCTAAAGAATGTTCGTCTTGGACATATAGTGGATCGCTTTGGTGGTCTTGATTCGTTTCATGAGTGGTCCAGTGTGCTCTCACTGGGCGAGCAGCAGCGCCTTGCCTTTGCACGGTTATTATTGTGTCAGCCGAAGCTAGCTCTCCTTGATGAATCCACCAGTGCTTTGGATGAAGCTAATGAGGTACTTACTTGGGTGCTTTCTCCTCTCATTTTTAGAATAATATCTCGTATGTAACAGTGCCAATTCATTTCTCATGATGCGTGCGTAGGCACACCTCTACCAGCAAATCCAGTCAGCTGGGATTACATACATAAGCATTGGCCATCGGCAGACGTTGACCAAGTTCCATAACAAGATCTTACACTTTTCAACGGCAGACCCAAAGAGCATAGAACGGAACTGGAGAATAGAGGACGTGAATGCCAAAGAAGATTCTTTGTTGAATCAATAAGAGTTGCGGAATGGAAGCCGATCAAAACCTGATTAATTATTTTTTACATAAGAGACCGAGAAGAACCTGAAACATGCTTTGTCCTGAAAGAGACATCGTCTGAAACACCCTTTTTGTACATAAAAATTACAGCAATCATAAAATTTTAGTGTAAAATGGCAAAATATGTTTTGTTTGATTGATGTTTCTCTCTTCTATATATTCACCAAAACTTAGATCACCTCTGTTTCTTGGATTCACCAAAACTTAGATCACCTCTGTTTCTTGGATTCTGGTCAAAGAGAACCATCGGTTTCTTAATACTACTTTATGAATGCAGATTTACAGCAAGCTGAAACAAATTACACACGGATGGAGAACCCTAAATCATACAAACATTCAAACAGTCATAAGCATTAGATGAGAAAAAAAGTAAAATAAGCAAAGGACTAAAAAAATTAAACGGTCTTACATATACTTAAGTTCTTTCCACTTCTCAATGAAATCTGGAATTGTTCATTTGAAATGGTTGTCACTTATATGCATTGTTTAAAGTACTAAGGAACAAAATCAGAATCAAAGTGGGTCTACAAGATTAGAAATATATAACTAGTTTAAATGAGGATAGTAACATGTTTCTCAAGCTGATCAGTTTTGCAAATGAAGATGAAATTTTCCCAGTGTTATTGGGATTAGAAAATTACAATTAAAAAAAAAATTTAAATATTTTTTTAGCAATAAAAATTATATAATTACAAAAATTGAATTAAATAATATTTTGAAATTGTAAAATGTTATTATATTTGTATTTCAACTATTATATTTTTTGTTAATTATTATTATAGTATTGATGATCTATGAGTTATCATCATATTTTTAAAAACTTATGACAATATAAATCAACATGTAAATGTCAATGTCACAATTAGTTTTTAAGCTATGTCATCATTGTTTATACGTCATGTCATTATTTTTCTATCAAAATCATTGTGGTAATGACACATGGAAATCACTTCTTGAATAATGTCTCAGAGATAACTAATCATATTTTAAATTTTATATATTAAATTATTCATAAGTTATACTTTTACTATTTTATCAATGTTAATATGATATTTGTAGCATTCTTTATATGGTCGTTTTGTTTATACGTAAGTAACCATAGAAGTATGCATTGGTCCAGCCAAGTCACTTGAATGGAGAACCCAAAATCATACAAACATTCAGGCAATCATAGTCATTAGATGAGATGAATGGTAAAATAGACAAAAAGACTTAAAAAAAAAGGTCTTACATATACTTGAGTTCTTTCCACTTCTCGATGAAATATGGAATTGTTCCTTTGAAATGGTTGTCACTTATATGCGTGCATGTGTAAAGTACCAAGAAGAAAACAGAATCACAATGTGTCTACGAGATTAGAAAAATATAACTTGTTTAAATGAGGATAGTAACAAGTTTCTTAAGCTAATCAGTTTTGCAAATGAAGATGGAATCTCCCAAGTGAACTTGTTTGAGCTAAGATATCTCTCTCGGATATTCAGGATCTTCTTCCCTTCCGGTGTTCTGATTTGGAAAAAGCTTATCTCTGCAGAAATGTTCTCGAGTGCGAAATCAAGGGAACCATTTTCTCTATGCCGCTAAACAAGAGCCCATGACCTGATGATTATTCTGTGGAGTTCATTAGAACCTCTTGGGACACTGTGGGGAGTGATGTAGTCGCTGCAGTGGGTGAATTCTTCAGGGTTGAGAAATTTCTCAAAGACTTGAACACAACATCCATCGCTTTGATTCCTAAAAAACCAGAAGCGTGCTCCCTTGGTGACTATAGGCCTATCAGTTGCTGCAATGTGGTTTACAAGGTTATCTCTAAGATAATTGCTAATAGGCTGAAACCGATCCTTAAGAAATGTGTTAGCCCAAACCAAGCAGCTTTCTTGAAGGGTAGGAGCTTAGGTGAAAACGTTCTGCTAGCCTCGGAATTGATCAGGGACTATAACAAAAATACTTGTTTGAAGAGTGACATGCTGAAAGTGGATATTCGAAAGGCTTTTGATACCGTTTGTTGGGACTTCATCATCAAGCTTCTCCAAGCTCAAGGTTTTCCGCAGATGTTTACTACTTGGGTTAGAGAATGTATCTCCTCCCCGAGGTTTTCAGTCGCTATAAATGGAGAGCTGGCTGGGTTTTTCCAAGGAAAGAAAGGGTTAAGGCAAGGTGACTCTATCTCTCCTTACCTGTTTATAATGGTTATGGAAGTCCTTTCTAGGTTATTGAACAGAGCTGAGCTACATAACTCCTTTCGGCTGCATCCATTATGTTCCAGTCCCCGTCTTACTCACTTGCTTTTTGCGGATGATTTATTGGTTTTCTCTGATGGCTCTCGGTCTTCTACCAATGGTATTAAATCAGTTATGGCTACCTTCAAATCTTGGTCTGGTTTGGATATGAATAATGCTAAGTCTGAGATCTTTTTTGGAGGATATCCTGATATTCAAGCATCGGTCATGGCTGACTTATTGGGTTTTCGGAGAGGGACCTTTCCAACGAGGTATTTGGGGCTTCTGTTAGACCCAAAAAAGATAAACATGGCTACTCTCCAACCTTTTCTAGAGAGAATCACTTCTAAGCTTCATTCATGGACTGTTAAATGTCTCTCTTTTGCGGGGAAAGTGAAGCTCATATACTCTGTCATCTATGGTATGCTGAACTTTTGGAGTTCGGTATTCGTCCTCCCTAAGCGGTTCTACGCAAAGGTGGATTCCCTGTGTGCATCGTTCCTTTGGAAGAATTCTACTTCTTCCTCTGTTGGAGCCCGAGTTTCTTGGACTGATATATGTAGGCCGAAAACGGAGGGGGGTCTTGGCCTCAGGCAGCTTGAAGATTATGACTTGGTTTTTAGACTGAAGAGACTGTGGAACTTCTTCTCTAACTCCGGATCTTTATGGGTTGCGTGGCTGTCCCATAACCGGTTTCGTGATCAAAATTATTGGCTTGTACGAGACTCTCAACGTTTTTCTCCTACAATACGTGGTATGTTGCAGCTCAAGAATCTCATACCCCAGTTTCTTAGATGTATTGTGGGTGATGGTCAATATGCATCCTTCTGGTATGATTACTGGACAGAATTGGGTCCTTTAAGCACTATGTTTGGCTCATCAGGCACCCGCCAACTCCAGATTCCTATCTCTGCTTCTGTATCTGAGGCAGTGGTAAATGGTAACTGGTTCTTTCCATCAGCCCGTTCAGAAGAAGCGGTCATGTTACAGGTTGTCTTGTCAACCACTAGTGTCCCTTCTCCTTCCAATTGTTCTGATACCTACCGCTTGAGGGGTCAATCTGGTGGTTTTACTTCTGAGTTTTCAACTCGTTTTACTTGGGACAGGTTGCGAGTTACTTCTCCAACTGTTTCTTGGTTTGAAGTGGTGTGGTTCAAGGAGGAAATTCCTCGTTGTTCCTTTATTACATGGCTGTCTATGTTGGCTAGATTACCAACAAGAGATCGATTATTGTCTTGGGGTTTACAAGTGCCGGATTCTTGTGTTCTTTGTGCTGATGGTCTTGAATCCCACAACCGTCTGTTCTTTGACTGTCCGTTCGCGGTTCAGATATGGAACAAGTTCTGTAGGCTTTTTATCTCATCACCTCCTGCTCATCTCCAAGCAGCAGTGCTTATGTCCTCACAGTTTCAAGATCCTTATTCCTCTCAGGTTAAAGTGATTTTCAAGCTGATTTTGCAGGTGAAAATCTACGGTTTGTGGCGGGAGCGTAATGCTCGTATCTTTAGAAATGTGTCTCTTCCTCCTCCGGCCTTTTTCAAGTTGGTTGATCGTTCTCTGCGTGACAGGCTACTCTCTTTTCCCCGGGATCCCTCTCAGGCACATTCGTTGCTCGAGTTGTACTTTTGGTTTGTTGATCCTTTTAGTTAACCTCCTTGTATGATTTTTATTTCTCTATTTTATTTCTGCTCCTTGTAATTAGTTGCTTTGCAACATTTTAAAACTCAAAAATGGTATGAATTTTAACATTTGCACCAAAAAAAAAAAAGCAAACGATCATTAACATTATATCTAGACTTTTAAAAAATTTGAAAAACTCAAATTTTGATATAATATAGTCGTTGAAGTTCCGATAAACTCTTGAGCGTTGGATGTAATAACCCAGAAAGGCTGTTTGTTTTCAAAGATATATAACTATAGACCAAGAAAGAAAAGCTCTACTTAAGATAACATGAGACAAAGGTTGCAACAAAATCTAAAGAATTAACTGAAAATAAAAGAATAATCAATTTTCTCCTAAAAAGTTGTCATATTACCCAACATAAAGATAGTTCCTCAAGCACATTTTGTTCTTGCGTGTTTGCAGACAAGCTCAAATTACTAAACTAACAGTTTCAAACAAAAACTAAATCAAATGAAACCAAAATTAGATCAATCGAAAGAGATTGAAGAAGCTTTATTCACATTCTTTCTAGAGAAGTAATGTTTCCAATATCTTTGGAGATTTTACCAGCTAACTTGTTTCCCAAAATTATGTTGCATTTGGAGAAACGAAATCAACATAATACATAAATATGCACAAAAAAATTACTTTTTTTACTGAATAAGGTCAGCCCGGGCTACGCCCGGAATTTTCGTATAATTTTTGTTATATGTTTGGTATTTATATTTATATATATATATATGTGTAATAAAATATATGCCTTTAGGCTATTTTAAAATTATTTTCATTATTAAAAGCTATGTATAACACAATAAACAAAATGAATAAATAATAAATTAAATCTTAGTTATGGTCTAATTTTTTTTATCTTGCTTATTTATGTTTAATGTAAAATAATTGTTAAAGATACACAAATTAAATTTTACTTTAACTATAGAACCAATGCTTTTATAATTTTAGAACATTTTTCTTTTGAAGTTTTTTTTTCTTCAACCTGTCCTACATATATTTTGATTTATTTGTACCATCTATATTTTCCAATATATATATATAATCAATTTTGAAAAATGGTCATAATCGTTTTTACATAATACTGTTTTTTTTCTTGAACAAAATAGTTATTAACAAAGTATAACAAATTATATATTGTGGTTAAAATTTTATATTATAGTTGTCATTGGATGTCATATGATAATGCATAATATGTACTTTGACATTTTTTTTAAAAGAAAACAATGCATGATATGCAAGTGAGGCTTTTTTTCTCATAGAATAAAAAAATATTGACACCAACAGGACCGTCTAATAGCACGCGCAAGTAGAGCGGTCGAACAAGACCCGAAATATAAAAATAAAAAGCTTAAGAATTTTTTAAAATATATAGATAAATTATGGTAAAAGACTATTAAATTTTAGAAATAATGCTAAATTTAGAAATTATAATTAAAAAAATCAGACAATGTTATTAAATTTTAAAATTACTTGACAAAATATACGATTAATAATTTTTTTGAACATGGTCTAAAATTAATTTGAGACGACCCTGGACACTAATATTTTTTGGTCAACAGATAACCAATTTGATCCATGTTAAATATGTCAAGCTCCTTTATTTATTGTTCTAATCTCCTGTTCTTACTTATTCTATTATATCAATCTTGAATAATCTTCTTTACTAAATAGGATTTCATCTTTTTCTTTAAGTTCTACAACATTCTTATCTTTTTATCATTAATTTTTCTAGAACTTGAACACAACGGATATGAGAACCACATTTTCAACATGGAAATTTGTATTATTGAGAAACTTGGTTTCGAAACCACATAAGACTTACGAAACATTGTACTAAAGTTATTTGTACAAAAGAACTTGACAAATAAACTTTCAAATGAACATATAATTTTTTATATACTTGAAAAACAGGCTTGAATGGCATCTTACAATGACTTTACTAATGAACATATAATTTTTAAATACTAAACCTATATCGTTTTTATTTTGAATTTTCTTTGATATATATAAAAATAAAGGCTTCATTGTTTTAACTGTCACACAAGTTGCTACTAACTATAGTAGGATCAATACTACATGTGAGTTGTCTAAGAGTTTAATATGAATATATAGAGATTTAGTGACATTTTGGTAGGGTATACCATGAGTCGTATAGGCTTAATTACCAATATCCCCCAGCTTCGCTCTTGATAGGGCAAGTTTCATGAATATATAGACACAAAGAAATTCTTAAAAGAAAGAAAAATTCTTTAAAGTAAAACATCAATTAGATCTACGTAATAGGTGAGCTTGCATGGTCATTATATCATCCATCTATTACGCAGGCTTATTGTTCTCAACCTGATAGAAGTATAGAATAAAGCATTGTCACACGCCTTGATTTTCTTTTTCTTACTCAAGTATGGTCAATTATAACCATTAAGCAAAATATATCTCTCATAAATTATGTATATAACGTTAACTATTTGCTGTAGTGGCCTACAATATAATTGCTCTTTCATTTTTCGACTACTGTCTAAGCCATGTAAGCGACAAACTCATAGAGATTATACAACAAACAGAATCTAAGAAGCCATGTATCAAACTAAAAGCTGGAAGGAAAAAAAATATAACTCCTAATAACATATTGAGAACTTGATTGGCAATAAAACAAAAGCGGCTCTTCAAGTTCTTCTTCCCAAAAATATCCTTTTCTCTCATATGTTGTGCAACTGATAACTTTAAGTGATCATTACAATGACAACTGAACGTTATCAACTATGGCAGATTCTAAATCGTGTTCAACGTCTCTGACTTCTACACCAGAACATGAATGCATGTGGCAGATGTGGAAGGAAAATCACCTTAGGTGGTAAGTGATTTGAGAGCAATGCATTGCTTCTAAATTCGGTTATCAGCCGTTAAACATCCCCACACCTCTACTAAAACTCTGAATAACTTTGTGTTTCAGTTTGTGTGAGTAGTAAAGTAGATGACCTGCCTTGAAATCAGAGTTTCTCCCGGATGTAATACCAGAAAACAATATGTTCCATCATGTTCAATCCCACTACATGAAGTACATGAAAATGGTGAGTAGCATATCTATAAGACACTGAGAAATAAAAAATAATGCAGAAATGACCAAATTAAAAAAAAAAATGAATTGTTTCAGCTGACAAAAATTCATTTCTAGAAAAGGCACATAAAGAGCATTGAAAAATCCTTGTATTGTCAAAACCTCAATACCTTAATCGTCCATGGACTGGTTCCGGGGCATGCACCACATAATCTCCATAGATATAACCCAGTGCCTGTCAAAGAATGTTGTCTTGGTTGGTTCACAAAAATAACGGAGAAAGAGAGAGAGATAAACTACTCATTTTCATGACTGTGCAAGAACTAAGCCAAGAAAGCTAATAGATATTAGCAAGTAAGAAGACATAAGTACCTGATGGCCAAGGCAAACGCCTAGAATTGGAATATCACGACATTCAAGCAAAAGGAGAAGACATATTCCTACAGAGCCAGAGCCATGTTCAAAATGAGACAAACAAATGTGGATCTATAAGGGGACATAAAGCAAAAACTCAATAAAAAGTTAGGCTGGTGCCTATATCAGTCAACAAAGTCCTCACAAAGTCAAGCCTTTCCATAGAGTCTTTTCTCGGTAGACTCTTGTTAGCAATGGATGAATCTTCCAAGTGCCCTGGCACAATATGTTTCAAGATCGCTTGCCAAACCCAACACTCCAGCTGATCCACCATGACTCTCTCCATCCTCCACTCTACAACCCTACAACCCGCTCGACACCGTCCCCGACGTTCTCAACGCCGCTTTCTTCCGTTCAATCTCCCGTTCCCGTCTTTACCCAACCAAAATCGATCTCAAGTGCGGTCCAATCTCAAACGGAGGCGAATACTTCATGAGTATCTCAACCGGTACTCGACAAACAGCCTTCAGATCGTCAAATAATATAAGAGAGTTAGACAGCACTTGGATTAAGCCGCTTCTATCATGTTCTACGCTTGGACTCAGACAGAGTATGTCGACGGCGAGGACGACTATTTCTTATCAATACATACAGGCCCAAACAATTCAAACTCAACAACTGAGCCCAATAAGAAACTTCGAATAAATGAAACGATGAGTTTCGTAATACTGGCACACGTGGCACAATGATACGAAGTGACTTTCCTAGCAGGAATCCTATGTGTCACAATGAGGAGGGAGTAAAACACTCCTTTATATAATTAGATGTTTTACCTTTTTTTACTGATTTTTTTAATAATGACTTGTTTGCTTACATTTGGAAAGAAGTAAGACTTCCAGTTCTGCCAGTATTGATCTATATAAGAAGTTTCTGGCTTGATTATTGCAAATTAGGAGTAATATTTTGAATTAGTTTGGAATGGTATCTAATTATATTTGTATTTGTGATTTACTTATAGCTCTTGGAGAAAAGGATGACTAACAATCTCCTTTGGAAGAGAACCATGACGATCATGTGTCTTGAAAACTCTATATTGAGTCCAAGATTCCTTGTTATCAACAATATTACATGATATTATTGTTTTAAAGAGAGAAGACTTACATTCATGTGACATGACATAGTGTATTGTTGACAAAAGTATAATTGCAACTCACAAAATCTTTAGAACCGTTTGAGGCATTTGGATTTCTCCATCCACCCTATGTTGATGTTGTATCGCATGATCGATATTGAATTTCCGTTTAAGCTATTTTAATTCTCAATTTTTAAAAATTATTCTTTATAAACTTCA
Organism: Brassica napus; assembly: GCF_020379485.1. Classification (NCBI taxonomy): domain Eukaryota; kingdom Viridiplantae; phylum Streptophyta; class Magnoliopsida; order Brassicales; family Brassicaceae; genus Brassica; species Brassica napus. The sequence continues at coordinate 17,788,376 of NC_063444.1, read as the reverse complement.
GCTTTTGTTCACCAGACTATTTTAGATACCATAAAAGTCAATATTAAAATAAAAGTCAACATACAATCTTGAACTATTAAAACAGAAGTACATTTAGTACTTAGCCCTGAGTTTTTCTAAATAATTACCACGAAATGCCACTGACCTATCTAAACTATTAAAACAGAAGTACACTTAGTACTTAGCCCTGAGTTTTTTTAAATAATTACCACGGAATGCCACTGACCTATTAAACTGTCGTCTTAAACTTTTCCTAAACCAACTAAAATAAATTGACTTTACTTCACCTTAAATTACGTGTATCTTAAACCTAAAATCAAATCACGGGGCATAAGTCGCCTCTTTCTTTCTGATCACATCTCTATCTTTCAAAGAGAGAGAGAAAGAGAGCGATTCTGGTACATCGTAATTTCTTCCGACCATAGCCCGACTGTTTTTTCTTTTATATATTTCGATCTATGATCGACTTTATGTTGTGATTTTCAATATTCCGATCAGTTCCTTCAAGTTTATATTTCTTTCATCGGTTGAAGTTGATTAAATAAAGTTTCAGTTTTTTTTTTTACTAAAGTTTCAGTCTTTCGGGATGGGTTTTGTTTGTAATATATTTCTCACGGTTAAGACTGATTTTTAATTCCGATCTTAGATTGGATTTAATGGCGTCTCACCGGTTTCAATTGATTTTATTCCTTCACTTACTTTTCTTGGTGAATCTCTTCTGTCTTCTGTTTCTAGGGAGTAATATCAGCAATATCCTTTTGCCATCAGTCCTGAGTGGGCGGTCTTAATATCCTCGCGCTGGTTTTCCGATGAAGAGGGGTTGCGCTTCTCTAGCATCTGAGCATAACCGATGAAGAGGAAGATTAAGGCGACAAAGGTGAAACAGCTGGAGTTTTGGATCAAGATCAGATGCATGAGATTTGAACGGCGGACATTGACGGTGGTGATCGTCGGAGTCGAAGACTGTTCGGAGCGGTGGGTGACGTGTCCAACTTGCTTCCTCACGAAGACATGAATGTATTTGTGTTTTCGTTTTGGGCATTGGTCCAATTGTGGTATAATTGACCCAACACATTAATAAAACTTCTATTGCAGGTAAAAAAACAAAAAGAAAAACTCAAAATCACATCATTCTCCCCGCAACACTTTCTAAGTGAACCAATAGAAGGGAAACATGTTTCTGTTTTTTTTTCCAGAAAAAAAATAATATATGGGCTTGAATCTATTATATAACTATCCACAAAGTAATTGTAATTGTAAATTATGATGTACAAAATTTTAAATCATAACAAAATGACCCAAGTCACTTAACTAAATTAGGCTTGCTAAATTAATTTTTCAACAAGCTGTACTTATTTTTGAATTTTTTTTTTTTTGCTAACTTGCTTTTTACTATTTTATTTATGTTTCTGTCTAAGTAAAGAAAACAAGGCCTTCTTCTACTAGCCTATTCCCAATCCCCAAATTTTGAACTTTATATTCAACTTTACATCAAAATATTTATAGTATAATTAAATAAAAACTCACAAGTATAATTAAAACTCTAATATTTGACATTTTAATATATAGTTTACCAAATAAAATGAATATGAGGACAGTAAAAAACAATCTCATAGTTTATAAATAGAGGTTAAACACATTGAACAAGACAAACCAATAACCTATGAATCTATAACAAGAATTTAAACAATTAAATTTATGGTATTGTCAAAAATTTAAAACATATAATTATAAAAAACAAAATCCGCGCGGGCGCGCGGATCAAAAGCTAGTTGAAGTTTAAAATGAAAACTAGATCTCGATCCGCGCAATCGCGCGGGTTTTTGTTTTATTTATTTTATATAAATATTTTGTTTTCAATTCTAAATTGGTATATATTATAATATATGTGTCTATCAATTTTAAAAACATAATAAGTTTACGGTATATATTTTTCATTAAATAAATTGTTTTAAACTTTCACATGTATTTGTATCTTCTTCTATATATATATTTTCGGGTTATTATTTCATTATTAAAACCGTAACTATATATATATAAAGATTAGTAAAATATTGTTGTATTGTCATATTCAAAGATATTGTAACATTTCACAAATTTAGAAAGTTTTAAAAAAATTAAACTTTTCGATTCATAGATTTATATTATCGAGTAAATAATTAAACATTTAGTTTTTGTTTAATTTTTAAAATAAACTATATAGTTTAAAATTTGTTTTCATTGGTTTAAGGTAGTAAAAATTAATCATTGTTAGATAATATGATTTTTAGTATTTAAAAAAAAATCTTTATAATTTTAAAAGTTAACATCGACAAATATTTAATATATGGAAGTATAGTATTACAACATTAAATTATATCTATTTAATTTATACTATATATAAATCCAATGAATTATCTATTCTTTAAATCCAATTATTGATAGCCCAATAAAATTTTCTGGTAGACCCAAAATTTAAATGATATGATTAGAGATTAAATGTTACATGACTTTCTAGGAATATGTTCATTAGGTCCATTTTTAAATAATCACACATGAATCAAGGTTGTAACTTCTGTTTTAATATATAAGATTTTTAAAAGCTGGAAATTAAAATAGCTTAAACGCAAGTTTTTTGTTGTTGTTTCGTTGAAAGATCTGAGTTTTTAATTATTTTTATTTAGTTACTTATTTAAGAAAATCATTAAGTAAGTTAATTGCATTTTCTCCCTTTGGATTCACATTTTTTCTTTGTTTTATAATGAATTAAAAAAAATATTTATAGCAATGACAAGTATGATTTAGATACATTTGTTAAACTAACAGCTAAATAAGCTAGTATCCGGTTGCATCTATATTATCAAAGACCAAAGTTGTATTTGCAAAACCGAAGTTCAAAGTCATCAATCATTATCTTCTTTTAGTGGACTTTTAAATGTTTGGGTTTTAATTTGTATGATCTTTAGCACTTAATCTCGGATTTGCTGTAAGCATTTGGTCCTTTAGTGGCTTTATTAATAACAAGGCCGACAAAAAAAAGAAAGATATAATGCCCTAGTTATTCAGTGATTTTGCATCTAAACTATAACATTTTTCCATTCACCAAGTTTACAAACTAGAGAGCTTGATTCTTTCCACAGAAATTGGAGCACGTGCCTAGCAAAAATTGCTTACGTTGTAACTTAAAACGAATACAAAACCAATTCCACTTTCTAATACGGTTGAATTCAACGCGTGTATATATTGCATCACAATCCTATACATTGGCATCACAATTCACAATGTTAATACTGTCTAATTCAACAAGCTAACAATTCGGCGGTAAGATTGTGAACAATGAAAGGGCTAGCTTGATAAAATTCAACGGTATTTATCAAGAGTAACCAAATGGATCAAGGTACTTCTTATTTCAAACAGCCAAAAAAAAACAAATTTATGATCTCTGGAAACTCTTTATTATTTGAGATTATTTATGGGATTATCGCTGACGCTCCCCCATATTATTTCAAACATTCATAGAAGTCTCATATACATGGTGAGATCACATATTATCATCATCTCGATTCAAACCATCACTCGACCGCCGTACCCTCCCTCACGCCAGCGAATGCTATCGGAAACTTTGGCTGTTTATTAGGGAAAAACAAACCGAAGTTCTTCTCGATCTCAGGATTCTTCTGATTCTCATCGAACATGGCGAACAAATACGTCTCCACACCTCTCCCAGGTCTCTTTGGCGTCCCTTTGTTCTCTCTCACACGTGCCGCAAGGTTCGTGTAATACGCTCGCGCGTTATCAAAAGTCGCAGCGTTTCCGCCGTTTGAAGGCCATCCGCTCTCCGAAACGACGACGGGAAGAGATCCACCACCTGAACGTTCTACGGCAGAGTAAACGACGTCGAGCAAGGCGTCAAAGAGGTTTTGGTAGCCGCGAGATCCGTCCCAAACTATGACGTTAGGAGAAGTGAAGAGAGCGTAGGAGAGGGAGATGTCTCGTGGGTTGCCGATGTAGCTGAAATAAGGGTAGATGTTGGCCAGTAACACCGAGTTCGTGCTCGTCAAGAACCTGATTAGTCAAAGAGAGTTATTTGGGGAAAATGAACCAAATACACTTCTTGGTTTGGCTGGTTTATTTGGGTCAATTGAACTTTTGTGAAATCAGGTTAATTACTCCAGTAAAAAATTATTGCAAAATGATAAATTGAGTGATAATCCATCTATCCAGTTAAAATATTTTTAAATGTACTATTTTCTATGCAACTATTTTAAAATATCAAATCCATAGTAATTAAACAAATTCATTTAACTTTCAAAATTTGCAGTTTATCATTTCTAGCTAATAAACTGCGAAATGTTTTAATATATATATATATATATATATATTAGAAAGAAAATTTTAAAAAATTTATTTTATAAAAAAAAACTAATATACTACAGTAACGTGCTATAAATTTATAACATGTTATTTAGAGGAACATTTGTTTGAATTAAATATTTTGTAACAAAAAGTTATAGCTATCACTATCTAGTACGTAACCGAAAACTGATTAAAAAAAAACAAATACATGAACTTACCCGATGATGGGATCGATATACCACCTAACGTCACCACGAAACTCTCCAGCGGAAGGAGGGAAAGAGTTTCCAATCAAAGTCATATCAACGGCCGTAGAGACTTTGATCCTATCTTGAAGATTCGCACCTCTTAGAGCATCGTATACGTTACGCATCGCAGGGAGCACATCGCCGCCGCCGTTGGACGGTACAACTTCGTTACCGACGGCGATGTACTTGAAGTTAACGGCGGGATGATGGTTAAGAACGTTGTTTTGGAGCCACGCTCTAGCTGAGGAAGGGTTAGTGAGTGAACGGAGATCGGAGTTGGGGACGCCGACGAGGACCTCGATGCCGGTGTTTTTAAGAGCGTTTAAAGCTTCTTGGTTTGGGTCGTAGAGACGGACTCTTCTGATGTTGTTTTGTCTGAAGAGAGCGATGGTGTCTGGTTTAGACGGAAGGTTGTTCCCCATCATTCCATAACATACACCTACTGGTTCTCCACCTGGTTTCATCATTCAAATTAAAACATTAATGAGCCATGTTGTTAATTAAGTTTATATACCATAATTAGTAATGATAATATAATAGCCATGTAGAAAGAGAGAGAGATAGATACTTGTTGGAGCGAGGATGGTTGCGAAGAGAGCAAGAAGAAGATACAGTGGGATCATTTGTGACATATCGAAATTGATGTGTAAGTCTATTGATACTGTGGGTTATCGATAACTCATTGTCTAATTGGGTTTATGCTTAAGCTTTTTTATATGCAAAATATGGTGCGTATACTTGAGTTTATTTATTTATTTTATAATTAAGAATATGGATATGTTCGTATAAATTGTGTATTATGTAGAGTTGAGTGAGAATAAAAAAATTACTGTTTATTAAATGAAATTTAAAGTCATTAGTCGGGTCAAGTAATTGAGTATGTAAGGTCGGCTCGAGTGTAAATACAAGATGAATGTATGTAACAATGAGAAGATCATGTCGAAAAATGGGTAGAGAAATGTCCCTTTCCAAATCGAGAAAGTAGATAGGAGATTGCTTATGTTTTCCAACACTGTTAAATCAATCCTAATGTATTTTTTCTGTCTTTACCTATACAAAATTTGATTTTATTTGACTCCAGGTGTATTTAATCAAATATTTAGTACTAATATTAAACGAATGACGAGAAACAAATTCGATTAAGCACGTAAGAGATTTTGAATGACTATTTAACTTTTTCTTTTTAGTAAGAGATTTTGGGTTTGTACATTCGGTAGAACTAAACTCTATACAAGTTAAACTTTTATTTGTAGAGTGAATCCTTTCCAATAGAATTTGTACATGTGATCTCTCAGATATCTATTAGATATAAACAACTTCACCAACAACAAATATAGACATTTGAAGTTTTGTCTCTTACGTGCAAGTTGCAACAACTTGTAACTTGTGAAATTAAGATAAGCTCTTATTCAATGTCAATGGTTCTAGTATAATTCCACTCATGAGGTTATTACTGATTACTTGACCTTTGTGGTGGTCCAATTTGATTTTTTCTAAGCAATTGTTAATTTTCTTATTTGATTACATATTTAGGAAGAAGGAATATGCTTTGTCAAGTTGAGTTGAGATAATGTCATCACTTCAACTGTGGATATTATAATTTGAAAGCAAACAGCAGCCCACGCGAAACTTTCAATCATCTTGTAGAGACTCCAGTTTCTATACCTAACCATCCATAATCGTGTATTATATACAATGATTCGTTTGAAACATAAACTTCAATAAAAATAAATTTGTTGACAATTTCAACATACATAATTCAATACGGTAACGTAGGCTTTATCATTAATAGTTCTATCGAGAAGATTATACTCATCAACTTTTTATGATATCACACAGCAGCCGGCGGCTAAAGATGACAATTTTCAGTTTCCACGTATTCATAGACAAGAACGAGTTTTCTGAACGGCCCCTCAGAAATCAGCAAATTCATAATTAGACTAGGTAAAAACTAAAATGATCATAAAAGACCCTGAAAATTCAAGAACTCGATAACGTGTAACACGAAAGGTTCAAGGCTGCTGGATGGATGGATCACGTTAACATAGAAAATCAATCACGTCATATAGTTCCAAGCGTTTGACACTTAACAGCAACTCTTAACTGATATAAGCATTGATCTAAAAACAAGGACAACGAGAGCTGGATTGTGGATCTAAAACTCGTTAATTTTCTCCTTTTCTCGGTTTAATTTCAAGTTCTAAGCTTCGATTCTTAACCGTGTAAGCCATAGCTCTGTCTCAAAAGCACATTAGAAACACGAAACCCTAGTTTTGTTTCATAGCACATAAAACACACAGCTTCGTTTACAAAGCACATGGAACCCTAATTTGATCAAAGAAAGCAATGTATGTACCTGGTGATCACAGTTACGACAAGCGTAGAGGAGTATCGATTGCTCCTTGTCTTCCTTTGGGTATAAGATGTTATTACTGCCAATTTCCAACAAGAACAAACACACAAAATGAAAAAAAAAAAAGGGCGAACGATGGGGGAAAAGATTGGAGCTTTACTCGAATTGACAAACACATACGAAAACCCATCAATGCTAAACTTCAGACGGAACTTAAGTGCAAGTACAGAAACAGATTCAGACAAAACTAATGAGATGAGAACCACAAAACTAAAAAGAAAAAGAAAAAAAGAGCAAAGAAGAGGTTCGGTTTTACCATTCGCGACAAAACTTCATTGTACTCATCTTCGCTGGATCTCTTCAGCTCACTGATTTTCACACACAGTCTCTCTCGAGTGTCTTTGGCGGGATCGTTCAGAAGAGAAGGTCAAGCAGCTGCCCTCTAGAATCTAGTAAAAGCTCTGTATTGTTGGGGATTAGCACAGTTGCTGTCCTTAAAAGCCCATGGGCCAGCCCATTTACAAGGTTTACTGTTTTGACTTTTTTAACTTTAGTTTTTATTTGTTCCTCGAAATATTTTACTAATCAACAAAATATTATAGAATGATAAATAAATTTTATTTAAAATAAAATAAATAAAATTTCACCAAACAGTTAAATGAATGTTGAGTAGATTTATTGTGTAGTGATTTAATTAAATAAACCATTACCTTATTTATCTCTATAATTAATACTATATTTGAATTCTTATAACTAAAAATATTTGATTTTTATGAAAAAAATGTATATAGTGAATAAAATTTTATTTATGGTGTTTATCAATATCACTAGATTTTTTTAGTATAGATATATGAAAATAAATCAATAACAATTATAATAAAACATGTTTTCTAATATTTTTTATTATGTTATTTTTAATAATCATTGCTATATAATAATATAAAATAGTTATATTAAATATTTTATAATTTATATATGTCATTCTGCAACACTTATTCAATCACAAAATTTTCAATTTTTCATTTTTTATTTTTCATTCTGCAACTTAATTTTATTTTCAATCATTCCATCGTTATCTAATGTTTGATAACTTATGTGGTCGACAAATAGATAAAAGGAAAAAGGACCACACGAAATAAATTTGACTCTTTCTTCATTGAAGAGTAATGTACCTTTTCAACAGTAACCACCACATGCATATTACCATGCACCTTATATCATTCTGTAATAATTTGTACATACATATACAATATTTTAATAACTATTTTGTCCCCATGAAATAAATAACCATAATGTTCACAAAACCAATTATCCCAAAATAGAAAACAGACTTCCTAAAGATTCCAAGTATTGAATTGGTCCGACTCTGAACTACTCCTGACTCTTTAGTCTACACTGCACACCGACACATCCTTTTCTCTGTGTAGAAGCAACATTTGTGATTTTCTCTTCATTAATTCATTACAATGTCAAGCTCTTTTGTTCCTTATATTTGTAAATCGTATTACATGAATATGTAATCATCTGCATCATTTTGTATATGTTACATTTTCTTATACAAACACACGAACATTAATTTACATACATATATGAATGATTACTAGTGCATCATCCGTAATTGGGTTGTTGTAGTGCACATGCAGCCATGAACTCATACATATATAGTAGGTGTGTTATGTACCATGCATGCATGTGTCTATACATGATTAATTGTTTCTATAAATATGGACACACATAGATACTAGCTTTCTAAAACAGTACAAATTCCACTGAATGTTAATACTCAAGAAGAAAGTGGAGAGAGATCATATAACGATGAAGAATCTCTTTAACTTGTTCCTTATTGTGCTTCTCGTTTCTATGCCGGTTCTCTCACTCGCTGCCAACTTCAGCGAGACTTGTGAAGACGGAAGTGGAGAACCCGGTTCAGGTTTCGGTATAGGGTTCGGTATAGTTCTAGAATTCGGGTTATACCGGAATAGCTGCCCTGAAGCCGAGTCTATCGTCTATTCATGGGTCGAAACCGCGGTTTTACAGGATCCAAGAATGGCTGCTTCTCTTCTCCGTCTTCATTTCCACGACTGTTTTGTCAATGCAAGTGCTCTCATCTTATATTTCGTTTTAATTATCTTGGTTAAATAGCTAATACAAACCATTAAACCGGACGAAATCCAAATCACTAATGGTTAAGTAGAGGAGAAGTTTAAACCGGGATGTGTTTTGTATTACATTACAGGGATGTGATGCTTCGGTCTTGTTGGATGACACAGAAGGATTGGTCGGTGAAAAAACTGCACCTCCGAACCTCAATTCTCTACGAGGATTCGAAGTGATAGATTCGATAAAGGCTGATCTTGAAAGTGTATGTCCAGAGACTGTCTCATGCGCAGACATTCTTGCCATGGCTGCTAGAGATTCAGTCGTTGTGGTAAATACTTTCTTCATTTTTTCTAATTATAATAAGAGACCTTATAATAATGTATAAACCGGTTATGATTGAACACTTTAAACCGGGTTTTTGAAGTCGGGTGGACCAAGCTGGGACGTGGAAGTAGGAAGAAAAGACGGTCGAACCGCGAGTAAACAAGCAGCAACGACTAGCTTACCATCACCAAACTCAACCGTACCAACTCTCACCTCTATTTTTCAAAATCTCGGTCTTTCGCAAACCGACATGGTCGCTCTTTCCGGTACAGTCTCTAAGTATTCTTCTTTTACTTAACACTAAACCGGTTAATCACACTTAACCGATGTAAACCAGGTGGGCATACATTGGGAAAGGCAAAGTGCACTTCATTTACAGCTCGGTTACAGCCACAGCAAACTGGACAACCAGCTAACCACGGAGACAACCTTGAGTTCCTTGAGTCACTACAACAACTGTGCTCGACAGTGGACACTTCTGTAGCAATCACTCAGCTTGACTTGGTGACACCGTCAACATTTGACAACCAGTATTATGTTAACCTTCTCTCGGGTGAGGGATTGCTTCCATCAGACCAAGCTTTGGCTGTTCAGGACCCAGGAACAAAGGAGATTGTTGAGACCTATGCAGCCGACCAGTCAGTTTTTTTCAAAGATTTTAAGAATGCTATGGTTAAGATGGGAGGGATAACCGGTGGTAATGAGGGGGAGATTAGAAGGAACTGTAGAGCGGTTAATTAAAATAAAAGGATAGAACCAATTATGTTCAAGATCAGACTTGATGATATCTATTATATAAAATTAAAGAAGTCTACATAAGACTTTGGTTCATAGAATAATCTATGGAAGAAATGAACACAGATAGAAAAACAATTCCGTAATGAAAATATGCATATCCTGATTCATTCCAAAAAAAAAAAAAAATGCATATCCTGGGAAGTGGGTGAGTCGAAGAGTAGAAAAGATAATAAAAACAACAAAATTACATAAACATAGACATTGACTTGACGAAACAAAAAATTTGATGTTGCAACATAGAAAACATGTTGACATGGCACTAAACATAAAACAGTAAAAAACGTGGTATAAGTAGATTGAGCTGAAGCCACACGACGAAGACAAACCTATAAGAGTCACTAAATGAAGATATAAAAAGGGAAGAAGGAAGTTTTGTTATGGTTAGCAATCCATAAGAAAAACGCGAAGAGAGGAAAGACTACTAGAATGGAGAGGGAAAACACAGATAGGTACATGAATGTGTCTGTTTATACTACACCCTATAAATCCAAGGTTGCAAGCATAAAAAAAGTTGTTTTAGATTGTGTAATAATTCCTAGCAAAAGTGTTGTAAACATCTTATAGATTTTTAATAAAAGGAAAACTCAGTGCACAAGAGTTTTTTTAGGAATCTTGTGTTGAATTCAAATGCGTTTTCAATTGGTATTAGAGCGGGCATTTGAACCTTTAAACATGTGAGTATCCTACTGATAGATAGCTCGTTATATGAGCGTTGTTCATAGAACCCTAATTCAAAAAAGGCAACAAATCATTGGAAAATGAAGATGAGAGTTGTTATAAGAGAAATTAACAAGGATGTTTGGACTGCATTTGAAAATGATTGGAAATCACCTGAAGGTAAAGACAATATATATTATGGCTAAAGACAAGTCAATCTGGACTGACGATGAAAATCATTTGGCAAAATACAATGCAAAAGTTTTCTGCCATCTTATATGATGTTAGCAAAAATCGGTTCATACACATTCTGTATTGAGAGTTTGCTAAAACAGTATGGGGTATGTTAAAAGAAAAACCCTTCTTGGTTCAACTTGAGAAAATGACTAGGATATCACTAAAAAAATATTTGTCACAAATATAGTCTATAAAAATAAAAATGTCCAAAATAACACTTAATGTTTTATCAGAAGAGATAAATATACACTTATACTCCAATGGTAAATTAATTTAGACATTAGTGTTTAGAGTTAAGAGGTGGATTTTAGCATTTAGGGTTTAGGGTTTAGGGTTTAGGGTTTAGAGTTTAGGGTTTAGGGTTTAGAGTTGGGGAGTGGGGTTTAGGGTTTAGAGTTGGGGAGTGGGGTTTAGGGTTTAGGGTTTAGGATTTAGGGTTAAGGATTTAGAGTTTAGGGTTTAAGGTTTAGAGTTTAGGTTTTAGGGTTCAGAGTTAGAGAGTGGGGTTTTGGGATAAGATTTCAAATTTTGAAAAATAAAAAAAAATTAAATTTTTCAAAAGATGAAATACTATTTTGGTCATTTTAGTTTTTGAGGGCTATTTTTGTGACATAAACTTAGAAATGTGCTGCTTTGGAGATTTGCCCGTTCAACTTCATGAAAACATTTAAAATTGAGTGTTGCATTGGCGTCGGGGCAGTTTTTTTTTTTTTTTTTTTTTGTCGACAACATTACAGACTCATATAGACTCTGTAAACCACACCGAGAGATATTGGTCCATGTGAACGACGAAAGACGGCTGTTTTCTGACACTGCGTGCTAGATTATCCGTCTTTTTATTTTGCGTCCTTGGTACATGTATTATCTCTGAACGTGTAAAACTCTCTTTCAGATTCTTGATATCTTCCAAATAACTTGCAAAAGCTGGCCATTCTTCTGGTTCCGAAACCATCTTCACCAATTGAGAACAATCCGTTGCAAACGTAACCTGAAATTGTCTTAAGTTCTTCATACATTCCATTGCCCATAGTAACGCCTCGAACTCTGCATGCAGAGGAGATAGAGACGCTCTTACGTTCCTAGCTCCCATCAGACCCGCAAATCCAATTAAAGTACTGAACCAGCCTTGGCCAGAGAACATATCTCCCTCTTTCCATGATCCATCTGTAAAGCACCATCTGCCGGGAATCGACGGAGGAAACGTAACCTGAGTCTCCGCTCCCATCTTCTGATCTTTCAGTAACTGTGCCTCAGCCCAGAGTATTGATTCCGTCTCAGCCAATTTAAGAGTATCCCTAGGATCTATCTCCAGATTACTAAAAACCTTATTATTTCTTCCTTTCCAAATGTACCAAAGTATCCAAGCAAATTGATGATCTTCCATCGGTGGAGCGACTCTCCAGAATAGATGATCCATATTTGTAAATAAAGAGTCTGTCGAAAAATAGCTCGATTTGTTGGAATCTTTGACAGAGCCCACACCTGAATAGCTGGAGGGCACTCAAAAAACACATGGTTAATCGATTCCTCCTCTGCTCCACATCTTGCACAGCATATCTCCCCTTGCATCCCTCGTGCCTGCAAATTCTTCTTGACTGCTATACATCCTGAGATCAATTGCCAAAGAAAATGTTTTATCTTTGGTGGGCACCGTATTTTCCAACAAAAAACCTTTAGAACATCAACCGTAGGACCAATGAATAACGGTATTCTCTCCCTATCCGGGTAAATTCTCTCCACTTGATATCCTGATTTAACCGAAAAGTTTCCATTATTTGTGAAATGCCATCCATCACTATCTGCCATCTGGTGTCTACTCAAAGGTATACTTTCTATGATTTTCACATCCTGTGGATCCACCAAAGTCCGAAGAACCTGCGAATTCCATCTTCGCGAAGTGGAATCAATAAGGGAGTCCACTGTAAGGTCGGGAAACAAATTGTGTTGATTTTTATTGGCTGGTCTCGGGCGAGTGGTTGGTAGCCACGGGTCATTCCATACTGATATAGAAGATCCTGTTCCCACCCTTTTGATTAGTCCTTTGCTTACCAGAGATCTAGCAGAGACAATACTCCTCCAGCCGTATGACGGTGATCGAACCGGTTCAAGTGGTGAGGCATTCCTAAAATACCTACCCTTAAAAACCCGAGAAAATAACGTGTGTGGCTTTTCTATTAGCCTCCATAACTGCTTACCAAGCATTGCTGTATTGAAATCGGTTATATCCTTAAAACCTAATCCCCCTTCTTCCTTGCTGACACATACCTTATCCCAAGATTTCCAATGTAGTCCTCTTGTACTACCTCCAGGACTCCACCAAAATTTGGCTACTGCACTCGTTAATTTTTTTGCGGTGGCCTTAGGTAATCGGTAACAAGACATCGTATGGTTCGGCAATGCCGTAATCACTGATTTGATGATCACCTCCTTTCCTCCTTTTGTGAAAAATTTAAAAGTCCATCCATTTACCCTATTATATAAGCGATCATGAACAAAACCAAAAATTTGAATCTTAGAAACGCCAAGATTTTTCGGTAATCCTAAATAAGATCCCATTCCTCCCAAATTTTGTATTCCCAAGACATCTCTTAACTCCTGTCTCATCGATTCTTCAATCTTATGTCCAAATTGAATTGATACAAGAAAACAAAATTGTTTGTATTTTTAGTAAAAAGCTGTGGAATTTCTAATGACAATTTTACCAAAAAAAAAAAAAAAAAAAAAAAAAAACTTCTAATGACAAAGAGCAATGGAAACATGACATCACTATTTTTTTGTTATATCGAATCAACATTAAGAAAACAAAGAGTGTATTAGTCATATTTCATTGTTATATAAATTATTTAGGTTGCATATGCATTAACTTATGATATTATTAAAATTAATATTTGCAATGAGAAATTTCCTATGATAGTCATTTTTAAGTTTTTGTTACAAAAATAGTGTTCAATAAAAAAATGACTAAAATTTTTTTTATTAAAGGGTAAGGTTAACTAATTTAGACTTAGGGTTTATAATTAAATGGTACGATTTTGGAGATAGGGTTTCAAATTTTAAAAAACAAAAAATAAATATTAAAATATTGAAAATAAAGAAGAGCTATTTTGATCATTTTCTTCCTTAAAGACTATTTTTGTAACAAAAAATTAAAAAAAAAACTATTTGAGAGAATTGGCCATTTGCAATTGCCTTTATAAAACCTAGTTATTTTAATATTCTATTGAATTTTGTTTGTTTTTATGTTGAAACCCATAAATTTTATAATTGTACCATAATTTTGATTTATCGAATAAACTTATAGATAGGAACAATTAAGATGAAGATGAAAGTTTAGAATAGTACAAGAAGAAAGACACAGAGAACGAAAAGAGAGAGAAAGTAGATCTGTGGTGGTTTCGGCGTTCGGCCGGCGCGTGAGCGTGCGTGCCGATGCCGGAGTCCATCATCCTTCAGTTTAATTGGTCCGGAGTTCTCTTCTCCTCGTCTCTTTCAGTGGCCGCCTTGTCTGACCTCTGGCCAAACACCTTCCGCGGTGGTTCTGTTCTTGGAGTGAAGACGCGGTTGCTTGGAGGGTTGGCGCGGTGAAGATGATAGTTGTTTGGGTTCTGTTTCCGGGAGGTGGAGGCTTCCACAGCTTCGCCGCCGCCGGTTCTTGTCGCCGCGAGGTGGAAGCTTCCTCAGCTTCGCCGTAGTCGGTTCTAGTCTCTGGGGGGTGAAGGCTTTCACAGTCTTGCTTCGCCCGCCTTAGTTTGCTTCAGTTAGTTTGATCGGTTCTGGTCCTGGTGGTGTTTTGAGTGTGTGGTTTGGCTCTTCGTTCGAAGTGGTCCGCGGTGTGATCTGTCGGATGAGCTCTCGATTGGATCGATGAGGCTCTCCGAAGGTTAGACAAAGCGGTGAAGAGAAGAAGAGGTCTCGGGGGTGACCCTTTGGTGTCTCTGGCTTCGAGGGCGGGGGTGGTGAAACTCCGGCGATTCTTCGACACGGTGGCGGTCAAGTCGAGACGGAAGTGGCGCGTGGCGTGCTGATGGGTCCTTATCCTTCCACGCGTCCGGTTTCCTTGATGCGCAGTCCGACAGAAATCAAGCGAGTTGGGTTTGGACCGCCGACGGGTTAAGGTTGTAATAGTGGCCCACTAGAATCGGGCTTGGGTGTGGGTTGTTTGTATGGATGAGCTTGGGTCTTTGTTGGGTTTTAAAAACTCTATTAATAATAAAATAATTTGGGAAAAAAAAAAAAAAAGAGCAATTAAGATGAAATCTCAAACCGTGCTTATTGGTTTAAAGATGATATCTGAATATGCATTTATATTACTCTTACCAAGTTTGGATCAAAGTTCTGTTTTACCAGTTAAATGTATACTAATACTAACACTACATGTGACATGACTTGCGCTATCTATGTTACAACAGACGTGTTGATTGTCAACTCTAGGAATAAAAAAGAAGAAGAAATCTCTGATTAGAGAAAAGATAGAATTCAGCAGGTAGGCGAATTGCCTATCTATTATACCTGAAGGGGTAAACTAAAACTCAGAGACCAAGAACACTGCCGTTGCTGCTTTTCCTCTGCTTGACTAATAATTAGTTCCACACCTTTCTATGTCTAGTTACTGAAAGATTTCAGCTCCTCCTTTCATGTACCTGCGCAGTATCAACACAGGGAATTAGATGCAACCTCAAAATAAAGGAAACTCATAAAGATGGGGATGTTTTCGGTAAGGGAGAATGTGATGCAACCTCACAAACAGTGCATGTGATGTCAAAGGAAGAATTATGAACAGTGAGAAGTTTAGGATCATTGAATAAAAACGATAGCAACCTGTTGAGTTCGTGACGGATTATTGATGGAAGCAACCCCCACTGGTGTATCTGTCCGCCCAAATTCCTAGAAAATTTTAACACATTAGAACATGAGCTCTGCCTTAACCATTTCCAACCAATACAGTCATATCGATTTTGTTTCTACTGGAATCTCACGTATGTTTTCTGATTAAATTTGAAGTTAATCAGAAGATATGATGCATGATATAATATGTACCTGAGCATTTTGACCGGTGCCTGACATAGGAAACTGCATGTTCCAGAAAAAAGAAATATTCAACTAGAGAATATATGCATATCGTTTTCTAAAACGCTACCAAAACGACCACTCATCAAATCTTCACATTTATGAAATGCATATCAAAATCGAATTTCAATTAGTCCCACGTGAAATAAGGTTCAAATATGTACCTGGCTATTTTGACTAACTCCCAATGGCGGCGGATACTGCATTGAAAAGGGAACTCGATGATCAAATTTTGAAATGATCAAATTTAGATGTTTGTATCTGTATATTCAAAACGCTTGTAAAACCATGGTTTATTGCATAAAGTGGCCCGTCTCCTTATACCACTAGATTGGTAACTCAATGATCAAATTCTGAAATGAAAGATAAGCAAATAATTTAACTAAATATACACCTGAGCATTCTGGCTGACCCCTGGAGTTGGATACTGCAACTCCAAATGGAAAAGAATACATATTCAAGTTAGAGACCATGTGAGAAAACTATATGGATGTAAGCAGCAAGAAAACAGAACCAACCACTGAAGAATAAATAGGCTGCTGTACATATTGGCCCTGATATTGCTGGTGAACCTGTTGTGGTTGTTGCTGCATCGGCTGGGAATAAAGAGCCTGCTGTGATTGGGTCTGGGGCTGATTTATAGTTGGCTGCTGTTGCTGACGTTCGAACAATACCATTTCCTCAGGTTTTTCCCACTGCAAAAGTCAATTATATTACGACACGTATTGATGAACTTCAAATATGAAATCTATACATATACATGTTCAAGGATAATAAATAGCACAGCAAATACAAGGAATCCTCCTGAAACTCACAAGAGAACATAACTAAAGAGGAACCACGTTTCTCACCTTGCTTTCACCGGTTTGACCGTTGTAATAATACTTAAATCCATCAGGCGAGGTATGCTCGGTCCAGTTACATTTGCGAGAAACAACACTCTGAGTTGCTGCAGGTGCAGCTGTTTGCATATAGCTAACTGGTGTAGAAGCAGTGGTGCTAACAACTGTCGGAATTGCAGATCCAGCCCACTGATAGAGAAGCAACCGAGAAAAACATAATAAAAAAGAGGGACTACTAAAATATATGAAGGATTGAATACTTAGACATCAGGAAATAATTGTAAGTTAAAACAACAAAAACAGCTGAGGAACTGGACTGGACAGATGCAACAGGGAACTATGTTTGTACCTGCTGTTTACCATGGCCAGTCTGTGAGCCTGGTAATTTTTGGTTTGGTTGCTGCATGGACTGCACCTGCTGCTGCAGTTGAGAAAATGCTTGCTGAGATGATTGGAAGGTTGCTTGTAGAGTCTGAGTCTGTTGTGACAAGAGCTGAACTAGCTCAGAAGGAGGATGTTGCATCTTTTGTGGCGGTGGCTGCTGAGCACGAGGGCGCAATTGATCAGTTGCAGAAGATACAGGTGTTGGCCGTAGGTTGATGTTCAAAGGAGCTTGAGGAGCTGTTGCAGGAGTGACGTTTTGTTGTGGCCGCAGCTGAGAAGTAGGCAACTGGCTGCTATAACCATAAGGATTCTGCAAGGATGCTTGGGCCCCAGGGAAATTAGTTTGTGGTCGAAGGGGCACATCCTGTGGACTGTGAAGAGGTTTTTGTAATGGTGACATATGCTGGCCAGCTCCCCGGTTTTGCTATGGAATAGAAACAGTTGAAATTAACTGATCAACACAACATTTTCAGATTTTCTTTATTGGAAAAATTCAGCTGAAGTACCTGTTGCGATGTGGCAGAGGATGAGACTGGTAGAGGGTTAATGGCAGGAACAACATAACCACCCAATGGACCTCCCTAACATTATAGAATGCCACAAATAAAGCTAACATCAGAAGTAGAAATTATTGAAGAAAAAAACTCCTTAGAAACTGACAAAATGCAAATCAAAGCCATATCATTTCAATGCAAAACACATCAAGTTTGCTGCATCATATGAAAAGCTGGAAGGTCGGAACTTCATGCTTCTTTTCAAGAGTCCATACGCTCATATATGTGCAGCATATAAATTATGTTCGTCCTACTCACACAATACATGTAAAACCTTATGCCCGATTACTTTATGTGTGATTGGGTGTGTACATATAAGATAATATACATGATCATCAAGCTGTTCTTACCTGATTTGAAGGTAATGTGGCTTGACCTGGCCTAGGAGCCAAGTCACTTCCGGTACCACGGATCCCAGTGTTACCAGGTGGCCCCATGTTTGGTGAATTCATAGGACGCCAAGGATTTGTGTGGCTCACATCCACACTAAGGTCACCAAGGTTAGATGTAGGCCTAACAAATGAAGATAAGGAGACCAGGTTTAGTCAAAATATATAATTAATTGATGACAAAAACAACGATCTCCTTTCACCCCAGTCACCTTGGTCCTGAAGCTTGAAAACGAGGCCCTGAACAAAGTCCAACAGGATGTGCCACTTCCCTGGAAACAGAAACTAGTTATGGATATATAGAAAGAAATTCATCGCATTCAAGTAATAACTGGAGAAGGAATAAGGTTCGCAGCTCTCCTCCACCCATGCCCCAAAAGATTCTCATAAATGTAACTCAATAGAACAAACAATGACAGTAGACACAATTTTTTTGATATTAGCATTATAATGAATTCAAAATATAGTCTCCAAGGCAATACCTTGACTCGCCCGGTTTAGGCCTCTTTGGATCAGCAAACCGAACAATCAACGGCTGATTGCAACCCTGGAGAAGGGAAAGAGGCCAGTAAACAAAACAGGTCTAGAGGGGATAATGAGAGAAAGTGAGATACTCATGTGATTCACAGCTTACTCTCATGGTATAAGTTCCATTGAGACCATCGATAGCTGCCATGGCCGTCTCTTTGCTTGAATATTTAACAAACCCGCATCCTAAATGAGTGTCAAAAACAGTTTGACCATATCAACACCATCAAACAATTTATAGAATCTAGTAGCAGTTACCAGACATACCACGACTCTGTCTATATTCATCACGCATGAGATAGACATCCTCCACGCGACCAAATTGCAAAAAGAGCTGTTAAAGCAACAACAGGACAAAGTAGCCGTTCACATCTTCATCATATTTACTGAGAAAAGAAAGCTGACAGCCAAAAAGTTACATCCATTTGGAAGAAGAGATCACTCAGTCAGTCCATTTGAAAGAAGAGATCACTCAGTTAGTAAAATGTGTAAGCGCTCGAATAGTTGACACAAAATTTCAAGCCGCTGACCCTTCCAAGAGGACTACTAAATTGTCATATAATCACTAAAATTACCAGCTAAGGCGACAGGGGATACTGTAATATCTAAATTTAGAACGCTTCCCTCTTTGTAAATCAGACATAAGTAATTACTTTCCATCAAAAAGTAGGATATGAGACATACCTCCTCAACCTCGTTTTCAGTGGCTTGCTTGTTTAAGGAACCAACAAAAAGCTTAAACTCTACCGCACCTTCAGAAGAAGTAAATTCAATCAGTTAATACTTGAGAGTGAGGCAAGGACCACAGAAAAAAGGATCCACTTCCTTAAGATTCATATAGTTTCCCACATTATCTCAATTCTCGTAATTTGAATTTGTACAGCGTATGGTCACCCTATGTATACCAGACAATGAAGGCCAGATTCAGATAATATGGCGCGAAAGTTGATTACCTATGCGTTCTCTCTCCCCATCAGCATATCGAACTTGAACAAGGCCAGTTCCCTGGGAATCAGCAAATTGTAAAAGATGAGTTAACCTGTATTTTCCTGTCCTTGATAAGAGAAGGCATCAATGGTAGTTACCCCAGGAAGAGTGATCTGATTGTGCAATGCTCTAATGGCCCTATCCGCATCTTCAGAAGTTGCATATTTTACAAAACAACAGCCTGCATTAAAGACTGCTACATAAGCTTCTGTTCAAGGTTCCACTTGTCCCTCCATCAAACATCAAGAGATACTAGTAAATAGTTTCTTTACAAATGTACAAGCCACGACCACATTGAAAGCACATAAGTTTCAGTACGAAAATCATAAGACATGTCCTGACAGCCTCGACTTAGATTACTGTAGTAGATTTGATGGAGAGAATAATAAACTAATGTCTTCAAATAAAGCATATGCCTTTAAACTATTTAAAAAGAACACAGTCGGTATTTGCAAATAAAATATATATTACGCAAAAAGATCCAATCACTGCAAAAAAAAATTAGATAAAATTACAAGTTAAGAGTTCTCAATCACTGCTAAGTAACAAATGATATAATTAAAACTAGAGCCATACATCACATTTTCGTCACCATACACCATACAACATACACCACACATTTGACGACATTCACAAAAAGAATTACAGTTCTGAGAGACATAACCACAACCCAACGTCAATTCATTGGTAATAGTTGCATATAGAGAAGAATGACACTTGCTTCATTAAATACATACTAAGGCGGCTCATGCCTGATGCTGATCGAAGCAATGAGAGCGAGTGAAAGCTAAGACGTATTTCTAAGAAATTATAATAATCGTTGCCTTCCATATCTTAGCACCATCTAACATTTCAAACCAAGGAATGTGTCAAATCTACTACAGTCAAACCGTGATAACGGGATGAGTAAAAGCTTTTATGTCACCGTACAATAACTTCTTGGAAAGTCCCGAATTATTAAATAATACATCACTCATCATCTAGTAATTCTTCACACTTGCATCATAAAGACAGAACTTTGATGGAATTTTTCAAGAGCAATCTCAATATATAGAATAAGACCACTAAAAACTGAAACCAAGCTCTATATAGAATAAGACCACTAAAAACTGAAACCAAGCTTTTGAGCTTGGTTGGTGAAAGGTACATAGAAAAAAAATATCATTAGACATATGATCTCTTCCACATAATGTAGATCAGCAGTGTTAGCGTTACCATACAGAACAATAGAGCTACTCAACGAAACAGTCATTCATCAATGAAAGTGAGAACATACAAGAAGTCCACATCCCAGGCCATTCAAAAAAAGCGAAGAGAACATTCATTATAGTTCCTCGGCCATCCACAATAAGAAAAAAAGGAAAGATCATTCATTAAGGCATCAAGCATCCAAAATGGTAAAAAATAATTTCATCATCAACCAATAGAGACGGTACATCCAAAGTTGATATTAAAGAAACTAAAGAAACAAAACATCCAACATGATATAATCACTAAGAAACTGCCAAATATTGACTAGCAGGGGTGGTTTATCAATCAAACCATTTTATGAACGTTGTAAGACTACCAAGTAAAAATACATTCATCCAGTCAAGACCATATACACCATTTTCATTCATCGAAAGGAAGAGTAAAGAGATACTGAATTCAATAGGAAAGGAGAAAACAACGTTCTTTAAACCAGTGCCAACTAAAAGGCAACAGTAAAACATCTGTTCAATTTTATGTACATTAACTCCAACTCTAAAACATGATAAAGTCTGCTACACTGTTCAAACACAACTAAGGTTCTAGGATGGACACAAGTCGCAAAAACTATTTTACCAAGGTCAATACAAAAACCCTTTCTTAGTAAACTAAACAGGCAGCCTTCTTCTGTGCCAAACGAACACAGATAAGACGCTCGCTAGCATAAGCAAAAGCCCGAAAATTGTTGAAAACTAATGGAGGCCAATGATGAGACTGGGGTTGCTTCCCATCAGCCTTTTCAGGAGACCTGAAAAATTTAGAAGCATAAATCACGACTGATTCCTAGTAAAATGGAGATAAACATACCTTGCTGCTGTCCTGTTCTCTTGTCCTTGATAAAAGCAACCTCAAGAACATTTCCGTGTTGTTCGAAAAAGGGACGGACCTATGAAAACCAAAATGATAAACAAGAACGGCTTATGAACAGAGTCTACGAGCTTCGTGGTTTAGATTGCCTCAACAAAGTGCATATATATTGAGAAGAAATTAGGAAAATAATCAAAAAGATGAACTCACTTCTTCTTCTGTAGCTGTCCTTGGTACAGAGCCAACAAAAAGCTTCACCATACTGCTACGATCAGTAAAATCTGCAAAACGAATGATCCAGTAAAGGTAATTTAGTTTGGAAATAGCTCTGATTATCACATACAAGTATAAATGAACCACTGTTAACTCTAAACAACTCGATTACAGTAGAGTGAGCCCAAGCTTACCAGTTCCAGTAAAGCTACTCTGCTCCGAGAGAGGACGACCTCTTTTCTGACCAGAAAGAGGCTGCTGGATCGGCGGTGAAGTCAATCTCACAGAGTAATCAGGCCCCGTTGATTGAAATCCCCTGCCGCCGGAATATCCCCCTGCATCTGGACTTTCCGATGGCGGAAAATTCACTGGCACGTTAGGCCGAAATCCTCCGTCGCGACTCATCGGCGGAAAACCTCCGTCGAAGCCATAACCCATAGGCTGAAAATCTACTCTCCCTGGAGGAGCGTTCATCGGCCGGAAACCTCCTCCAACGCCTTCTCTGTGAAAATTACGATCCGTGGGGCCGTCATCTTCCCAGCGTCGATCGCCACCTCCTCTGTCCCCAATTCCAACTTGATAATTGCTAGGGCTGTTTCCACGGCGACGACGGCGGCTGAAACCTTCGTCATCCTCGCCGAAACGTGACATGGAGGGTGAATCTGAGAGTCGAGGGGGACCTCTAGGGTGAGCTCGGTGGTTACGGTAGGAATCGTCGTAAGCGCCACTCTCGTGGCGATCCCCTCGGTGCCTATCCAGCTTGACGAATTTGGGGAAATTCGGATGGAAATGCAATTCAAGTCGAAGAAATCAAACCCTAGAGAAATTGGATTTGTGAATTGGAGGAGAGATCAATGGTGGTTTGCTGGAAGTAAGCGAAACGTACTTTGCGATTTGAGCGGTTTAAATAGCAAAACCGGTCTGGATTATGGTTCGACCGGTGGAGCGGTTAACATTTGTACCCGTTGGTTTTTTTTTGTGTGCAACTTACAAATTCTACCATGGTTATTCTTCTAAATGTGCTATTGTCTCGGTAATGGAATTTGTAAGTTAAATCTCATTCACATACTAGTTGACTTGACTGTACTTAATTTAACTAATACTAGGTTCTTAGTATTTTGATTTTTTTTTCATATTTTTGTACTATTATGTCAATTGTTTAGTTTTATAAAATGTTATGTTTTTACTGTAAATCTGGAATAAAAAATCTAATTTTCCCTTACTGTAAAGTAAGTTAATTTTTTTGAATCTTACCACTACACATTATACATGAAGAGAATATAGTTGGTCTTTATATTTTTTTTTGGTGTAATATTCAAAATTTTGATGGTTTGTTTAAATGGTTTTTTTAAATTATATATTTTAGGATTGATTTTCGTGACTATATTCTATAATTGCCTAAAAAAATTGTTTGTCCCATATAGACATCCACATAAATATGGATTTCTGATAATTTTGTTCATTGGGATATTCAGTTTTACTTTCGACTTTATTCTCTTTTTTGGCACCCTCATGCTAGCTTGTGGGGCTAGCCAACTTGGTGCAAAAGGGTTTACAAAAGCTGATCGTGATGCGCGTGATCGGACACCTTTTGCTAGGCTATTCGTACGGAATTTTAAAGATCTAGGAATATAAGCAATAGAAATTTCAGAAAATTCTTTGGATACAACTTGTATTTCGTCGAGCTCCGAGTCCAACGCAGGCCAATCTTCCTCCTTTTGAATGAGTATAACCAGTTGTTCATAGTCGATTGAAAGACCATCACTCTGCGTCCAAACTTCAGTATCTCTTGCATTGCCCATAGCAAACCTTCAGCTTCCGCTTGCAGTGGTGATTTGGTGCGTGTATATCGGCCGTTGATACAAACAGTATTGGGAAGTCACCATCCATTAACACAAAGCCAAGTCCAGATATGTTTCTTTCATTTATCCAGGATGCATCAACTTGACATCTCCATCTAGTAGGAGCGTTTCTTTGCAGAGGAACAGTTGTGTCCGTTACGTCAACTCCCATATCAATCTCCATAATCTCGCCTATACGTTGAGCTATCCTCCAACACTCTGCTTCAATTTTATTCGCTAATGGGAAATACATAATTCCTACGACACTATTAATGATTTTTTTTTTGTAACACCGATACGGCAGACTTATGTTTGATTTAAAAAAACTCTTATTTTAATTTTGTATTAAAGAATCAATCATATTTTATATTATCAATAATTTTAGTAAATTTGCTTATTTGTCATGTTTTTATTAGGTTTTAGCTAAATCATTGATTTATTATTTATTTTTAGCTAAGTCACTAATTTATTAATTTAAAAAATACCCTTAATGAATCTTATATATATTAAAAATGAATTTTATTTTAGTAATATTAAATTTATATTTTATATTAAAATTTAGTTAATTTTTCTTATTTGTCATATTTTATTAGGTTTTAGACTTTTAGCTAGGTTATTGATTTATTATTAATTTCTAGCTGATTCGCTAATGTGTTAATTAAAACAATACTCTTAATGAATTTTATATAATTAAAAACGAATTTTATTTAATCATATAAAATTTATATGTTATATTAATATTAAATAATTGATTCTTAAATAATATAATAAAATTATCAAAAAATTTAAAAATAAGTTAATTCTTATATATATTTTGTTGCTATCTGAAAACAATATTTTTATTATAAAAGTTAAAAAACATTTATATAAAGATATTTTCTAAACTATTTCTAAGATATGAGTGTTTTAAAAAATTTAACACAATAATAAGTATATATTTTGATAAAATATTTGACATATATAAATACTTTGATGTTTGATTTAACTATCTGAAAACATAAATAATAACTTATCATGCTGGTTTTAGATTAATAAGATATAAACTAATAAGTATTGATGAGAAAATTATGCTCGCATGTGCGGGCAAAACACCTAGTTTTATATTATACTGTGTGATCTCTAATGTGAAAATAGTTTTTATTTTCTTTAAAGTTATAGAATTACATTTATGTAAATTTATTTTTATTATAGTAATGCAAAATATTAATATTCAGAAATTTTATAAACAATCTATAGATTAGTCTATTATTTTGTTATGAGGAATGTCTAGAGAGACATAACAAAGAAACACATAGCTTTCAACCAATTCACGACATGCCTTATCACTTTACACCAAAGAGTTCCCACTTCTCAGCGCAAAAAAAAAGAGAGTAAAACAAAGTTAATCTTCTATATTTCTTTATGGTTACCCCTAGCCGGAAGTAAATATCTCTGTTGCTCTGCCTTGTCTCATGAAGCAGCTGATCATTCAATCCTTATCATAACCATAAACGAAATATCTATAAGCACAATTTCTTATAGTTACAAAGTAGTATAAACTGATTAAGCCTCCCCAGAACCTCCTTCATTCTACATGTTTCCTCCTTATCCTCGTACAATCCAACAACTTGCAAATACTGAACAAACAAACATAGTATAAATCAGATCGAAAATAAAATACAATTAGTTCAACAAACAACTTAAGCATGTTAAACACACAAGCTTTAAGAAATCAGCAAACCTTCTCGAGTTCTAGTGTTATGATTACATCAAGCTCTGTGTTCCTCCCAGAAAGAGAGATATAGATTCTAATAAGCCTTAGCAACCCTAAGGCACGCTTTTTAAAATCCAGGGTTCTATAATACCATACATGTATATCATCATAAACTCAACATTCCACAGGTTCATGTCACTGAAGAATCTAGTTTGCAGTTCCGCAGAGACATCATTAAGGCCATACATATGTCGCTGAAAGATGATTGCTTACCATGAGGATGAGCTATGTTGTGATGATTGATGATGATGATGATGATTGAAGATGATAATGATTTCCTCACCAGGTTTTTTTTTTGTTAATATAGAGGTTTAAGGTTGAGAGCTGAGAAGTCTCTCTGACTCATCGTTTGCTTCGGCCTATAGTTTACATTTCTGCATCGCATACAACAAACACCAAAGTAAAATTAACACACAAAGCAAGTATGCTTTCTTTTGTCCCAAATGAACTGGAATATTTCACTAAATATACATTTGATTTGGATGTAAAGTAATTTTAGAATTGTATACATCTTCAAGGTTTTCGAGTTCCAAGATCTGCTCTATATGTTGAGCAATGCTTTCCTGTGGAATAATGGAGTTTCTACTTAAGCCTCAGACTAAATATTCATATGTAAATGTTAGAGAAAAAACATGGTATTGTTCAGTGCCTCACTTGTCTGCAAACATGTTATGGAACAGCAAACGCAATTGTCACTCTTTCTTCTTCTTGCATAGGGAGCTCAGCTGTCTCAGCGCCAAACTGGTGCGTTTCTGCTGTATCCGAAGGTGCTTGTACCTGAAATCCATTGCAACGGTTAAAATTTTGTATCTAACTTCATTCTTTTAATATTAAGCTGTGTTTACGATGGGAATTTCACCACTATAGAGTGCATGGAAGAGGTGACTTTGTTCTTCTTTATCTGGATTAGTCTTTAGCCCTTTTTCCTACGAAGGAACGTATTTGCTGCGTTCAAAAGATTGTGCTCCTTAGAATAAGTGAATATTTCAGCATCAAAACACCACACATCTCAGTCTTTTTTAGGTCAAATAACGAAACACAACCCACTCTCTAGAACCAAAATAAGCTGCATCACATAGACAATCTAGGAACATACGAAACATATTTAACAGTTAAACTTGTAGAAAACGCTTATCACTAATTGTCGATCGGATGGGGACATCGTTACCTGAACTCCATTCTGGGGTTGTGGAACAGCAATGCCAATCAAACAGCTCGGACATCTCACAACTTTACCAAATGGAACCTATATCAATAGCAATGTATTCAATATATCATGCTCTCAAACATAACCATTTGGTATATGATTATATATTATACTTCAAGAGAACGTTTAAACATATCTCTTAAACCACACATTGAACATCATAAACTTCTAGCGTGATAAGTTTTCCTTCTTTATATTTCAATTAAAAAAATCAGAAATGTTCTAGATTCGTGCCACTATTTCTACGGGATTTCGGAGGGTTTAAGAACATGAAAATTCTTTCAAAAGCGCATTTTCTTACTCTTCATCATGATAAAACCTAACCCATTTGCTGGGTGGGTACACCAAACACAACAATTATATGTTAAAAAAGATAGAGCATGGTAGATAAATGATTTTATATGAAATACCATGATTCTTCTGATCTTAGGCTTGATTTGTGAATTGTGTCCTCTAGATCCTCGATTGCCATTTTTCTGAGGACCTGATCCAGATGCATGACAGGCATAAAGTGACAGTTTTGAGTCACAGCTTGGAATTTTATTTCCTTGAGAGATTGAAATATTTTTCGGCGAGACGGGTAGGTCATCTGTGCGGTTTGACCTCTACGGCTTCTCGTTCTCTGGTGGCTCGTCGGTTCGATGGTGGCGTTTTCTGTTTTGAGGACAACTGAGAGGCTGCCCGTAGCCGCTTGTCAGTCATGGGGGGTGGGTTTGTTGCCATTGGTGAGAATGGTTTTGTGTCGGCGGAGCTTTCTAGAGAGATGGCGGTTCACTTTAGCTCATTTCTCGTTGGCCTGGATCCTTCTCTTCACCGCTGGGAGAGTGGAGGAGTAGCAGCATCTCAGACCTGTGTGGTGGCGGATCTGCGAAAGCGGCAGCGTTAGGGTTTCAAGAGTCGGGTCTTCTCCTTGGATCTGGCGTGCTTAGGTCGCGGGGCTCCTCTGGGGTGCTTGAACGAAGGCGTTTGGTGATGGATCCTGTGTCGGCTTGGACACCTGCCAGGTGATGTCCAGGACTTCGGAGTGATAGTCACCGGTGTTCATCGGAGTAGGGAGCAAACTCCCTTTTTCCTTCTTTCCCTAGCCTTGAATCTCTATTCCGTTTCACCGGTGATCCCGAACGGCGGAGAAGGTAAGTGTTTAGCTGTCGAAGAGGAGGAAAACAAAACGACGTTCCCCGTGTTTGGAGATGCGATTTTGATACCTTTATTGGGCCACTCAATGGGATTTATACAAAGCTCGAAAAACTCAGAACTCTTTTTGTCGCCGAAGAATTGAGTAGTACGTAGAATTCAAGCTGACATGGCAAAATGATTGGCCAGGAATATTTCATCCGACGTGGCACCCCTTAGAAGCTCCAAAAATAGCTCCTTTTATATAGTAGTGATTTCGTGTGTAATCAAATTTGATCTAAACGAAAAATCCCAATGTTTTTTTTTTTGTAACACGTATTCATTTAATTAAATAAAAGTCAAAGAGGCCTCGGGCCCAAGTTAGCCCATTATTGGATCCATTACAAGAGAAGATGAAAGTACATGTTTAGCTAAACGATCGAGTTCGACATTGGAAGACCGAGGAGTGTGAGAGAACGTTATCTCGACAAAAACAGGGGAAATCTGTTGGATATCTTTGAGAATACCAAAGATTTCCTTCACATGTGTGTCGTTGTTGATTACTCGGATGAGGGTTGAGTTGTCAGAGAAGATCTGGAGCTTGTCTAGCTCGAGATTCACTGCAGAAATTAATCCGTTTCGAAGAGCGAGCGCTTCTGCCATTAGTGGAAAGCTAACGAGATCATGTGAGGTGGCTCCTTGATTGAGATGGGTACCAGATGGTTCCTTGAAGATCCATGCCAGTCCTGCCCTTCGGGATCGCTTGTCATAGGCTGCGTCAGATCTGCATGTCGTTGTCGTTCCGGTGATCATCTGTTGTCGCTTCGCCTGCTTGGGTTGAGGTACTGGACCTTTCCTTTCAAGATTTGATTTTGGGCATTTATCCATTCTCTTGCTAATTTGAGGGCTTTTGTCGCCACTTCTATAGCTGTGAGAGTGTGATTCTCAAATATGCGCATGTTTCGAGCTGACCAAAGGGCCCAACACACCCACGGGAGAATAGTCGTTGTGATGCCTGTCAGGGGTAGGCAAACCGCTTGCCTGAAGGCTACTATTGCGTTTGTGAAGTCGATATCAGTAGCTAGGTGAACTACTCTTTTCATTGGGATGAGCTTCCAGACTTCTTGTGCGAATGGGCAATTGAAAAAGGTATGTGTTGCTGATTCCACTTAATTACATCGGACACAAGCCACTCCTGATTGGATTCCTCTCCTTTGTAGGAGTTCTCCCAGCGGAAGAGCTTCTTGGGCAATGGACCACATGAATAGTTTCATTTTTGGTGGGCTTCTCTCTGCCCAAATATCTTTTATCCAGTCGAATGAATCATCACTCGGTCTTACTTGGATTTGATCTTTCATAGCTGCAGTGTAATAGCCTGACTTGGTGCTATATACACCAGATTGGAGGGGTTGCCACACATAGATGTCTCTGGCTGCTCTGTGTCCTGGCTGCAACATCTGAATTTCCTTCGCTACCTGAGGTAATAGTTGCTCAATTATGCTTTTATTCCATTGCATATCTGAAGTTAGGAGGTTCGAAACTGTGAGGTCCAGAGCGTCTTCTTGGATAGGGCCATAGAACTTAGTATCTTTATCTAGCGAGATCCATGAGTCTTTCCAAACTATAGTGGTTAGACCGTTCCCAATGGCTTTACCTACATTTCCTTTTAGTAGTTCTCTTCCATGAAGTATGCTTCTCCATCCATGCGAACAAACCGTAGGCAATTGCACCTCCATAAATGATTTGTTATTGCAATATTTACCTAGGAGCACTTTCGCAAAGAGACAATTTGGATTTGTTAGTACCCTCCACACTTGTTTAGCCAATAGGGCTTGATTGAAAAGTTGTATATCCCTCAGT
This sequence comes from Brassica napus, assembly GCF_020379485.1. NCBI lineage: Eukaryota > Viridiplantae > Streptophyta > Magnoliopsida > Brassicales > Brassicaceae > Brassica > Brassica napus. The sequence continues at coordinate 17,758,531 of NC_063444.1, read as the reverse complement.
CCTAAACCTCCTCCTGCTTTAGGTTTAGTGAGTCTATTCCAAGCCACCCAGCACATCTTTCTTTTACCATCTGAAGTGTCCCACCAGAACCTAGTGAGTACTGACAAGATTCTTTTGCATAAACTCACAGGTAGCTCGAAGCAGGACATGGTATAAGTAGGGATTGCGGTCAGTACTGCTTTCAGCATTGTCATCTTTCCAGCCTTGGAGAGGTGTCTTTTGGACCAACTCGCTGCGCATTGCCTGATACGATCCACAATCGTAGTGAAGAGGTCTTTTTTCGATGGTCAAAGTGTTCAGGTAAGCCCAAATACTTCCCTGACCCTCCCTCCTTGTCGATTCCTAAATTTTCTTTCACTAACTTCTTTGTCTCTTCAGGAGTCTTTGATGAGAAGGTGATGGAAGATTTGGTGGTATTAATATTTTGTCTCGAAGCTTGCTCGTACTTCTATAGGATGCTCCTCAATTTATCACAGTTCGGTACTGAAGTTTGGCAGAAGAACATGGTGGCGTCTGCAAATAGCAAGTGGTTCACCCTTGGACAGTTTCTCGCGACCCTTATTCCTTGTAAGGTACCCTCTTTTTCCGCATTACGACATAGACCTGATAGAACTTGGCTACAGAGGATGAACAGATAGGGGGAGAGTGGATCTCCCTGTCTTATTCCTCGTTTAGGCGTTACCGCCCCATGAACTGAGTCATTGATTAGGTATGAGTATGATACCGTAGAAACACATTGCATTATTAGTTTCACCCATTTTGCATGAAAGCCTAGACGTTGTGGGACTTTTTCTATGAATCTCCACTCAACTCTGTCATAGGCTTTAGACATATCAGTCTTTACCGCCATCGTGCATCTTTTTTTCGCCTGAGACGTTTTCAAAAATTGAAGTACTTCATGTGTGATCAAAATGTTGTCTGCTATAGCTCTTCCTGGTATAAATGCTGATTGGTTCTCTGATATGATCGTGTGGAGCACTAGTTTTAGCCTTAACGCCAACATCTTAGAAATTATCTTGAAAAATACGTTGCATAGAGCTATAGGACGATAATCTGCAACCTTCTTTGTTCCTACTATCTTCGGGATCAGTCTAACATGTGTAACGTTTTGCGAGGGGCGGAGCATACCAGTTGAGAAGAACAACATTATTTCTTTAGTCACCGCCGGTCCTACCGTCTCCCAGTTGGCTTGGAAGAAGCTAGCTGAGAACCCATCCGGTCCTGGAGCTTTGTCCGGATGAATGGCAAAGGTAGCTTCTTTTATCTCAGCTGGTGTTGGCTCTTTTATGAGTTCTTCATTTATCTGTTGGGCGACGCAGGGTTGGAGTGCTTCTTCTACAATCTGCAGGCCTTCATTTGGAGAGGAGGTAAAGAGATCCTCGTAGTATTTGCAAATCACATCAGCTATTTGATCCTCCTCAAACCAAGGTACTCCATCATCATTTTCTATAACCGTCATACGGTTTCTAGATTTTCTTGTCTTTGTTGCGGCATGGAAGTAACTTGTGTTTGAATCACCCAGTGTTAGCCATAGTTGTCTGCTGCGTTGTTGCCAATACTCTTCTTCTTGTTTGTATGCCAGTAGCAGACTGATATTTATTTTATGAATCAGGTCCTCGTCTGGGCTTGGATTAGACAGAGCTTCATCTAAATCTTCACGCAGACCGTCTAGGGTCTTCCTGCTATTTATTTAGAACTCTCTACTCCATCTACAAATGGCTTTTCTGCAACTGCTTAATCTTTCTTCAACACTCAGGTGAGTATCTGCTTCCCAAACATTCTTGATGATCAATTTTACTTCATCGTTATCTTTTAATCTTCGATCAAACCTGAAGATTTTAAGACCTTTCTTTCTTCGTGTGTCCATGAAGGTTAGGAGAGGGCGATGGTCAGATGCTTCATATTTCAGATATTGGCTTCGGCATGAGGAAAAGATGTTTAGCCATTCGCTGTTGCTTAATGCGCTGTCGAGACGGCATTGTACCACGTGTGAGCTTCTGTTTCCCCTCCATGAGAGAAAGTTCCCATAGTGCTTGATGTCAAAAAGATCATTCTCCGATAAGAAGGTTCTAAATGCGCAGAAAGTGCCTTCTGCTCGTTCCGGTCCACCTTTCTTTTCACTATTGTCTGTAATCTCATTGAAATCACCAGTTAAAAACCATGGGTCTCCTGTCGCAGGTTGTAAAGAGGACAGTTCATTCCAGACAGCGAGTCTCTTTGTATGGTCTGGCTCTCCATAAACAAAGGTGACTTGGAAGGTAATCCCTTTCTCTGTTATTAGCGTGTCAATAAAGTTCTTATTGCTCGTTCTAACTGTAAGTTGGATGTCGTTCTTCCAGATGAGAAACAGGCCTCCACTCCCTGGACTGTTAGGGGGAACTTCATGGTTGTTATCTAGTGGAAGGCCTTGCAGTTTCTTCTTGACTGTTTCCAGGTTGTTCTTGGTTTCCATGAGGATGTAAATATCAGGAAAGTTCCTCTTATGTATCTCCCTCAACCGCTGGACTGTTGCAGGGTTCCCCAACCCGCAGCAGTTCCAGCTTAATACGACTAAGGAGCCCGGGGTGGAGTGTCCCGAAAATCCGCTTTCTTTCGGGTCATTGCTGGTATGAGTTGGATTGGTGGGTTTCCCGTCCCTTGGGAGTGTCCTTTTGGGTCATTTGTTATCTTTCTTTTCTGATTTGCTCTGGATGTACCTTCACCTGCACCTCTTCCTCCACTAGGTGAGTTCTGCACCTGTGTTAACTTCCTTTTCTTGAAACTAGTTCCTCTGAGATTAGGGCTGTTTCTCGAGCTTCTTAATTATCTTTGCAGGGTTTCGGGGTTTTCTTACTTTGTTTTGAAAATCTCGCAGAATTTCCTCCTGCTCAGATGAGATCAGTTGTTCTTGGTGTTCTCGAGCTTTTGGAGGTAGCTCCTCCCTTTCCACATTAGGGCTGATAATAATTTATTTCATCCTTGCTGATCTTTCATTGTTTTTGCGTATAGGTGCTGCCACTTGTGGTGGGGAGACTTCACTGTAATAGGGATCAAGCTCATTGTCATCGTCCTTATCTTCTCCTCCTTGTGGGCTAAGCATGAGAGACTGGCAGTGCAGAAGAGAGCGTTCAGAGGATTATCCTTCGCTTGAGGGCTTTCTGACCTTATTCCTCGTTCCCATGGAGATAGCGGGCGTCTGATGTTTGCTGAGGCAGCCAAAATAGAGTCTGCTGTCTCTTCCATTAAGCCCGAGGTGCCATCCGCTAAAACTCTCTGTTTTCTAGCTGCAGCTTCCGTAGAATCTGTGCAGCTAAGGTACTGCTTTGTGACATCTTGGAGATCTTCCATTATACGCTCCTTTGTCTGCTTATAACCTGTTCTAATCTCCTGAGCTCCCGCAGGTATCTGTTTTAGGTGATTCGAAGTTGATCTCATCATAACAACCATTGTTTCTGCTCTCTGGCCCTTGGCATCACTACTCATTACACGTTGTCTTCTAGCCGCCGCTTCTGTTGGATCTGGACAGCTAAGGTAGAGTAATGTGGCCTCATCTAGATCTCTTTGAATTTCTTCTTCTGTCTGATTGATATTTGACATTGGAGTAAGAGGTTTGCTTTGCAGGTTCTGGTCTCTTCGTGGATGAGGAGTCATCATGTGTATCTCGTCATTCACTTTAGGTGAAGATGTCAGAGCTAGTGGTTTAACTCTCCATTCCTTAAGGCCTCTCTGAGGAAATGGAGCTCGCTTATGTTGTCGTCCTTCCAACTCCTCTCTTTGTACTGTGTACAGGGGGGAGTTATAACCTTGGACCTCCACCACAAGATTGTTAGATCTGCTTCTCTAGTTCTGTGTAGTATCTGCCTTAGAAGTCAGAGCTCTGGCCGGCGGGGGCACTCTAGTTTGTTTAGTTGCTACTCTATCTCCGAAACTGTTGCCATGTCTGTCGACTCTTTCGTTGAATGTCTTTGCGCTCATATCATTCTTGTGGAACTCTCTTCCTTGGCTTGAAGAACGGTTTATCAGTCTTTGGTATGAGTGTCTTGTTTTATGCTCTTGTGATTTAGATCTCTACCCAAGTTGTGGAGATCTTCTTCCTCCTGCAGTTTTAGGGTTTTGTTTCTTTACATAAGATTATGGCAGTCTTCTTTTAGGTGGGAGAGAGACTGGCAGAAGGAGCAATGATTCTCCAATCTTTCATACTCCAGGTAAATGAAACTCTCTTCTCCAGAATCAAATTATATAATGGATTTATTCTCTAGGGGTTTGAGACCGTCAATTAAGACTTTGATTCTTGCAGATGTCTTGGTGAGTTCGTGATTCAGCAGCGTTTCCAACTCCTTTCCAATGTCACATATCATGTCTTCATGCCAGTAATGGAGCGGTAGCAGATATGACAGGTTCCCATCGTTGAAGGATGATCATCCAGTAAGCAAAATGATAGGGTCTGTTATCTAAGACTCTCTGTAGTTCTTCCTCTCTTTCAAATCTGAACTGAAAGCAACCATTCCAGAGATCTGAACCGGTAACCTTCCCTTGTAGGTGCCATTTGCGAGGCAGCGCTGGGAGGAGAACCCAGATTTTTTGTTCTTGTGGGTTGGTGACTCTGCCTATGAGTGTGAGCATGTTTTCCTTGATGAGGATTGAGTTGTCTACGTAATGAGCTTTGATTCTCTTGATGGTGGGTTCCATGTCTCCGGAGAGGTGATGTTTTCCTTTTTCTTCCTTGGTAAATCTACTTGCCATCGTATCTCTACACCTTTCACTAACTCTTGTTTCTGGTTTCAGGAATTCTTGGTAGTAGAAAGACTCTTACTGCTAGTTTGGAAGTGATTTAATAGCGGAATATTCGTAGAAATGGAGTTAGATCTACGAAGTTGTGAGATCTTGAAGGTTGAGGAATTGAGAAAAAAAATCCTTGGAGGATGCCACTTCCGGTAAGATAATAGAGTTTTCACAAGGAGGCAATGAACGGACCGGTGGATTCTTCCAAATTCGGTAACTTCTTGAGTAGTCACTATCAAGACTTTTGAACGTTAGACAAGTTGCTATGCCCGTCTTGGAGTATGTGCCTGGGAGAATCCTTTCTCACCGAGGCATAATTTATTGTTTACTTCTCCACCTATATAAACATGAAAAATTGTTTAAGGAAAGATAAAAGTAAATCAGAGTAAGAACAAATAAGTGTAAAACTTATTAAACCTGTCTTGATTCAAACATTTGAGGCACAGATTTTCTAGGTGTGTGAACAAAAAAAAAATCATCCTTTTTTTAAACTCCAATCACCAAAATAGAGGCTTTGAGTCCATAATTGCTAATGATATATCATCGTGTGGTAACCTACATATATAGAATAAAAAGAAAACTAAAAATACTCATGGTCGATTAGTTTAAGGAAAACATTCCAACAAACATGCCTGAAGTGAATTATTGACTAAAAGTTCATTATAAAATTTAAATAGACACAAAAACTTCCACCTCTGCCATATTCGAATTTAGGTGTGATATCTGACACATTATAGGCATTGGAGATGCTCCGATCTTCAGCCAAAAAAAATATATTCAAATATACAATTAGAAACACTACTAATATAAGATCCACCATCAATGAGAAACTGTCTACATCCGTAAATATTTAACTTTTCAAACTTTAATCTTTCTAAACCTCAAAACACAAATCTGTGAATGTTGACTACAAACCCGAATATCATCAGCAACATCTGTTGCAAATTGACCCCATAATACAGGTGGGAGACGTTCGTCCCTAATTCAAATAGAAGATGTTAGTCGTTTAAAAATTGTATTTGATGTTGTGGTTGAATATAAGTCGTGTTTAGTCTTCGATAGATACTCAGGTTGTGAAGTTCAATGGAAATCTTGTTGGTGTCTTTCCCATTGACTGAATCAACCTCAAGATGGGTCACTTTGACTATTTGTCCGATAACATTTCGAAAATTAAAATTCAACTTCTGGTTTATGAAGATGCAAGATATGCTAAAATTCAACCTCAAGATGTTATATGTCAATAGTCTTCCGTGACTAACTTGGCGACGAAGTCACTGATGTTGGATGCATTAGTCGTTACTATATAAGGCATACGCAGTGGTGGGTTACCATGTGGATGCAAGATATGCTGAGATGGAGAAGGATAAACTGAGGGTTTATGTCTTGACGTAGTCGTTGAAATAATTGATGAGGCATTGTGTGTCGGAGAGTAAACCAGGAGGCATGCAGAGTGGTAGAAACCATGTGGACGCAATGAAAGCTAGTTTCAGGGGCTTGATGGTTGGGAATATTTTTTCATGTGTTTAGAAAGCTCGTTAGAAGTTACGAATACTCTTCTTCGTGCTATGAAAGCTAGTTTCAGAGGCTTGATGTATATTCAAAATCAAAGTTGTTTTTACAAGCCTTAAAACATCATATCTACTTCACGCTGAAACTTTCAGATTAATAGACAGAGATGTGAGGAACACAATAACTGCAAGGCACAAGAGGCGCAAATTCACCAACATCATGGCACTTTGGATCTGATGACCTGGTCATTCCCAATAGCTAAAAATCTACTATCTTTCTTGTTCTTTATTTAATTTTTGCGAAGAAAAATATATGTAAAAGCCTTTTATTTTGTAAAAGACAAAAGTTTCATTTTAGTTAATGATATTTACAGTTTAGCAAAAAAAAACATCATATCTATTATGTACATAGAGATCATAATTCTTTGCGTAAAAGCTATACGATGCGCTACATCACTATCCATGTTAACAAGTTTGTTACAGTTTTAGAAGTTTTAGAGCCTCTAAAGCTGACCAACTAAAAATGAAGTGTCATCTTTGTTAGAGGTTAAATCCTAAGCACGCGTAGTATGTTGAGAAAATATGAAACTTAAATCAAAGTGGAAAATATTAATGTTCAAGCTTCTATGATTCAAGTTCAGAAAAACTTCGGTTTAAGGTTTGATTTGTGATTGTGGTGAAAATAAAAAGTTAATCTAAAGGATCAAAGTGACAAGAAATTCAAAGTGACTATTTTTATGCCTTAGGTAACAAAATTTTCTCTTTACATTGAATATAAATACTCTGCATTTTTATCTTTTGCATGGTGTGAGAGAAGAAACATTTGGAAACCAATATATTGTCTAGATTGATAGCAGGCGTAAACGTGATCTAATAATATGTCATTATATCCATTGTAGAAAGAAACACAAATTTGATTGAGTTGGCAGAGATAGAGGCGCTAAAGCAGAGAGGTGGAGTACAAGAAAATTGCTGTTGCAAAATTTACTCTTGCAAAACACTTCATCGTAGCTTCTGGCTCCGATGCAATGTTTCAGACAAAAGAAAAAACAAACCGTCGCTCATCTAAGTATTGTTTTTGACGTTGTTACTTTTTCAAGCAAGCAACAGAACTCATATCTTTCTACCATTTTCTTTGACACAAGTACTCTGTTCAACTTACAGCTTCCAGCTTTGTGTACGACATATTATCGTTAAAACAACTTTGTGTATTGGAAATTTAGGTTGTCTACAGATGCACATAAACTTGAAAAACTGCGGGTAACGCAAGTTGAGACAGAATAAAAAGATAGCCATTAAACAAAGTTTGAAGATATAAGATTTAGCAAAGGAGAGCATCAAGGTTTCGTTTACCCTCAGGACCCTTTGAGTACCAAGAAGAAACATACTGGCCGTACACAACTTCCTTGTAAGCCGGTTTGGTGTGTTGCCCAATAAGGTGAGAAGCTGGTGCTATCCTTGCCGTCTTAGAAGGATCATGAAACGTTGCAACAGATAACCTCGCCCTGTTCGCATTAGTCACTGCTCTATGTTGAGCACTTTTGTATATGCCATTGGTTATGATCTGTAAGAAAGGACCGAGCACGATCAGAGCTTCTTACTAGCTTATATGAGAGAATATTACATAGAAACAACCTCGGTTTGGTCAGCTATAAGAACAAGAATGGCGTGAGAGATGGGAGGAACAGTGAGCCAGTGATCATCCTTGTAAAGCTGAAGACCACCAACATCATCTTGAATCAAGAGAGTGATGACACCCATGTCTGAATGTGACTGGAGACCAAGAGTAAGCTCAGGCTGAGGACAAGGAGGGTAATAACTCATGGTAATGTTCTGATAGATTTCTCCAACAGCTTCCTCTATAGATGAGCATGGAAGACTCAAGCTCTCTGAGATGATCCCCAACAGCTTCTGAGCTAGTTTCTTCATCTCATTACCATACTCTTCCACTACTTGTCTAGCCCCCAAATCAATAAAAAAAAACATTAGGAGTCCAAGTGGTAACGTAAGGAACAATTATACCGAACAATATGCAGTTCATATAGTAACAAAAATATATAGATATATTGTTACTATTAACGGCAGTGCGGGTGGTGCGGTATGTCACCCAAGTGATGTGTTTTTTTTTCATAAGTGAAGGAATAAAAGGAGGAACCTGTAGTCAGGAGGATGTAACGGCCAATGAGAAGGGTCGCGGCGAGAGAGAGGGAACGTGTGGTGATCAAAGTAGTCTCTCCAATCCAAAACGACGTCGCCTTCGGCTCCGAGGAGCATGCGGCTGCCGTAACCTTCGGAGGCGGCGGAGGTTGAGTCGCAGGCGTATTGGAGCTTCTCTTCCAATGGACAGTCTTGGAAGAAGGAGAGGCCTAGAGACTTCATGCGATCGAGGAGATGGATGGGGACGCCATGGTTGACCACGTGGAAGGCTCCCCAGTTGCGGCAAGCTTCGCCGATTGATTCCGTCACGGAATCGGAGTTAGAGAGGTCGATGGTTGGGATTGGAGCAGCGTCGCCGGCGTGGAGGAGGTTGGGGCGAGCTTCCGGTGGCTGGATGTACTGGGAAGGGACTACAGGCAAGCCGCCTTTGGTAACTGCTTCGACTCTCGACGCTGTTTCCATGGAGATTGGAGATGATGTGATCTTTTCTTTTGGGATTCGACTACAACATGATCCGGACTTGCGTAAGAAAGACAGCTATCGAAATTTGCAAAAATACCCTCAGACAATCAATTTGTTTTGTGAACATACCATCAATTTGAAAAAAGTTACAAAAACATGCCAGTTGTTCATCCTTGAAGATTAGATTGATGAATTTTTGGGGAATTGCGCTAAATGGTGTACTTCGGCAACCCAAAAAACCTTTGCTAAATGCTCTTTTTTGTTGTATTGACTGAGATTTGAAAAAATGATAATGCCTCTCATCTTCTTTTTCAAGAGACTCCTCAGCATGTGAAAAAAATTGGGCTAAAGGATGTTTAGACGTGATATTTTTATAGCTTAATAATGTTATTATTTATGTATTAATATGATTAGTCTTGAGTAGGTTTCTAACCATTGGTGGTATAACTTATTATTCTTACCATTATGTTGTCAGTTCAGAAGTGGTTTTCGAATGGCATATGATGTGTTGTATTTTGTTCAGACATGTGTAACCATTTAAGTTAGGGAAATTTGAACTCATAACAATAGGAACACACAAAACAAAGATTCTAACCATTGCATACTTTAGGCTACGATATAGTCGGTATATTTATGTATAATGGCAAAAATACCCAACATGCGCGTGAAAAAACGTTGGCCCCACCACTTCTTCCAATTTCACTTACCCCTGGCAACTGAACAATTTCTTCTCCCGTTCTACACTCAACAAAGCGACAACAAAGACGGATTTGGAGAAAGTTCACTTTTGTTTCACTTGTGAAACAAGGCGGACTATTTGTCATATCGTTGTGGGTTAAAGCGTGAGGCAACACTACTTCAAATTTTGGGTACAAAAGGTGGTGGTAAATGTCGTTGGTGGCTCCAATTCAGAGAAGAAAAGGAAGACATCACGGCAGGTAATTTTGATTTCATAGCATTATAGCACCCAGTTTCATTATCCGAGAAAACCTGATCGGGTTTTTGAAATCGATACCACCCTAGCCAATATATTGCAGATCTGTGGTTGAGGGGTGAATGGCTTCGGAGTATAAAGAAAGGTACTTTAAAACTGTTTCACCGTTCGATCATACAAGAACAAATTAATTTTCTAAATTACTAAACTATTTGCTAAACATAAGTAGTATAGACGTTGTTTGTTCTGCATATTTGGTAACTTGTCTTTGACCAAGTTTTGTGTAGTTATTTGTGGCATACAAGCTGTCCTTTTGCTTTATATATATTTGAAGTATACCATGGTACATGTTTGTATTATGTATTGTCAATATTACGAATAAATTGTATAGCCTAAAATTCAGCAGATGTGGCCCAGTGACTATACTATTAGTATTCTTTGACATGGTCAGCTAATGAACATTTGACCGATTGCCAATTGGCCTAGTTATGTTGTTGCATTTACTTTCTTTGTGTCTAATGTACATCCGGAAATGGGTTCGTTGTTATAATAGTCCTGATATTTTTTTTATAATGTATGAAAATTGTTCTACCATGTATACTGATGTAAAGAGATACATACTAGATGAGCAAAGTATATAGTATAGTCACCATGGTGTCAAAAAAATGGTTCGATTATAGTCTACAAGCTAGGTGTGTCTCTTAGCATAGTTTACTATGCTATATGATATATGTGCATAGTATAAAAATATATATTGAATTGAACATGTCGTGATATATGTGACTATATTATATGCAATATAGAATAGTTGAAATTGTAATCAAGTTGGTTTGTAAGTATAACATACAATGATTCCATTTCGCAGGTTTATCGTGTGTTGCATTGCTTGTTCTCATTGACCTCAATGCCACTCAGTGCATGCACCAGTGTACGACCCTAACGAAAGAGGCATTTTAAACTGCAGTTATGCCATATGCAATTGAAGCATTCTCCACATTTAACCCACACCAACTCCCGTAATAATCCACTTGATGCTTCCCCTCTGTTTAACTTTCTTCAGCTGAGACATTGAACTTATCGCATTTTCTTAACTTTTTCCATAAGCGTGCACTTTGGACTTCTATGTCGTCCGAATTTCTTGTATTATTTCGAATTATATCTTATTTTCAACTAAGCGCAACGTATTTATTTATCCTTAGCCATTGCCAAGGCTTGATTGTTTTATATGTCAGTACGACATAATGCAAATACAGAGACTATTACATTATTAATATAGTATAGTATCGGTCATCTTGTTTGTACAAAGACATCTGAATCTGATGCCATACTATATTAAATATAGTATAGTTGCATGTCAGCGTTTTTTCATACAAGTACATGCGTACATATATGTTCCCTCCGTCGATGATGTCATATTCCCATGTAACTCATGCCTCTTATTTTGTATTTTGCTCACAGTCTTTACGAAAAGATCTCCTTGATTGGTTGACTATATGACCATATTATATGCCATATAGTATAGTCTTTTGACCTCGGGTTGGTATAAAACAGAAAAAATAATTTCCCCAACATTAGAGTCTGATTATTTGGTCCCCATTAATTCACAAGTTTTATCTCCTATTTTATTAGCCATGTACATTAATATACTTAGCTGTTTACACTGCTCGTATACATTTTATTCACCAACTGTCATTACCTTTATTTGCATTTGATATATGTGGGGTTCCATATTGGATCCGGTTAACTTTCTCCCTACACATACTCAAGTTTCTACCGCTCGAACATAAATGCCATATGTTTGTTTGATTGTGCGGCCATCCTCCATTGCATGAATCATACTTGTGTTATTGTATTTTGTTTCTTGTCCGCCCATACTATATTACATTTAGTATATATTTATATAGCAGAGACTAACATGAGTCACACGAACACCATGGTTGGGAAATACCGATGGTTTAAATTTATTAAATTAGTGGTTAGGATATAAAAGTGAGTATAGTTTTTGGTACAACGCAATTAAGCACATGGGTTCTCTTTTATTTATGCTTGCCCACGCGCGCTTGGAGGGTTCTCCTTTATTTATGCTTGCCCACGCGCGCTTGAAGGGTTCTTTTCAACAATTTTAGACCAGACCTGTCTCTTCTGTGGGTCCGAACGGGAAGAATTCTCCCTCCAAGTTACCTCTTCTAATCATTTAATTAAAGTATGCCACGAGAACAGATGATTGGATGTAATCCGAAGCGTATGTGTTTTTTTCTTTAAAGATAGACAAACAAAGCTATCCAAAGGCAGTTAAACAAAACCAAATAGTGGAAATAAAACACACAAACTCGTAATAAACACTGACAAAAATTACAAAGATTACACTAAAGTTCGGACAAGATAGCAGGAATGTAATGGGAGAGCTCTGCGGTAAGAGACTGAAATCCATTGACGAGCTGAGTATGGAACTCTTGGTCTTCTTCTCCGATTAATCTGAAGTGAACCCTTATGGCTCGCTTGCAAACCGCCATGAATTCAAGAAGTGCCGCGATGAGTTGCTGCAGCTCTTGCGAACGCAATCTCGTTGCAGGCTCACCTGATAAGAAGGCTGTGCAAACACTCAAGACTCCACTGTTGACCTGCATTGTTTCCATAGAAGGTTAATGAGCATTTCATTTCCACACAATAACAAAGATAACAATATGTACTCACCTGCACTGCAACACTTCCTTGAAGAATCCTCTGCAGACTCTGAAGCCGTGGTAAGTGATCCCCGTCCGAGCTACGAGGCTCCTCTAGCTCGTTTCTAAGAGCGGTTGTTCTGGTTTCAATCATTCCAATTGCATTCTCCACCGGCGAGAATTCAAGGGATTCGGATTTGGTAACCAACACTCTATTCACGAGAGCAGGGAACGATCCTTCCGTCTGCAGCACTGTTCTTCTCTTCCACTGATCTTCTAACCCACCTTGCGTCTTACCGTTCTTTGTAAACGGTGTATCAAACAAGAACCGGTCAAAGACTCGTGCTCGAACACTACCAGTCGAAAGAGAAAATATCCTCTCTCTTCTGCTCCCAAGATCCTCATCTTCCATGACTGCATCAACCGCAGTGATTTGCAGGTAGCACGCTCCGGCCTGCAACTCTTCTGCCTTCACTTGTCTCGAATCTGGAATGATGTGCAGAATATGGTTGCTGTCCATCCTTGATTCGTATATATGGCTCAGCTTCTCCATTATATCTCCAAGCCGCACATCTCGCGGTTCACGGTATACATACTCTTTCCTGTCCAGCTTCCCAAACTTTTCTCCGTAGAATCCCACCCGGTAATACGTGGCGTCGATAAATGGGATGGGGTTTGATTCTTGGTCAAGAATGGACTCGTATATGTTAGTAAGCAGCGTGTGACACTTAGCCAACTGCCCATAAGCCTTCCTGCTCTTGTAAACTGGTATAACAAGCTCCAAAATGCTTGCACAGAAATGGTAGAGCTCAGCTTGAGAGAAAAGCTTATTTGCAAGCTGTAGATACTTGACGGCAGAGTCAACTGTTAGCTTTGAAGCACCGTAACCCTCTACTTCAGCTGCAGATGCCTCTGTCGTGAACTCGCCACTTACCATGGGGCAAATTTTACGCAAGGCAGAGACATGATCCTTGCTCCAGACACCATCATTTCTAGCCACCAAGGCCTACACATGTATATAAGTTCAAGTAGTAGTATTTAGTAGACATGAAGATTTGAATGCCAAAGAGATATCACATACACACAATAAATTTAGAAGCTATTACCTGCATAATCACACCTGCAACCGCCACAGCACACTGTGCAGCTTCAGCCCAGGACTGCATTTCCTGGTGAGCATCACATAGGTGCAACAACCACATTATGTGAAGATCTGGAACAGGAGCAAATGCCATTCCAAGTTTGTAAAAGCTCTCTGCTGCAGCATATCGATCCATAGCCATCACCGATCCCTGTAACCACAGAATTTTGCGTTCACATTCATTCAAAGAAATATCTTAACTCACCCATTAGGGAGCTTCCTAAAATTGCTAAACTCTAAACCAGATTAAAAATTTTAAAAGGGAAAGGAGTCCACTCTCTATAAGCATAAAATTATCCACATGATCATGACACAAGATGCAGATCTACTCGAACACACTATAAGTTCGATTTTACACACACAGGAAACTGAATCCTGTGTTACCTACACAGGAAACTGAATCCTGTGTTACCTTATGACCTATCAGTTTCATGAACAAGATAAAAATACTAAAAATAGGTGCTGATGGGGAGGATTTTGAGTGTAGAAGACATGACGCTTCCGCCATATAACAAAGGCAAGAACCAGTTTAGCAATCAAGTCCTCTAATACAGGTAACAAAACTAGCAGAAAACATTTCTTCTATCACTAAAACGAGAGAAGATATCTTTAAAAAAATGCCAAGTTGTTTAAAAACCGTACCAAAAGAGCGTGCCCAAGGCTCGCATCAAGAGCAAGAACAAGGCTGTCAGAAAGTTGTTTCACTTGAGCCCAAGACCAGCGGTTTTCTGTAAACTTCCCGGGAATTACCAACAGAGTATCATCAGGAAGACCACATTCCCTCAACAGAGTGACACTCTTAGCTTCATCAGCCATTTCGCTTAATGACAGTTGAAGCCGCCTTGCCTCTCCACTCTCTTCCAATGTATTATCCGTTTTCATATGAGTAACTTGGACATCCGACATGAGTTCTGACAGTGTAATGGTCAGCAAAGCCCTCAGCCTAGCAGTCTGCATAAAATATAGCGAGCTCTGCAAGAACAAAGCAATTGAACTCAAGCCTGATGGCAAGAAACTGAGAAGTCTTTACATGAAGCTCGATGTCTCACCTTGACTAGTATTTGAAGACCAATAACGGCTCTTTTCCTGACACTGTCATTTCGGTAAACGGCAAGCCGGAGAAGATGGAAGGCTATCTGTTTTAAGAAGCGATCATTTTCCCTTGCCATCAGTGTAGCCCCGTGAAGATCAAAGATTCTGTTGAAAATAGGAAAGAAGGCTTTCCAGAAGGCTAGTGACTGGTTTCGGGAGAAGAAACTTGTCAATATTGTAGTAATGCAGTCCAATTTGCCATAGTCCGTAGCAATGTTGTGAGAGGCTGCCATTGATGAAAATTTCTCAGTGATCTCCAAAACCTGGAGGCTAACAGTAGCACTTACATTCTCTTCCCAGAGTTCCTGGTCAATGTGAATACAATTAGTAGAACAGCTCACTGAAGATTATGCCAACAAAAATGATGATAAATATAAAGGAGAAGGCATGAAAGACAACAGAGAATTATACCAGTTTTTGCCTTAAAATAGGGTGCAGCGATTCTCTTAATGCCTGGGCTGAAGCTCCAATCCGCGAAGATTGTGCTTGAGCTAAAGCTTCTCTTAGGGAATAAGGTTGGCTAGGGGAGGCTAACTGAGAATTTACTCTCTGCCACAGGTACCCATTATCAGGTGTTCCCTCTAGCTGCAGTAAAACGTCAGACAATACTTAAGTCTTCCCTTGGTTTAACTTAAGAAAAGCAAAAAAGCAGAAGAGTTTCTAACTTAGTTTTGAGAAGTCTACCAGAAGAACTTTAAGGAATTCTAGGTGAACTGGTATGTGTCTTTACTACAAAGTAGATGAGAGGAACGAACACACAAAATAAAATCAGCAACTCACCCTGACTTCTTGACGGGATGCCTCTGACAAATAATTGTTGATAGCAGGAGAAAGTCGCTCGGAGTACTTTGGTGATCCAGTTCCTTCACTAACAGGCCCACGAGAGTTGTTGCCCCCGAGGATGCTATCAGCAGCTTTCTTGTGCTGAAAGTTTTATTAATTCAAGATTATCAATCGCCATAGGAGTCAAACATTATGTAGATTACAACTATATAAATTTGTGTGTAATACAATTAAGTGCTAATAGACCGTAAGCTGCCGCCCATATCATTCTACCACATCACACAAATAGATAAAGTCAAATTTTCTCCAACAAAACTTCAGAGCATGATAGATAACTTTATTACACACCATAGACCACCAGTTTAACAATTTTATAGCGCTTCCTTGATGTAAATGTATTTTCCCAAGTTTTAAGAAAGGGTTGTGGAACGGAACCTCAAATAGTATAAGACATTCTTCCATGAGTTTGAAATACAATCTTGTACGAGCAATGCTCTGCTGCCATGCCTTGACAAGTGATGTGTCATCCAGATTTCGAACGATTTGCAACACACCGATTAAAACCTCACGCTTTTCAGTAGCATTTAGGTTATAGAAAACAGGCATTTCGTCTAAAATCTGCACAAGGAAGAAAATAAAACATAAATTGTCAGCCGAATATATCAGCTGGCTTTAGCTATGATCGTTTGACACAGCAACCAGTATAAAGCTTGTGATTGCCACACCATTTAATTCTTTTAAACATATATTCTATATTCCAGTAATAACGAATGCTTATGACGATAACTGAGGGGGAGGGCAACTGAGTGAATGGTTCTGGGCTACTTTTTAGCCTTGGAAAACAACCACTGATCACGAAACCTTTTAAAGCAGAAGTGGACTAAAGAAGCATTTTTTTTACTACGTAAATGAAAGATTTTGTGCGTGATTATTTTTCAAGCCATCATGACATACCTGCCCCACAAAAGGAAAATATAGCTGTGCAATATACAGCTTATCTTCGGCTTTCTGGTACCGAGCATCAAATTCATGCTTGCATAAGAGGATCACTAAAATTCTTGCACCCTGCAAGGATACCAAAAAGGAATCCGCATTACAATGTAAACTTCTTACATCATAAGTATCTCATACGAACAAACACTTGCAACCAAACATACCTTTGTCCGCAGAGGCAGCTCATCATGGTCCAGGGAGAGAAATAGCTCCTGTATTAAGATGGATGATAAATAGTTCCTAGAACATACAAATAGAGTCAGCTCAGGAAATTTCCTTTCTCCCTCCTTCCAAAGTATGTAAAGATGCAAAGCCGCATAAAATAAAAGACTGTAGGTTCAGTTTAGGCTTCTCTTTTCTGCATCATTTTAAGAGTTCAAGTGCTTACTGCAGAAGTGGCTTCATAACATTCTAATTCTAACTTTTATGTGCTCAAGTGTGCTAATACTTAGAAAATGATTTCAAGCAATAAAGTGCAAATGTTTGAAAATGCCAAATTGAATAAACATGTGATGAAGTTTCCATGGGAGAGTACCTGTCCGATGGGTCTCTGCCAGGCATTTCTACAAAGAGATCATGATCGGAGATAATTTGCAAAAATGTGAGCTTGCACTCGTGTAGGATAGATTGACAAACACCAGAAAACTTGTCCATGTACAACGATACCTGTTGAGTGAGAGAAGGACATTTAAATTTATCACTATCAAACGTAATTGAAGACCTAGATTATTCCCACGTCCTAAACTACTGACAACTGATAACTAGATAAGCTCTATGACTGTATTGAATTCAAGGTTTTCTCAAGAACAATTTTAACATACAATATTTAGAACTGAAAACCATACTTATGCACATGATCAATTAATACGCTGCTAGCAAACCTAACCAGTAAATAATCATTAATCAGATCAAAACGAAACTTCTATGACAGAATAATTCATGAAACCATTCTCATGCTTGAAGTCAACCAAAGATAATATCATCAAGAGACTTCCATAGAAACTCAAATGCAGTTTAGTACTAACGCAACCGTTGCTACCACGTACGATAGTCTGAACAAAACATACCAATTCATAGACCTGGCAGGGCTCAATGATATATAAGAGATCATAGCAGAAGAAGGCCAAACTGCTGTTCAGACGTTTTGCCAAGCTTAGACCCTTTTTACAACGTTCATGAACTTCAGTTAAAAGACAATCAAACAATTGCATGATACATCGAAAGACACTTTCTTTGAGCTGCATGGGTGGAACATCCTCGCCTAAAATCATGAAAAAAAGGCATTAAGATTAAGAAAGCTAGCAATCTGTATCCAAGGGTAAGTTTAATTTTTTTTTTTATCATAATATGCGTGACTTTAGTACAAATAAGTTACTAGAGTCCTTAGTCATTGAGTTCTAGACAATCACCCATATTACAGGTCATCACGTTCTTTATGAATTTAGGTATGCAGTTTTTTAATTATTATTTGGAGAGGCCAATTCCTAGAACAGCATTGCATGAAAGCTTAACGAAGAAAACTCTATGGAAAAAAAATGAAACTGGATACCACAGAAGTACCTGAAGGTAGATTGTGATCAAAAAGACGTGCCTGCTCCAATGCCATTGATTTAACAATTAACTCGAGGAAAAACCACGCCATTGATAAAACATCGTCATATACAGGTCCAACCCGGTAACCTTTAGCCTGTACAAGTCATAGTGTTTATCAACCAATTAAGAATAAAATAAGAAAATTCACAGCATATAGCTGCAAGACTAGGAGAGATGGAGATATGCTTTATTATCGTTGGGATGAGTGATAGGTCTAAGGAATGTACATCACATTAGAACAAAGATAAGCTAGTAGTTTTATCAAAACGTGTGCACTTTATACCTTGCTTCTAGCTAAACTTCCCCACACAGTTGATAATCCCGGATAAACCGGTGGTTGATTGCCTCCAAAATCATCAAAAGAATAATCAACATAGGTGACCAGAAAACGATTTCGGTCAGCATCATCAAACGACACCTGCTGCACCCTGTTAAACCAAATTGAAAGATCTATTAAGCAAAAGGACGTTACAAACTTGTGGTTTTTATACACCGGCTTACAATTGAGAAAAATGGTACAGAGAACGAAATATCAAACTGAGCATCTAATGCTTGATAATCGATGGATACAAATAAAAGGATCAAGCGGTCATGTTGTACATTTACTGTGTCTAGTCATACACATTGATTGCAACTGAAGTGACGGTTGACAATCCAAAATCGTACACCAATGACATTGTGGCATAGCGTTCTTTATTTATTTAGCTAAACCTAAAACCCTTCTTTATACAACAGTTTTTTTAATAGTTTCTATGATCCTTTGAGATTAAGTTCTATTGGTAAACAATTATATGATCCAACTCGACAAGTCCTTTGACAAATCGTATTAAACTAGATTAAACCCAGTTGAGTGAAATACAGTAAATTGCATACCGAGTTAAAATATCCACCATGGCTCTGAATGCTGCGACCTGAAGCAAATACAGGATGGTGCATATTGAGTGGTAAATGATGTAAAAGAAAATTCACATGGACAACAGAAATACGATCTACCAGTGCTTATATCACAAATATGTGGTAAAGGAATCAGAAGCTTTTAGCTGACAAACCTGAAGAGTTTCTCCACCATTGCCAATAAGATGAAGGAGCATGTTAAGAATTGGGTAGAGAAACTGAAGCAGGGCAGTGGAGTCAACGTGCTTCAAACTGTTAATTGCCTTGGGAGAAAGATAAAGAGCATGTTACTAGACAAGTGAAGAAAATAAATCAAATGAGACAAGAGTTAATGTGACTACCTGCAACAGTTCTGAACCCCAGGGAGGGCTTGTTCGGAGGGTATGTCTATCATATTCTAGACAGAAATCCCTGACACGTTCGTTGGTGGGATAAAGCGATGAACAAAGTCTCAGTCTCAACTTAAAAATACTCTTGCCATCTTCCAAATAATCTAATCTCTCCTGTGAATATCAGACAGTATCATCGTCAACATTATGTTCGAAATAGTGTTGTATTGATCAAGATATAAGATTATACTATACAAATCAGTGTGATTAGAAATAATAAAAGGACACTAAGAATAGAATTATCTCACAAGTTATACCGAGGTCAAAATCAAGATCTGATTAACAGGTTCACCTACCACTATCTCTAAACTAGACCAAATCACACACAATGTGGTGGCAGAATATACTTTTATTAATATCGTAATGGTTTGTTTTGCTTAAGGTAACTACGCCTTCTTAACAGTCTAGCCTTTTTGCTCTTTACCGTTATTTCATCTATGAACAATTTTCCTAGTCCATTTCCCAACTTTCTCAGACATTCATGTGGATTTGACCAGTAATCATTAGCTAAGCACCCAGAAAAAGATATAAATCAATGATGAAAGCATATGATGAAAGCATATGATGATAGCATACCTTGGTGGTCTCTTGAAGATAATGAGGAACCAGTTCTCTCATAACCGGAAGAGAAATATCAGACCGTGAGCTGCATTAATGATCAAAGAAACTATCAGTAAAAGAAAGAATTACTAAACCAAGGCATACACTTCTCCCAGCTTGTTATTACTGAAAGCACAAATAGCCTAATCCAGTTGTCCAGATAAGTTTGACATCAATGATTTATTGCATGTTTCAATTTCATTTTGGTTTGTATACTAGCACTTTTGCGCACACATGAAAAACGCGCGCCCATTAGCAGTCTAAGGAAATCTAAAAGAGAAGCCTTCTTTCAGAAAAAACATAAGAAAATTCTAGTGACCATATGGAAGACTGATATCATATACATACTGGATATATGTAGACAATGGAAGTGATGCATATCCAATAACTACCTGAAAAAAATAAGAGATAATTAGTAACTAGGCACCAGATTCATCAAAGAGGAATAAGCACATAACTCTATATAAATCTTACTGGTCTTGGAGCTTCAAGCTTTGTCTGGAGATCAACATGAAAGAAAGTGAATAGCAGATGATGTGATGGCGTCCAGGTGGCAGGGAGAGACACCTTAATTTCATCATGGTAACTAGCAGCTCTAGCTCCAACAGCAACTTGTGTGTGAGCCCACTTCTGGAGTGACACACCAGGCTCTCTTGGATATATTGCCTAGCCAAATCAAAAGTAATATTCAAATAAAGACTCGATAAAAAGGCATGATCGTGCCCAGGACTAGTGATGATCAAAACAATTACCTCCAGTGGTTGTTTTCGGACATCTGTATCATCCTTTCTCAATTCTACCCGGATAAAGGGATTCCTCTTCCGACTCAGTGTAACAGCTACGGGATACACATAAAGGCAATGGAAGAGATGTAGAAAAGGCTCGTTTCTTGTCGTAGAGCAGAAATCAAAAGCCTGGAACCAGAAGATGGATAACCAGATCAAATTGTTGGTCAATTATAGCAAGGACTAGAACACAGCTTTCCAGCTTCATAACTAGTTAGAAAATAGAATGATCACTGTTTTACTTCAACGTAGAACCACGGTCAAAGATCGATTATCAGGAGGAAAAAACAGGTTGATAAAAAATAAAGGGAAGCTAAAGAAGAAGAACAAGGAATGAGTTGAACGAATGATAAAAGCTGGTATACTTACATAGTAACAATTGTCAACATTCCCACTTGAGCTCGTTAGGTTTTTTGAAACATCCTCTGTACTCCACTTGGAACCACTGTTATGGGGTCCACCGGAACCAGCACTAGGACACTTCATAAGCGTCAGGTCACCGAGGCGGTCAGTCAGATCAAGAGATTCATTTCTGATACTCCCATTCTCAGATAGATCTTCAACGTCTCCATGTCCATTCCTATGTTTCTCAATTTCCAGTCTTAGAACTCCTTTAACAGGTTTATGAACCTTTCGTTTAGGGTCCTGTAAAAACCAAAGAACAAGTTATTAAACAATAGTATATTAGTGTATGTCCAAAGGTTTAAGATGGGCTATAGGGATTTTATATATGTTTATCCTCCAAATGAAAGCAGCAAGATACAGTATGATATTATATGCATGAAAAGCGTGCCAGTTATATCTACAATTCAGATCTGAAACTTTTTTGTAAGCGTAAGAAGAGACATCTCAGAAATCTTATTTTCTTGTGATGCATTTAATAAATATACTCAGTCACTAACTACACTTCAGAAAAAAGAAAACTAAATGAGGGACTTCACTTCCTCAAACCTTATGAATTGACTCGCTCATACAGAAAAAAAAATGTCTATTAAAATAAAAAAGGCTGTATGTAATCAATCAATTGTGTATACAACTCTAATTGCTTACATATATGACCAGTTCAGGAAAGACAAACCAAAGGGTACCTAGCAAGTAACAGACATACTACGATGATCAGGTTGAACGAACTCTAGGAAATCATAAAGAAAATTACTTTACACCATATCTAGTTCAAAACAATCATAAAAGAACATGAATTACTTAAAAACTTGTTGGCTGTGAAAATTTAACACTCTACCTGAATCGACTCCTCAGAGTAGTTCTCCTTAACTTTGTTTAAATTAGATATTTCAACAACGACAGAACTTCCACCTGAAGAACCTTGCTTCCCATCTGATGTGATCTTTGCCATGGGTTCAAAAACACCATCATGGGAACTTGCGGCAGTCATACTGGGAGTAAGAGGACTGCTAGGGGAAGCAGATTCGCCAGTGTTTGTGGTGATATTATTATCAAAAAGCGGAACGACTGCCCAGGCAAAAGACTCTCGGTAAGGCATAATGCGGGACCAGACCTGTAACTTTTGCTTTTCCCTTTCAGTTAAGTGCACCTAATTCACAAATGGCCAAATAATGGAGTTACTACAAAAATTATGATATAGATAAATCTAAAACACTCCACGGTTTGTAAGTCATGATATTATATGCCATTGTAAGTCATAGACTATCTTTATGTTACTAAAAAAGCACTAAGAGCGAGGCATTGACATGAACAAGAGACACGAGCGACAGTAAGGGAAATTACAGGTTCTTTACGGGAATAGACAGATGTTGTAACGCCTCCCTCCTCCGTTGCTGTCTTTTCTAACTGAATCAGCAAGCAAACTGATGCTGATGGGGCATCTAGATAAAACACTCCACGGTTTTCAGATGAAGGTTTGGCCTACAAAAAAATGGAGCACGTTCACAATATTTAAGTGGAGAAAATAACCCAAACCAACTTCACACAATCATGAGAAGGAAAAGGCTAAAAGGAGAAAGTTCAGTGACTTGCATCCTGCATTTCGGTTGGCGAAATATGGAAATAAAAATCCTCAGAGAGTTTCTCCTTCCTCTCTTGGTTGTACAATGAAATGGAGCCATAAAATGGTTCTGCAGGGTTGCAAGAGAAGGATTTAAAAAGAAAGGAACTTTAAGATAGACATTATCATCCCCCAAACAGCTAATCAAAGTCCTCACCAACTAAGCCAGACTGAAAAGCTAGAGACAAAACTCTGACAGAAATCTTCAACCCACTGTGAAAAGAAGAGAAGAACAAATGAGAAGAATATAATAACAAATAAGAGAGTATGACAAGTACAGCAAAAAAAAAAAAAACCTGGAATAGCTAGCTGCAGGAGACTCAGGAGTTCTCTGACCAAATATCATAGATCTTTCATTTTCCCAGTCAAAAGCCGGTTCATACGCAGGGAGTGGAGGTAGCCCAAAATGCTGCAAACAAAAACAAAATCACGCCACTGAAACTAAGAGCTGTACAGAGAAAAAAAGTTGAAACCTTGGGGGATCCAGAATCAGTAAAGGGCGTCCCAGAAACGCTGGCTACATCCTCATCCAATGTAGCACTCCTAGCACTAGCAAGATGGAACTCTGGAGGAGAAAGAACAGCAGTGAGATTTCATTTTGACAAAAAAACAAAAAAAGGACATGCATCATCACTTCTCTTACCAGTCTCAGTATCAGTGTCGGGACCTTCGAAAATCTGAGTTTGGAAAGTATCAGGCCGAGTAGTCTCGTAGTGTCCGTATTTATTAGCATCCTTAATCCACTCCGTTCCGTAGCACTGAACCAATTGGTTCAAGTGCGGCCACTGTTCCAGATTCCCATCAAGCTGTGACCCAAAGAAGAGGTGAGAGAGAGAGAGAGAGAAACGCAATTTAAAGCTGGAGGTTAGACATACATACCAAAGGTTCGAGCTTGGGGAGAGAAAGAGGCTGCCGAGGAATCTTGCGGAAGCGAAGGCTAAGGTTGTTGTTGTTCTCCATGGTTTCGAGATCGGAGAGATGTCGGTTACAGCATCTGAGCTACTAGGAAGGAGAAAAGGAAGCACATTTGGAGAGTTGGTATATAGATCTGGAGAAGTTAGTGAAGGTGAGAAGGAGACACGAGTGGGGGCGATGAATCTTTGTCTTTACGCAGAGGGAAAGAGATCCGTGTGAGAGAGAGAGAGAGAGAGATGGAGGAAGCAGTTGAGAGAAAGCAGTAGAAAGAAAAAAAGTGAAGGATTATATTATATTTAATCAAAGATTTACATATAGTTCCTCGTAAGAACAGTGTCGAGCTGGAGTCCAACCACAGTCCTTTTTTATTGAAGAGTCAATCATTCCAACGACCGAGACGAGACGAAAATGTTACCTTTCATATCTACTAGAAAATGGGTATTATCGTATACTACAAAAGATATTGTAAGACTAGGCCTAATCATGTTGTTCATACTTCCACTTTTGATTCCATAGCGTCTTAGGTGGTTTTAACTCACAGCCTTGGTTCCAGTATTGTTCATTACACTCCATTCTACTGAAGAGGAAAAGCACAAGTCTTATCCTTTAACACTTGCCAATCAACACACATATTGTTCAGTTTCATGCAACTTTCTCAACCGCAGCACACCTTTACTTGGTCTAAACAAAGTGCCATACATCAAACAAAGAGGGTATATCATTGTGATTAAAAAATAATAATAACATCAACCATGATGAAAATCTCATATTTTTTTTTAGCAAACCAACTAATTTCTAATTAATTTTGGCAACCGGTTAAGTTCTAATTTCTATTTAATTTTGGTTCCAAGGTTTGTCAATTTGAAAATTGCTTTAAAATAAATCAGAAAGGCCAGGTTTCAGATACAAATAGAATTAGAGTCGAAGTTAAGTAAGAAACAAGTTTTCAAAATACAATATTGTACCATCTCTTTTGCCAAAAAAAAAGAAAAGAATCAACTTGCACCAACAAAAATCCAAAATCACATCCCTCATGATCATCCAGATGATGGGTTGTCAGTCACTATGGTGTAAAACACAAAGTTCGGAAACGTCTTTGTTATGTCTCTGCACATACACAAACATGGAAGAACTGTGTAAGCCCCCACCGAAGAAGATAACAAAAGAGATGAAGGCATAGAAAGAGAGGCATGGCTTACTTGAGATGCTGAAGGGTCATGTTCTGCAACAAAGAGGGGTGACGAAGAACAAGACTCTGCCACTCTTCCTTATCAATCTTCCCGTCCATTTTACTATCAGCTTCTTCAAATGTCTACACACACACCAATCAGTTTTTTTTTTAATACCTCATGTCAAAGAATAACGATGAGAAAAGCCTATTCAATGGTCATTGGATATCAATTTAATCAAAGCCCACCTTGTCTATGATGATCTCTATCACGCCATCAGAAAGATTCATGCCAGATTCAGCTAGAGTCGCCACCATCATTTGCCTCAACTTCACATCAAATAGAGGATCAGAGAAACGAAACACACAAACACTTACCTAAGAATAACACCAACTGTATATACATACCTCTTGTCTCTCTATAAACCCCTGGTGCTTCAGATCATACAGCTTGAAAGCAACTGTAGAGGCACAAAGAGATCATATCAAAGAGCTGTGACAAGGTTGAATATCAAGGGAAAATGGTAGATCTCTTCTACTACTTACACTCGAGCTTATCCTCCATTCGAGCCTTGGGGTGGAAAACCGAAATGGCACGTGCAAAGGTTTCAAAATCAAGGATTCCAGTATGCTTGGTGTCAAACAAGTCAAACACCTGCAAAGTCTTGAATATGAGTTCACGGCAAGGAAACCTAGATGTGGGGAGTTAAGAAGTTTTTTTTTACCCTGTCAGCAAAAAGGCTCTTCTTTCTGTTGGATTTAAAGAGTACCAACTGAAACTGTTCCTGCATAATTTGAAAGGATCCTAATTGAGAGTGTATACTGTATAGGACGAAGAAAGTGAGGATGGTTTATGGCATACCTTGTCGATAAGGCCGGCTTTGCTGATGCTCTTGAACATTTCGTAAAGAGCTTCAATCTCATTCACAGTAACTGCAATTGGTATATGAATATGACTTAAGTTGCGAAGTTAAAAAGGGAAAAAAAAAGGTGGAGGAGAAGAATACATACAGACAGTGCCTCTAGCCAGATCCTTAGGGTTGGGAAGACCCCCGGAGTGTTGATGACGATCAGAATCACAACAAGTCAAGAGAAATATGGAGAAGTGCTTTAATGCATCTAAACACTGCATCATCATCTCTCCTTCCAACTCACTGTTTCCATGCCTACCACAAACACATAAAAATATGCTTAGCTACTTTTGAATATCAACAGGCATTGAGAAGAGAAATCAAGAATCGAACACAAGTTTGCCGATCAACGCATCAAATGAACAGCTTTGACTTTCGAGAGAGAAGGAAAGTTTTACTCTTTTATGGAGTTGTGTCTAGATTGCGTGTAAAAAAGGAAGCTTCACACTACGACTTGTTCCATAAAAAAAAAGTTATTCAATTTCACCACGATCTAGAGCTGTAGTTGGCTGCTGATAGCTGAGAAGGGATCAACAAGCTCGTTGGCGTGTATATAAGTCGTCTGTCTCTTTGTTGGTTGGTGACAACTTAGATCAACAAGTTTGACATTTTCAATGAGAGAGAGAGAGAGAGATAAAGAGTATAATAATGCATTCGTCAAGACCAATAAGATACCTAAGAATCTTTCCTGGTAGGTCATTGACTCAGGTCTCAGTTCTTGAAATTTTATTGACATTTTGAGATAATCTCTTTATCATCAACCGTCGCTGACTCCAAAGCTGAGCCTCAAGAAGAGCTTGCTCTCATCGGCACTGCTTCACTTCGGCATTCTTCTTCCGTCTCTCTACTGTAATCCAATTTCACCATCATCATCAAGCAAGCTTCGCCTGCGATGATTCTCCATCGCCAGCCACAATCGATGATCTCGAACTCAAATCTCCATCAAAGGTCATTCACCCATGTCACAAGAAAGATACAGGCCCAAAGGCTCATTTTCTTCATAATAAGATATTGTCCTAAAATAGGCCTATTTATGCCGATGTGAGCTTTTTGATTGATGAAAGGTTAAGTCTATATTATTAAAATTAAATTACTTTTTCGTACTATTTAAAAACAAGGATAACAAGTATTTTTAGTAATTTTATTAATATAATTACAATAATTATCTTTCCATACTTCACTTAGTTTAATTTTTTATTAATTATATTATCTTAACAATATCATTAAGAGAAAAAGACAAAAATAACACTAAATCAAGTTTATGTTCTCAAACTAGCACTCAAGGTCAAAAGTCACAAAAATAGCACTTAATGTTTTATCGAAAGTCACAAACTTAAGGTTTAGAGTTAAAGGGTGGGGTTTAGGATTTAGGGTTTAGGGTTTAGAGTTTAGGGTTTAGGATTTAGGGTTTAGGGTTTAGGGTTTAGAGTTTAGGGTTTATGGTTTAGAGTTTAGGGTTTAGAGTTTATGGTTTAGAGTTTAGGGTTTAGGGTTTAGAGTTGAGAAATGAGGTTTTGAGGATAAGATTTCAAATTTTGAAAAATAAAAAAATTAAAATTTTCAAAGGATAAACTTAGAAAGATGCTATTTGGGTCATTTTAGTTTTTGAGTGCTATTTTTGTGATATAAACTTAGAAACGTGCTATTTTGGAGATTTGCCCTATCATTAATTATATTATCATAATAAAGATAGTGCAGATTTTTATTTATTAGTTAATCAACATTAACTTTGTTCCAGTTATAAAATCAAGAGTGTAAAATAATTGGGTTTTATTAAAACTGAAGTATTTTTTGATACTGTTTGAAAATATGAATAGAAATATAAATGATAATTGTTTGGAAACATATTAAAACTACTTTTTCAGTTTTGGCGGGACAATGCGTTTTTCGGTTTTAGCGGGAAAATGCAGTTTTTTCCGGTTTTGACGGAAAATACGTTTTTGCGGTTTTGGCGGAAAATGCATTTTTGGGGTTTTGGCAGGAAAAATGCAGTTTTTTCCGGTTTTGGCGGGAAATGCGTTTTTGCGATTTTGGCGGGAAAATGTGTGTTCCGGTTTTTGCGGGAAAATGCCAGTTTACGGTTTTGACGGGAAAGTGCGTTTTTACCGTTTTGGCCTAAAAGTATGGTTTTACTGGTTTGGCCGAAAAATGTGTTTTTATGGAAATGTGCGTTTTACATTTTTTGCGGAAACACATTATCGGTTTTAGCGGAAAAATGTGTTTTTCAGTTTTGGCGGGAAAATACATTTTTCGGTTCTGGCGGAAAAATGTTCATGCAAAAAAAAAAATAGAATTTTTGGTTTGAAAATAATATTTTGATTTTAAAAAGTTATTTTTGTCATTTATCATTTTGCAGTGAACTAGATGCATATGCATCCAGATGCAGCATCAAGGCTCGTCTTTATTTGGATGAGAATTTGAGATGAGTTTTTAAAAATTAAGCTAGGTGATCCATATAGATGTAGCATTATAATGTACAAAACGAATATTGATTTGCATCTTCACCCAGATGGATCACCTGGGTGAGCAAACAAACAGCCCCATAGCAGTATAAAAAGAAGTATAGTGTTTTTTTTATAATTTCATTAATATAATTAATTGTATTTTTATGTTTCATTCAGGTTAACAGTTTCATTAATTATATTACATTAAAAATACATCACATCATTAATTATATTAACATGATAATAATAATGCATATTTTTATTTACAGACATGTTTTGTGAATCAAATAATAACTTAAATCAAAATAATAAAAATATAAAACTGAAGTACCTTTCTGTATTTTTTGGAAACATGGATGATAGCAGTAAAATAAGAAATGCTTGGAAATATGAATAGTAGTATAAAAGAAGAAGTATATTATCTTTTTAGTAATTTCATTAATATAATTACATTAATTTTCTTTTCATATTTCACTCAGTTGAACAATTTTATTAATTACGTAATCTTAAAAATACATCACATCATTAATTTTATTATCATAATAAAGATAGTGCAAATTTGTATTATTAGTTAATCAACATTAAATTTGTGCCAATTATAAAATAAAAAATAAAAATAACTGGTTTTTGCTTATGGTTAAACGTTCGGTTTGGGTTGTTTTACTAATTTTTTAATATAATACATAAATTAAATATTTATACAAGATTTATAAATATATTTATATATGTTTATAATATTATAAGATTAATTCATGTATAAATATTAATATAAGATTTATTCATGTATAAATATTATAATATTATAAGATTAATTCATGTATAATATTCATTGTAAAAACAAAATATTATATTATAAGATTAAATCATGTATAAATATTAATATATCAAATATTAATATTAATGAAATTTAAAAATTTAATGTGTTTTAAAAATATGGATGCGGATCCGGATATCCGGACCTAAAAATTAAGATATCCGGATCCGGATTCGGTTTGGACAGATCCAAGATTTTACTATCCGGATCGAATCCGGATCTCAGATAATAAATCTCAGGCCTAGGTAATATCGTGAAATTATTATTTTACTGAATAACTAACTTTGAAATTTTATATAGCCAAAATAAGCTCAATAAAATGAATGGTATTACATTGCTCTCCTTGTTTTTAGCGGCCTATTTATGCATATCAAGCTAAGGCAAGAGACCTCTTTGCCGAAAAGAAACTCAATGGTGGAACATATATGTAAACCACATAAAAAATTCTCAGTTTAAGATTTGTTTTCACTGGTTTAAGGTAGTAAATATTAATCATTGTTAGATAATATGATTTTTGTTATTTAGGGGATACGAAACCATATCTCTTTGCCTATCAGATGATTAAGCATGTGATGTATTGTAGAAGTTGGAGTAGTTGGATTAGTGGATAGTGGTGCTGGAGAAACAATTACAGATCTCCAAAGAACAGCAAATAAGAGAAACAAGGAGGTGCGTTGAAGGAGCAAATGGTTGAAATAGCCGCCGGCTCAAACTTTAATTTTAACTTTTCACTAGATCTCAATCCACGCAACCGTGCGGGTTTTTGTATTCATTTATTTTTATATAAATATTTTGTTTTCAATTTTAAATTGGTATATATTATATATATGTGTCTATCAAGTTTTAAAACATAATAATTTTATTGTATATTTTTTTCATTGAATATATTGTTTCAAACTTTCACATGTATTTGTATCTTCTCCTATATATATATTTTCGGATTATTATTTCATTATTGTTTTATTGTCATATTCAAAGATATTGTAAAATTTCACAAATTTATAAAGTTTTTTAAAAATTAAACTTTTCGCTTCATAGATTTATATTATCGAGTAAATAATTAAACATTTAGTTTTTGTTTAATTTTTAAAATAAACTATATAGTTTAAAATTTGTTTTCATTGGTTTGAGGTAGTAAAGATTAATCATTGTTAGATAATATGATTTTTGTTATTTTAAAAAAAATATTTCTAATTTTAAAAGTTAACATCGACAAATATTTAAATATTTAGCATATAGAGTTATAGTATTACAACATTAAATTATATCTATTTAATTTATACTATCTATAAATCCAATAAATCATCTATTGTTTAAGTCTAATTATTGATAGCCCAATAAAAATTTATGGTAGACCCAAAATTTAAATGATAAGATTAGATATTAAATGTAACATGACTTTCTATGAATAGGTCCATTAAGTCCATTTAAAAAAAAAAATCACACATGAATCAAGGCTGTGACTTCTGTTTTAATATATAAGATGTGAATTAATCTAACTAAACTAAAAAGAAACATTAGAAGAGAAGTAAATATAAAATGGCAAAAGAAAATAAGAAAGAAAAATTGATTAGTAGGAGTGGGCAAAATCTCGGTAAATTTTTATTTAATTCGTTATTCGTTTCAGTTCGAATCAAAACGTCCGGATATCCGTAATGGTACAAAGTAAAACAAATACACAAATACTAATATTTTTAGGAACGAATATCTGATTCGATTCGTTATATGCATATATATAAATATATTTTAAAAAATTATATATATAAATTATATAAATATTCCTAAGTTTTACAATATTTTATTTATTAAATTTACTATTTTATTTATTAGAGTTTGAAAAATAAAATAAATTTTATTTTTGTAAAAAAGAAATATTGTTCTATATTATTTATGGATTTTTATTATTTATTTAATTTGTATGAATCAAACAAGATTTCTGTCTAAAAAATTGGATATGGATACTGGATATTCGAGTAGCCATAAATCAAATCAAATAGGATAATTGATTATTGGGATGAAACGGATTGGATCACAAATACTTCCAAAAACCTTGATATTCGATTCGTATCTACCCATATTAATGGCAACTCTGAAAGCTGGATGTAAAAAGAGTTTTTTTTTCTCCTTTTCAGTGATACATTTTTTTGTTGAACACCTTTCAGTGATACATTATTGTACACTAATTACGAGCAAAAAAGAAATGATAAAGTTTTTGATTTAAATAAAGAATAGATGCCAAATTGACAACTGCATACGCGTGCAGCATATCATTGGTTGAGTAAGGTTTGAGTGTGTGTGTGTGTTATAAAAAGCTACACTAATCATCAGTAGACTCTAAGCCACCGCCAGAACTCAGCTCTCTGTTCTAAAGCCATGGCCGAGAAGGGCAAGAAAAAGGTCTTTCTTCGTTTCTTTTTATCTTCTTGTTTTGTTCTTCTTTCGGTAGACAGAGAAAGTTGTGTGGGTCTTTAGAGTTTACATCTTGTGGGAGCTTTTGATACTTATTTTTCTGCTCATTTTTTGTTTTCTGTTATTATAGTGTAGGTTTTTGTATATATGGGATATGTATGTTTTGTGTGGATTAAAATGAAATTCGATCGTATTAAATAAAGTTTTTAACTTTATGGAAGTTATAAGAAGAATCTATGTTTCTTTCTTAACTTTTGTGTGTCAGAGATCGAACCAGGTCTTCTGCCTCTTTCTTCTACAGTGATTAGATCTTTAGAAACGTCCAATCCAAGTGTATGTTGTCACTTTACGGCAGAACCTGACTTTTAGTGATGTCGATATCCATTAAACAGATAACTATGATGAAGTTGAAGGTGGATCTTGATTGTGCCAAGTGTTACAAGAAGGTCAAGAAGGTTCTTTGCAAGATCCCTCGTGAGTTCCTTCTCTCTTCTTTTTTTTTTATCTTAGATTCTGTTGAATTATATTGTTTGTTTGATCTGATTTGATTGGTGAGGAAATGGACTGAGTGGATAATGACTTGTGTGATTGGGAACAAGAGAAATCAGAGACCAATGGTTCGATGAAAAGTCCAACATAGTCATCATCAAGGTGGTTTGCTGCAGCCCTGAGAGGATCATGGACAAACTCTGTTCTAAAGGTGGCGGCTCTATTAAGACCATTGAGATCATCGAGCAACCCAAGCCACCACCGACACCACCCAAGCCACCACCGACACCACCGGTGGTGCCGAAGCAGCAAGGGCAGCCCGTAGCAATGTGTTGTTGGCCATACTACGACGGTTGTGGAGGTGGACCAGCGTTCTATGGATACGGAATGCTGCTGCCACAACCATACGAGTACTATGGCCGACCAGTCTGCGATTGCTGGGGAGGTGGCCCACCACCTGGTTACCGACCATGCCATCTCACCAGATGCAATTTCTTCAGCGAAGAAAACCCACAAAGCTGCTCCATCATGTGATATATATGACTCATCTTCCTTTTCAATCTTTTAAAATCTTTATTTTCCTTCGAATCTTTCCTTTTCCAATAGAAATAATAAAACAATGTTATCTAGATGTTTACGTGTAATGTTGTGTAAGAGAGGAATAAGGAAGGAAGGATCGTATTTTGTAGATTTTGTAATTGGTAGCCATTTCCATCTGTAAATGTAAACATTATGCAAATAAAAATAATCTGTTTCATTCCTTAGATATAAACCAAAATAGTATTTCCGTTTATCAATTATCTATTTTATGTGTTGCGCCCGTGATTGAACAAATTATTTCATCCAAATAAGTGTTGGTGGGATATATATTGGGATGTTAAGAAGTTTGTGATGCATCATGCATAAGAAGCAACTTAATCTCAATTCAAGATGAGATGATTCCTAATACCCAAAACCCAATTCTTTAGTTGATTTTTATAAAAATATTACAAAATCGTTTATATAAAATTTCATTTTCATAGTTTCTTTCAAATTCAAGTCTAGTTCACCTTTTTGAACTAATTTCTTACATATTTGACTAAAAACTGTTTTAATATTTTTTCACATCTTTTGACTATTTTATTTATAATCTAAGTTTTTTTCGCGATACTTCTAAATTGTTAAATTGTTCAACTTAAATAGTATATGAATTCTTGCATTTTACATTTTTATGTTTGTTTTATTTCGCTCTAAATTCAATTTTAAATTAATAATAGTTATTTAATTGTATATATTTCAAATACATATTTTACTATTTTCTACTTAATTTATTTGCATAAATTAGAAATTAATTTTACTGTAGCATGGAGTTTATACTATTCTTTTCTTTTTTTTTGAACACATAAATTTATACTATTCTATAGTAGGTTTTTATTGTATGAAGCAGAAGGTTATCAAAACAAAGATGAGCAAAGTATGTTGGGATTGTTTTTCTTCTTTAATTAATCATAAACTTAGTATCACTTGTGTATATACTTGAATCATCTTATTTAAAAAGGATCTGAATTTAATCATAAACAAATGCATTGAAAGAAAAAAATTTCCATGATTAACCCGGGTTCTTAGAGTGGGGTTCTTAGCTTCGGTTAAGAACCGTTTCTTAGCTTTTAACTAAGAAAAGCTAAGAACCGGCTCTTAAATAAGAGATATAAAAACTGGTTTTTAGCCGAAAAGCGTAAAAAAAAAAAACAAAAAAGTGTCAAATCATAAATTAAGAATCCTAAATTAAGAACCCGGTTAATCATGCTCTTAGGAGCATTGTTTTACGTTTACATCAACATTTTAAAATCGTTTGGTGCTTGTGTTTGGAGGCGTGTTAGGAATGAACTCAATCACTCCACTGGTACCGTATAATACAAGATTACTTAGATGCCAATTAAGGCCCCTTATCGAAGCTAAGAGAATTTGTGAAGAACAAATTACTAAAACAAAACAAATTACAACAGTTTCTCTTCTTCTTCGTTATCTTCCCAATTCATGCTTAAATACAAAACTAAATAAACAAACTAACTACCACGTGAACATGTGCAACTAGCACATCCACTACACTCTCCACTAAACAAAACATAAATTAAGATAAACGTTTGACTACTCATTATTTTGATCTAAGGCCACGTCATCGTCTTCTCCACATTGTATCTCATCAATACTTGTAGTAGATGTGCTAGTGAGTTAAACGTTTATATTTATTTAATGTGCTTGTAATTGATTCTGATTTGAACCACTCATCTCTTTCATCCGTGGTCTTCGCTTGTAACTCTTATTAGGTCTGTTTTGGCGGCTCTATCTCTTCCACTGTCACTTTTTCTGCACTGATTCCAATCATCAGCTGTTTGTTATATGCAACGCAAAGAACGCACCGTTTACACCATATTATTGGGTAGTGAAACACTGAAATAGAAGGTTTCATCTCTGATTTTGTTTTTGCCTGACTTTTTTTTTCTATTTAAATATATTGTCATTAGCTTACCTTGATTGCTTTAACTTGTACTTATTCTTGTCAGGTATTTACCAGAACTTCATATTTAATTA
The DNA here is from genome assembly GCF_020379485.1 of Brassica napus. Classification (NCBI taxonomy): domain Eukaryota; kingdom Viridiplantae; phylum Streptophyta; class Magnoliopsida; order Brassicales; family Brassicaceae; genus Brassica; species Brassica napus. The sequence continues at coordinate 17,724,032 of NC_063444.1, read as the reverse complement.
TCACAAGAATAGAAGCTCAGATTTTGGGGAATAAGCTTCCCTGATATTTTTTTTTGTTCAATGTCGATCATGGGATTCTGTATGATTGTATTCTAAAGTTTAGTTTAAAAAAATGTCTTGCTAAGTATAATGGGAACCGCACAATGTTGTAAGCTTTATTTCTTCCTACTGATAGCTCATGTATCCTGAATTTCTAGATTTTGAAACTTCATCTATGCAGACATTATCCAAATTCATGCTCCTTGTATGCCTTAAGCAATAATCATGCGAGGATTTGAGCACCTAAAATGTGTACACTAAGCTTGCCGGTGAGAAGAGGTGGGAGATTTCAAAAGTCAGAATGAGTTGCTGGCCAGTAAGATGTAGATGCAAAGATCAGATGGACATTCTGATACAGACGTAAATACATCAGCGAATGGAGCATAGTCTGCAACAGAGAAGTGTACGTGCGGATGAACAAGTCAAGATGAAGATTTCGACTTGAAGAATGGATTGCGGACCAAGGCGAAATTAATGAGAAGACATCTTGGGGAGCAAGCTTGAAGATATTCACCTTGGAGAAGGGAGATCTCACAATGAGAAGTTTTTTAAGGACTTTGGAGAGGTTTTAGGGAACTTACCATATTTGGGTAGATAGTGAATATTGGGTAGATAGGCGTGGATAGCCGACTTGGCTGTATTGTATATGTAGTCATACTCGACATGTGGATTATGGTCGTTGAGAGAATTGTATTCTTAGCATAAGAGTGGAGTTCACTAAGCTTGTAAGCGAGTGAATAACACTAAGGGCTATGGGGTAGAGGTTCTAGAGATCTTGTATTCGATCTTAGGACGTGTGAGGCTAGGGGAGCAAGTCAAGAAGGGTCTTGATCTTGTTCGAGTTCTGTTTAAAGAGAGACTTGTAAGTTCACTTTAAAAGAATACTAGTAATAACACATATCTTTGTAGAGATATTCTCTGGTGTACTATGTGCTTTACTTTGTGGGTTTGTTCTTGCATTTACAAGTGGTATCAGAGCAGTCACCCGTTCGATTATATAACAGGTGAGATCTTGCGGAAGAAATGGAGAACTATCATGAGTTGGTATCAAGCACAAGGGTGATGTTGGATGGATCTAACTATGGACTTTGGAAGTCACAGATGAGATCTATCATTTGAGGGATTGATGCCATGGCGTGGAAGTCTGTGACAACTGGATGGTCAGAACCAAAGGCCAAGGACGAGAATGGTGTTGAATCCAAGAAAGAAGAAGAACATTGGACAGAGACGGAACTCAAGATGGCGAAGTTCAACTCCATAGCACTTTCAGCTATACATGCCAGTGTTACGAAGAAGCATTTTGAGCTGATTCAAGAATGTGAGACAGCCAAGAAAGCATGGGAAATACTGCAAACTCACTTCGAAGGAACTTCAAAGGTGAAGAGCTCACGATTGGATTATCCAGCATCCAAGTTTGAAAATCTCAAAATGGGAGAAAATGAGTCAGTTGAAGAATTCAGTTCACAATTCGGTGGCATAGCTTAGGAATCCTTGATACTGGGAAAGAAATACACTTAGTTTATTTTTTTTATTAATTATATTATCTTAACAACATCATTAATTATATTATCATAATAAAGATAGTGCAGATTTTTATTTATTAGTTAATCAGCATTAACTTTGTGCCAGTTATAAAATCAAGAATGTAAAATAATTGGGTTTTATTAAAACTGAAGTATCTTTTGGTAATGTTTGAAAACATGAATAGAAATATAAATGAGAATTGTATGGAAACATATTAAAACTATTTTTTCAGTTTTGGCGGGACAATGCGTTTTTTGGTTTTAGCGGGAAAACTGAATGCAGTTTTTCCGGTTTTGGCGGGAAATGTGTTTTTGCGGTTTTGGCGGGAAATGCGTTTTTGCGGTTTTGGCGGGAAAATGCGTTTTTGGGGTTTTGGCAGGAAAATGCATTTTACGGTTTTGGCAGGAAAATGTGTGTTCCAGTTTTTGCCGGAAAATGCGATTTTACGGTTTTGACGGGAAAGTGCATTTTTACCGTTTTGGCCTAAAAGTGTGGTTTTACTGGTTTGGCCGAAAAGTGTGTTTTTATGGAAATGTGCGTTTTACATTTTTTACGGAAAACATATTTTATCTGTTTTGGCGGAAAAATGTGTTTTTCAGTTTTGGCGGGAAAATACATTTTTTGGTTCTAGCGGAAAAATGTTCATGCAAAAAAATAATAGAATTTTTGGTTTGAAAATAATATTTTGATTTTAAAAAGTTATTTTTGTCATTTATCATTTTGGACTGAACTAGATGCATTTGCATCCAGATGCACCATCAAGACTCACCTTCATTTGAATGAGAATTTGAGATGAGTTTTTAAAAATTCAGCTGGGTGATCCATCTGGATGTAGCATTATAATGTACAAAACGAACATTGATTTGCATCTTCACCCAGATGGATCACCTGGGTGAGCAAACGAACAGCCCCATAGCAGTATAAAAAGAAGTATAGTGTCTTTTTATAATTTCATTAATATAATTAATTATATTTTTATATTTCATTCAGTTTAACAGTTTCATTAATTATATTACATTAAAAATACATCATATCATTAATTATATTAACATGATAATAATAATGCATATTTTTATTTAAAGACATGTTTTGTGAATCAAATAATAACTTGAATCAAAATAATAAAAATGTATTACAACTGTTTCTATATTATTAAAAATTTAAAACTGAAGTACCTTTCTATATTGTTTGGAAACATGGATGATAGCAGTAAAATAAGAAATGCTTGGAAATATGAATTGCAGTATAAAAAAAAGAAATATATTGTGCTTTTAGTAATTTCATTAATATAATTACATTAATTTTCTTTTCATATTTCACTCAGTTTAACAACTTTATTAATTATATAACCTTAAAAATACATCACATCATTAATTTTATTACCATAATAAAGATAGTGCAGATTTGTATTTATTAGTTAATCAACATTAAATTTGTGCCAATTATAAAATAAAAAATGTAAAATAACTGGTTTTTGCTTATGGTTAAACGTTCGGTTTGGTTTGTTTTACTAATTTTTTTAATATAATACATAAATTAAATATTTATACAAGATTTATAAATATATTTATATATGTTTATAATATTATAAGATTAATTCATGTATAAATATTAATATAAGATTAATTCATGTATAAATATTATAAGATTAAATCATGTATAAGTATTAATATATCAAATATTAATATTAATGAAATTTAAAAATTTAATGTGTTTTAAAAATACGGATGCGGATCCGGATATCCGGACCTAAAAATTAAGATATTTGGATCCGGATTCGGTTTGGACGGATCCAAGATTTTATTATCCGGATCGAATCCTGATCTCGGATAATAAGTCTCAGGCCTAGGTAATATCGTGAAATTATTATTTTTCTGAATAACTAACTTTGAAATTTTATATAGCGAAAATAAGCTCAATAAAATGAATAGTATTACATTGCTCTCCTTGTTATTAGCGGCCTATTTATGCATATCAAGCTAAGGCAAGAGACCTCTTTGCCGAAAAGAAACTCAATGGTGGAACATAAATGTAAACCACATAAAAAATTCTCTGTTTAAGAAACTACTTCAAAATCCCCTTAAACAATTTGTTTCATCAAGTGTTCTATAGTTTTAGTAAATAAAAAATTAGACCTTCTCTACGAAAACCACAAATCTTTAGAACTGGGTCTTGTCCTTGTAATCAACTTTGTCCGTGAGAGATCAGATAGATTCGCCATCTGGTTGCTGTTAGTACATTCTTCTTATAATAAGGTAACACAAGATTAGATTAGATTACCTTTTGGTTGTATCCCTTTTGTGTGATACAGATAACGTGAACGCAAGAGAAGAAGCAAATCGTACCCACAAACCTATATGCGGACAACGCTGAGATTTTCTCTCGTGGAACCATATGTCTACTTCTTCCGACAGTAACCACACCCGCAGCACATGAGATCATCGATCAATCTCCTTCTCACAGCCCTATTAGTCACACAATATCTTCATATATTTCATAAAAATAAATAGTTATTTAATAAATGCTAAATATAATTAAATAAGTTAGTGACGTAATTATTTTTATAGTTTATAAAATAAATTTTAAATGTGTATGCAACCTAAAAACACATTTATGTTTTTCAAATAAAATTATTTTAAAAATTGAATATTAAAAAAGAAATTATTTAAATTAGTACTAATTAATTTAATTTATAAAGTAAAGTTATTTAAAAATAAAATTTTGAACATTTAGATCAATATACATTTAACTTGGAAAGATAAATAGAAATTTACAAAAATATATTATTTTGATATCATGGGTCGGATTACAAATTGATATTTTGTACAGTTAAAAAAATTTCCATTAAATATGCAAAAGTTTAAATGAAGGTGCGATGAGTTAAAACAGATGATCTCATTTCAATTTTAAAAATACCAAAAACAAATGTGACCAATGTAAGATGAGTTAAAATGATGTTATATCAATTGATGTAGCCTAAGCTTTTAGGGTTTAAAAATAATCTTTTGAATGCTTTATCAAAAGCTCTTTAGAGTTTTAAAGTACTATTTCTCGTGCTATAAAAGTCGTTTAGAAATATTTTTCTTATTAAATCATCAAAAATTGAATGCATCTTTAGGTTTGAATTCCTATTTATAATAGATCACTAACCTAGATAACCCTAATCTTATTTCATATATAGGAAAACCATTAAAACTTTAAAATAATAAAATAAATTTTTTATTAATAAATAATAAACTAAATAATCATGATATTTGGAATATTATCATGGATTAACTTATTAAAATTATAAAAGTGTCCAAGAACTAAAATCAATGAAGAAAATAATTGAGTTTTTGCTCTCTTGTAAGGGTATCCACCTCAACATTTCATTTATTTTGGTGGGACCCATCTTTATGCTTTTGTTTTAATATATTATCTATTCGTAAAAACTTACAATAAATAACACTTAGTGCAGCAGTTTATACATCTTTAATAAGACTAACAACCCGGGTTCGAATAGAAACCATGAGCGTTTTGCATGTTTTTATGATTAAGTTTACTTAAAGGCAATTATGATTTTTACAAGTCGTCTTCCTCTTTAGACTTTTAGGTTTTATGCAATATTGACTTCGACGGCTCATAATTTTTCACGAGTTATAGATCAATTTCTTTGTTTTTACAATTTTCATGAAAACATCATGAATCTTTATATATACTACTCGATTATAGGATGCAACGAGTAAAAAATAATTTTTTTAAGAATCCTGATTTTTAGACCGAATCAGTCTAAATCGTCACCGTTGGTGCCCGAGTTACGTTTCTACGGCGATTTTACGGCCCTCGGTGATGAGTTTTCGAACATGGTTGTTTAATGAATTAATGGTTGTTGGGTCATTTTAATTAACTCGCGGCCTATCGGACCCAGTTTCTACGTAAGCCTTAAAAGGTAAGGCTGACGTCAGACAGGCCCAAAGAAGCCTCCTAATCGTCTATTCTTTTTCACTGTCTCTAAGCTAGGGTCTAGGGTTCTCCCACTTCGTCGCTTAACTCTCACCTCAATGTCGCGTATCATTGCAACTCTTTAAATTGATAGAATTTCATAGTCCTACTGAAAACTTGATTAATATAATTTTTCTTTGTTGTTTGTTCTACTTTAATTTCCGAAGTTGTCCACCAAGACATGTACGCCATGGAGGGATTCACTAATTTTCCACTTTAAATCCGAATTAAAACACATTGGTAGTTTCAAGGAGGAGGTGAACAAAATTGTTTACAAAGCCAAAAACTACAGGAACGACCAATGAAAAAGAAACACAGCTTTTTGGATGGACTAAGAGGGTTCGCATAGATCTGAGATGAGTTCATGGAGATACATTTTTTATTTCTGTTAAATTATCTCGCCTTGACCATTTTTAAAGGTTATGTATATTTTCCTGCTCTATGTCTAATAAAAGGTTTCACTATTGTTTGGGGTTTCTAAACTGTGGTAGATAATTATTTTCTTATACTTGCACAGCTTGCGGATTTACTGGATAGCTAATGAGGATGTAAATTAGTCAGCGTATCAGATGTTTAATCTCAGCGGATATGTGGGTCTCTGTCCGACATATTCATCGGGAAAATGTTGCTAGACGTCAAATTCATGAAGATAAATTGGAAACTATTTTAGACGTTCACATAAGATGTGAAATATCAACACATAAGAAATCATCGGTTATTCTCATATCAATCTAATCGATCTATTATAATATAGATTATATACAACACGGAAAAACAAAAGTTAAAAAAAAAATCTCATACATAAGACTACATAATGCATCAATAACGTACCTGGCGCGCGGGGACTATGCCCCTAGTACTATTAAATGAGCGAATGCTCTTTTTCCTTTGTATTTAATTATATCGACTAAGTATTAGGTAATAAGGTAAACTTTCTTAATCAATAAAATGAGTTTATTATATTTTAGAACCAAATAATTTTATTTCAAACTTAATTACATGTGTTTATTACCAGAAAATTTTAAAAACGGTCCACAAACATATGCTCTTTTTCTTTTGTATTTAATGAAAAGGTTGTCAAAATAATTATGCACTTTGGAAATGTGGATAAGAATTTAGTATTCTTCTCACGTATAAAAGAATTGATGATGATGTTTGTTCTGTTGGTTTCTTAGTGTTTATACTATAAGCTAGACAAACTAGGATAGAAATATTTATTTAAAAACTTATATTTTTATATTATAAAATCTGATTATTTCTGCGGGTCTGGTTTAATTCGGATTGGATTTTTGCGGGTCTGGTTCGGGTTTGGATTCACATAACCTATTTAATTTTTTTTCTAAAATTAAAGTTTTTATATACTTTAAATTTTTAAAATAAAATAAAAATAATATATAACATATAAATTTGAATAATATATGCCAAAATACTTAAACTTAATATAAAAATTGGTTTAGCTTAAATATTTGGATAGAAAACCAATAGATATTTTAAGTATTTTAGGTATTTTAAGTATCGTTTAGATATTTTAAACATGTACTTATAAATATTTGTATATATTTCCAAGTATTTTGGACAACTTAAAAACATCATATAGATTTTGTATATATTTTTAGATATTAAACTAATTAATTTATTTAAGTATATAAATCTTGTTTGAATATATTCGGATATCCGAAATATTTCAGATCGGGTTCATTATGGGGCTCTAGATACCAAAATTTTGGACTCATTCGGATATCTAACCAATTTTGGTTAAAGTTCAATACTATTTTTTGGATTGGCTTTGGTTTGGTTTTTTGGATTCAAATTGTTTTGCCCAACCCTATATTTTTATTGCTGCAAAATTTTAAACGAAAATGATGATGGTTCATATTGATTTTGGGTATGAAATAATTTTTAAACCAAAACACATTTTACTATGTACGTGACTCATTTAGTTAATCATTAAAAACTGTTCTATGCACATTTAAAGAAAACAATGGGCTGAACTTAAAAACGCTACCATTTCAGATTGTCAATCGACACTTTCAAATATGCTATGTCGGTGTTGTGAAGAATAGAAAGGGGGGTTAGGGTTAGGAAATCAAATTTTTTGTGCAATTGATGTCTCGAAAAGTGATTTCAATAGCTTCTAAATAAATCTTAGTTATATCGATCTCTTGTAAGATTTTTGAACAATATTAATTAATAAAATCTTACATTTGCTAGAGTAATGAATTGGTTCTCAAGTAATATATAAGAAATTAAAGTGACTTGTTTTTTTGCACTTGATAATTAGTGTTCATATTCAAAGTAAAACAAAATAAGCACATATGTGAATATCATATTAGAAGAATTTACTTGGACTCACTTCAAGAAATAATGAAAATCTTATATAAAATGAGATGTGACTTTTTTTTTTTGATGAAATTTTAAATTTATTGATCATCGCTAAAAGAATATATGAAAATATTTACAACTATGAGTAGTTCATACAACTACCTCTGAAAAAGAATTTGAAAACTCTAATGTGCAGTGTCATGAGCTGCAAACCACCTGATCATTAAACCTTGCAGTCGCGGGTTGAGAGTGTACTTTGTACATGAGATGCGATTCCTAACTATTTTATCAATCAAATTTGCAAGCTGCTCAACTGTCTTATTGCTAGTACCGTGCTTCCTATCGTTGTGTTCACGCCAGATGAAGTAAATGGTGACTTGCAGGACCAGTCGGAGGAGTATGAAAGTCAGGCGGTCATATGATCTAGACAGCACTGTAGACAGAGTGATGTCCCAGTCTGGATCCGGATCAGTCCCAAACAAATTCCCTACCATCTTCAGCCAAAGAGTGAAAGTATAAGGACACACAAAGAAAAGGTGGTCTCTAGTCTCGTCTGGTTCACCACAGTAGAGGCAATGTTGCGGTTGACCCCACCGTCGAGAACGATGACCAGTGGCGAGCCTATCCTTAACCGCAAGCCAAGTGATGAAAGCAAAGCGAGGAACACCTTGAGGGAACCAAACAATTTTGCTCCAAAGTACAGTCTCCTTGTGCACCATGATTTGATCCCAAGTTTCAGAAGAATTAAACTTAGTGCCATAATCATTAGCACCACGCTTCCATAAAACTTCATCCCTTCCATCCGTTAGCGTTAACTGAAACGTTCGTATCTCTATTACCAAGCTTTGGATATGTCTGTCACGACATCTGCAGAATCTCCATTGACCCTCTCTAAAGACATCACAAATCCTCATATCTCTACTGATGCCCAACTTTTGTGTACCAAGTTCCCTAGCAATCTCAATAAGTCTTCCTTAAGGAAACCACAGATCAGTCCAGAACCTTGCAGTGGCGCCATCCTTAACATCCATCAGAAGGAAGTTTTTTGCCAGAGATCGATACTTCAGCAACTTGCGCCACGCCCATGAACCCTAACCCGTGTCTTTTGCATCCCATAAGGTCTCACCTCGCAAGAGATACCTCTTCACCCAAATGACCCAAAGCGAATCAGACTGGACAAATAAGCGCCATATAAGCTTTTGAGTGAACACCGTACTGACCTCCTGAATGCATAAGCTTTAGAGTGAACACCGTACTGACCTCCTGAATGCGGCGAATACCTAGACCTCCCTCAGCATAAGGACAACACACATCTTCCCAAGCAATTTTTGCCTTTGACGTTATATTTGGCGAACAACTCCAGAGGAATGCAGAGCACATGCTCTCAACCTCGTCGATACAGCTCTGCGGAAGACATAAAGCAGCACACCAGAAATTTTTGATGCTTGCTATGACTGACTTGATAAGAGTCAACCTTCCCGTATATGAGAGGGCCTTCCTCGTCCATGATAAAATCCGGTTCCTGATCCTCATTATCAGAGGCTCATAATCGCTTCTAGTCATGACTTTAGTAGTGAGAGGGAGTCCAAGATACTTGATAGGCAACGCAGAGGTGGATAAACCCGAGCCTGCTGCTGCATCCTCAAGAACGAGCTTCCCTCTTCCTGCTGCAAAGACCGTGGATTTGGCTACATTAATTCTCAAACCCGACATTACAGCAAACTCCTTGAACACTTAGAGAGTACCAAGAAGCGAATCTGGTGTTCCATCATTGAAGACAACTATATCGTCTGCAAAACTCAAATGTGACAGATTAACTTCTTGGCACTGAGGATGAAACCCAATATGGCCTGCCGAGACTGCTTTGTTGATGAGTTTGGACAGAACGTTACTGACGATGACGTAGAGATAAGGAGAGAGGGATCACCATTGTCTTATTCCTCTGATGCTCGTAAAAAAAACCTCTAGCTCTCCATTGACAGAAACTGAAAAGGTTGCAGTTTCTATACATTTCATTATCCAGGTTACAAAGATATCTGGATAGTTCATCGCACGAAGAGTACTCTCGATGAAAGACCATCTTACTGTATCAAAAGCTTTGGAGATGTCCAGTTTAATAGCAAATCTGGAGGAGACCGATGGCTTATGGTAGTCTTTAACAAGCTCCATAGCTAAGAGGACGTTTTCCAGGAGTAATCTGCCCTCCACAAAAGCGCATTTGTTCAGTTCTATAGCTTCCGGGAGAGTGGCTTTGAGTCTTCTAGCAAGGATCTTGGAGATAACCTTATAGATGACGTTGCAGCAAGCAATAGGTCTGAAGTCGGTCATCTTCTCAGCATCAGTAGTTTTCGGAATCAGCGACAGCAGGGTGGCGTTGACACTATGAGGCATGAAGCCGAAGAGGAAAAAAGACTAGATAGCTATGATGAGATCCTTTCCAATCACTGGCCAAGCTGCTTTATAGAACTCCATTGGGTACCCATCAGGTCCCGGCGCTTTGTTTGCAGGCATGGGAAACAACACCTCTTTAATTTCTGAGGCCTCCACCGGTATAGTAAGGATGACTCTATCTTCATTTGAGCAATGATAGTCAACAAGATCACTAATATAGTCAGGAGAGACATCTGAAGTGAGCGGAGGAGAGCCGTTGAGGAAGTTCTCAAAGTGAGCAGCAGCCTCTAGTTTGATGTCAGACGGAAAGGTGAGAATTCTGCCATCTTCGATGACTATACGCCTGATAGTGTTCCTCACATTACGACTTTGGGTGACTTTATGGAAAAACCGTGAGTTCCTGTCTCCAAGACCCAACCACTGCACCCTGGACTTCTGATAATAAATATGCTCCTCAATACCCGATATGTGATGCCAGTGCTCCCAAGCATCAGACGCAGCTTCAAAAGTGGAGGTTTGGGGGTTCTGCATAGCTTTAGTTTGTTTCGCACACAAGTCCTCATAAGCATGTTTCACATGACTGGGTAAATCGCCACACATATTACGGTTTAAACCACGCATCTCCGATTTTAGAGCTTTCAATTTATCCTGGAATCTCCGAAGAGCAGTGCGAGAATGGAACAGGGGCGCAGTCTCATTCCAAACCCTATCAACAACTTCAAGAAAGCGGGGATTCGAGGCTGTGTGGTTGAAAATTGTAAAAGGCTTTGCGTTCCCTTGCGGCACCTCGCGGAGCTGTATGTGCATTCGTAAGTGATCAGACACGCCACTTGATTCAAAAGTAACAAAGGAGTTCGGAAGGGCACTGATCCAACAGCTGTTGATCATAACACGGTCCAACTTCTTACTAATAGGATTCTCATCTTGACAGTTTGTCCAAGTAAAAGAAGGGCCAACTTGAGCTAAATCCATCATATCGCAGTTTCGCACTACATTTTGGAACTCTCTGATTGAGCTCCTATCCGCAGCATTTTTCATGAGGCGAGAATGCTCCGTAGAGGATAAAGCGACATTAAAATCACCCTGGATGATCCAAGGGTTAGTATCTCCTGCCACTGATCCAACAATAACCTCCATCTCATTCCAAAGCTCCCTTCTCTCCATCCTACAGTTTGATGCGTAGATGAAGGAATATAGAAAAGTGTCACCAGATGCTTTGTATCTAACCCAAACTGTAATCATTTGCATACTCGTAGAGACCGGTATAACTTCCACTTCATCGGACCAACAAACCCAAATCCTTCCGAGCCTATGATTGGAGTAGTTGTTTACACAACTCCAGCCCGGGAAAGTAGTATCAAATATCTTTTTAAAATTTTCCTCTTGCACTCTAGTTTCCAGCAAGCACCCAAAAGACAATTTTGCAGCATTGACCCAATAATTAACTGCCTTTTATTTACGTGGCTTATTGAACCCACGTATGTTCCAAGCGAAGATTGACGACATCAGTGCTTCCTAGAGGAAGCTTTCCTTGCTTGACTATTAGCCTTTTTCTGTTGAGTCACAGCCTGAACCAAATCTCTCGAGTTAGCTATCCCTCGCTTAGCACCTCTGCCTTTATTTCGCTGAGAGCCTCCCTGTCGCTGAACTGTCACTGATGTTTTCTCATTTGTGACCACAACCACTGGTAAGCTTCCCACGTTTAGACTAGCAGAATCAGCTACCTCCACTTCCTCAGTCTCCTCATCTTCTTCTATCTCTCCTTCTTCACAGATATCCTGAAGAGATTGAAAACCATTAGGAGAGATGCAATCATTGCTGATGTTCTGTACTTTACGAGGAGATGCTGGAGGGCTACTCTGACCCGAAACTAGAGACCAAGAGTTACTTTCTGGAGCCAAACTATAGTTTGAAACCGTCTGATCTACCTCCGCCTTGGAGCTACCTTCACCAGAGAGACTAGCCTTTCCAGTCATAGACTCCAGGTCTTCCATTAGTTTTGTAACAATCTCATAAGGGGATTTCTCCGTAGTGTCCTTTGTCTAAAAACCCTCCAGTACAACGAAGTCATTCGCCACCACTATAGCCTGCTCAATCACCACATTGGCCTGCTTTGCCGCCTCTACGTTGGCCTTTGGAGCTGAGCAATCCTTCTCAACATGTCCCCATTTAGAGCAAGAGAGACAGCGAGGAGGTAGCCAGGGGTAGGTAATGGAAACAACAACATCAGAGCCATCTCTCCCTTTGAAGTTGATCTTGGTAGGCAGTGGTTTAGTTAGGTCAACCTCCACCAGCACACGAGCAACATCCAAGCGGACACAATGTTCTGTATTAGGGTGAAGTTTAATGAACTTCCCAGAAGTTCTAGACAAAAAGCTCAAGCCTTTCTTGGAGTAGAGATAACCGGGTACATTCATCAAGTCAACCCACAATGGCATTGCAGAGAGATCTGGAGGGGAACAAGCCGTTTCAGGAGTCCATTCACCCAACATTAGCGGAACATCGGAGATGTGCCAAAACTTTCGCTTCAAGATCCTGTTACGGATCCCTGCATCCTCAATCCTGAATAGTACCGTTGTTTTTCCTATGAACTGAACATCAATCTTGGTCTTCTTCAGAGGAGAAGCCCAAATCCTGTTAACTGTCGCGTGAATCGATCCAATGTGGGGAGCATCATTCATGAAATACCCTACAATGAAACTAGTCCACAATAGCTCAGCCTCTTCCATTAACGACATTAGAACTTCCACTTCTGCAACACCGTCTTTCACCACAATCTCAGGATACTCCTCCGATCTTGAGGATCCACCGACTAGAACATCAGAGTACGAAACTTCTGGACATGTTCCTTCCACTTCAAGCGCTTTCAGAACAGGAGAGGGGTTCTCCTTTTCTTTTGGGGCACTGTCTCCACCTGCGCCTCCTGCGCTATTCTGTCGAACACCCAGATCCGGCGCCTCCTGCGCAGTACGATCTTGGTCGGATGGGTTTGGGGAATCGTCGCCGCCGTCGTCTGTCATTATGTTCTTCGATTTTATTGTTTGATGAGACGTGACTTGTGTTTATATAAAGTTAACAAATTAAATTAAAATCTATATAAAATTCATGATAATTATCTTAAACATATATTTACTTAAACACATATTTATCCTAAACATAAATAATTATAATTTCAAATTTATATATTAATTATTCAAATATCAAATTGGGTAAAAAGGTAAATTCACATTAATGAAAGTGTAGTTTTGAAAAAAAAAATAAAGACGGTGTATTTTTCAAATTTCGAATCTTAAATAGGGTATTTTGCAAATTATTCCTTATTTTAAATATGATTTAGAAGACATACATAACTGCCACATATGATGAGTTTTTTTTTTAATTAATACAAATTTAAAGTTCTAATTTTTTAAAAGATTCTCGATTAATATATAGGGGATACGAAATCATATCTCTTTTCCTATGAGATGATTAAGCATGTGATGTATTGTAGAAGTTGGAGTAGTTGGATTAGTGGATAGTGGTGCTGGAGAAACAATTACAGATCTCCAAATAACAGCAAATAAGAGAAACAAGGAGTTGCGTTGAAGGAGCAAATGGTTGAAATAGCCGCCGGCTCAATACTTTTATTTTAACTTTTCGCTAGATTTCGATCCACGCAACCGCGCAGATTTTTGTTTTCATTTATTTGTATATAAATATTTTTTTTTTCAATTCTAAATTGGTATATATTATAATATATATGTGTCTATCAAGTTTTAAAACATAATAAGTTTACTGTATATTTTTTTTCATTGAATATATTGTTTCAAACTTTCACATGTATTTGTATCTTCTTCTATATATATATATATTTTTCGGATTATTATTTTATTATTAAAATCATAAATATATATATAAAGATTAGTAAAATATTGTTTTATTGTCATATTCAAAGATATTGTAAAATTTCACAAATTTAAAAAGTTTTTTAAAAATTAAACTTTTCGCTTCATAGATTTATATTATAGAGTAAATAATTAAACATTTAGCTTTTGTTTAATTTTTAAATAAACTATATAGTTTAAAATTTGTTTTCATTGGTTTAAGGTAGTAAATATTAATCATTGTTAGATAATATGATTTTTGTTATTTAAAAAAAATCTTTCTAATTTTAAAAGTTAACATCAATAAATATTTAAATATTTAGCATATAGAGTTATAGTATTACAACATTGAATTATATCTATTTAATTTATACTATCTATAAATCCATTGGATCATCTATTGTTTAAATCCAATTATTGATAGCCCAATAAAAATTTCTGGTATGCCCAAAATTTAAATGATAAGATTAGATATTAAATGTAACATGACTTTCTATGAATATGTCCATTAGATCCATTTTTTTTAAAAATCACACATTAATCAAGGCTGTGATATCTGTTTTAATATATAAGATGTTAATTAATTTAACTAAACTAAAAAGAAACATTAGAAGAGAAGTAAATATAAAATGGCAAAAGAAAATAAGAAAGAAAAATTGATTAGTAGGAGTGGGCAAAATCTTGGTAAATTTTTATTTAATTTGTAATTTGTTTCAGTTTGAATCAAAACGTCCGGATATCCGTAATGGTACAAAGTAAAACAAATACACAAATACTAATATTTTTAGGAATGAATATCAGATTCGATTCGTTATATGCATATATATAGATATATTTAAAAAAATTATATATATAAATTATATAAATATTCCTAAGTTTTGCAATATTTTATTTATAAATTTACAATTTTATTTATTAGAGTTTGAAAAATAAAATAAAATTTATTTCTGTAAAAAACAATATTGTTCTATAATATTTCTGGATTTTTATTATTTATTTAATTTGTATGAATCAAACAAGATATCCGTTTAAAAAAATTGGATATGGATACTGGATATTCGAGTAGCCATAAATCAAATCAAATAGGCTAATTGATTATTCGGATGAAACGGATTGGATCACAAATACTTCCAAAAACCTTGATATTTGATTCTTATCTACCCATATCAATGGCAACTCTGAAAGCTGGATGTAAAAAGAGTTTTTTTTCTCCTTTTCGGTGATACATTTTTTTGTTGAACACCTTTCAGTGATACGTTATTGTACACTAATTACGAGCAAAAAAGAAATGATAAAGTTTTTGATTTAAATAAAGAATGGATGCCAAATTGACAACTGCATACGCGTGCAGCATATCATTGGTTGAGTAAGGTTTGAGTGTGAGTGTTTGTGTGTGTCAGGGGCGGAGGGAGTGTATGGGGAGTGGGGTCAGCTGACCCCACTATTTTTTAATTTTTTTTTGTTTTTGTTAAAAAAAAATTATTTTGACCCCATTTAATAATAAATTTTGACCCCATAAAATTATTTTGACCCCAGTGTAAATTGATCCTGGCTCCGCCACTGGTGTGTGTGTGTTATAAAAAGCTACACTAATCATCAGTAGACTCTAAGCCACCGCCAGAACTCAGTTCTCTGTTCTAAAGCCATGGCCGAGAAGGGCAAGAAAAAGGTCTTTCTTCGTTTCTTTTTATCTTCTTGGTTTGTTCTTCTTTCGGTAGACAGAGAAAGTTGTGTGGGTCTTTAGAGTTTACATCTTGTGGGAGCTTTTGATACTTATTTTTCTGCTCATTTCTTGTTTTCTGTTATTATATTGTGTAGGTTTTTGTATATATGGGATATGTATGTTTTGTGTGGATTAAAAAGAAATTCGATCGTATTAAATAAAGTTTTTAACTTTATGGAAGTTATAAGAAGAATCTATGTTTCTTTCTTAACTTTTGTGTGTCAGAGATCGAACCAGTTCTTCTGCCTCTTTCTTCTGCAGTGATTAGATCTTTAGAAACGTCCAATCCAAGTGTATGTTGTCACTTTACGGCAGAACCTGACTTTTAGTGATGTCGATATCCATTAAACAGGTAACTATGATGAAGTTGAAGGTGGATCTTGATTGTGCCAAGTGTTACAAGAAGGTCAAGAAGGTTCTTTGCAAGATCCCTCGTGAGTTCCGTCTCTCTTCTTTTTTTTTTATCTTAGATTCTGTTGAATTATATTGTTTGTTTGATCTGATTTGATTGGTGAGGAAATGGATCGAGAGGTTGATTGTTTGTAATTTTTGTTTTAGTTTTCGGTTTTTGCTTTTGTAAAAATCATTTTTTATCCAATCAAGTTTTATCGTGTAGTTTTTGTTTTGTAAAAACCACTTCATTTGCCAATCAAATTTTTAAACAAATAGATTCCCTAAGGGAAACTAGTTTTTCAAAATTTCAACCAATTTGTGAAGAAAAGCTAAAAACCAACTTTTGTGGATTTTCAATATAAAAACGAATTTTGTTTATTTTGTATAAAATACTATATTTTAATTAATTAATAATTATGTAAATAATATTTTCATAAAGATAAAATTCCCATACAATTTGTTTTTTTATCATTTAACATTAATGTAAAATAATTTATGTGTTTCATATATGTAAATAAATATAGATAATTTTAGTATTAGTTGTAGCCAATTAATTCTTAATATCTATAAATAAATTATTGAATAATATTATTATACATAATAAACAACAACTAAAAATTATAAAATTTAAAATATTTTATCAATACAATTTATTATATTAATTTGAAAAATAGCCATTCAAGTTCTAAAAAACGAAAAATATTTTATGTAATAAAATTTATAAATAGTTTCAAAATTTTAAAATATTTTAATTTTTATAATTTATAGATATTTTATTAATTATATTTAAGTATAACACTTAAAATAAAATAATTTAAAACATGGTGATGTTTTTAATTTAAATATCAGCCACTATATTTTGATAAATTTTAATGGTAATTTTAAAAAAATATTATTTTAAAACAATGTATTGCTTATTTTATAAAAAAAACTAAGAATAAACCAAAACCAAAATCTAAAAACCAAAAACCAAAATCTAAAAGTTAAAAACCAAAAACCAAAATTTAAAAACCAAAAACTAAAACCAAAATCTAATGGAAACAATCATCAACTGAGTGGATAATGACTTGTGTGATTGGGGAACAAGAGAAATCAGAGACCAATGGTTCGATGAAAAGTCCAACATAGTCATCATCAAGACAGTTTGCTGCAGCCCTGAGAGGATCATGGACAAACTCTGTTCTAAAGGTGGCGGCTCTATTAAGACCATTGAGATCATCGAGCCACCCAAGCCACCACCACCACCACCGGTAGGGCCGAAGCAGCCAGGACCGACACCACCGGCTGTGCCGAAGCAGCCAGGACCGACACCACCACCGGTGGTTCCGAAGCAGCCAGGACCGACACCACCACCGGTGGTTCCGAAGCAGCCAGGACCGACACCACCGGCTGTGCCAAAGCAGCCAGGACCGCTACCACAGCCGGTGCCGATGATGCCGCAAGGGCAGCCCGTAGCAATGTGTTGTTGGCCATACTACGACGGTTGTGGAGGTGGACCAGCGTTCTATGGATACGGAATGCTGCTGCCACAACCATACGAGTACTATGGCCGACCAGTCTGCGATTGCTGGGGAGGTGGCCCACCACCTGGTTACCGACCATGCCATCTCACCAGATGCAATTTCTTCAGCGAAGAAAACCCACAAAGCTGCTCCATCATGTGATATATGACTCATCTTCCTTTTCAATCTTTTAAAATCTTTATTTTCCTTCGAATCTTTCCTTTTCCAATAGAAATAATAAAACAATGTTATCTAGATGTTTACGTGTAATGTTGTGTAAGAGAGGAATAAGGAAGGAAGGATCGTATTTTGTAGATTTTGTAATTGGTAGCCATTTCCATCTTGTAAATGTAAACATTATGCAAATAAAAATAAACTGTTTCATTCCTTAGATATTATGGGTTTGATTGGATGAAGCTGTGGCTTGTTATTTTTTGCTCTAAGATGTAGGCTTTAAATTTTTAGCTTTGGCTTTAATTTATTTTGGTGTAGAAATTTTTTCTGAGCACTAAATAAAAGCTCTAGAGAAAGTGATTTTTAAAGCTAGCATATTTCCTTTTTAATGTTTTGGCTTTGGATTCAATTTTAAAAATAAAAGCATAATTACTTTTAAAAATGTCTGTAGAAATTAAAAATCTGTCTACAACTTCTAAAATAAAAACATGATTGCTTTATAAGATGGTTCTAGAAACTAAAAAGGCTGTCCACAGCTTCTACAGACACTACCAATCACCCCCATAAACCAAAATAGTATTTCCGTTTATCAATTATCTATTTTATGTGTTGCGCCGGTGATTGAACAAATTATTTCATCCAAATAAGTGTTGGTGGGATATATATTGGGATGTTAAGAAGTTTGTGATGAATCATGCATAAGAAGCAACTTAATCTCAATTCAAGATGAGATGATTCCTATTACCCAAAACCCAATATTCTTTAGTTGATTTTTATAAAAGTATTACAAAATCGTTTATATAAAATTTCATTTTCATAGTTTCTTTCAAATTCAAGTCTAGTTCACCTTTTTGAACTATTTTCTTACATATTTGACTAAAAATTGTTTTAATATTTTTTCACATCTTTTGACTATTTTATTTATAATCTAAGTTTTTTTTCGCGATACTTCTAAATTGTTAAATTGTTCAACTTAAATAGTATATGAATTCTTGCATTTTACATTTTTATGTTTGTTTTATTTCGCTCTAAATTCAATTTTAAATTAATAATAGTTATTTAATTGTATATATTTCAAATACATATTTTACTATTTTCTACTTAATTTATTTGCATAAATTAGAAATTAATTTTACTGTAGCATGGAGTTTATACTATTCTTTTCTTTTTTTTTGAACACATAAATTTATACTATTATATAGTAGGTTTTTATTGTATGAAGCAGAAGGTTATCAAAACAAAGTTGAGCAAAGTATGTTGGGGTTGTTTTTCTTCTTTAATTAATCATAAACTTAGTATCACTTGTGTATATACTTGAATCATCTTATTTAAAAAGGATCTGAATTTAATCATAAACAAATGCATTGAGAGAAAAAAATCTCCAATAAGGCACTTAGACCATGATTAACCCGGGTTCTTAGAGTGGAGTTCTTAGCTTAGGTTAAGAACCGTTTCTTAGCTTTTAACTCAGAAAAGCTAAGAACCGGCTCTTAAATAAGAGATATAAGAACCGACTTTTAGCCAAAAAGTGTAAAAAAAAAAATAAGTGTCAAATCATAAATTAAGAATCCTAAATTAAGAACCCGGTTAATCATGCTCTTAGGAGCATTGTTTCACGTTTACATCAACATTTTAAAATCGTTTGGTGCTTGTGTGTGGAGGCGTGTTAGGAATGAACTCAATCACTCCACTGATACTGTATAATACAAGATTACTTAGATACCAATTAAGGCCCCTTATCAAAGCTAAGAGAGTTTGTGAAGAACAAATCCCCTAGACTATATTTGCGAAGTGATTTTGCCACATGTCCTTTCTACAATTAATTTCACAAAACAAATATGACATGACTACTGAAATTGATGACATGTCTTATAGCTTAATATGACATGGACAATTGCATTTAATGTTAATTTATATTTTTGGTAAAATTTTTAAAATATGGTAATAACTCATATATTACATTTAATGTCAATTTATATTTTTGGAAATTTTTTTAGAATATGGGAATAACTCATAAATCATCATTAAAATAAATATATTCAAATATGACATTATAAATTTCGAAATATAATTTAATTATATATTTTTAAATTATACAATTTTATTACTAAAATTTTCAAAAATGTATACAATTTTTTAAGAAAATTATAAAAATTTAATCGTAAAATCATTATTTTCTTATATATCTACAAATTTTATAAATATTGTTTAATTTTTGGTAATTATGCAACTTTTACAAATTTATTTATTATATTTAATTAAAATAAATAGATAGAAAAATATATCTAAGATTATAATTTCAAATATATACATGCATATTTTTAAATATAATTTTTATGTTTAATTAAGTCAAATTTATATTAAAATATTGATACGAAAAAGAAAATTTACAATATTAATAAAATTTATTTTTAAATATAATTTATATTTATCTGTTAAAAAATACTTTAAATTTTTTTATTGCACATGGTGCAGGAAGACACCTAGTTAATAAAACAAAACAAGTTACAACCGTTTCTTTTCTTCTTCGTTCTTCTCCCAACTCATGCTTAAATACAAAACTAAATAAACAAACTAACTACCACGTGAACATGTGCAACTAGCACATCCACTACACCCTCCACTAAACAAAACATAAATTAAGATAAACGTTTGACTCATTATTTTGATCTAAGGCCACGTCATCGTCTTCTCCACATTGTATCTCATCAATACTTGTAGTGGATGTGCTAGTGAGTCAAACATATATATTTATTTAATGCGCTTGTAATTGATTCTGATTTGAACCACTCATCTCTTTCATCCGTGGTCTTCGCTTGTAACTCTTATTAGGTCTGTTTTGGCGGCTCTATCTCTTCCACTGTCACTTTTTCTGTACTGATTCCAATCATCAGCTGTTTGTTATATGCAACGCAAAGAACGCACCGTTTACACCATATTATTGGGTAGTGAAGCACTGAAATAGATGGTTTCATCTCTGATTTTGTTTTTGCCTGACTTTTTTTTTTCTATTTAAATATATTCTCATTAGCTTACCTTGATTGCTTTAACTTGTACTTATTCTTGTCAGGTATTTACCAGAACTTCATATTTAATTATCACAAGAATAGAAGCTCAGATTTTGGGGAATAAGCTTCCCTGTTATTTTTTTTTGTTCAATGTCGATCATGGGATTCTGTATGATTGTATTCTAAAATATGTCTTGCTAAGTATAATGGGAACCGCACAATGTTGTATAATTCTTCCTATTGATAGCTCATATGTATCCTGAATTTCTAGATTTTGAAACTTCATCTAGATGAATATGCAGACATTATCCAAATTCATGCTCCTTGTATACCTTAAGCAATAATGATGCGAGGATTTGAGCACCTAAAATGTGTACACTAAGCTTGCCGGTGAGAAGAAGTGGAAGATTTCAAAAGTCAGAATGAGTTGCTGACCAGTAAGATGTAGATGCAAAGATCAGATGGACGTTCTGATACAGACGTAAATACAGCAGCGAATAGAGCATAGTCTGCAACAGAGAAGTGTACGTGCAGATGAACAAGTCAAGATGAAGATTACGACTTGAAGAATGGATTGCGGACCAAGGCGAAGTTAATGCGAAGACATCTTGGGGAGCAAGCTTGAAGAGATTCACCTTGGAGACGGGAGATCTCACGATGGGAAGTTTCTTAAAGACTTTGGAGAGGTTTTAGGGAACTTACCATATTTGGGTAGATAGTGAATATTGGGTAAATAGGCGTGGATAGCCGACTTGGCTGTATTGTATATATAGTCATACTCGACCTGTGGATTATGGTCGTTGAGAGAATTGTATTCTTAGCATAAGAGTGGAGTTCACTAAGCTTGTAAGCGAGCGAATAACACTAAGGGCTAAGGGGTATAGGTTCTAGAGATCTTGTATTCGATCTTAGGACGTGTGAGGCTAGGGGAGCAAGTCAAGAAGGGTCTTGATCTTGTTCGAGTTCTGTTTAAAAAGAGACTTGTAAGTTCACTTTAAAAGAATACTAGTAATAACACATATCTTTGTAGAGATATTCTCTGGTGTACTATGTGCTTTACTTTGTGGGTTAGTTCTTGCATTTACAAGTGGTATCAGAGCAGTCACCCGTTCGATTATATAACAGGTGAGATCTTGCGAAAGAAATGGAGAACTATCATGAGCTGGTATCAAGCACAAGGGTGATGTTGGATGGATCTAACTATGGACTTTGGAAGTCACAGATAAGATCTATCATTCGAGGGATTGATGCCATGGCGTGGAAGTCTGTGACAACTGAATGGTCAGAGCCAAAGGCTAAGGACGAGAATGGTGTTGAATCCAACAAAGAAGAAGAACATTGGACAGAGACGGAACTCAAGATGGCGAAGTTCAACTCCATAGCACTTTCAGCTATACATGCCAGTGTTACGATGAAGCATTTTGAGCTGATTCAAGGATGTGAGACAGCCAAGAAAGCATGGGAAATACTGCAAACTCACTTCGAAGGAACTTCAAAAGTAACTCATTTCGAAGGAACTTCAAAAGTAAAGAGCTCACGATTGGATTATCTAGCATCCAAGTTTGAAAATCTCAAAATGGGAGAAAATGAGTCAGTTGAAGAATTCAGTTCACAATTCAGTGGCATAGCTCAGGATCCTTGATACTGGGAAAGAAATACAAGGATAAGAAGCTGGTCAAGAAGTTTCTAAGGTGTCTACCATCTAAGTATACCACGTACAAGCAGCTATGTCAGTATCTCTAAACACAGATGAGATAAGCTTTGATGAAGTGGTAGGGATGCTGAGAGCACATGAAATGGAGATTGACGGAGGAAAGAAAGGAAAAGGAGTCGCACTGGTATCACAAGAATCAGATGACAGAGAAGATGACGATGATCTAGTAAGTATGCTAGTCAGACGTTTTGACAAAGTTCTTCGTAGAGCCGAATCAGGTCAGAGAAGAGGAAGTACATCACAATGTGCTGCAGAAGGTGAGAAAGAAACATTTGAGTCAGAAAAGAACGATCATAAAGTGGAGGTTCAATGTCATGAGTGTACGGGGTATGGACACTACAAAACTGAATGTCCAACTGTCCGAAGGAGAGAAATCAAGTGCTACAAGTGCAAAGGAATTGGACACACTCAGCTGGAATGCGTCAATGATCAGAAGAGGAGACGAGAGAAGTCGATGATCGGAATTGATGAGATAGACTCAGAAGAAGATAGTGATGAAGAGGAGCTGGCTAACGTCGTAGCATTCATTGGCATCACAGAGTTCGTGGAAGGGGTAACTGACACTGATGATGATCAGTCAAGCGCAGACGGTGATGATGGAATTGACTACCAAGAACTGTGTCAAACAGTAGTTCAGATTGGTAAGGAGAATCTGTGTCTCAAAAAGGAGAAAAGCTGGTTGGAAGACACGATGATAAATCTCAGAAAAGAACTCGTTGATGAAAGAAAGAATGAGGCAGATACCTCAGATCTGAAGAAGGAGAATGAACAGCTTGTTGTCCAAATTGAAGTACTAGTGAAACATGTGAAAAACGAGAAGGCCCGATCGTCTGACTTAAATGCCAAGCTGGAACATCATTACAAGACTGTCAGGATGCTCACTGGGTCAAAGGAACTTGATAAAATATTGAGTCTGGGAAGACAGGATCAGACTCCTCGAAGTCAAGGATACACTGGGTATGGAAAGAGTGATACAAGACCTATCAAATTTGTCCCAAGCTCCAACTCCGAAGGAAGAACAACAAGTGAAGGTACTACCTTAAAGACTGTTGCTGAGAAAGTTAAGAATCATCAGAAGGTGCTACGATCAGAGACTCAGCAGGAGAAATGATGTTACTACTGTGAAAAACCAGGTCACATCAAGAAGAAATGCTATCACTATCGGGAGAAAGTAAATCAGTTGCTGAGACAAGAAAAGTACGATGGAATGGCTCTCGAAATCAAGTCTGGATCAGGAAATCTGATTTAGGACATACAATAGTGAAAAGCATGGCACTTGTATCAGAAGCAGTGGCATTGGTGTCCGAAGATGAAAATCCATGGTACTTCGACAGTGGATGTTCTCGTCATATGACAGGAGCACGCAAGAATCTCAGAGATATAAAGCCATTGAAAGTTGGAAGAGTCACATTTGGAGATGGAAGCCAAGGAGCGATCAAAGGCAAAGGAAAGACAGTTGAAACCAGACTACCTCTGAAGGATATGTTCTTAGTCAAGGGACTAAAAGCAAACCTAATCAGCATCAGTCAACTATGTGATGAAGGGTTGATGGTCCAATTCACAAGCAGAGATTGCAAAGCTGTGAATGTGGAGAACAGAGTCATGCTCCATGGAGTACGATCTGCTAACAATTGCTATGTATGGCAGAGTGTACAGCAGTGCTTTGTTGAACATGATGAAACAAGTCTGTGGCATCAAAGACTGGGTCACATGAATATGAGGCATATGATTTAACATCATCAGGAAAGGTGCAGTCAGAGGCATTCCTCAGCTGGAGGAAACAGAGAAGACAGTATGCGGACCGTGCAATCAAGGAAAGCATGTCAAAGTCCAACACAAGATGATTCAAGATATTCAGTCAAAGGATATGCTTGGAATGATACACATGGATCTCATGGGTCCTATGCAGACAGAGAGCATAGCAGGGAAGAGGTATGTTCTAGTTCTGGTTGATGATTACACAGGGTTCACATGGGTCAGATTCATTCGTGAAAAGTCTGATACACTGGAAAGCTTCAAGATCTGGGTTCTTCAAGTTACAAATGGGAAGAGAAGACTGAAGCAGATTCACAGTGATCATGGGGGAGAATTCCAGAATGAAGCCATGAGTAACTTCTGTGGACAACACAAAATAGTTCAGCAATTTGCTGCACCCAGAACTCCTCAACAAAATGGAGTGTTAGAAAGGAAGAATCGCACGCTTCAGGAGATGGCGAGAGCTATGATGCATGGTAACAATGTGCAGCAGAGGTTCTGGGCAAAGGCTATTAGCACCGCATGCTACATCATAAACCGTGTATATGTCAAAAGAGGAACTGTCAAGACTCCGTATGAGGTAAAACACCAAATCTCAGCTACTTTCACGTTTTTGGGTGCAAGTGTTACATTCTGAACGACAAAGAGCATCTTGGCAAATTTGATGCAAGAAGTGATGAAAGCATGTTCTTGGGGTACTCAGCAAACAACTCAGCATTCAGAGTCTACAACTTGATGTCCCTGATGATCATGGAGTAGTAAATGTTGTGTTTGATGATGTCACATCAGTTCAATGGGAAAACGATGAGGAACAGAAGACGGATACACCATCGGATGCATCAAAAGATCCATCAAATGAATCAACGAATGGCACATCGCCACCTTCAGAGTTAACTCAGGAGATGAGTACTCCAAATGTTCACAGAAATCATTCATCAAGTGATGTTATTGGCAAGGTGAATGAAGGAAGAAGAACAAGAGGTATGAAGATCAATTTCAGAGAAATGGTGCAGTCTACATGTTTTGTCTCAAATATTGAGCCAAAAGATCACACTGAAACACTCTCGGATGAGTTCTGGATCCAAGCCATGCAGGAGGAACTAGAACAGTTCATCATAAATAATGTATGGGAGTTGGTGAAGAATCCATCTGATGGCCACATAGTTGGGACTAAGTGGATCTTCAAGAACAAGATTGATGAGAATGGAATTGTGGTCAGAAACAAAGCAAGATTAGTGGCCCAGGGGTATTCGCAAATCGAGGGAGTTGATTTTGAAGAAACATTTGCTCCAGTGGCTAGATTGAAATCTATCAGATTGTTCTTTGGTATGGCGTGTATCATGAACTTCACATTGTACCAAATGGATTTTAAGAGTGCATTTCTGAATGGGGTACTGTCTGAAGAAGTATATTTGCATCAGCCTAAGGGTTTTGAAGATGCAACTAATCCTGAGTATGTGTACAAACTCAACAAATCCCTATACGGGTTGAAGCAAGCACCTCGGGAAAGGATGACAAACTTTCTGAGTGACAAAGGCTACATCAGAGGAAGTGTTGACAAAACACTGTTTGTGCTGAAGAATAAAACAGGGATGATGGTGGTTCAGATCTATGTTGACGACATCATCTTTGGAGGAACATCTTAACAACTTGTAGATGCTTTCACTCGAGACATGACTAAAGAGTTTGAAATGAGTATGGTGGGGGAGGTGAAATATTTCCTCGGGTTGCAAATTCAGCAGACAGAGGAAGGTGTTTTCATCTCGCAAAGTACCTATGCAAAGGCACTACTGAAAAGGTTTCAACTGGATCACTGCAAGGAGGTAAAAACTCCGAGGAGCTCTACCAACAAAAGCTTCAAAGATGAGGAGGGTGAACTAGTGGACACGAAGCTGTACAGAGGAATGATCGGGAGCTTACTATACCTTACGGCTAGTCGACCAGATCTAAGTCTGAGCGTGGGGATATGTGCTAGGTATCAAGCAAAACCAAAGAAGTCTCATCTGGAGGCAACTAAGAGAATCATTCGATATGTCAAAAGCACGACTAACCTTGGGATCTACTACTCAAATGGATCGAATGGAAATCTTGCTAGATACTGTGATGCAGACTGGGCTGGAAGTGTAGACGACCGGAAGAGTACTTGTAACATCCGCGATCCTAGATAAGGATCGTCGGGATGGCCATGGTTCGAGGAAACGAACCAGCCGGTCTTAGGACCTTAAGGCTAGCGTTACATGGCCAAGATAGAAGGTTAAGACGTCAGGATGCTGATACTTAACCTTATAAGAGAAAGAAGTCAGCTAGGACAAGCTGTACAGAAGCTGGGAGATGCTTACGGGAAGCTCGATCAACTAGACGTAGCTCGGTCAAGCTCAGCCTAGCTCGTTCCAAGTTAAGTTAGCTCAACCATCTGGACGACTAGCTCACTCAGTTGGGTCAGCTGAGAGCCAGCTCAACTCAGCTCGACAGAGTGTTCGGGTCTCGGGCAGTTGGACCGGGTCTGGGCCGGTGGCGGGCTGGTTGGCCGGCCATGTGGGCTAGGGACTGATGGGTCTTTGGGCAAGTCCGTGGGCTATGTCCAGAAGGCCTGGGTATCTCTTTGGGCTCAGGACCGACCCAAGAAAGGGCAGTTATGGGCGCTGGGGTGCAAGTGGCCAAAGTTGCAACCTTTCGGTCAAGTCATGCCCATTCGCCTAGCAAGTTGTACCTGTTCGTGTGTCAAGTCCTGGCCGTCCATTCTCTATAAATATAGTCCCTCTCTGTCCATTCTGTACAATCAGTTTCGTGAGAAACGAAAGGCAGAGGCCAATTAGAAAGAGAGAGAGAGAGAGATCGGCCAGAAAAGGCTCAGTTGTGGTGGTTTAGTATCTCCGGCAAGGAGAACGGTTTAGGAGAGAGGAGGCCGTGTGGTTATGGATACCCAAGGCATATAGAAAGGTCTGAAGAAGGACTCCAACCCCGTGGTTCAGTCAGATAGGGTCAGTGGGGTGACCACCGACTCATCGGCTAAGACAATCGGACAGTCCGAACCGGTCTAGCTATGGGCGTTTGGATTATGTCATATTCTTCTTATTCTTTTCATCTATTTCTTCTTCTACTCCTCCTGTACATTGGCGTGGCCTTGTTGATATGTTGGGATTTGGTTATAACCGTGGTTCTGATTGAGTAATGCGGTCGCAGTCCATAACCGATGAGTTAGGCGCATGCATGGTCTAAACCGGCCTCAGGTGATCCGATTGGATAGGATCGGTTCTGTTCTGTTCTGAACGGTTGCAACATTTCCGTGAATAGTCACAATGGTTCATGACTTGTGTAGGTTAAGGCGTGGTCTTTTGGCCATAGGCCGGACACACGCACGGACCAGACAGTCCGTACGGGCGGTTAAGTCGAACGGTTGGAACATCTGAATGGGTGCAAGTTGCCAAGGGTCATGAGTTGCCAAGAGGCACGTGTGTCCAAAGGGTACTAGTTCCCAAAGTATGTGAGTTCTAAACGGTGCCAGTGGTTCAAGGCTTAGGCCGAACCAAGTGGACAGTCTGCGGCTGCATAGTCGAACAGACGGACGATTCGTTTAACCGGAGTGTTGTGTCGCAAGGTCGTATCGGTTGCAAGGCAATCCGGTTTGGGCTTGGGCCTTACTCGGTGATATGGATCCAGGCTTTGGGTCGGATCAGGTGTTGGGGTCAAAATCGGTCACGACGGAATCGATGTCCGAAAGTCCTTAGAAAAACCGAATCTCGGTCAAAACTTCAAAAGTCGAGAAAACGAACAGCCGAAACGGATCGCCCGGCAGGCACGGCCGTGTTGCCGGTCGAGTCGCCGATGAGCTCGGCCGTGACACGGGCCAGCTCGCCCGGCGAGCACGGCCGTGTCGCCGGTCAACTCGCCGGCGAGCTCGGCCGCGACACGAGCCAGCTCGCCCGGCGAACACGGTCGTGTTGCCGGTCGACTCGCCGGCGAGCTCGGCCGTGACATGGGCCAGCTTGCCCGGCGAGCATGACCGTGTTGCCGGTCGGCTCACCGGCGAGCTCGATCGTGCCACGGATCGGCTCGCCCGGCGAGCGCGGCCAATTCTCCATGGACCATTCCGAACCCGGTTCCATCCCATAACCATGCATCTTCGTCCGAAGTTTCCATAACTCAGTCTTCGGGTCCGGGGATACGACACCAATGTTCCTTCTAAAAAACATCGTCGAAAGTATTCAGGAAGTTAGGGAAGGTTATGTCTCTCGAACAGTTTCCTATTCTTCGTAGTAGAGCAGGTTACGGTTAACTTAAACTGCCTCGGCTATGCGAAGAAAGAGGGTTCCGTTGGAAGAACCATGCCTTTACCAACGGCTACTTCGCGAGTAAAATCGTAAAAACGCTTAAGTCTCGATACGGCCCAAAGAGGGTCCGAATTGCGGACAACGGCCCATCTTTGGTCCCAAAAGACTTGAACCCAAAGACTGGTATGACGGTTTATCTCATCCGTGGGGAGAGATAAATTTCAAATTTCCGAAGATAATCACAAAGAAGAAGGAAATATGGAAAAGCCCGCTTCACGACAAATCCGGCCCGAGAAGAAATAAACCGACCTAAGGATGAGTATATAAGGAGGACATAGGACGAAGAGAAAAGGGGCATTCTAAGAGCAAACTTAATACTTAGAGTAATTTAGGCATTTTTCCGTTTTTACTACCGAGCTGCGACTCGACTAGGTTAGAACTTAGGTGGCTAGACTAGCGAACATACCGACATCTCTCGTGGCCTAGGATCTTTCCTGTTGTACACGCTCAAACGCGAATTCGGAAATAAGACCTCTTTGTTCTCTTCTCGCTCTTTTACGATTTATTACTTTCGAATATTTCATCTTGATTATGTTGTGCGTGGCCCAGCAGATAACCGGGACCTTTAGGGAAGGCTAGGTTAACTTGGCTTTCCTCCGATTAACAAAACTCGACGGTGTCAATTTTGGTTCCCACATCAGGTAAGAAGGTCCGTGAGCCTTTGGGCCGGACTTATAAATGGCCGATCGCACCTAGATCTTTACCGGACGGTTAGACGGGACTATGGACGATCCATCTATGGTTGGATGGTTCTAGCCGCAAAGGCTAAGTAGGATATCTTATAATCAACTTCGGGTTGATGAGTAGGATAGGCGCCATATGCCTTATGTAGGGCGTAGACCCACATGATGGCAATGGAAGGCCGGTTATGTCAATACCTGCTAAGTAGATGATGGCTTATCAAGTCTAATGGTCGGATCATGTTTCATGACGATGGTTTGATGGCCAAGCACTAGTATGGATAGTCACATTGCTGGAGTAAGAGTATTGATGTGATGCTTCTAGATATCAACCTTGGTGTTGATAACTTCGAGATTGGCTAAGAGTCATGACGAAGTGTATGGCTAGTACTATGTGTCGTAGACCATAAGTATTGAGCTTAGGTGTGATTGTTCAAGGAAAGCCGTGTAAGATCTGATTTTGGTTGAGTATGGACGACCTGGCCTCTGAATGATGGTTCAAGGTGTCGGAACTAACATGATTAATGAATGCATCGGTTGGTATGAACAAGTCATATCTGTTGTCTGGGTTAAGTCCCAAGGCCGGTCAGGCCAGATGATGACTCATCAGTTCCAAGTCATGTGAGGATGGTTGGTTGATTGACTTAGGATCTAATGAGCTTTGTTAGTCCATAAGATGGACTTGGTACTATTGCCTATAAGGCAAAAGGATTTCGGATTGTGCATGAGCCAAGAAAGGCCAGATGTATATCCTTATCCTTTCAAAGACTTCTCAAAGGTTACTTATGTCTGTGGGGATGGTTGGCTGAATGACTAAGTACCTAGGGGAGTTGTTTAATGCAGGAACAAAGATAAAGACCAATAAGAGACTCAATGAGTTGAATGGTTAGTTCGAGTCAATGGAGGACCGATGAGCTAATGAGCTCCGTAGATGTGGCAAAGGTAAGATCTTGCAATACTTGCATAGATCTAGATAGAATGGTTTAGGGGAATGGAACCTCAGAATCATATGACTTGGTTTGGGTTTAGGATTGACCTTTAAGCTAATCGGTAGTTGTGTAAACTGACCAAGGCTAAGGTGATTCGACCAGACAAGTGTTAGATTGGTTTTAGACCAATGGTTAATTAGAGAATAATCTGCTGTGTATCTGTTGAAAGGATCTAGGCTATAAAAGACTAAGAAAGTCTTTAGCTAAGGTCTAAGTTAGCCCTCGCCTTTAGGCGATATTATAACTAAAGGGCGAAAATTAAAAGGTTCGGCCAGGAAGTGGGCCGAGCGACGTAAGGCTTCGACCGCGGCCTAGTCGGCCGGATCGGGGTGTTACAGTACTAGTGGGGGATGTTTCTTTCTCGGAAACAACCTGGTTGCATGGCTGAGCAAGAAGCAGAATTTTGTATCATTGTCTACAGCAGAGGCAGAATACATTGCTATGGGGAGTTGCTGCACGCAGCTGATGTGGATGAAGCAAATGTCTGCTGACTATGGCAAGGATACTGGATCATTCCTGGTCTACTGTGACAACAAGAGTGCAATTGACATATCAAAGAACCCAGTGCAACAGTAAAGGACCAAGCATATTGACATTCGACATCACTTCATCAGGGAACTAGTCGATGAACAACAGGTAGTGATTGAACATGTTGTCACAGAATTACAACTAGCTGACCTTTTCACTAAACCTCTAGATCTTAACCGTTTTGTTACTCTTCGAAACTCCATTGGGGTTTTGTGAGATGTAACAAGTTTGTGTAAGTGTACATGGGATGATGGAAGGGCTGATGCAAAGGCACTCAAAGCTCATATTTTGTCTTACATCAGAAGTGAGTAGTGGAAAAGAGCTGCCAAATATGCCGTCATGATCTTAAAAAGTACAGGTTTCGCATCGAGAGAGCAATCAAGTAACAAGGGGAAGAAGATGTTATGTGTTTCCCATCATCGAAAAAAGGGAGCACAAGAGAAATTTTAGAAAGGAAAAGAGAAAAAGAAAAGAAAAGAAAAGAAAAGAAAAGAAAAAGAAAAAGAAAAAGAAGAAAAGAAGTAACAACCCCCAGCTCTCTCATGACGAATAAAAGTTGAAAACTGAGTCAGGACATGATAAAGACATATTTGTGTGAAAGCTAGATATGAAATAAGCCTGATGATCAGATGATGATCTAGTAGAGCAGTGCATCTGTAGCAGAAGCTATGTCAGCCTCTAGATCACTCGACGAACAGCTGTTAGCGGGAAAAGGTAAAACATAAATCTTTCTATACTTAAAAAAAAAATTGATAATTAACCTTTGTGACATGTGTTCTCTCATTGCTTTGCTTGCATGTTTAATATACTGAATGTTCTTTTGTCTAAGTGATTGTGTCAGCAAAGGTCATTGAGTAAATGTCACTAGTCTATGTCATCGAGTGTCACAGTGAAACAATGAAGATTCGACCCGTTCAAGTCTTGAGTGGACAATACGTGTCGACATCAGAGTAAAGGAAAGAGAGATCGTGTGAGCCTAAATGGAAGATTTCAAAATTTCAAAATTTGAAAAACTTCCATTTTAGAGAGAGTGGGAGATATGACGAATATCTAGGAGATCATGGGGTAATGCACCAAAAAGGAAATGATTACCCCTTGATAAACCCTAGAAGCTAACTTATCTCTCCTACAATTCTCTTTGCTCTTAAAGCTCAAAAGTTTCAAAAGAAAGAAAACTCTCTCTCTCAAGAAATCATGTCGATGAACAAAAACACTTCCGCCGCCGGTAAAGCTTCAAACCCACCGCTGTTGAGTCTCGTGGACTACTCTGATGATGAGCAAACGACGCCACAACAAATCCAGACGTCTCAATCCATGTTAAGATCTTCATACTGCAGCCGAACAACTGGTCTCTGAGTCAGATGGCGAGTCAGAACCGGTGGGAAGGAAGAAGAAGAACGTGAAGGAGGGAAGAAGCAAACAATCCTCTGAAGCGATTCTAGAGGAAGCTGATGCAACTAAGGCTCGCAAGGAAAATCGAGGCAAAGCGATCGAAGTCTCTTCAGTTGAATCTGAGGAAGAAGATGACTCGGAGAACACTGACTCAGATGAAGTTGAGGAAGTTGATGCTGAAGACGTGGAACCATCAATCAGTGTTAAGGAGAAAGAGAAAAAAAAGGAAAGCTCCATCATCAGCAACCCAGAGCAATCCTGTGAGAAAATCGACCAGAAAAACCTCTGCCTCAGGAATAAAATCTCAGACGAAGGACAAAACAACTTCAGGTGCAGCACCATCTGAGCTAATCAAGAGAGGATTGACTAGTGCATAGCGTCTTGCAGAGCAAAGGTATGCGAGCTTTGCCTCTAGAGAGATCATTCCAGAACATTCAGTGGATCTAAACTCAGAAGACACATGGGGAGACTTGATCAGGAGAACTAGATTATGGGGGAGAAAATTTTAGTTTTCTCGTTTTTTAATTATAGGGGAGTGAGAGATAAAACAATGTTGTTGTTTTTTGTTTTGGTTTTATGTTTATTTCTAACTCTTGAACTTGCATGTTTTGAACCTTCATTTTAATGCACGTATTATTCAGGATATATGTGTTCGAATGTGTGTGGTTGTTTGAGCGGATCTGTGCAGGTACTTGAGAGGCATCCAAAGCTAAAAGGGGGAGATTGTAGGTGCAAAGATCAGATGGATGTTCTGATATAGACGCAAGTACAACAGCGAATGGAGCAGAGTCTGCAACAGAGAAGTGTACATGCGGATGAACAAGTCAAGATGAAGATTACGACTTGAAGAATGGATTGCAGACCAAGGCGAAGTTAATGCGAAGACATCTTGGGGAGCAAGCTTGAAGAGATTCACCTTAGAGAAGGGAGATCTCACGATGGGAAGTTTCTTAAAGACTTTGGAGAGGTTTAAGGGAACTTACCATATTTAGGTAGATAGTGAATATTGGGTAGATAGGCGTGGATAGTCGACTTGGCTGTATTGTATATATAGTCATACTCGACCTGTGGATTAGGGTCGTTGAGAGAATTGTATTCTTAGCATAAGAGTGGAGTTTACTAAGCTTGTAAGCAAGTGGAGTTCACTAAGCTTGTAAGCGAGTGAATAACACTAACGGCTAAGGGGTAGATGTTCTAGAGATCTTGTATTCGATCTTAGGATGTATGAGGTTAGGGGAGCAAGTCAAGAAGGGTCTTGATCTTGTTTGAGTTTTGTTTAAAGAGAGACTTGTAAGTTCACTTTAAAAGAATATTAGTAATAACACATATCTTTGTAGAGATATTCTCTGGTGTACTCTGTGTTTTACTTTGTGGGTTAGTTCTTGCATTTACATAAGAAGGATAGTATGATGGTAAGAGATTGCATAGGTTATTTGTGGATTTAGAGTAGAGAATTTGAGAGCCATTTAAGTGAAGAATGT
The DNA here is from genome assembly GCF_020379485.1 of Brassica napus. Taxonomy (NCBI): domain Eukaryota; kingdom Viridiplantae; phylum Streptophyta; class Magnoliopsida; order Brassicales; family Brassicaceae; genus Brassica; species Brassica napus. Next base: position 17,690,242 of record NC_063444.1, on the reverse strand, counting down.
CATATATATAGAGTTAAGGAGTGGCCGGACATCATTCGGTTACTGTCTTGAATGCGGCCATGATTGATCTGGAGAGGTAGAGGAAGTGGGTCCACCTTAGGGATGAAATGGTTGGATGTTTGAAAAATGACTTAATGGGCCAGGACGAAGAGAGCCACGAGAAAGTCAACCACGTGAAAATTGAGTATGACTTAGGCTTGTTAATCTATTGGGCCTAAATAATTTGATATTTTGCTTCTGTATTTAGTTTGGTGGTCCAAAATGGTAATGAACAATATGTTTGTAGTTAGGCCACAAAAATTTACATAGAAAAGAAAAATATTTGGGGAAGAGTATTATTGAAAAAAAATTGAATTCGATGTCAATTTATCTATAATAATAAAGTTGGCTTATCTGCCCTCTCAGACGTCCACGTCATCAGTCACATAGGGGAGTTTTGCGACACGTCAGCGGTTTCCTCTTGCATAGTCTCTTTCTTCAGTAAATGATTAAACGTCTTGGGCTTGTTGAATTTAAAATCAACATTTGTTTTTTGTTGGGTTTCTTCGTTGTCGTCGCAAGCCGTAACTCTCCTCATATTGTCTTCCATCAGTTCCTTCTACAGAGTGACTTAGCATTGATGGCATTCAATTAATTCACCCACTTTCTCGTCATCAATACATGTTTTTCTCCTCCCATCAATCGAATTGGATATATATATATAAGCTCTGTTCTTTTGATTAACGCAGCTTCTCGCGTCAGCGACTCCAAATCTTACGGTGGCTGCTTCGTGTGAAACGACGCGGACAATGGTGATAACATAAAAAGTGTTGCCGTAACAGTAAAAAATAGTCGCCGCGTGAGTCGTAACTGATTTCATCGAAGTTGAGTAAGAGTCACTCAGTCGGCCTAGTGAAAATAGCCCTAGAAAGATCAAGGTGCGGAATAGAATTTTTAGCGATCAATTATCAGCCCAAAAATAACGCTGCGTCTCTTATAATTAACATAGGCAAAGTGGTTTTTCAGCAATCTTGCTTTTAAAGTAACGGAAATACAGAGCGAAAAATAGACGCAGACGCTAACACAGCGTTTATCAAAAGAACATGACTATAGTCTCTAGGGCCTCAGGAGAAATCTCAAACGTCTTACGAATCATATTCTTGCTACAACCCTAGAAGTAGAAGTTCTTAGAATGGTGATTACTCAGCTCCACTTGATTTGAAGGCTGGTCGTCTCGAGGACAGAGTTGTCACAAGTCTCCTTCGTTTTTGGGAGGCTAGGAATGTTAAGAAATCTGGGGAACTTATGAGTGTGGATTTCATGTTCCTCAATGAGAAGGTAGCGAATCTTGAAAATCTTTCTTTTAATTACTTTAATATTTTCGCAAGAGTATGTACCATTTAAAATCAACACTCACTGGGTGTGCTGTGTGCAGTGCCGTCGACATTCCAAGATTACGGGGAAGAAAGTCACAATTGGTCTTATCTCTGCAACCTCTCTGAACGAACACTACTCTTTCCAGCGATGGCGTTAAAACCTAGGTTAGATCTTGAGCTTGACGAGATTCATTTCTTGGACGCAATTCCTATAATTTTGAGTTTGGTGATTTTAATTATAAACAGCTCCAGTTATGGGAGAAATTGTGAAAGTGCATCGATTTAGTATTGTTTCGTGTTGTTTATATGCCTTGCCTACACCGACAGTAAAGCACGTGATTAATACACACCTTCTGGTGGCAATATCTATCTTTTAGATTTCTCTTTTGTAGGCTGCATTAACTCTGCAAACTCATACTTGGTGTGAGGCGGGAAGCTCGCAAGGTGTGAAGCGTGAAAGTGAAACTGAAACTGATGCCTGACTCAGAGAACCGGCTTCTCTTCGGTTTCTTTTTTTTCTATCATATATATGGCTTAACAATCTTATGCTTTTAGAAAAGGTTTGGAGGAAAATCCATGGTTACAGGAGAAATATAGAGCCACCACTGCGACGACATTTAAAACAATTGGAGGCAATGCAGGTTAATAAAACAAGTTTCGGTTTTGATTTGTCTCTCCACATTAATTTTTGGAAGCTACAATTTTTCTACTTTGTCCCAGAGAAGATTACTGGTTAGTAGTCCCGGTCACTGGTGAGGTAACAATGGTGTAGAAATCTCGAGAGTTCTTTTGTGGGTTCAAAAAGAAAACATGGCAACGGTGGTGAAACACATCTCGATGAGCTTAGCAATGGAGACACGGGGTATCATCATCCGTAATTTTAAACCATTGATTTTCCTCTGTACGTTTAACTATTTCTGCCATGAATTTTTTGGATTCATGTATCTGTTAATGTCTTATGCAGAAAACAGCTATGGTTTCAAGAGGAGAGTTCACGTTTCAAGATATTCACGGTGCAGAGGCATTGCTGAATGAAGAAGATGAGGACGGCTATAGTTGTGATTGGGAACCTGTGCATCAGAAGATGCCAGTTGAGTTTGTGAAATGGTGTTGCTTCAGTTGCACCATGGCAAATCCTGGTGATATGGTTCATTGTTATGTATATTTTGCTTACTTTTTCATGTTTGAATACTTTTGTTTCTGATCTTATCATTACCAGTATCTGCAATTATTTGTCTGAGACATGGATATTTTGCATCTCTGTTATTTAAAAGACACTTGTCTCTCACCGAAGTCGAAGAGAAATGCGGAGGTAAGATTTTGCTTCTTTTCGAACATGTCGTTAAGATATATTGCTATTTCGTTCCACATTACCTAACTTCAAGTAACACTAAGCGTGCTCACGTCTCTTTTATCTTGATCTTAGGAAATTCATCTGCAACTAGCTCGACAGCTATTGGTTTCGAGGAGATAATGTTGTTGCACTCAGAAGTATGATTTTATTACTGTTACAGTTTCGTGAGATATCTGTTGACGTCAATACAATTTATTTATCTCCAATGCTTTTCTTCGTGCAATTATTTCGCAAGAGCTCCAGATGGTGAGCTGCTACTTAATTTCCTTAGAGACATATCTACCTGCGAGTAGTTTGTTTATTTCCTTACTTTTACAAACAAGTCGTTAACTGATTTTTTTCTTTCAATTTTAAGGTCTACACTTCAGAGCATGTTAATATCACAAGCCAGCTTCTCTATAGGTTTGAATTTACCTGTAATGTTTCAGGGTTCAGCATGCAAAACATGATTTGTTTGTGTTATTTTGTCTTTCACTGCTCATAATTTTCCTATTGTTTGCCAGCTACTTCACTGCCGACACATACTAATAAGTATTCAGCACCTGCTGCTAGAATAGCAGCACGTCTGTGTGCTGATCTAGCTAAAGAAATGTTCTCATGATACAATGTTAATCAGCCGGGAACTTAGAAGCTCATTATGTTTAAGCTCAGGTTAGATTGGTAAGTTGCTCAAATGTGATGTCCCGAGGTTAGATGTCTTTAAACTTGCAACTAAAGGTATATTCACACAGCAGTTTGGGTGACCCTGACATGAACTGCTCACAAGTTCGACAAAGTATGGCGGTGTTCAGAAAATTTAAACTATGACGGTCTCTGAGCTAAACGCTTATGTCCTCCATTGTTCCCCGCATGTGCATTCCGTTCCTGGTCCATTCTGCTAAATGTTATCACAAGTATTATATTATTAACGTTTGTAGCCTCAATGCACTACAGACTACTCTTCACCAGCAAAGTAGAGGCCATTGAAACAACCAATGGGTGGTGCTATATTTCTTGCTCCAAATATTCTAGGAAGCTTCAGCGTGGTTTTTCATTGTTCACCTGTAACTCATGCAATGACTGTAAGGCTATTTATTCTTTCATTTTGGCTTCTCGTGCCTATTTCTTGGAAAGGTTCGGTATTTGATGAAATAACAACTTATGTTGATTTACCTAAATATTTTTTCTTCTGAATCTTATCTAAAGACAACCAAAATGGAAATAACAAACTGAGCTTAACTTCTGCAACAACTACAATATACATATTACATACATGTAATATTACGTCTACATCTTCAGTTGATTATTTTGTTCTGGTGCTTATCTTTTTCCAGTTTACAGTTTAAGGGTTCGATAGATAAATGTTTGGTTTATCTCACTTGATCAACTCCTCCGCAACTAAAGTCATTGTCGAGTTCTACAAGTAATAAACCCGTTTCTAATATTACAGAGGTATAAGAGCAACTATTACATGTCACCGCTACAATATAGTTGACCGGTCCGGCACATGCTACTATTACAAGCTACCAAAATTATTTTCATCATTTGACGAATATTTGTCCACCTATCTATTACCATATTAAATAAAACCAATCCAACTTCTATTGTTTAACAATTAGGCAACCAGATTCAACCAAAACAAACCCAACAAAAGTTATGTATCTTTTTTTTTTTTCCTCAACTGATTATATTATCAAACGATGAAACATACATGACCAACGGACGAAGATATGCCGTGGTTAGCTAATCCGACAGACAACACAATGTCTCCGGAAACTAGAACACATAAAGGGCAACCGAAGCCCAAACAATAACAAACCAGGGCACTTACAGACCAACATTTTAAGCTGAGTAACAAGACTCATGGACCACTGATAGCACGGTCAACAAATCATAGAAATCTAAATGATAGAGAGTCTATGAAAGTTGTTAAACGGGAATGCCCCTGGCCAAACCACCGTAAAACCACTCCCTCCTAGTACAACGAGGATACACCTCAAGAACCAAGTAACACAAGCTTCACAAACCGGTAAGGGAGAACCTTCAGATTCAATCAACCTCCGAAAACAGATGAGTCGTACACGACTGAGAAACGCCAAGTTATGAAGCCACACCAAAATCAAATCTCCACAAGATCTGAACTAACAACTAGGAGCCAAGCCCACCTAATCCGGAGCACCAAGAGCACAGGCCACGAACGGCATAAAGACGGATCAGAGGAATCCACGACAAACTCCGCCCACTTAGATTAAGACTGAAAAGGAGAGAGCCACACAAGAAATCCAGAGATATGCAACACAACAAAATTCACCAAACCCAAGCACAGATTTCTAAACAAAAGCCTTGTGGCTAGACCACACCGTGAATCATCAGATCCGGAGCTTTTATCAAAAATCTACAATAGATCTAGGGTTTCATTGATTTGATCCAAGCATATCTCTCAAAATTGAGTCACAGTCACAAACCGAACTAGAACCACGCAAAGAGGAAGAAATACCGAGGTTGTGACCGGCGGCGGTGCTGAACGAGCCACCACGCGCCGCTCGACGGAACTCACGCGTTAAGACTCTCTCGCTCGCCTTTTTCTCTCGATATGATGTTATCTCTCACTTTTTATATATTATATTTATCTTATTTTAAGTTATGTATCTTTAGACGATGGAAAAATATGTGAAACCCCATAAATGACATCAAAAAGTACATAGACAAACATTCTTGACACAATGTTAAAAAAAAGAACACAACTGCAACTTACAGATACGGAGTAAATTCCAAAACAAACATCAATGCTATACTAACAAATATTAAGTTCGTCTATTTCATTTGATACACACACGGTCAATCATTTTTATATCTTAAGATAATACTTCAAAACGCAAGACTTTTATATGCTATCCAATAAACATGCTAGCGGAGTTTATGTTCACCACAAATAAAAAGTTACTAGGCATGAATATTCTTAAGAAAATAAAATATAAAAAATATGGGTAGTATTTTGTTAGTTTTCGTTTTAGCTTTATTTGAGTTATTTAATTTCTCTTGCAATATTTTCAACTTGGCCATAGTATTTTCTAAAATAGGGGAATTTCAAATTTACCACGAATTTGATACCAGTTTCAAATTTATTCTTAAAAGATAACAATTTACATATTAAGTTTGTGATTAAAAAATCTTAGTTAAGACTCTTAAATCATTTATAAAAATATAAATATATTTCATACAGCATTAATAAAATTTTATAAACTCAGCTTCATCCCTTAAATATTAAACCGAAAACAATACTTAATTTTGTTTCACCTTCTACCAACTTTTCAAACTTTTTAACCAAATCATCACCTTCAGTTGTTTCATGAATACGATTTTTCTATGAAATAGTGAGAGTATAATTAGAAATTATATAAATTGAAGGATTAAATTTTGAAATACACTTTTTAAAAAAATATATATTTTTAAAATAAATAATTATTATTTTACTGAAAATTAAAAATTGAAACATCATACATTAATTTCAAGCATTTAGTTTTAGTATCTATTAAATTACTGTTTTATCTTCAAAACAAAATAATGACGACAAGTAAAAATACAATCTATATATTTAAATCTTATTTCATTTGGATGAGAGGTCTGTATTCTAATCGTAAAAAAGAATGAAACACCGTAAACTAACAAAACCCAAATTTTACTTTCAAAACCCAAATTTTACTTTCTCGAATCAATAAAAATATTTAATTTTATTGAAACAAGTCGTTCTAAATAATAAAAAGTATGGGAAATAAAATTAATTGAAAAGTACGTCTAAAGCATTAATAAAACTTATAAGAAAAGTAAATCAACAACATATAGTTATTAAGTCATATAATATTTATTTTCAAATTTATATTCGTTTGCACTCTAATAATTTTAAATTCATTTTATAATTTATATTTTGTGAAAATTGATAGATATGCATTATATATATTCAAATAGTAATATAATAGATTAAATTAAACTAAAATTTATATAAGAAACCCGGGCGTAGCCAGGGAAAACCACTAGTTTCTTAATATAAGTGTTGAAATATCATAACTAAATGGTCAGAAAAATAGTCTCTTTTATATGGAGGATAATTCTACTGTTTTTAGTCGATTAAGAAAATAAAATAAAATGTCCATTGGCTTAATAATTCACTAGATTTTGACACGCGCTTAGAAAACGCATGTTTATTTTTGAAATTAAATAAATTCTTCTTATATAATTTTTATATAAGATAATGTATATGTTTGGGTACATTTATCCGGGTGCATTGAACCGTACCAAACTGAAGAAAAAAACCAAAAATTAAGCTGAATTTCATAAATAACCGAGCATTTCCTATATTTTTAGAACCGAAAAATAGAAACTGAACTGAGAACCAGTGCTTAAAATTTTAAAATAGAATTATATACCTACAAATATTAATTATATTTAATTTCTAAATAATCAAATATCCTAAAAATATTATTAATAAAGCAAATTATGCACAAAAAAAAATAATGACTCAAATATTTTTTATTCAAATAATTAATAGTTAATTATTTATCCTATAGTTTTTTCCAAACAGCCTAAACTACCCGATTTTAAGCTAGAATATTTTACATTTGTGAAAATTCAATAAAACATATAATATTCATTGTTAGAATTTGTAAAGTAAATAAACATGTTCTATTCAAACCAGTTTGTTTTTAATTTCATTTAAATCTCCAATCCGTTTAGATCCATTTGATATTTTTTTTTATGATAAGTCATTTAGTTCATATATAAGAATGTAAGATCAAATCCTAATAATTGATTGCATGTAATTAATTAAATTAACGTTTCATAGTTGAATAGTTGACATTAAGACTTTTAGTTTTCAATTCACGTAAAAATGAAAAAAAAATGTTATATACCAGAGGATTCTCTATTACAACATATATTAAATATAACTAAACTATTGAAAATCCCTATATATTATTTGAGACGCAGTACAACTTCTTTTTTGTAGCCACATGTCATTACTAGAATGATTCTTAGAATCATTAGAGAAATATGTTGGTCCATCTAATTATATAATAAGTTTTTTATTAAACTAACAGTAAATTCATCATTAATGTACTTTATTATTTTCTTAAATAAAATTTACGGAATTGCTTAATGTGGCTAAAGTATATATGACAATTAATTATTTTGAATAATAAAGATTTGATAAAAAAAAATAGTGTATCTTCTATCATATTTGTTTCATTTTAAGTTATTAAATAAATTAAACAACCACAATAACCATATAATAAAAATTTAGATTTTTATATATATGTTATATTTTGAATATTTACAAACGGCTATAAATTACTAAAACTGTTAAAAGTCTCACATTCAAATTTTATAATCCATGGTTTAGAATTTTTTTATGACAATATGCAAATGATTACAAAAATTATATAAGTAAAAAGTCTAATGTAATTAATTATTAAGATTAATATATATATCGTTTTAAATTAAACTATAAACCATATAAATACAATATTTTAGTTTCAAAATTTACTTTGAACAATTTTTTTGATAAAAGTTTTGAACGATCTTTGACAACTTATTTTTTTTTGAAATTATAAATTACTAAAACTATTAATCCCACAATGAAAATTTTGTTATCAGTAATTTAAATTTTTTTCTATAAAAGATACAAATGATCAAAAAAAACAATATGAGTAGAAATCATCATTTAATAGACATTAATATTAAAAATACTAAAATATATTATCTATGTTAGTATCATTAAAATTTAATAACATATCCTATCAAATATAAAAAAAATATTTTTTGGATTAATAAAATTGATTTATATGTTCGCACCAATTTAATTATATTTTTAATAGGTACTAACTTTTAATTATTTAATATATATTTATTATTTCATAATATGTAAAAATATTTAATACATAAAATAATTTATATATATAATGTTGATCTCGCGCAAGGCGCAGATCTTATCCTAGTTTTATACTATTAATGGAACTATATGTGGTTAGGATCACGTCATGTGTAAACATGTTTGAATAATCCGTCTTATATTTATGGAGATTTATTGTTAGAGTAATTATATAATAGATTATGGGAGAATAATAAATGAGTTCATTTAAATTATGTAAAGTATTTACATATTTAGTGAAATATAAGGTAAGACCAAAAAAATAGTTAAGAGTGTGACTGGTGACCAACAGAATGAGGAAGAACCCAATGTTCCTTAATATTCCTTAAACTTTTTACTATTCATGAAGAATATGTTTTCTTTTGCATTCATTTGTTTGCAGAGAATTATAGTACAAATCAATTCCTCATTAATTTTGATAATGAACCATCATTCCTCATCATTCTTAAAATTTTATTCATATTCATTTCTTTTTCCTATCTATTCCTATTGTTCCTATGATGGTTACCACTAAGTCTAATGAAATTTTACAACAAACTTGTTTAAGTATATATATATTTTTAAGAATGCTTCTCTTTTAATATTATAGATAGTAGGCTTGTTTAATAAACCGGTTTGGTATTAAGATTACAATCGTATGATATTATGTATATAGTGCAATCTAGATAATTTATGAGGTGTTATAAGGTAGTATTTTTTATAAAGGTTATAAAGTAGTGTTCGTAAAACAAATATATATCTAAAGAAAACCAACTGAAAATTATTTAATATATTTGTATAGTTTACCCATATAAAGAAAGAATGAAGTATATGTGGTACAGTAGAACCTCTATAAATTAATACTCGATAAATTAATAATCTCTATACATTAATAAATTTTGTCGGTCCCAACTTGGGCCGGTTCAAAATTTGATACAAATCGATAAAATAATAAGATAATATTTTTTAGAAAATTCTATATAAACACATGGTCCCATTAAAATTATAAATTAATAATTTATATATATAAATTTTATATAAGTAAGAACCTATTATTATATTGTTTGTTTTATATTCACAATGGAATTATTTTTATATTTTTTAACAATATATATTTTTGATGAGATTTAATATTATTATATCTAAAACTACATTTTAGTTCTATACAATATATATTATATACACCAAATAATATAACAAAATTAATATGAATGTCAAATTTTAAGAAATAACAACTAACACTACAAGAAAACGTGCCCATAACAAAGAAAATATTTTCGTCGTAAATTTACATGGTGTTTACAACGCAGTTACGAGGAATCCAACTTTCATCGTAAACGCCATGTAAATTTACGACTAATTGTGTTCGTCGTAAAATCCATGTAAGTTTACGACGAATGTACGTGGAATGAGAAATACGTCGTAATCATTACATGGACATTACAACGAAACATGTTACCGTTATATTTAGGTGAAAACGTGTATTCAATGTGTTTTAACTTACCTAATTTCGTCGTAAAGTCGTTGTAAATATTATGTTAAAACCATGTAAAATCCATGTAAAATATTCCTTGTAAATTCGTAGTTATATTTCAACTACCCAACTCGAAAATTTCTCTATATATATGTCATTTCCCACAACTCTCTTCCTCACAACACACAAACGGAAAAAAAAAATCCGAAAAAATCAGAAAAAAAGATTTCAAAAAAAAATCTAAGAAAAAAATGGCCGGTGGCGGTAGTATTTACGAGTTACGGAGTTGGATGTATTTGCACAAAGATTCCGACGGGAGGGTGATGAACACATTTCTGAGCGGGCTAGAGACATTCATGCAGCAGGCGGGTTGTACACCGATCACACAGGAAAGCGGTAAGATGTTCTGCCCCTGTCGGAAATGCAAGAATTCAAAATTTGCACGTAGTGAAACTGTATGGAAGCATTTAGTAAACAGATGATTTACACCACAGTACTACATTTGGTATCAACATGGAGAGGGTTATGGGGGAAATGAAGCTAGTAGTAGTAATAATAATTTTGAGGATGGTCATCATAGTGAAGAACCGAATCATTTTCATAATGAATATAATTATCATCCAGATCATGAGCAGATGGTAGATCATGATAGGGTTCAAGATATGATTAGTGATGCATTTTTAGAAACAACTACGAAAATAGATGATGGAACTGGAAATGTAGAAGAACCTAATTTGGATGCAAAAAGGTTTTATGAAATGCTAGATGCTGCAAATCAACCAATCTACACTGGTTGTAGAGAAGGTCTCTCTAAATTGTCTCTAGCAGCTAGGATGATGAATATTAAAACGGATCATAATTTACCTGAGAATTGCATGGATGCATGGGCGGAGTTGTTTAAAGAGTATTTGCCAGAAGACAACGTGTCTGCTGAATCTTATTATGAGATTCAGAAATTGGTTTATAGTCTTGGGTTGCCTTCGGAGATGATTGATGTTTGCATCGACAACTGCATGATCTACTGGAAAGAAGATGACAAGTTAGAAGAGTGTCGATTCTGCAAAAAACCACGATTCAAACCGCAAGGCCGTGGGAGGAATAGGGTACCGTACCAAAGGATGTGGTACCTACCAATTACAGACAGATTGAAAAGATTATATCAATCTGAGAGGACTGCTGCGTCGATGAGGTGGCATGCGGAACATGTCCAGAGAGATGGTGAGGTTGCACATCCATCAGACGCAAGAGCGTGGAAACATTTCAACAAGGTACACGCAGATTTTGCTACAAATATTCGGAATGTCTATCTTGGGTTATGCACCGATGGATTTAGTCCATTTGGAATGTCTGGTAGACAATATTCTTTGTGGCCAGTCATTCTTACGCCGTACAATTTACCGCCGGATATGTGCATGGAACAAGAATTTCTATTTTTGACCATATTAATCTCTGGGCCGAAGCATCCAAAACGGCCTCTTGATGTTTTTCTTCAACCGTTGATAGAAGAGCTAAAGCAATTGTGGTCAGAAGGGGTGGGGAAGTACGATTGTTCCTTGAAAAACAATTTTACGATGCGAGCAGTTCTGCTGTGGACGATAAGTGATTTCCCTGCTTATGGGATGTTTTCTGGCTGGACAACACATGGAAGATTATCTTGTCCATATTGTCTTGGATCGACGGATGCTTTTCAACTGAAGAATGGTAGGAAGAGTTGTTGGTTTGATTGTCATCGTCGCTTTCTTCCACTTGCCCATCTGTACAGAAGAAATAAGACATTGTTTCGGCACAAAAAAATTGTCAGAGACGGTCCTCCTCCATATCTCACCGGCCAGCAGATCGAAGCAGACATTGATTATTACGGAGCTCAGGAAACAGTTAAAGTTGGAGGAAATTGGCATGTTCCTGGAAATATGCCTGATGGGTATGGTGTGTCTCACAATTGGCATAAGAAGAGTATATTTTGGGAGCTACCCTATTGGAAGGATCTTCTCTTACGCCACAATCTGGATGTCATGCATATTGAGAAGAACTTTTTTGAGAACATCATGAATACATTACTTAACGTCCCTGGGAAGACAAAAGATAACAAAAAGTCAAGGATGGACTTACCTGATATTTGCTCAAGAAGTGAGTTACATATCAAGAGCAATGGAAACGTTCCTGTTCCCATCTTCCGGTTGTCATCAGAAGCCAAAACAACCTTGTTTGACTGGGTTGCATCAGAAGTTAAGTTTTCTGATGGTTATGTTTCAAATCTGTCAAGATGTGTTGAACGAGGTCAAAAGTTCTCCGGAATGAAGAGTCATGATTGTCATGTGTTTATGCAACGACTACTTCCATTTGCTTTTGCCGAGCTCCTTCCAGCAAATGTCCATGAAGCACTTGCAGGTAATTATAATTTTATAATAAATATACATATGTTATGAAATGTTATTAATTTGATTACTTTTGCAATATACAGCCATCAGCGCTTTTTTCAGAGATCTTAGCACACGTACGTTCAAGGAAGAATTCATCGAACAACTTCATCATAACATTCCGATCATATTGTGCAACCTGGAGAAGATATTTCCTCCTTCATTTTTTGACGTCATGGAGCATCTAGTTGTCCACCTACCGTATGAAGCATTGCTTCGTGGACCTGTTCACAACGGATGGATGTATCCGTATGAGCGACAGATGAAACATTTGAAGGGGAAAGCAAGAAATCTTGCAAAGGTGGAAGGTTCAATAGTTGCGGGGAGTTTGACAGCCGAAACATCTAACTTCACATCATACTACTTTGCTCCAACTGTTCGTACGAGAAAAAGAGTTCCTAGAAGATATGATGATGGTGGAGTACCGACATCATATCCAATTGATGGTGTTCCTGACATTTTCTGCGAAATTGCACGGTTTGGTGGTAAAACGAAAGAAGTATGGTGGTCATGTGAAGAGGATAAACATAGTGCCCACACTTATATTCTGCTCAACTGCGAGGATGCAGTGACCCGTTACTTTGAAAGGTAAATATTTTTGTGAATGTTAATTATATGAATTGAAGTTAATTATGTATGACTTGATTATTTGTTTAATTTGCAGCATGTTTGTATCTCAAGTTGAAGAAGCAATACCAGGAATATCTGCAACTGATGTGGACACACGTAAAGATAAGCACTTTGTCAAGTGGTTAAAATCACAGGTACGTAATATATCTCATACATTGATTAATTAAGTAAGTGTTTTGATACTTCAATATTAATTAAGAATAACTGCTTTTTGCAGGTTGATTATGACGATCCTTATTATCCCGTATGGTTTCACGAATTGGTTCAAGGTCCAGTTGCAAAGGTCACCACATCACCTATGTATTTCACACGAGGATTTACCTTTCACACATACGAGTATGGGAGACATCGGGCAACGAGTAACTACGGAATATGTGTGAAAGGTGAAACGGACTTTTACGGGATCTTGCAGGAGATTATTGAAGTGGAATTTCCGGGGTTATTGAAGCTAAAATGCGTCCTCTTCAAATGTGAATGGTTCGATCCTGTTGTGAACCGAGGGATTCGGTATAACAAATTTGGTGTTGTGGATGTCAATTTTGGGAGAAGATACAACAAATTTGAGCCTTTCATTTTAGCTTCACAAGCCGAGCAAGTTAGCTTCCTTCCTTATCCTCGGCTTCGAACTTCCGGGATAAACTGGTTAGCTGCTATCAAAATTACACCTCGTGGACGCATTGTCGCTGGAGAAGAACCGCCCTTGCAAGAAGAAGACGCTATCAATGAAGTTGAGGTACCAGAACAACCAACTGATGAAATCCTTTTGATCGACCCGCAAAACTTTCAATATGAAGATATTCCCGAAGATGCGACAGATGAAGCACGTGAAGACGAGTTCGAGAGAAGCGACGATGATGATTGTAATGATAGTGATGAGAACGAAAACGATTTAGAGTGATGTAATATTGATGAGAACGAAAACGATTTAGAGTGATGTAATATATGTAACAAATGTTGTATTTCTCTATTGTAACGTATGTTTAAAGAAATATTGTTTTTTTACCATCCTAATGTATGTGTAACAAATGTTGTTTTATATAATATGTATTTCTTTAGTTTTTAAAAAATTATTTGGAGTTTTAGGGTTTTAGAGTTTAAGTTGGAGAAAGAGCACATAGTAGTAGAGAAGAGATATGATGTTAGATGATATGTGACTTTGGGGTTTAGGGATTTCATTCTCGGTGTTTAGGGTTAACCGTTGTAAAATCGTCGTAAATGTATCTATTCCACGTAATTTCGTCGTAAATGAAAAAATGCGGGCCTGGTAACTTCGTCGTAAACGCGGGCCTGGTAAATTCGTCGTAAACCGACGTTTCGACGTAATTTCGTCGTAAATCGAAAAACGCGGAACCTGGTAACTTTGTCGTAAATGAAAAAATGCGGGCCTGGTAAATTCGTCGTAACCCGACGCTTCGACGTAATTTCGTCGTAAATCGAAAAACGCGGGCCTGGTAACTTCGTCGTAAATGAAAAAACGCGGGCCTGGTAACTTCGTCGTAATATTACGTCGCGTTTACGACGAATCCTTTTCTATATATTGAGACGCCGAGACGAGGCTTCCTCGTTCATTCCTCCCAAACTCCTCTCCTCTCCCTCTAAGGTACACTCTCTTTACTCCTTTTTTTTTTTAAAGTTAGTTTAGGTTATCAGTTTAGGTGATTAGTTAGATATTTAGTTTAGGTGATTAGTTAGATGACGGAATACTATAGTTTAGGTGATTTGTTAGGTAACAGAATAATTTTTTAATTATGTCATCATAATTGATTAAATTTATTTAATTTTTTTTTAGATGGCTCCTAGAAGGAAACCAGCAGCACCTACTTATGCCCAGTTGTTTGGCGATGGTTCCGGTACATCTTCTTCTGGTCCATCGTCTTCCGATGCAGTTACAGACTCTCAGACTTCTCAGAGAGTTTTTTCGAGTCCTCCTCTTCCACCGCAGATGCCTCCACCTCCTCCTCCAGCGGCTGCACCTCAGCCTGTCCCAGAAGGTGCAGTTCATCCGGATTTGCGTGTGCCTTCATATGCTCCCTTCGCGAGATATACGGTGGAGGATTTGCTTGCCCAGCCTGGACGGGAGGGTTTGGATGTTCTAGACCCCGATAAACCCCGAGGAACTTATTGGTAAGTTATTAATTTTTATTACATTAAAATTTAATTATTTTTATTTTCTAACGGTTAAATTTTTTTTTTTCAGGTTTGGGGCTAACAACCGTGTTAGCCGGAGCGTTTCGGCGACGATTAAGGGTTACTACGACGGGGCATACCCGAACTGGAGCAAGACACCAAATCACGTTAAGATCACGTGGTTTAAATGTTTTGCGGTAAGATTTTTAAATTTAATTAAATTTTCACTTTTAAATATATATATATATTTTTAATATTTATTATTAATTGTAATTTTTTCAAAATTTTTATGTTTCAGCAAAAGTGGCATTGGTCTTTGAGAATCACCGAGAGGGTGAAGGCGGAATTCGTTGCAAAGGCAAAGATACGCCTCTGCAACACAGTCTCTGATTGGAAGGACAAGTGAGAGATCTACGGGTATGAGGGAAAGCCCACTGAGCTCACGACGGATGTGTGGGATGGCCTCATCGCCTATTGGGAGCACCCCTCTTCGATCAAAAAGGCCAATTCGTGTTCGGCTTCTCGAAGGACGAAGGATAAAGATGGTCATTTGCCCATGCTTCACAGAACCGGACAAAAACCTCATGCAGGAGTCCGTCTAGAATCTGTAAGTTTTGTTTTAAATATATATTTTAAAATATCCAATTTATATAATTTATAATATTTAATTTACTTTTTTTTGTAGTTCGAGAAGGCGGGAGTCTTACCTTCTGTCTGACCTATTCAAAATGACTCACGCCACATCCAACGGAGTTTTTGTGGATCCTGCATCTGAGAAACTCTTCCAAACAGTGGCTGGTCGGATTGAAGAACGGGAGACGCAACTAACCCAGGAGTCTCCCGATGGATTACCAGTCACATTGTCCACCGAAGAGGTCGACAGAATCTTCGAAGAGGTACAACTTAAAATTTTTGTTTACATTATTTTATATATTTTAACATAATTAACTATATTAATATATGTTTTGATTTTATAGGTGGCTCCTAAAAAGAAGGGACGGATAGTCGGTATAGGCTCTGTTAACGAAGTTGCAAGGGCAACTTCGTCATACACTTCGAGACGGGATGAAGAGACTGCTCAGATGAAGGCTCGAATGGATAGCCAGCAGGTTCGTTTAGACTCTCTTGAAGATTTGCTAGACGTGATGGCCGTGGGAAACCCGGTCATGCAGAGAATGTTGAGTGAGAGACGAGCCGCTCTTGGAATGCCACCACGAGATCTCCAAGAGTCCGATCCAACCCGTCAACAGCGAGCAACCCCACCAACTACTTCGAGAATATGTAGTTTTTTTTATTTTTCTGTTTGTATTATGAATTTAAATATTATTATATGACTTTTTAAAATATGTTTTTCAATTTCATATTTCGTTTTAAAATTTAAATTATTTTAAATTCTGAATATTAAATATAAATTAAAATTTATTATATACTAATTAATAATAATATAATAAGAAACGATGTAAACTCCTCGTAAACATTACATGGAGTTTACATCGAATGATTACGAGTGATTAACATCGAAATATTTACGAGGGTTTCACATCGAAGAATTTACGAGTGATTTACAACGAAAGTATTTACGTGTGCTTTACATCGAAATAATTACGTGGGCTTTACGACGAAAGCTTACGTGTCGTTTACGACGAATCCTTTCCATGCGCTTTACGAGGAATATATTTCGTCGTAAACGTAGCGAGTCGTTTACGACGAAACCTCCGTTACGACGGACGTTTAACAACGAAACGTCTTTCGACGTTAATTCGTCGTAACACTCCGTTTACAACGAGTTTACAACGAATACTGCCCTAGTAAAAAATATGTTTTCTTGTAGTGTAATGTTATACACTGAAATCAAATATATTTTTCTTATCTTAAAATAAATATATCTTAAAATAGGAAATCTAAATAAGAAAATTTTTGTAAATTAATATCTCTATAAATTAATAAAATTTCAAAGTCCCATCATGTTTAATTTATAGAGGTTTTATTGTATTATATTTCATGTACTAAATGATAGTGGTCTATATGTGGTATAATCAAATCATGTACAAAAATATATGGGCCTAATAAATAAAAGTATTTGCAAAATAATTGTTAGAGAAATTTAAGGTAAGTCAAAATTTAAAGTAAGACCAAAATATTATTAGTCAAATGAAAACTTGCAACAACTTTGTATATGTAGATTTTTTAAGACTCCTTCTCTTTTAATAGCGTAGATTTGGCCTAAATAATTGTATAATATTTTGCTTTTATGTTTAGTTCATCAGGGCTGGATTTGGGTCAAAACCCCAATATTAGTTTTGGCTCCCAAAAGTTTTACAGTTTTAACATAAGTTTAGACTCCGAAATTGATCCAAAAAATTGATCAAAAAAGACTCCAAAATTTTAGAATTTTTTTTTTAACAATTTTTTTAGAAAAGTTTATGACTCAAGTTCTCATATCCGACCTTGAGTTCAATTGTCCAAAATGGTAATAAGCGGTATGTTTGTAGTTTGGCCACAAAGTTACATGAAGTTTCTTTTGTCTTTATTAGTCTTTAAAAACTGAACTAAATGTTAATTTTATGATTAGTCTGAATATAATTGTTTAAGTGTCATAGCTAAATAGTCCAAAATAGTTCATTTTATATAGTATAGATTCTTATTACTGTCATTATCAGTCGAGCATTGGAAAAACAAAAGGTCGATCTGGTAGTCTCTTATTTCGACCAACTAAATCCGCATGTGACTCGAATCTTCCAGCTATTTCTTTTTTGTTGTTTTCTCTCTTCCTATCTTCTTCTTCTTACGTATGAAAGAATTGATGATGATGATTGGTCTATTTGTTTCTTAGTGTTATACTATAAGCTAGACAAATACAAAACCATGTCTCTCTCCCTGTTTATATTCTCTCTTCCTATCTTCTTCTTCTTACGTATGAAAGAATTGATGATGATGATTGGTCTATTTGTTTCTTAGTGTTATACTATAAGCTAGACAAATACAAAACCATGTCTCTCTCCCTGTTTATATTAGATGAATACATTGCATATGATGTGGCATTGTAGAAGTTGGAGTGGTTAGATTAGTAGTGCTGGAGAAACAATTACAGGTATTCTCTATCTTTTTTTTATTAGAACAAATCTCTACAAAACAAAAAATTAAGAGAGACAAGGAGAAGAAGAGTTGCGTTGAAGGAAGAATGATTGAAATAGGTTTGTTAGAAAAAAATGATTGAAATAGGGCTGCCGACTCATGACTTTTATTTCAACTTTTCATGTTAACTAATCTATGTTAACTAATACTCTCTGTTTCAAAATACATGAAAATTTAAGATGGTACACAACTATTAAAAAATTATTTTTTATCTTAAAAATATCATTAAAATATATATTAAAAGTTATTCAACCAATCACAAAACAGACTACAAAATATCATTGGTTACACAGTTTTTTATAAAGTGAAAAAGTGCATTGATAAATGAAAATATCATCTATTTTGAATCATCAAAAACTCTCTAAAACATCATCTATTTTGAAACGGAGGGAGTATAATAAAACTAGAAGTCACATTTTTGTATGTAACTAGAACGTAACATTACATGAGAAGTAAATATCATTTGGGAAAAGAAAACAAGAGAGAGAAAGATTGATTGGTCGCTGCAGTTAATGGCAACTCTGAAAGCTATAGATGTGAAAAGAGTTTTCTTTTTTCAATGATACATTATTGTACACTAATTACGAGCAAAAAGAAATGATAAAGTTTGTGTTACATAAAAAAAGAAATGATAAAGTTTTTGATTAAATCGGAAATGGTGCCAACTGCGTACACGTGTCAGTATTTCATTGGTTGAGTCAGGTTTGAGTCTGTGTTATAAAAAGCTACACTTCTCACCGCCATCCATATCTCTCTCTCTCGAAGTAGACTCTAAGCCACCGTCCCTATCAGATCTGAGATCTCCGTTCCAAAGCCATGGCCGAGAAGGGCAAGGAAAAGGTTTGTCTTCTCTTCCTCTTCTTGTTTTGTTCTTCTTTTAGTAGACAGATAAACTTGTAAGGGTCTTGAGAGTTTACATTTTGTGGGAGCGTTTAATACTCTTTTTTTCTGCTCATTTTTTGTTTTTATTATTCACTTGTGGAAGGTTTTTTTATATCTGTGGGATGTGTTTGTTTTGTGTGGATTAAAAAGAAATGCGATCGTATTAAATAAAGTGTTAACTTTGTGGAAGCTATGGGAAGAATCTCTATTACTTTCTTAACTTTTGTGTGTGTGTCAGAGAGCGAATCAATTCTTCCGTCTCTTACTTTTTCTTTGGCAGTAATTAGATCTTTAGAAACGTCCAATCCAAAAGTAGTTAAACTAAGGCCGAACCACTTAGGCAGAACCTGATGTCAATATCTGAAAAACAGGTAACCATGATGAAGTTGAAGGTGGATCTTGATTGTGCCAAGTGTTACAAGAAGGTCAAGAAGGTTCTCTGCAAGATCCCTCGTGAGTTCATTCTCTCCTTTTTTTTTATCTTAGATTCTGTTGAATTATATTGTTTGTTTGATTTGAATTGATTGGTGAGTAAATGGACTGAGTGGATAATGATTTGTGTGATTGGGAACAAGAGAAATCAGAGACCAATTGTTCGATGAAAAGTCCAACATAGTCATCATCAAGGTGGTTTGCTGCAGCCCTGAGAGGATCATGGACAAACTTTGTTCCAAAGGTGGCGGCTCTATCAAGACCATCGAGATCGTCGAGACACCCAAGCCTCCTCAGCCTCAGCCACAAGCCCAACCCCCTCCTCAGAAGCCTAAAGATGCTCCCAAAGCCGCTGAGAAGCCTAAGGAGGCTGAGAAGCCTAAGGCGGCCGAGAAGCCCAAAGAGGCTGAGAAGCCGAAACAGCCTGAAAAGCCCAAAGAAGCAGAGAAGCCTAAACAGTCTGAAAAACCAAAAGATGCTGAGAAGCCGAAGCAACCCGAGAAGCCAAAAGAATCCGCAGCTCCCAAACCCGCACCGGCGGCAGCAGGTCCAGCACCTACTCCGGCACCTGCTTCATCCCCGAAGCAGCCAGGACCGCCTCCACAAGCTGTGCCGATGATGCCCCAAGGGCAGCCCGTAGCCATGTGTTGTGGGCCATACTACGACGGTTATGGAGGTGGGCCAGCGTTCAATGGATACGGAATGCCACCACCGCAACCGTACGAGTGCTACGGACGACCAGTGTATGATACCTGGGGAGGTGGCCCACCACCTTGTTACAGACCATGCCCTCTCAACAGATGCGATTACTTCAGCGAAGAGAACCCACAAAGCTGCTCCATCATGTGATATGATTCGTCCCCTTTTCACTCTTTTTAAATCCTTAAATTTTCTTCAAATCTTTCTTTTTTTTTAATACAAATAATGAAAAGAATATATAGAGATATTTACGTGTAATGTTGTGATAGGAGAAACGAATAAGGAATGATCGTTGTATTTTGTAAATGGTAGCCATTTCCATTTTGGTTGTCCATTTTGCAGCTGTAAACATTAAAGAAATATTGTTTTATTTTCCTAAATATAAACCATTTATAATAATAGTATTTCTCTTTATAAAATTATCTACTTTCTGTGCCTTTTGTATAACAGAGAAGCGTAGGTGGAATATGGGATGCTACAAATTTGTTAGACCATTTCTAATGGATCATTTTATTTATTTACATTCAAAATAGAATAACTTTACAACAGGGTTATGTTTTACATCTAATAATATTATGTTTTAAAGTAAAAATAGAATGATAAATCATGAAATAAATGATTTACTCTAAAGTAAACCTATTTTTTCAATCTATTATTGAGTAAAAAATAGAATGGAATTGAAATTCTTTTATCATTTGGGCCAAAGGATCACCACCAAACCCAATGCGTCATCGTCCATTGGAAACATATTCGAACTACGCGGTGGGTTTTAACCAAAGAAACAGCAGGCAGTTACATTGACAAACACTTAAACAACATAACACTTTGCTTCTTCTTCTACAATGCTCTTCGACTACTTCGTTGGATAAGGTCGACGCCACCAGAGCGAAGAAATAACAGAGAGAGAAAAAAAAAAGAATGTCATTTCATCTATACTCCTCTCCTTCATCGCTTCTCCACGATCCTCATCCTCTCTGCAATCTCCTCTCAGCTCATCCCAAATCCACTCCAAGGAGCTTCCTTTCCACCTACAACCCCAACTCTCCTCCCTTCCACTCCAGAAACCTTCTTCAAACAAGCCACGTTTCACTACAAGAATCTCTCCCGCATGAAACCCAGATCGAAAAACCCAAACTTGACGCAAACCCACCAGGTCCCACCCCCAAAAGATACGCCTGGGTAAATCCCAATAGCCCTAGAGCTTCTCAGCTCCGTAGAAAGTCTTACGACTCGAGGTACTCTTCTCTAATCAAACTAGCCGAGTCCTTAGACGCGTGTCCCCCAAACGAGGCTGATGTCTCCGATGAATTAACTAAGTTTGGTAGTAACCTCTTCGAGCAAGACGCTGTTGTCACCCTCAATAACATGACCAACCCTGAAACCGCGCCTCTTTTCTTGAACCATCTCCTCGGGACGCTGAAACCCACCAGGGAAGTGATTCTATACAATGTTACTATGAAGGTGTTCAGGAAGTCCAAGGATCTTGAGAGGTCCGAGAAGCTGTTCGACGAAATGCTCCAGAGAGGAGTTAAACCTGACAACGCAACGTTCACAACGTTAATCAGCTGCGCTAGGCAGTGTGGTTTACCTAAGAGAGCCGTTGAGTGGTTTGAGAAAATGCCTTCTTTTGACTGTGAGCCTGATAACGTCACTTTGGCTACTATGATCGACGCTTATGGTCGTGCTGGTAACGTTGAGATGGCTTTGAGCTTGTATGACCGTGCGAGGACCGAGAAATGGCGCATTGACCCTGTTACCTTTTCGACTTTGATTAAGATATATGGCTATTCTGGAAACTATGATGGGTGTCTCAATATCTATGAAGAGATGAAGTCTCTTGGGGTGAAGCCTAATCTTGTTATCTACAATAGGCTGTTAGATTCTATGGGTAAAGCCAAGAGGCCTTGGCAGGCGACAATAATCCACAAGGATCTTATTAGCAATGGCTTTGAACCCAATTGGAGTACTTATGCTGCTCTTATTAGAGCGTATGGTAGAGCTCGTTACGGCGACGATGCGCTTGTTATCTACAGGCAGATGAAGGGGAAAGGAATGGAGTTAACTGTGATTCTGTACAACACTCTCTTGTCCATGTGTGCTGATATTGGATATGTGGATGAAGCTTTTGAGATTTTTCAAGATATGAAGAGTAGTGGGACTTGTGATCCTGACAGCTGGACATTCTCTTCGCTAGTCACCGTGTACTCTTGCTGTGGGAGGGTTTCAGAGGCTGAGGCGGCTCTGCGTGAGATGAGAGAAGCTGGCTTTGAGCCTACTCTTTTTGTTCTCACGTCGCTTATCCAGTGTTATGGCAAAGCCAAGCAGGTTGATGATGTTGTGAGGACATTCGAACAAGTGCTGGAACTTGGTATAGAGCCAGACGACAGATTCTGTGGCTGTCTTCTGAATGTAATGACCCAGACACCGAAGGAGGAGATCGCTAAACTCATTGGATGTGTGGAGAAGGCTAAGCCAAAGCTTGGTCGCGTGGTAAAGATGTTGGTCGAGGAGGAGAGCTGCGAGGAAGGGGTGTTCAAGAAGGAAGCATCTGAGTTGATTGATTCCATAGGCTCTGATGTAAATAAAGCGTATTTGAATTGTTTGATTGATCTCTGTGTCAATCTCAATAAGCTGGAAAAAGCTTGTGAGATCCTGCAACTGGGGCTGGAGTATGACATATATTCGGGTCTTCAATCAAAATCTGCTACTCAATGGTCTTTACACCTGAAAAGTCTCTCTCTTGGGGCAGCCTTAACCGCTCTTCATGTTTGGATGAACGACTTATCAGAGGCTGCTCTGGTATCTGGAGAAGAGTTCCCTCCGTTGCTTGGAATCAACACTGGACATGGGAAACACAAGTACTCAGACAAAGGTTTAGCAGCTGTTTTTGAGTCTCACTTGAAGGAGCTAGATGCTCCTTTCCATGAAGCTCCAGATAAGGTTGGCTGGTTTTTGACCACTAGTGTTGCGGCAAAGGCATGGTTGGAGTCTAGACGTTTATCCGGAGAAGTTTCTGCGTAGCTCTCTGTCGTTGGTGTTTATCCGGAGAAGTTTCTGCGTAGCTCTCTGTCGTTGGTATGTAGCTTTGATATGTCTATGTGGCTTTGAGTTTTATTCCGGCAAAGGATAGGTTTTTGTAATGCTAGCAAACTCAGTGATATACACATTTAAAACAATTCTACAGAGGCTGATTAAGTCTCATAATCCTTAGTTTATGGGATTTTCTTCATTATCCTCCTGTTGACTTTAATGATGAGGGGTGGCTATTTGACTTTGCCTCTTGGAAAGCATGCTCCATTGATATATGTTTGATTTAAAAGTAATATTTGAGGACCCAGTTTGACATTGTGCATGTGAAACAAGATATGTTTTTCAAGTGCTGTTACCTTAGCTGACCGTAATAAAGAAAAGAGTTAGTGCGCATATGATGGTCTGCACGTTGGTCCACGAGCTGAATATAAAGACTGTAGGAGTCGAGGCATAATAAATCACATCACTACTACGCAACAACATGGGAAA
Source organism: Brassica napus (assembly GCF_020379485.1). Taxonomy (NCBI): domain Eukaryota; kingdom Viridiplantae; phylum Streptophyta; class Magnoliopsida; order Brassicales; family Brassicaceae; genus Brassica; species Brassica napus. Next base: position 17,666,337 of record NC_063444.1, on the reverse strand, counting down.
CTGCATTCACACAATGCGCAGCAAGCATGGAAACATAGTTAGAGATTTGTCGTTGGATGATGCATCAACAAAGAAGATCAAGGAGTCACCTCAACTAGAGGTAGCTGAGCAGAAAACAGGGAAAAGGCGGTGCGTAAAGATCATTCTGACGAGGAAGCAGCTCGAGCAGCTACTTCTGAAATGTCCAGAAGGCGTTTCTTTTAAGCTCCCTGAGACTTATGGTAGCTGCAACCGTAAATGGAAGCCATCTTTGCAGCCAATAGTAGAGGTGGATAACTTATGATGTGGCTTCCTAGTCATTTTGCTGTATTATGAACCTCGTTGTGGATTGAAGCTGAGTAGCAGAAGGGTGAGAACTTTGAAAACAACTCGGTCTACCAGTTGGATTCTCCTTTGTAAATCTTGTATTCAAAAGAAAAATCTTGTGATCAGTAAAGTGTTCCTATTTACTGTTCTTTTAAGGGGTGTTTTTAAGAACCTACTCCCTCTGTTTTTTAAAGATTAATGTTCTAGGATTTTCACACTTATTAAGAAACTATATTAAAACTTAGTTATTAATGCATAGTTTTTTGTAACTTTATATTTCTTATATTTTTAAACCAATAGGATTAAAAGAAATGTAATTAATATTTTTGAAACACACAATTTTTCATTATTAGTTGACAAAATATGCTTTGAAAACATGAAAAATACATCTTTTGGAAACAAAATATTTCTCTAGAACATCCATCTTTAAAAAACAGAGGGAGTATTAAGTAAAGGGAAAATTATTTTTAGAGCAAAAAAATGATAATTATGTCCATTTAAATTAGTCTCTATTTTATGCCATTTTTTTCTATAACACCCTTTAATATATTTGAAAATAAATTTAATAAATAGTTTTACAAACAAAAAAAAATTGGAAAAATAGTAACTTTTGATAAAATACTTATATGAACTTAGTGATATTTTTTCCAGTTATAAAAAAGTTGAAATCATAAATTTCAGATTATGTTCTAAATAAAGAGAAATGGCATTCTACGAAGTAGAAAACGAAATCCACTTTTTTCATTGAATCTACAATGTTTAGAATACATGATCTACGTAAATAGGAGTATTCTAAAAATATTTAGAATACACATTCCGCGCTTAACCTACCGTTCTAAAATCTTTAGAAATCAAAATCTACACATTAATATAAATCTAAAACACGTAGAAACCGACTTCTACAGTATATACTCCGCATTTTTTTTCTGCATAATGATCAGGATCGATCGATCCGTTAGACCTTTTAAATTCGGATCGATCGATCCCGCATGATCGAACTCATTATATATTTTATTAAAAAAATTACAATTTTAAGGTATTACTGCCATTTGGCCATTTTGAAAAAAAATAGTCTAATAGCACATAAAATAATAGAAATTAGTCTAAAAAGACATAGTTACCATTTTTGTGCTCTAAAAAACAATTTTCCCTTAATTAAATATGTCTTAGTTATCTATCAGATACTTCAATTTTATTTTGAAACTTTAGGGAAGTGACATTTACTCACCAAAAATATCACATGACAACATATACACACGATCAATTCCATATGCTTGTAAAAATAAATATTTAATGCCACACAAGATGATAGATCGAATCGTAAAACTACATAATGTTTTAAGTTCCAACATTATGAACACTCAATTGCTTTTCAGATCTTTCAAGGCAGAGCCGATGCAAAGCTTGTACATGAATCTTAGAGCCATAAGGGAAATTATTGGGGCTGAAGGCGAACTAGTTGCTAATCTTTGAGTTGGAGCTGCTAATCATGGAGAAGAGGAGTGATGTTGACGAATTAGATAATGATAATGAATCGGAAGACAACGAAATTGAAATACAACAAAATTAAGATGGAAGATAAATTAAGATTGAAGTTAAAAAATCGCATTACAACAAAATTAAGATGGAAGTTAAAAAATCGCACTCCCCGTGTATTTTTAAAGAGTGTCATTTTAACATTTTTTCTTATCAAATAAAAAATATCGTTTTAAAATTTCAGTGCAATTTTAACTTGTTTTTAACTGAATATTAATTGTAAAATAAATTGATATAATAAATAATTTATTTATCTCAAATATTATTGGTCAATTAGATGTAATTAATGAAAATATAAATGCATTTCAATCACTTTTTTAATATGTGTGAAAAGTGTTTAAAGTGACATTTTTTTATGAAACGGATGGAATATATATTTGTTGATATATAATATTTCTAACAGAGAAATAAGTCGTTTTTCCAAATCTTTAATGTTAAAATCAATTACTTGTGTCATAACAAAGTGGAGTTTGATAGTATATAAACAAAGGATAGAAAGTTGATGCCTTTCCACTGGATATGATTAGGGTTGGGCAAATAAACCGAACCCGATCCGATAAAAATGAATTCGAATTGATCCGAACCCGACATAAATACCAAATGGATTTTGTTTTTTGGTATTTTGGGTTATGGATATTATCCGAACCGAACCCGGACCTAAATGGATATCCGATAAAATCTGAAACATTTAAAGGGCTTTTTGCAAAAGTGACTCAAAACTTGGAGTCAAACAGAAAACTAACATTTTCTTTTGACTCCTTTTTTTTTTGAGATTTTAACCCCACACCTGCACTTTATCTACGAAAATGCCATTAACATTTTTTTTTTTTTTTTCGAAAATGGCTTCTTTACTGTCTCAACCTCATCTTCTTCAAGTATTTACAATACTGCCACTGCAATGAATAGTGGCAACAACCTTGTACGAACTGTTTGGAGCTTTTAATGCCCTTTAATGCACGTAAATCTCTTTACACTCTCTCTGTTTCAATTGTTATGAACTAAAAACAACATTTCTTTCACTTTCTCTCTATATTCATCCAAAAAACTCAAGCTTTTGATTCAAAATATGGGCTATGGTTGCAGAGCCATATTTCTTTCGTTTTGACTTACGGTTGCTTTCGTTTGAGGTTCTGGGTGGTTGGAGAAGACCCTGTGTGCAAACGAAGTCATCTCACCTAGTTTAAGGTACGAATTTGAATTTTTTTTCAAGATCTGTTCGCGTAGAAGACTTACTAGTAAGTCATCTGTATGTAGAAGACTTACTGATGAGTCTTCTGGTCAAACGGACGACTTAAATTAAGTCGTCCAGCTTTGTTTGTTAAAAAAAAACACTTCAGACGACTTATATATACGTCGTCTACGAGAAACGGGCTAGTTTTGCATTTGACCGAATCGTGTCAGATCTTTGACTATTTCTGGACGACTTATAATTCAGTCGTCTCTGGGAAAGTTAAAATTTCAATATTTTATGAAAACTTGACGACTTACGTGTAAGTCGTCCTAGGTTAGTTTTGTAATTGAAAAATAAAACTTCATAATTTAACTTTAACCAGACGACTTAATATAAAGTCGTCCCTCCAGAAGACTTAATTTAAAGTCGTCCGGGGAAAGCAAAGTCGTCCAGAATTTTTCCCAATTTTCTGGTCAAACCTTGCTTATCCCGGACGACCTTAAATTAAGTCGTTTAGCTGGACGACTTTCATCTAAGTCGTCTGGAGAAAGTTAAATTTCAAGTTTTATTTTTCAATTACAAAACTAACCTAGGACGACTTACACGTAAGTCGTCAAGTTTTCATAAAATATTGAAATTTTAACTTTCCCAGAGACGACTGAATTATAAGTCGTCCAGAAATAGTCAAAGATCTGACACGATTCGGTCAAATGCAAAACTAGCCCGTTTCTCGTAGACGACTTATATATAAGTCGTCTGAAGTTTTTTTTTTAACAAACAAAGCCGGACGACTTAGAATTAAGTCGTCCCTTTTAATTTTCAATTGCAAAAGTGACCTCTTTAGACGACTTACCTTTAAGTCTTCTGGACGACTTAATGCTAAGTCGTCTGCGGCAATGTTTATTGAACTTCTTCATTTCCCTTTTCTCTATGTTTACTAATGTGTTTTATTTTGAATATTTGCAGATGATTTTTCAGTTACATGCAGTGTATGGAGAATGGTTGTTGAGAGATTTCCGTTGGGATTTTGTGGTTGATGATCTCAAAGGAGGAAGATTGTTTTTATTGAATGAAGATTCAACACATGCTGAACTTGTTGCAATGGCTCAAGAAGATTATAACCTGGACATGAGAACAGTGAGTGTGGAGATTAGCTACTCATTACCAGCAGAAATGATGATGGCTCCAGGCAGTCTTCCCATTCATGTTACAAGTGATAGACAAGTTCGAAACTTGCTGGAGATACTCAAAACCCATAGAGTATGTCTTTGTGTATCAAGCCGCAGCAAGGTCGAAACGGTTTCAGAGAAAAGGGATATTGATGAAGCTGGTGAATGGGAAAAAGATGTTGGTGATAATGATGAAGCTGGTGAATGGGAAGAAGATGTTGGTGATAATGATGAAGCTGGTGAATGGGAAGAAGATGGGGAGGAGGAAAATGGGGAGGAGGATGCTGATAATTCTATTGTTGGTGAAACGGATCAGAATGGTGGGGATTACAGTCTTTATGGAAAGGTTCCAGATGAGGACGAGGAAGATGATGATAATATTTGTTTTGAAGAAATCCAAAAGACATATGCTAAGACAAATGCTATTGAAGGAGGAAAATCGAATGGTACCAGTATCTATGTCAACCAGAGTTTTGTTAGCAAGGGTGCTCTGCTTTCAGAGCTGCGGTTGGCAGCAGTGAGGGGTAAGTTTTCTTTCAAATTATACAAATCAACGAAAACTCTCGTTGTGGCAACATGTCCGGTTAGCTATTGTGGATGGAAGGTCAGAGCGAGTGTCAAACATGGGACAAACACGTTTTGGGTAACAAAGTATGTGGAAAAACATTTATGCTCAGCGGGAGACCGAATCGCTCAGCGGAGACACTGTACTCCGAAGTATGTAGGTAGTCTTTTCATTGATCGTGTTGGAATCATTGATGGGATAACTCCGCAGCATATCACTGATGCAATGAGGAACATGTTTGGCATGGCGCTTGATTACACCACTTCATACAGAGCACTGTTATATGCACAAAGATTGGTGAGAGGATCAGCAGAAGAAGGGTATTCGCGTCTGGCATCATATCTCGAGCAAATCTCCATTGCAAATCCTGATTCTATCACGGCGATAGAACTTGATTCTATGAAAAGATTTAAGTATCTATTTCTCTCTTTTGGAGCTTCTATCAAAGGTTTTAAGTATCAGAGAAGGGTCATTGTGGTGGATGGAACTCACCTAAGTGGAAAGTATGGAGGAACTATGTTAGTTGCAGCCGCACAAGATGGCAATTTTCAGATATTCCCATTGGCTTTTGGGATCGTGGATGAGGAAGATATACCTTCTTGGGAATGGTTTTTCACAAAATTGGCTAGTTGTATATCTCATGACAAGCCTCTGGTGATAGTCTCCGACCGGCACAAGGCCATTAAAAGTGCGTGTGATAAGGTGTTTCCTTGGGCAACCCGAGGAATATGTTATTATCACCTTCAAGATAACATTGTCAAAAAGTTTAAAGGGAAACATCTCATGTACTTGGTGAAAGGGGCTGCTTATGCTCACACGGTTTACGATTTTGACCGGTACATGGCTGAGATACGGAGTGCAAACCCGGAACTTGCAACGTATTTGGAGAAAGCCGACGTCAGGCTATGGTCAAGGGTTTATTGTAAGGGGAACAGGTTCAACATAAAAACAAGCAACATTGCTGAATCTATTAATTCCGCACTGAAGCGAGCAAGAGGATTTCCGATTACGTTCCTGCTGGAGTTCATAAGGCAGAAGTTAGGAAAATGGTATTGGAAAAGGAGACAAGATGCTTTGAGTCTCACAACTGAACATAGCGGGGGTGTTGAATACTTGCTTGCTGTTCGAGAAGAGATAGCGGGTACGATGACGGTCGAACCAATTGATGGATGGCATTTCTTTGTCAAAGGTGGCAAAATGGACTGTGTGGTTGATTTGGAACATGCAAAGTGTGATTGTGGTGTCTATGGAGTGGAGAAAATACCTTGCTCTCATGCTATAGCTGCTGGAATACATGCTGGTTTGCATATCTCCACACTTGTATGTCCACTGTACTCAAAGAATTATCTGTATGCAGGATACTCAGAGAATATATATCCTATCGTGTCACAACATATTGAGGAACGAGAATGCTTTCCTCCAGAACTAAAGCGTGGTCGGGGGAGACCGAAGAAATCAAGATGGCAATCTTGGTTGGAGCTATCTAGGATGAGAGGACACAAACCCAGGAAGAAACACAGGGCACGGAGATGCTCAAACTGCAAGGAAACTGGCCATACGAAACCACAATGTACACAAAATTTTTAAGTCGTCCAGTCTTGATTACCCGTCCAGACGACTAAATTTTTAGTCGTCCAGTGTATTTTATTTTTAGACGACCTTCTACTAAGTCGTCCAGTGTATTTTATTTTTAGACGACCTTCTACTATCCCTTCAAGTGTATTTTATTTTTAGACTACCTTCTACTATCCCTTCAAGTCGTCCAAACCTTCTAGACGACTTATTTGTAAGTCGTCCAGTTGGAAAACCTTCCAGACGACTTATAATAAGTCGTCCAAACCTTCTAGACGACTTATTTGTAAGTCGTCCAGTTGGAAAACCTTCCAGACGACTTATTTCTTCCAGACAACTTATATATTTACAAGTTCAAATACAAACACTAATCTTCCAGACAACTTATATATTTACAACTTATATATTTACAAGTTCAACTTATATATTCAAATACAAAGACAAGTTCAAATACAAACACTAATCTAATCATACAAGCCCACGAACCTATCACCATCCACATTTTCTTTTAGATGCTGATCAACAAGCTCCTTCCATATATCCACCGCCATATTATCCCTCATTTTCTTTGCGTTGCACCTAGCAAAGTCTTTAGGGTCAAAGGAGACACCGAGAGCATGACATTCAATGTACTTTACAGTGTACACGCCACAATCACCATTGTTGGCCGTGGGTACACCTTTCAGCGGTCTCTCATATGTGTATGGCTCCAACCCGTATTTGACCCGTATTTCGTCGGTGGCTGCGCACTCAACAAGCAGATAAGGGACCATCTGGAGAAAAGGCTCCATTATCGCATCCCATGCGTCTGGTACACTAGATGAAGGTATGCTGTCCCAGACGACTATGTGCCTCTTAGGGATCGATATCCAAATAGCAACCCAATGCTTGTCGTCCAAGTTCACTGGCGCATAGATATCATCAATGTCCTCCCCCCACTTCTTGTTTGATTGGCAAAATGAAGGTATTGATCCGTCATAAAAATACGACGCCCCACCAGGTAGAACTCTTCCTAAACCTTTGTGATCAGGTTCCGATGTTTTGAAGAGGTGATACTGCTCTCTCCAAGACTGGGAAAAGTTGTGATCCAGGAAGCACATTCGCTCGCTCCTGAAAGCTTGTGGGTTCTCCTGATACCTCTGCCTTAGCACATTAATCCAAGCATCTATATGCTGCATATTAAATATAACAAGTTAGAAGTTACCAGACGACTTAAATATAAGTCGTCTACGTGGTCGTCCAAGTAGACGACTTTCCAGACGACTTATAATAAGTCGTCTGGAAAGTAGTCTACTTGGACGACTTTGTAGACGACTTAAATCGTGTGCAGAAGACTTACGCAGTCTTCCAGCCATCCTCTGGCTGTCCGGAGGAAGTGGTACCACCTTGTTGGTGATGTACGTGGTTTGTCCTCGGTCTTAGTTAAATAATGACTGCAAACAAAAAAAGCAATCAGTTTTGGACGACTAAATCAAGCTATTATGGGTAAAGCAATCACTTACGGATCAGTTTTCAACCAATCAGCGAGTTCCTTCAACCGATCTTTGTTTACTGGCGGAAATGGATTATAGGCTCCCACTTTATCTTTTTTTTTCTCTGCCGTATAAGGAGATCTCACAGTGGGAGCAGGTTTCTTCGCTCGTTTACTCTTTGCACGCTTGTCCAATACAACCAGGCTCGGTTCTGAAACTGGATCGCTTGGCTCGGTGGAAGCGAGGCTCGGTTGTTGATCGGTGGAAGCGAGGCTCGGTTGGTGATCGGTGGAAGTGACAGCAACAATCTCTTTGGAGGTCTTATTTACCGAGTTCGCCTCGGTTGCTGTATCCTCCGGCAACCATCTCTGCAATAAAAGTTGCACACAAGTTAACTCTGGACGACTTAAACAAAAGTTGTCTGGACGACTAGTTGGACCTGGACGACTTAAAATTAAGTCTTCCGTGGTCAACTAGTCGTCCAGACAACTTACGTTTAAGTCGTCCAGGGTCAACTAGTCGTCCAGACAACTTTTACAGTCGTCTGGACAACTAGTTAACCCTGGATTTGATACTAACCTCTTTGATTTGAGGAGGCTGTTTCTTTTGAGGAGGAGGCTGTTTCTTTTGAGGAGGAGGCTGTTTCTTTTGAGGAGGAGGAGGCTGCTGCTGTTTCTTTTGAGGAGGAGGAGGCTGCTGTTTGGTTTGATGAGGAGGAGGCTGGTTACTAACCACGGTTTCATTGGCATGAGGGGTAGCCTGTTTGTTTCTACCCCCGGTTTCTTTGGCAAGAGGGGTAGGTTGTTTATCTTGAGGGGTAGCCTGTTTGTTTCTACCCCCGGTTTCTTTGGCAAGAGGGGTAGGCTGTTTATCTTGAGGGGTAGCCTGATTGGTGACACCAACCTTCTTCTCCACAGCTTCCAATCTATCGGACAACTTCCTAAACTCCCTCATGCACTTATTAAACCCTTTTTTCATGCAGTCAGCTACGCCCTTGAACATAATTTCCAACTCCTCTCTGGTCACCCCTCTAGCCTCTTCTCTAGCCTCTTCACTAGCCACTTTAGGAGCCTCTTTACGAGCTTTCTTCCGAGGTCTTGGATTGTCTTCCTCCTCCTCCTCCTCCTCCTCCAACACAACCATCTCTTTGGCCTTCTTTGATGGAGTCACAACCTTAGGTTTTGTATTGACCTTAGTACCAGTGACTTCCCAGCAATCCATGGTCCACTTCCACGGTCTCCGCTCATACATGACTTTAATGATGTTCTCCGCGGGCAGGTCCTCAACCTCAGAGTCCCATTTTGGCCACATTTCACTAATGTCCTTCTCAACAAAGTTGATCACGCGGGTCTGCAGTAAATAGAAGAATCGAGTTAGATATTTGAAAAAAAATACTAAATAGACGACTTAATTATAAGTCGTCTACTATGTCGTCCAGCTGGAAGACCTTCCAGACGACTTATAATAAGTCGTCTAATAAGTCGTCCAGATGGAAGACTTTCCAGACGACTTAATTAAGTCGTCCGATAAGTCGTCCAGCTGGACGACCTTCCAGACGACTTATAATAAGTCGTCTGCGCAGTCTTTTGGATTGAAGTAAATACCTGACTCAAGATAGCAGCTTTCATTGATCTGCGGCCTCTGCTGCCCTCGTAAGCCAGTATCGGTGGAGACGGACTGTCTGCTCTGGGACCACCAATACTAGCACCCAATTCCGGCATAGCTGTGTACGTCCAGACCTGAAGAACTTGTATAAACCCATCCACGGTGTAACAGCCAGCAATTTCTTTGTTCCACAAAGAGTCCATCAGCACCTTAAATGCGACTCTCCCCCATGGATAATTCTCAAACCGTTCTAAATCCATCACTAGCCTTGCCAGAGTAGATCGTGTAGCGGTTGAAAACTTTCTCCCTTCAATGAATCCAGTGAAGATGGAGAGGTACGCGAGCCGCTTGCGATCTTCCCTGGACCAATCCCCGCATCTCTGCAGTGCTGCTATTATCTGATCAGTAGTTGGCCCAGCTTCCAGATGAACTCCCAGCATCCCCCAGAAAGAAACCATCTCTGGGGTAACATCACATTTTGGTGTCTCAAGGTCCTCGATGTACTCGCAGTTTAGACCAGTGAGGTTTTCAAACTCTAACAGTGAAAACCTCAAAGGTTCTGGACCAACGAGAGACCACATCTCATACTTCTTCTTAATGTCCAGCTTGAAACTGAGCATGTAGTGAACCAGCCTTGAAGCCCAACCAAATCCCTGCTCCTTGAACTTGATGAAAACTCCCAAACTCGACTCCTTGAGCTCTTCAAATTCGTCATCAGTAAGAGCTTTCCTAAGAGCAGTATGCAACTTGCTGTTATCCGTATGATACGAAATGCTATTGTGGGCTTCTGGTTCTTCCCCTGATGTGTATAACCTACGGGGGAGTTCTGGAATATCCATCCTTTTTGTCTGCAAAATAATCAAAGACAACAATATAAGTCCAGACGACTTAGTAGACGACTTATAATTAAGTCGTCTGGAAAGTCTTCCAAATGGACGACTTATATTTAAGTCATCTACTAAGTCGTCCAGTTGGAAGACTTTCCAGACGACTTAAATTACTTACAAGTCTTCCAGTCGCAGAAGGAGTTGGAGTACTCGTCATTGCGGTTATAGATCTGAAAAAATAAACGTGAAACGGTGAGAATGAGTAAATTGATAGAGACAACGTTTTATGTTCATCTTTTCCTCGAGATTGATGACTTAGCGGCGTTAGGGTTTACAGAGAAACGGCGCTAAGGTTTACAGAGAAAAACGGCGGCGCTAGGGTTTAGAAGAAGCGGCGGCGCTAGTGTTTAGAACGTTGGTGACCACGGTGGCGAGGGCGACGGTTTGTTCGGAAATAGTGGAAGCGGCGGCGCTAGGGTTTAGAGGAATCGGCGGCGCTAGGGTTTAGAGGAATCGGCGGCGCTAGGGTTAGAAGAAGCTGCGGCGACAACGGTGAGAATGAAGTGAGATAGATAGCCGATGTTGAGAACGATGGTTTGTTCGGAAATCGTGGGAATTCGAAATCGCCTTTGAGAGAGAACTGTTAGGGTTTCTGAATATCGCGAAAAATGAAAAAAAAAAAAAAATCACCTTATATATTGGGTAAATAATCCGGTTAGCTTTAAAATTACATTGGTAAACTTTAAGGTTTGGTCCGGTTTAGACGACTTATTCTGGCTGATAATGTACAACAGACGACTTAATATTTAGTCGTCTGTTTTCAGACGACAAAATATTAAGTCGTCCTAGACCCTAAAATGAACCCCTAAACTAAAATGACTAGATTAACTAACTAACCACGTTATAAAATCAAATTATACTTAAATAGTGTTTACTATACACAGAAATGAACACGCATAAGTAATTTTAAAAATTTTCAAAAACGGTTTTAATGCTTTCCAAAATCTAACCCTAAGAACACATACAATACTACAACATATGTTGATGAAACATAAACTTAAGAATATCATGACTCACTACTTTCACTCATCTATGCTGAAAACAATTGAAATTTGTTATATCTTAATTTATACCTCCTAAGACATATGTTAATTACATAATTCCCATTTTTCACTTATCAAAATATTTTTTACAAAATTTTTAAATTATGTTTAAGACTAACTGTCCAGACGACTTTAAGTTAAGTCGTCTGGACGACTTATTTTCAAGTCGTCTAAACAGACGACTTGCGAGGGGTAGAAACGTAAAAAGAATTCCGTTTTTTTGTTTGGTCACAAGGGGATAGTTGTAATTTCAATAGCCTTTTAGGTTACTTTTGCCTTTGACCCAAGTTGGGGTATTGTTTTGGGTTTGACTCCAAGTTTTGAGTCACACTTGGCAATTCTCCCACATTTAAAATCACAAAAAGAACTTCTACCAAATATGATCTTAATTCTTAATATGTATCCAAAATACTTTAAGATATTATTGAACTTCTAAAATAATTATTTGTTACATGAAGGTTGATGGTGAAATGTAGCGGTTGAAGCCTAAAGTTTTTAGATTTTGGTTTTTTTTTCATTGAATAATGTTTCTGAACTTAGTTTTTGTTTTATGATTTCATTTATTTGGTTTTCTTTCTATCACTAACTATGTTTATCTTTCGCTTGATTTTGGATGATCATGTTTGATGTTTTTTCTTATTTTTGAATCAATTTTACTTATGTTTTGGCTATTACAAATATGTACAAATCATGTATTTTAAATCCGAAGAACCGATTTCATTTATGTTTTAGTTACAAAATAGGTACAAATCAGGTATTTTTAAACCGAAGAACCGATTGGTACCCGAACCCGAAAGTACAATGGGTTATACCGGTTCTTTGAAGATTTACTAACCCCGACCCGAACCCGAACCGAACCCGAACCGGTCCCGAACCGAACTTTTATATAACCCGAATGGGGCTGATTTTAATAAACCAAAACCCGAATGGATAAAACCAAAATCCGATTGGGACCCCGAATGCCCATGCCTAAATATGATGTAAAGGAACTTTGCAAAGAGTTTCCATCCCTATTCCTTCATTATTTTCTGTCTTTGTTTTGGTAATCAAAATGAAGAAAAGGGACAAAACCCAATCCGTGGACAAGGCATCTCCAAATCCAATGCATCGTCCATCAATCCTAAAATGACGATCATGTCCCTTCATATTCTCTAATTTTAAGGTATTCATGTCATGGAATAGTAATCATAAATACAGTTGGCTAGATTAATGGTAAACAAGGGAATCTTCACCGAAGTACACAAACAGCACACTAAGAACATGTTTATTGCTAACAACCTTTAGTGTTGTTTAAGTGGTTGTTAATGAATTTTTAAGTATTAAAATAAAGCTAAGCAACAAATTAAGAAACACTTAATGATATTGGTTTATTGGTAGTTGCTTAACTTAGGGTGCTTAACAATAAAAAAATTTAAATTTATTTTTAAACATAAATTTTTTATAAAAGATAAAATTTATTAAGTAAATAAAACATAGTTAAACATAACATTTTAAACATAAATTTTAAAATACAAACATAAAAGAATGGAAACAAAGATTATTAAAACAAACGATAATAATTTGAACGAGACATCGAAACTCAGTTGGTATCTTGATCACGTCCAAATTTACGCCAAATATGTTCAACCAAATTACCTTTCAGTTGTTGATGTGCTTGTCTATCACGAATTCTTGTTCGAACACCCATCTGATTGGCGATATTTGTAGGGATATCTGTTGAATATGTGAGATCGACATGTGAACTTCTGCTTCCTTCTCCTTGTTGAAAATCAGAAACATGGTGTCAAGTTTGGTCATCCCGTTCGTTTTCTACTATCATATTATGGAGTATGATACATGCTCTCATAATCTTTCCATTCTTGACTTTATCCCAAAAAAGTGCCGAATTTTTAACAATTGCAAATCGAGCTTGCAAGACTCCGAAAGCACGTTCGACATCTTTTCGGGCAGCTTCTTGACGTTGAGCAAATAAAACTGCTTTAGGCCCTTGTGGAATTGGAATAGATTGGATAAAAGTTTCCCATTTCGGATAAATTGTCATCGGTGAGATAGTAAGCCAAATGATACTCTCTTCCGTTGGCCGTGAAATTTACTTGCGGAGCTTGACCATTTATTATGTCATCAAAAACAGGTGAGCGATCAAGAACATTGATATCATTTAAGGTACCTGGAGGTCCAAAACACGCATGCCATATCCAAAGATCATATGAAGCACCCGCCTCTAAAACGATAGTCGGTTTTCCAGAACCATGAGAATATTGCCCTTTCCCAGCGGTGGGACAATTCTTCCACTCCCAATGCATACAATCGATGCTTCCTATCATCCTGGGAAACCCACGAAGCTCTCCAATATGAAGTAGACGTTGAAGATCATCTTGTGTTGGTCTTCTTAGGTACTGATCTCCGAACAAATCTATTATTGCTTCCACAAAATTTTCCACACATAACCGAGTAGTGGTTGCACCGAGCCTGAGGTATTCGTCCGCATCAAGCGCAGAACCATATGCCAACACACGAATAGCTGCCGTACACTTCTGAAGTGTAGAGAGACCAAGCCTTCCGAGACCGTCCTTCTTCCGACGAAAGAATTGAACTTCATTTGAGAGACGATCAACAATATGTATAAACATTGGTTTGTTCATACGAAATCGTCGCCGGAATAGGTTTTCTGGATACGTTGGAGCGTCACTAAAATAATCATTCCATAATCGGAGATGAGCTTCTTCACGGTTTCTTTTGATAAAAACTCTTTTTTTCTTGTCTTCTTTTCTTCTGTTTGATCACCAAAAGTATTGCACAAATTCTCAAATGCTTCACCGAATTGATAATCAAAATATTGATCGAGCACTTCAAATCATAACTAGAGTCTTCGAAATTGTTATGAGAGGAAGATGCCATGAGATAAAGGAAATTGATTGTTTATAACTTGAGAAACGGATTGTTTAATCAACGATAATGAGAATGGATTGTTGAATCAAGAGAATTGAGAGTGAGAATGGATTGTTTTGATGAAGAGAATTGAGAGAATGAAGCAAGAGAGTGTATTGTTTATAACTTGCAAGAATGGTGATAATGAGAAAGTGATAGATAGATACATTTTATAAGTCTTACAAAGACTCGTGACCAAATACATATCAATGCATTCTCGTGACCAAAACAATGCATTAGTACAAGTTCCGTGACCAAATGCACAACACGAACAAGATAATACAAAACAGGAACAAGACAATATAAACAGAACAACTCCCGTGATACAATGCTCCACTCTCGCGTGGTCTTGTCTGCCTCTCCACTCTCCACTCTCTCCTGTTCTTTTCCAAGTCGCCACTCCCGTGATACTAGAATACAAAACAATAAAACAAGAACATCAGTGTCATAGAACAAGTGACAACAGGAACAACAGCAACAACTATATCAACAGAACCAATAAAACATAGAACAAGAGCATTACAAGGTTACTGGATTAAATTAAACATGAACATTGTAGCATTACAAGAACTTGATTAAACAGAACAAAAACATCCAGTGAAACGAGAAACTGAAAGACAACAACAAACAGAACAACAAACAGAACAAGAACTACAATCAGAATAAGTCATTGATTAGCTTTTTCTTAAGGGATTCTTCATACTCAAGCAAAGGTTCTTTTTTTCCAATAAGACTATCAAGCAGGCTCATCTTAGACAGGTGTTCCTTAGCATCAATTTCCTTCTGCTTGATTTTCCAAATCCTCTCAAACTCCTTCACTTGCTTGTCTGGATCAACCGTCTTCTTACCACTTGCCTTTGAGGCTTTAACACCTGGTGGACGCTTCTTAGATCTGCTTGAGATGTTGAAGAATCACCACCGTCCTCACCCTTTCTTTTTTTAGAGGTTCCTTCATTCTTAGCAGATGAAAGCTCACACCACTTCTGGTCGTGCCTCAGTTCCTTCCACGCGTGTTCAAGGAGGAATTTCTTCTTATGGTTGTTGTAAAAATATTTGATGAGCAAGTTTGAGCACATCGTTTTCGTTTTGACCCGATGTCTTCTCTCTCCTTGCAGCTTCATAGGCTCCACAGAATTTGCAAACGAGATCATTGATCTTCTGCCAACGGTGCTTGCAATGACTAGCCCCTCTCTGTTCGGAGCCACCATCTTGACGACTTGCAGCAAAGTAGGCTGCTATTCTTGTCCAGAAAGCGCCTGACTTTTGCTCGGTGCTAACAACTGGATCTTTGCTCGTGTTTAACCACGAGCTGATCAGCACCACATCGTCAGCTGGTGTCCAAGTTCTTCGTTCACGATGGCCAGCAGGAGTGTCGCCGTCGAAGGCTGAATCAGCGGTACCTTGAGTGGCAAGAAAAGGAACTTGGGTTGAAGATAGCTCTACACTATCTTCATAGGATCCAAATCCAATGTCTTGTTGACTATTGAGTAAGTCAACAAACTTTGGATTCTGTCTATATGGATAGGAATCCATATTCCAAGATGAGAAAGAAGAGATAAGACTCAAGAGAGATGCGAAGATGAGAAAGAAGAGATAAGACTCAAGAGAGATATGAGAAAGAAGAGATAAGACTCAAGAGAGATGCGAAGATGAGAAAGAAGAGATGAGACTCAAGAGAGAGGCCAAGGACAGAGTTTAAATGGAGGAAGAGAAGCATTGATCACAACCAGTTCGAGAGGACATATATCTACCGCAATTAACACACAAGACCATTGATATGTATCAATCCATAACTACACTTTATTATCCTAACACAACCATAACCTAACCATCGCATTTATTACAGTGTTCACCTAACCTAACCATCAACATTTACATTTACACTACCACACAATGCTTTATCATATTCACAAGAGCAAAGAGAGGGGCTTACCTCTATCAACAAGCGTAGGGCTTTTGTCTCACGAACCTTGCCACTGCATCTTGATCCAACAACCTAAAGACAGAGAGGAAAGGAACAAATCACAACCAAAACAAATATTTATATATATGTAAACGAGCTCGCCAGAGAATAAAAATCAACAATAACAAACCACAAACCACCAAATGTTATTAACAATGCTTCATCCAATTCACCAGACCAAATACAAGAGTTTTTATCAAACTGAACCGACCAAAGACAAAGGTTTACCTTTAACATGTAACCCTTGATCTTCTGCCTTTTGAATGAAGAATCGTCTGGCTCTTGATCATTCCATCTCACAAGAACATGACAGAAAAAAAATCAAATCCAAATTTATCATGTTCCTCATATTAAAATTCTCGATCTGTTCGAGAAAATCTAAATCAAATACATGCATAATCAAAATCAAATACATGCATCATATTAACAAATCTTTACCTTCGATTCGCCTGAGATAGAGCTCGCAACAATTCCGCCAAGGAGAGGAAAGAGACAGATAGGGAGATCGCCGTGGCCCTTCCTCAACGACAGCCACCGACGGAGACGTCGTCTGATCGTCCAACAGAACCACCGATCGGGAGAGATCTCCCCTTTCGCCAAGGAGAGGAAGGAAACGGAGAGAGATGTCACCGTTTTCCTTGGTGGAGGAGAGTAACAGATAGAGAGGCTGTCGTTTGCCGTCGTCGACGACAGCCACCCACTGAGACGCAGCCGTGGCGTCGAACAGTCCCATCGATCGCATCGGATTTCGCCTTTCGCCATAGCGAGGAGAGAAAAAGAGAGAGAGAAATGAAGGAAAAGAGAAAATGCGATGAACACGACGGTCACCTCTTCTCCAGCCTGTCCCGGTGCGACACCTGGCAAAGATGCAACGAAGCTTCCCGTGCCAAATTAAGCAACACCTTTTCTCTTTTTTTCCTTTTATCATTTATTTTAATTGCAATTAGCCTTAAGCAATTCATTTAAGCCACTGCGATAAACCTGCTCTAAGGAACATGACTTGAGAACATGCGTTGATCAACAAAGCCAAAGCTACATACTTTTTGACATTAAAACCCCATATCTCCTTCCTGGCAAGTTGCAATCATCAGAGTTTTGGTTATATTCTCCCTCGCTCTTTCTCTCTCCCCTATCAACAAGAAATGGAGATTCAAACAAGGCTGATGGAGTACAAACTCGATTTCATGGTCGCAATCATCGTGAGCCTACTTGTTGTATCCCTCGTGTACGCAGCACCCAGAATTCTCGACATAGTAGCTTATTTCTGGCCACTGTTTGCGTCAACGGCCGCCTTCTTGGCCATAGCAATCACCTTCGGTGGCGTTCAACAGCTTTCAGATAAAGCAACCGGAGAGGGAATCATGGACTACGTCGCTGGAAGGCCTGATGATTCTCACAAGTACAATTAAAAAGAAAGATTTGTAACCAAATTGTCTCCATATTTCAAAGAGCCTTAACATGTACAACTTTTGGTGCTTTTATATCAAAAAAAATGTATCTGCATTCTACCTCGTTGATTAATTGTATCATAAAATCAAATATTGGTGAGCACCATGACATGTAGAATAGAGTATTAATGAAAGAGAACAAACTTTAGTATCCGTATTCATAAACGAAGCTTCCACCTAAGATGATAAAGATGAGAACGGCGGTGATTGGGTTCTTGAGGAGTTCGAAGATGGGCTCAAAGACGGCGGAGAGTGCTCCTGTGCTGACGGTGAGAGCGTAAACACTGTAACGTCTCACGTTGTCCCAAAACTCTTCCATCAAAGGACCTTCCGGACCTAATGCCATGGCCTTTTCTGCATCTATTCCCAATACCAAAACCATCATCAAAGCACTCACAAGAGCATATCTCCTCCAGTGCTTCTTCTCCAGACCCAAACGGTGTGACGTTTCAAGGCTTGTTATGCTTTTCGCCGTTAATCTTCTTCTTCTTCTTCTTGCTGATCCGCACCAAACGGAGTTGAGGAAACAATCATGCTGATGAGTGAATCACGTTTTTCTGTTATATAAACTACAATTGTGACAAGGTGTGTAATAAACAAAGGGAGTGTACGACGTAGAAGACATGACTTTGTAGAGCTCACACTATCATAACATGATACCTCAAACTAGTCTTAAATTTATAAGCAATTGTTTATCTAGAGATATGAGAAGCAATAAGATTGGCGATTGACTCACTGTAACAAATAGATTCATACCAGTACCGATCGATAAAACTGGTGATTGCTTCAACCCGAAAGGCCGGATAGAATCATTCCATCACATGAGCTAAAAAAACTGTCAACGGTTTACCGACAGAAATCAGAGTTTTTTCACAACATGAAAACTTCAAAAAGCCATACAAAAAAAAAAGAGTTCTAAAGCTCAATGAGGAAAACATCCAAAGTCAAAAAATTATTAAAAAAAAGAAAGAGATATGCATAGCAGGCGGAACATAGCAAAAAGTCAAGCAGGAGGGTTGTTGGTCTTGGCCGTTGGGTCAACCTCCATGTATGCGGCGTCCCCCTGGTCTAGGGACTCATCAGGGATCTCCGGCTCATCATCGAAAGAAGGAGGAGGTAAATTCTTGAGCTCTGCCTCAGTCTCCATGAAAATTCGGTATTGCCTGAATTCCGCCGCCGGCTTCCAACTATTTGTTTGCTGCTTAAGCCACTCTCGCATGAGCTCCCAGCGAGCAACGATCTTTGCACCACTGACTGCCATCTCCATCTCCTTCGGAAAAGTCTCTGCAGCTATTTTCAGTTGGACAACTTCCTCATGCAACTGGTCTTTTTCTCTCTGCAGGGAGGAGATATCCGCTCGTGCTAGCATGCCATCCTGCTCCACATTCCCCTTAAGGCGTTTGACCTCTTTCTCCAATGCGAGGGCCTTGTCCTTCTCCTGCTGACACTGACGGGTTAGATCTTCGATGAGCTTCTGATTGGCAGCAGAACCCTCAATAGCAGTTTTCTCCCCAACATGATGGAGACACGACATAACCTGATGGAAAAGAAAAATATTAATAATAACCTGTCAGAAAAGAAAGACATGGGCACCATGACAAACACAAAAAGAAGTAGAAATACCCTGAGCAAATCGCCTTGGAGATGGAGCAAAGCATTGGATGATTCGGCTTCTCCCAAAGACATTTTGTCCAGAGGAAAAACTTTGGTGTTCAGATTGGCCAAAAAACCTTGGAGTAATCCGCTGGAGAAAACGTATTGTCTAGAGATTGCTGTGGAGATCGTGTGGCTATCTCGGAAGTTTTTTGGCTTCTTGAACGTGCTGGAAGAGGTATGCTCAATTTTCACAAACTGTCTTGCGCTTGGTGTCCGTGGGAGGGGTCCCCAGAATTTGGACATCGTCCTCAGAGACAATCCTGATGGAAGCTCTATTCTTGGAAGACATAACATCCTTGGCTTTCTTGAAGTTAGCGAGTGCAACGGCACCAGAAGCTCCTGGCATATTTCCTACAAAAAAAAAAAAAAACATGAGAATATCCGGAAAATAGATATCAAAGGACGCTAGCAAGAGAAATCAAGAGTACTCTAGACACTGCTATGCTACAAACCCACAATAATTTCAGAATTCTAGATAGTAACACGTACGACAAATAATCACACAAACCATCAAGCAAAAGTAGTGCAGACCTTTCTTATTCTTCCCTTGCTACAATATCCTGGGAGATAAGATGTGTAGACCCTTAGATTAATTATATTACAAAACACTAGCACTACTATGGTAGATATATGTTGTCATACCGGAAGTGGGAAACAGGGCGAGTTCAAATAAATGTTTCTGTAGTGCTCGAGACATTGTTCTTTACTTTTGCTTCCCACATACTCCGCGACCTCGGTCATGTTTCCCATGCCATACATTTCAAGTCCCTGAAGTAAGAGATACAAAAGGAAACTACAGTTTTCTGAAAGAAACAAAAATCTTTGGCCACATATCAGTAAGAATATCTTAACAAAAGTAGTACCTCCAGGAGAAGCATTTCATCATCTGCACTCCAGTCCGGACAAATAAGCGGGAAAGTTAGGTTTCCCTGACAAAACAAACGGATTGTAACAATTTTTATAATTTGAAGTGTGAATATAATTTTTATAAGTCTAATAGGCTGAAAAATATGAAGATAAATGGATATTTAGGTTGATGGACAAAGGATAAATCTAACAAATTATGTTTAAATAGTTACATAATAATTCCTACATTATTTTGGAAATATGTAATAATTGCGTCTAAACATGTGCATAACATTTCCTAAAATATTTTTGGACAAATAACAAGACCACCTTTCTCAATTAATTGTAACATTTCCTATATTATTTGTAGATTTTTTTATCAACTTATTATTATTTGTAGATAAGTCTAAAGATTACATCTAAATTTAATTAAATATTTCTCATAGAACTATGAAATTTTTCTCAAATAGTTGTTGAATATTTCTATTCATATATACATATATATATTCTTACTTTAATCACAAAATTATTTTTTGATGATCAAATAACTCATATTCGTATAAATAGATATTTAGTCTCTTTATTACAAATACACAAAAAGAAGGAGAAACACTAAAGATTCCTGCAAAAAATATCTTTTAATTTTATTTTTGAATGCAGTTGTTTTTGAAAGTAGATCACAGTGATCTAAGTTGGTAGGTTCTAGTTTTGAGTGTTGCAATACAGTTTCAGACGTGATTATATCATGAAATTTAGAAATTGCGTAGAAATAATATCACTCCGGACGTATATTCATCTATTTCATCTTTCAAAAATCGTTTTAAGACTCGTATTCCTTATTGTTTCTATTTAATTGTTGATGGCATCGATTTTTGTTTCGAGATTTTCGCGGTTCTACAAACAAAGAAAACTAGAAACAAAACGCAAACTAACCATAACTCGGTAGGCGTGATCACATTTGTGAGTATTGATCTCTGCTCCAGCAGACATACATTCTACACAGAGATCGAAATTGAGGCACACAGCACATTTGATCCTGATTTTGCCCGTAATGTCTTTCTGGCAATAATTGCAGTTGTATTTCGCTCCTCCCTCGGTACCTTGAACTGTCTCCACAAGAATAGTGTTATTAGAGTGTACAGAAACAAAAAGTGAAAAAAGAAGCTTTACAGGAGAAACTTGATGAGAGTAGTAGTTTTACCCATAGAGGAGGACTCAAAGTTCTCCACAGTAACGCAGATTCTGCAACAAAACAGTGAAAGCCACAATCACACACAGACAGATGAAGGATACTGAAGACTACTTACTATATAGCCACATAATTTGAAGCGATCACCATCGTCTCAACAACAACAATGCAGGTTCAAAGAAGATTGCAATTCAATTCAATTTCGAGAATTTTACAAAACCCATATTGCGAAAATCAGTAGTAAACAGGAAGGTTACCTCTGGGTTGAGTCTTCGACATTGTGGAAGTTCCCACGGGATCTCATTGATGCTGATCAGCAAGTCGGATTTCAAAACACAAATCGTAGATGAATCTGTAAATCGACGGTGGCCTGAGTGTGTGTTCCGACCTGAGAAAATTTAGCATGTGAGTTTTACTTAATTAGTCTAATATGATTAATGGTTAATTCACCTACCACTATCACGATAGTATGAGAGCATCATTATCCCTAAGAGACACTTAGAAGCTTTTATTCATTTTTTAATATTTTTAAGTTGGAAAAGTGAATTTAAGAAATTAGTTAAGAGATGAGAATATTTGTGTGGTCCAATGCAAGTTTTTTATTCAAAAATTCTTAGAAAAAATATTAAAAACAAATTGTTTTAGAGCAAAAGAAGGACAAAGGAGAAGGAAGAACAAATTGTTTTAGAACACTTTCATCACGAAGGAGAAGGACAAACAAATCTGTTATAGAACACACACATATACACAGAGAAGAATCAGTTGAACCTGCTGAATGAGAAGGAAGGAGATGGTCCAGACGATCTGTAATGGTTCCAGAGCCAGAGCAATAAGGATCCAACAATATAGCTCGAACCTGTGATAATCAACCACACACAACCAGTAATCAAGCTCGGACTTTACAATATGAGTTCACGAAAGAATGATGAAGAGACAAAGGGATATATATCCATACCTCAAGAGATCTGCAGCTTCTTCTGCATTTGGATTGGTTGCAGTAGATATTCGCTTTCCACCATTCTCTTAAGAAGGTTGTGCATCAATATCGTTTCTGACTCTCTCATGGATCCCCACAAGGTGAGGTTTTGCTTCCATGACAACACCTATAAACCAGCCGAAACCGTAAGTATGAAGTAGCCTTCATAAGCAGAACTGAGAGACCAAATTAAATAGAGACAACAATTCAGTTCCTGGTTCTCTAATTCACAATGTGTATGCTTTAAAGTACCCTAAAACAAGCTTCTACAAAAGTTAACCTTTCACGTACAGCTCTATAATCATGTGAACCTAAACATGAGGATAAGAATGGCACTGGCTGCAGGACTTTCTTTTGTTGATACGCAATTAACATCATCAAAAGGTGAACCTTTCATTCTTGAGATCAACCAAAATGCTACAAAGATGCAAACAAGTTGTGGATAGAGTACCTTTAGGTTTAGCTTTCTTCTTTTTACTGGGTCATACGCTTAGCATGCTCAGCATCTCTAGCAGTGGCTTCTTCATCAGCTTATGTACGGTTGTTTAGAAACTCTGGTGACCCTGATATCTGCAAATATTTACACAGAACTTTATGGATCCATCTAACAAATTTTAATCCAAAATAAGAAATCATTCAGTTCCTGCAGCGGATCTAGTCAATAACTCCTCGAAATTTGATGGATTCTGAGAAAGAGAGTGATGATAACCTGAGAGAAAACATCATTAGCTGAAGGAAGGCCAGAGTCTCTAGCGGAGTGGGATGCATAGAAATCGAACACTGAAGAAGAAGAAGATTTGTATCTCTCAACGCCATGGTTCCCATTTTCTTCGTCGGAGTTCTCGTAATCCTTCTCCTTGGCATCTTCTTCTTCTGGATCAACTGTTTTTTTTTTTGCTCGAGAATGGCAGGGAACTGCATCTTGAGATAAGTGCAAGTGCAGATCACAAACAGCACCACCGTCAAAAATGAATGGAATTTGGTCTGAGAAATTCGAGATTCTCTGTGGGAAGGGGAGAGAGAGAGGCAAAGAGATGAGCAAGAGGCGCCTCCTCCGTAAGGTTTCCAGGAACCGACCTCTTAGCCCAATTCTTTTATTTTTAATTTTTTAATTAAATTTGGGCTTAATAGCCCACATTAGAACCAGCGTTAAAGATGGTCTAATATTTGTTCCCACTAACCCCCACTTTATGCTAACTAGGGGTGGGGCCGGCGCTTTGGACTTAAAGTTGTGTTTTGTTGATGTTGAAGCGGTAAGCGGGTTACTTTGATTTTGGGTTTGAAACAAAAGAACTCGTTATTTATTAAGCAAGACACTGAAGAAGGTGGTTATTGCTTGGTGCTGAAGTATTCAAAACTTGCCGGTGCTTTTGTTTGAGCAAGAGCATACAACTATTAGCTATAATTGTCCCAACAATTTTGAATTCTATGGGACGGGACGAATTTTGAATCCATTGTCTAAATATTGAAATATATCTTAATCTCTTGATAATATTGCCATATCGGTAAATAATATTATCCAACGAAATGTTTCTTTTTAAACTTGGATTAGCGATAACTGTCCATTTTTATGCTAATTTCTAAATTACGAGACTTAAAATTTGCGTTACATAGAATCGGAAACGAGTACGCGGAAGTGGAAACGTTTGGAAGCGTGGAAATGAGTTTTTTAAAATATCTAGGAAACGGATACATGTTGAAGGATATACACATATATTATTGTACATTACTATATTAAAATAGATATTTTAAATAGTAAAAATAAAGTACACAATTTAAAAAAATATGTATAACTATAAAAAAGTATAACAGTATCTATTTACGTTATATGTACATATGTATTTTAAGAATTAAAAAGAGAACAGATCACCCCAATTAATCAATACAAACAACATCAAACAAATAATTGGATTAATATTCAGAAAACAGAATATGATGAAGTTACCTTTGTTTTAAAGTTCAATATAATAAAACTTTTGTTCTCAACTATTTTTTTCTTGTTTCTTTATGAATTTAAGTTTTACTTGTTATGTTTATAGAAAAAATGTTATGTTTGTAAAATGGAGGAACTACCCTAACGCAGCTGATGTTTGCAATATCATATTTTTCAAACACCATCTCTAATCATCCGTTGTGTTTACGATACAACCACCATAACGCTTCCAATCTACACCATCAACGCTTCCACTTTAGAATCGTGAGCTTCTGTCATGCTTCCAACCATCTTAATCTTGGAATCACGATTCCAAGCCGATTCCATGTGATTCCGAGTGCTTCCGCTTTCGGAGCGAAAAGCTCACAACCACTGACGATTCCATGCTTCTTAGCTCAAACCAATTTTGAGAATCTCATTATATTAAATCCTGATAATTATGGAAAATACATCCATATTAATTTCTGAAATGTAAGTATTTAACGTGTAGTCGTAGATAGATCATTCAACTCAACACTCAAAAATATATAAATATGGATCATCCGGTCGATTCTAAGAATAAAAACTCTATAGATCTCCTAACAAACTCTAGTTATATTCATTCGATTTTAGTTTATTTATCTCCACTTCAAACGTGAAATAACCATAGAAGACATGAAAAAAATATGATGAAATGGGTTGAAACTAGCTTGAGGTTCTGCAACAAAACAGTGAAAGCCACAATCAAACTCTATAACTGTATATATGGATCATCTGATTCTAAGCATAATTGGATGAAGCCCGGGGTTTAAAGGACTTTAATGCAACTACAATATGTCAAACTGCAATAACAATATAGTACAAATTCAATAGTACATGTCATCAAGGTCACATAACTATTTAGGACTTTAACTCCATATGCCTCAAGTGCTCTTAAAAAATTCTTGGATGCCTTCTTAATATATTTTAGTTTATTTTCTTTAAATGGATAATGTGGATAATGAGAGGCTAAAGACGAATTACCCCTTAATGAACTATAATATTTACTAAGGCCCAACCTAAGTCTCCGACCCACCCAAACCCAATCAAATAATCTGATACACCTAAAACTAAACGACTGCATTTCTCTTCTTTCTCCCTCATTTCCCTTATTTCGTTCTCCGGCTCCTCTCTCTTGCGATTCCGAAACCCTAGCCTCTGTTGCATTATGCCTTATACGTCATCCATATAAATCGAGAATCCATCAACATTCAAACACCTGAACCCGAACCACTTCCACATTCATAATACGTTGCCATACCTCCTCCTATGGCTCTGCCTATGCATCTGCATGTGCATGTGCCTCTACCACTGCCTCTGTCTGTACCTCTGCCACTCCCTCTGCCTCTTTTTCCTCTTCCATGAAATTTTCCTGCTGATGGAAATCTTGTTTGTTGAGGTTTTTCTTTCTTGACTTCATACTCTTGAGGAAGTACTTTCACTGCTCTAACTTCTTCTAGTATAACCCAATCAGACATATGAGGAACTAGATATATTTTCCTGTGATAAGCCAAAGCCCATTGCTCCACCAAATAGTACTTAGAACGATACTCAGATAGATGGAGTTCCCTTCCAGCTTTATCAGTCATAAATGTGGCAGCAGCTACTGCATGCACACATGTGTATTTGTGTTTATCAAATTGCTCACAGCTACAAGTCATCATAGCCATATCAACGGTATAAACCTTCCTGTCACTACCTTCGACTCTGTACTCAAGATGGAAGCTGTTTAACTCATTAACCGAAGGAAACCCTACATCAACACATCTTTTAGATATTTTCGTTTCCACAATAGGCACAAGTTTTATTGTGGGTGGTATTTCAGCTGCCTCCTTCCTATGTTTAGTAAACCATTTTTGCAATGTTAACATCAAACATTGGTAGTAAAGTGTACTTCCTTGCGTCCTTAATAACACCATTATAAGATTCTACTGAATTGGTGGTGTCAACATTGTATCTATCTCCTTCAAAGTAACATCTAGCCCATTTCCTCTCTTTAACACTTTTGTCAAGATACTCCGCTGCACTAGGATACTTCCTGCGAAAAGCATGATAAAGGTTCAAGAACTCATCCTCTGTATAAGCGTGTGCGCACTCTCTAAACTTATATGCACAAGTATCTCTGTTGTCACGGACATGGCCTTTAACATTCTGAGACAAATGTCATATATAATATCCATGAGTGGCCTGAGGGAACACTAGACTTATTGCCTTGATCAAACTTTTTTTTCTATTTGAAAGAAACACCAATCCATGGACATCGGATATCACTGATTTCAATTGTTCCATAAACCAAATCCAGCTATCCTTTTTCTCACCATCTGCCACAACAAACACAATTGGGTAATGGTGATGATCGGGATCCTGAGCAGTTGCAACAAATAAAACTCCACCATAAAATTCTCCAGGTGTGTTGCATCCACAACGAGGACTTTCCTCATCGCGAGGAACCCTTCTATTCTTGCTCAGTTGCTCCCAAAGCAAAAAAAACAAATACTTAAATTTGCTTGCCTCATCCCCAACCGCACGAGTTACTGTCTCATATACATATAACAACATAATAAGAAAAAACTCTCTTTTGGACTTCCTCACACTTTATTAGCAGTTAGTCTTTTTCATCTCCATGTTGTTGTATATGATACATCCACATCAACCCTGTGATGAATCAAATCGATCAGAGCGTTGGGAGCTGGTGTGTAAAATCTTTCGGGATAATCTTGAGCCAAAACAAATGCAATTATTTGTGGTGTGCCTCTCCTTCTATTAGGCAGTGTTCTTGTAGTAACAACGGAACATCTATGCTGCTTGATGTGACTTTTAATCGTGCAAAGATCTGAATTGATCAACTTTGCAACACACACAAACCACTTGCAGCCTTCTTTGGCTCCTTGACATTTTATCACATATCTCTTAGTATCCGACTTAACTACATCATACTCAAAACACTCCCTATATAAAGTCGTCTGAATAAGAACTCCTCCTTGGTTTTAAATTCTTGACCTAAAACCAAATCCATACCATCATCATGTTCCCGATAGACAACAAGTGTGACTTCAACTGATGGTCTTGCTTATGTATCTTCAAACTCATGCTCATCTCTTTCCATGACATTCTCATGCATCTCAATGTCTTTGTAATATGTGAGCACCCCACCATTACCTTCTTTATCATTTGCATCATTCTCGGTCCAATCTTCATAACCACCCTCTGTCTCAGTAGCCTCTGTATCATTAGCCTATTTATCAGTAACCTCTGTATCGGAAGCCTCTGTATCAGTAGCCTTTGTATCAACCTCTTCTAAAATGTTGCACTTCTACATTGTTGAACTCCACATGTATAACACTTCTCTACAGTTCTCATGATTAACTTGCAGTAGATAACCAAAAACGTCTTCATCATTCCAGATATACGATGGTTTGTTCGAATACAATACCATTGGAAAGTAACTAAGCTTTGCTTCTATTTTAGATTCATCTACCTTTAACTTTCTGCAAATAGGCTAAGCAGAGTATGTGACCTCCTCCACTGATTTCTTCAACAAAATCGTGCAAATTTCATCTTCTCCTTCACCATCTCCCGATATCCATTTTTATTCAGCCCCAACATTCATATAATATCCCCCGTAATCACAACAGATGATGTGCAAGGCGGATTTTGTATTTCCCTGAATTAAAATAGAATTATCATTACAATTAGCATTATTAACAATCTAAATATTAATACCCACAACGTACAATCTTCTCTTACTAATACTAATTCATTTCAGTACCATCTTCGAGACATTATTTACGAAGTGATTTGACACATGTCATTTTTACAATCACTTTGACTAAAAAAGGTGACATGACATGTTAAAATTGATGACATGGCTAAAAACAAAATATGACATAACAATTACATTTAATGTTAATTTCTATTTTTGGTAAATTTTTTAGAATATAGAAATAACTCATACTCATCATAAAATAAATATGTTTAAATATGATATTAAATAATGTAATAAATATAAAATATTTTACAAAGGTCGAAGTATTATTTAGTTTATTTTATAAGAATATAATTTTTACTACTGAAAAATATTTTCAACATTTTATACAATTTTTTTAATATAAACTTTTACTTGGAACACCATTTATTTCCTACATATATTTATAAATTTTAAATTTAGGAATTTTATTTAATTTTATTTTTTGATAATTATAAAATTTTTTAATATCATTTTTAAAGAAAAATTTTACAAATTGATTTAATATAAATTAACCAAAAGAAATAATGAAAATTTATCTAAAATTATAGTTTATATATATATATTTCTCAAATATAATTTAAAATAAATCAAATATTTATTTTATCTTAATTTTATGTTTAACTCAATCAGAATTTAAATGAAAATATTGATAGGAAAATAATAAAATCTAGAATATTAACATAATTTAATTTTTAAATATAATTTAAACTCAAAATTTTATTTCTGCACAAGGTGCAGGAAAACGCCTAGCACATAGTAATACTAGTTAAATTTGTATACATAGTAATATTAGTAATACTAGTAATACCGTTTTGCCTTAGTAAATACCCCTGTTCTAAAAATTGACCGCCTAGCCGCTACGCGTCACTTTTCCGTCCCGATTTATGTCAAATCGGTTTAAAAAATCGGATATCCGATTTTTTCCGCCTAGCCCGCCTAAATGACCACCTAGCCGCCTAAATGACCGCCTAGCCGCCTAATCTTTTTTTTTTTTTTTTTTTAATTTTTAAAAATATTTTTATTTGTTTATTTGATCTAAAATTTTATAAATATCATTTATATTCATAATTTTGATGAAAATTACACTATATTAAGTTTATATATTCTATTTGTGTGTTTTATACAATATTAAACATGAAAATGTATTAATGTTATACACAATTAAAGATTAACATGTTTTATAACATAGTAAACCATCTAAAAATTCCGCCCCGCATAATTTCCGATTAATACCCGATTTTCTCTTTAGGCGCTAGGCCCAACCCGACCGTCCGACTAGCGCCTAGCGCGTTCCCGAACAGGGGTAAATACTAGTTTTCTAGTAATACCCAAAAATTATTCATGCACTAACTAATCAACTTTTTAGGATGATTTTTTGGGATTTTACATTAGCCATGATATATAATTCATCTTAATGAAATTACACCAAAAATCATCAAAAACGGACATAAAATATATCATATATCCATGAACACAGTTTTGAAATTCCTTTTTAATCTCTTCAAATTTGCATTGAATCTTCCTTTTTTATACTAGCCGATATATATCCTTCTTTTTAATAGCATTCCAGCAAAAATTTCATCAAAACTGACATAAAATATACCATAAATCCAGAAACACAGTTTTCGAGATCATTTTTAATCTCTCAAAAATTTCATCAGTTCTAAATTTTTTTAACGTTGCTCATGATATACACAACATTTAAATGAATTTCCAGAAAAAATTACATCGAAAATAGACAAGAATTCATGTTCTTCAAGCTTCAAAATCGTCAATAGAGGATGAAGAAAAAAAGCTTATACGATGAACATGAAGACGTGTGGGGCATGTGAAATCTGATTCGTTAAAATTGTTTTATGGGCCATGATGGTAGATGAATTATGGTTGGTTTATTTAAGACTTATTCTTGTGTGTTATGTTATATTCGATATCTTTTATAAAAGGAAACAAAATATTGTTAATTTATATTATGTTTTTAAAATAAAAAGGTAAAAATAAAAAAATAAAAAATAGTAGTAATTATAAAAAATATATTTTTTAACGAGCAAAATACTAAACTCTAAATCTTAAACCCTAAACTATTGGATAAATCAAAAACACTAAACACCAAAACACTCAAGGGTTTAGGGTTTAGGGTTTTAGTGTTTAGTGTTTTTGATTTAGAGTTTATTATTTATCCAAATGTTTAGGGTTTACCCAAGAGTTTAGTGTTTAGGATTTACGGTTTAGAAGTTTAGGATTCAGAGTTTAGTGTTTTGCTAACGACGTTAAAAATATTTTTAAAAATTGTTTTTTTCTTTAACTACTATTTTTTTATTTTTTTTTTTACCTTTTTATTTTTAAAACATAATATAACTTGACAATATTTTGTTTTTTTTTTAAAAAGATATCTAATTTGAAATAATGAAATTCTATTGGTTGGTTAAGAATAACTATTTCTTTAATAGGAAGAAATAAATGTATTTATAATGTGAAATTAGATATATGGAAGCACAATCATAAAAGAACAGTGAAAATAAAAAAAAAGATAAAAAATTGATTTTTTTTTTAACAGGGGCATTTAGAGTTAAAGTCCACCTATTTATCTCTTCTTCTTTTTATGAGATTTTTATTGTTGACAACAATTATTGATTTCATAGTAATCAATTAAAAACAACAAAAATAAAAACTTTGCATCCAATTGCAGAAGACCACGCTTGCATTGCAGGTAAGAAAAACGCAGACAATCATGTTTTTAATAATCAAGACACGATTTATAACCCTAAACCCCATTTTCTCGCATTTTCCTCAAATTTCTTTTTCGTCAATTTCTTCAGAAGTCACGACAGATCTGAGTGAATCAAGCTCAGGTTCTGTCTTTCTAAAGACAGGAGCGTTTTGCCTAAACTCGGTGGCCCCAACAAGAAACACGTGATTCTTCTTCTTCCTCCTCCCAACAAAACGAAACGCCCACCTTCCATCCCCTCGTAAGCGGCTGATTTCAATGGGTCAAAAGTTCTGGGACAATCAAGAAGATCGGGCCATGGTGGAATCCACCATAGGCTCCGAAGCTTGCGACTTTTTCATCTCCTCTGCTTCTTCCCTCACCAAGCTACTCCCCCCTCCTCCAACTGATCCCAATCTCCAGCAAGGCCTGCGCCACGTCGTCGAAGGCTCAGACTGGGACTACGCCATCTTCTGGCTAGCTTCCAACGTCAACAGCTCCGACGGTTGCGTCTTGATCTGGGGAGACGGCCACTGCCGTGTCGTAAAGGGTAACTCGGTAGACGAGCAAGACGAGACCAAAAGGCGTGTCCTTAGCAAGCTCCACTTGTCCTTTGTCGGTTCGGATCTGGTGAAACAGGGTCCTCTCACTGATCTCGACATGTTTTATTTGGCGTCTCTCTACTTTTCGTTTAGGTGTGATTCGAATAAGTACGGTCCTGCTGGAACTTATGTCTCTGGGAAGCCGCTCTGGGCTGCAGATCTGCCTAGCTGCTTGAGTTATTACAGGGTTAGGTCCTTTTTAGCTAGATCTGCTGGTTTCAAGACTGTCTTGTCTGTACCAGTGAACTGTGGTGTTGTGGAGCTTGGCTCACTTAAACTGATCCCAGAGGATAAGAGTGTGATTGAGATGGTTAAGTCAGTGTTTGGTGGATCCGACTTTGTAAAAACTAAAGAAGCTCCCAAGATCTTTGGTCGACAGCTGAGCCTCGGCGGATCGAAACCGCGGTCGATGAGTATCAACTTCTCACCTAAGATGGAGGATGACTCCGGTTTCTCCTTGGAGTCCTACGAGGTGGGAGGTTCGAATCAAGTGTACGGGAAAGACGAGGCGGCGTTGTATCTAACCGACGAGCAGAGACCGAGGAAGAGAGGGAGGAAGCCGGCAAACGGGAGAGAAGAGGCCTTGAACCACGTGGAAGCTGAAAGGCAGAGGAGGGAGAAGCTGAACCAGAGATTCTACGCGTTGCGTGCTGTGGTGCCTAACATCTCGAAGATGGACAAGGCTTCTCTCCTTGCGGATGCGATCACGTACATCACGGATATGCAGAAGAAGATAAGGGTGTACGAAACGGAGAAGCAGGTGATGAAGAGGAGGGAGAGCAATCAGATAACTCCAGCAGAGGTTGATTATCAACAGAGGCAGGATGATGCGGTTGTGAGAATAAGCTGTCCGTTGGAGAATCATCCGGTTTCGAAGGTGATGCAAGTGTTTAAGGAGAATGAAGTTATGCCTCATGATGCGAACGTGGCTGTAACAGAGGAGGGTGTGGTTCATACGTTCACTCTCCGGCCTCAAGGTGGGTGCACCGCTGAGCAGTTGAAGGACAAGCTCCTCACCTCTCTAGCACACTAGTAGCTGCTTTTTTAAAAGTGTAATAGTGTTGTTATTGGGTTGTATCAATGTACTATTACTAGCCAACCAAAACAAGATATGGCTTAGGAATGTGTAATTGTTACTTTCTATGTCATGTTGAGATTTGTCTTTTACATATAAGACTGCGTGAGGAGGGAGCTTCTCCTATATAATACATAGAAAAAACACAGAAACCAGAGTTCACTGGTACAGACAAGACAATCTACCAGACCGTCTTTGTTCTCTTATCGGTCAAAATTTCAAACACCTACGGTTTGTCTACCAGTTGTTGAGCTGCGCTGTAACGCTTTTAACGACCGCATGGTACTGAGTGTGCAAGTACTTCTTTGCCTCGCCGGAACCAGGCTCGTGAAGCCACTCATCGTACAGTCTCTTGGCAATTGGATTCTGGAATGGATCTGTACTCAAAGCCTGGATCCAAAAAGTGAAGGTTTATATCTAAGCTTGCTTAAACAATAAAAGGAATGATGAGACTGCAGGGAAGCTTACAGTATCATTCATATACGTAGCTTCTAGTGAGTTGATCAGTTCTTTCGGAGTCTGTCCTGTCTTTGGCTTAATCTGTCCACCACCATTCAGGCAACCTGTTTATATAAAGCATTTTGGGCATTGTTAATAACACAACACAAACAAAGTGATTTCTTCCCAAGTACGGTTTTGCAAAGAAGAGAAGATGAACCTGCAGGGCACGCCATAATCTCTACATACTGATAATCGCACTTCCGTGTTTTCAGTTTCCGGACAATGTTCTGAAGGTTCTGGAAACCATAACACGTTGCGAATTTCAGCACTGTTTTACCTTCCAACTTCAAGAAGAGTTAAAAGACGAAGAACGTGAGACCAAAAAAAAAAAAAACAGGACTAATGAGATAAATCGTCGTTATTGTCCGTCTCTAGGAACTTACTTCAAGAGTCAATTCACGAAAATCAGAGTTTCTGAGAGTTTTAAACTCAAGAGGACCTGCAATAGTGTGTCCGAACAGTGCTGTTGCCGCATGCCTGAATATTGTTTCTGCGTAACCACCAGAACTCCCAGCTACACCATAGAGATGTCCTTCCTCTGTAACATTCGTCAGCCTGTTTTGTTTTCGAAATGAAAAACGTTAAACATGAATGCATCACCTTGAAGGAAAGAAGAGGATTGTAATGATAATGATCCTTCTTACAATCTGTCGAGTGGAGACTCCTCCAGATCTTTAAAGTCGACTCCTTTTAACTGCAAGGTAAACCAGAAACCATATTCACATTTTCTGCTGGATGGAAGAAGCAAAGATAAGAAGAAGGACAGGGTTTAGTGTAATCTTTATCACCTTTAATAAATCCAAAATTTCACCGGTTGTTAGCACGGAATCAACTTCAGTCAGGTTATCTCCAAAGACAAAGTCGTCTCTCGCTGCCTCCAGCTTCTTATCGTAGCAGGGCATCACGGTCACATGGTAAATCTCCTCCAGCCTAGTTCCAATACATGCTCACTGATGAATCCAAAAATGAAAGGAAAGAGAACAAATGATAACCAGAGTCTCAAGAGTACCTGAGTCCTAACGCTTGACATAGATGGTGTTTGATGGCAGTTCCAATAGCTTGCTGAGGACTCTTAACAGAAGAGACATACGGCAGAACAAATGAACCAAGCGTCTTTTCAGCATAACATATCCAACCTTCATTGAACAAAGAACCCATTACAACATTTACTCTCACATTCGAGTAAGTCAAACTAGTGAAGCTGTCTTACCAGGACATGCGGAGGAAAGTATAGGGAGAGGGGACTGAGCATTTTCACCATCATCAGAACTAGCTTGCTTGAAACGGTTCACAAACTCATTACAAGCTTCGATAAGCACCAAGTCTCTGCTACAGCTCGTATCAAACACAGCTTTAACTCCCAGAGACTTTAAGAACGTAGTTAGCTTCTTGAAGACCTGAAGAGGAGAGATATCGTAGTGAACAGCAATGGAGGCTCTGGACTGCGGAGAAAGGGAGACGATCACGTCTTTGCCTTTGGTAAGAGCAGAGAGGAACTCGTCTAAGCTTTGCTTCTCAAGCATGACTGTCTCAGCCGATGTGATGCATCCGCTGCATCAAAAAAAAATCAAAACACCATTACACCTCAAAGTCTAAGACTAACTCAAGAGCAGAGAGAGATAACATACCTGCAAGCCAAGCAATCCTTGAGAGAGATTTTGACAGGTTCGAGCTGTTGTTTTGGAGTAAGCACAACCTTCAAGAGTAAAATCACAGCACAAAGAAACACACTTTTAGCTGGTGAAGAGACTCGAGAACTGACTAATTGAAATAAACCCAATAAACAAAAGAAAGCATTGAAATTGTAGGACCTGGGGACGATCAGGCTTCTTGTCGAGGGGCTTTTTTGAGCCTTTGAGAGATACGACACAGGCTTGAGACGGAGCAATGAAATCGTTGAGATCTCCGAGTCTTAAGGTCGGTGAGAACTTGTCCGACATAGCTACTCAGCTTTCTATTTCAATCTTTGGAGACGATGATGAATATAGCAGAATCACAAACCAAAAGGGGATAACAATTGAGGCTTGGTGTAGGGGAAGCTGAGGGAGGGTATTAGAGAATCAAGAACGGCTCGTCGAAGGAGTGTTCGTCTTCCCTAACTTTCAAGTTCCGACCTGGGTTCGATCAAATCGACGAACGAAGTAAGAAAAAGACTCGTAACCTAAAAGGGATTGAATTGTCAAAAACGTAAATTACATACCGGTCCTTTTTAATATTTATATTGCCTAGGAGGGGCCCTAAATATAATTAGAGTTACAAGATAAGTCGGTGTACAGCAGATCAGAACACACGAGGAGTTTACATTAACAGTGCGGATTACCTATGCAGGGAGTGATATCCCTTTATGTCTATAATGTGTGATTTCCTTTTGCAATTCTCACAGTCTGCCCTTCCACTACCGGACAAGGCAAGTATCATGGTCTAACTGGGGTAAACGACCTATTTCTATACCATAAATATCATATATTAATAGTTTCACACAATCTTTCAACTTCGTCCTAATTCCACATATTATAATTATTAAAACCTATTTCCACACAATCAGAAAGATCGAAACTCATATCCACATAAATGATAGTTTGGCTTGGTTTTAATAGTTTGAATGTAAATTGATACCAAATTAGCATGTTTTAGACCGAATTTAAAACATGATCCAACATGCTACTCAAATACAAACCCGACCTAACATTCGAATCAAACTTTAGTAAATTTTAAAAATCAGATTGTATCAATTCAATTTGGTTAGTCATTGGTTATGTTTCAAAATTTTGAGTAGTCAACTGAACTAAATCGGACTATGTGGATTAAAGTTCATACTTAATACATTATGGAGATATGAGTCTCGATCTTTCGGATTGGGAAGAAATAAGTTTTAATACTTCAATTGTGTGGAATTAGGACGAGATTGAAAGATTGTATGGAAATATTACTATATAATACTTATGGTGTGGAAATAAGTCGTTTACCCGATCTAACTGATATGACTGTCCGCCAAAGGTAAGCTCTATCTTTTGTCTATGTGAATCTGTGGTTCTGACTCTTGAAAGCTCATATGTTTTATTTTGGTTTTACTTACTGTGCTATCTTACTAGGTATGTGGATATGATTTCAAATTCTGAAGTGGCTTATGTGTTCCGCAAAAGAGCAAAAGTAGGTGATCATAATTTTCATTTGAGCATTCAGTTACTTTTGTGCATGATCCCAAATTTTGCAACCTAAATGATTTCAGCCAAGCCAAGATGCAAAATTAATGTGCTGAAATCAGTTCTTGTGATTTTCGACAAAGAAGTTAAACATAAACAAGATGTTAGAAATCAGTTGGTCTTTGAAGGCAAATCAATACCCGAAGAGGAAATTCTCACAAAAGCCATTACCTTGGCGAAAGAATGGACGAGCTGTCAGGAGAAGATACCTCCACCTTCTTGCAAGACCCCTTCTTGTACCCAACCAGCGCCAAACTGCTCTGTTCTGAATACCGATGCGGCTTGGAAAGCTTCAAATCTTACGGCGGGACTTGGATGGACGATTAAAACACAGGAAGAAACAGCGGAATTTACCAACCATGTCGTTTTGTTGACTGTTTTGATTGCAGAAGGGTTGGCTCTGCGAGAAGCACTAGCACGATGTAGAGAATTGGGGCTCAGGAGGATCCGATGTGAATCTGACTCACGAGAATCACACCCGGAACTCTATGGAATTTTATCGGATGTCTTTAGTTTCTCTAGCTCTTTCGATTTTATTTCTTTATCTTGGATCCCAAGAGGAATGAACAAAGCAGCTGATAAGTTTGCTAAACAATGTTTGGTTGAGGAAGAAGCCTTTATGGCTGACACCTAACTTTAATTTGCATTAATATAAGTCTGTGTTTCAAAAAAAACAAGATGTTTATGAACGAGATGAGTGAGGTATGAAATCCAAAAGTTAAACATAACTTATTTGTCAGTCTTACTAACCAAATATTTATTATATTGTAACTAACTTTGATGATGTTCGTACATGTAACTAGGACGGAAAACATAAAGGCGGATCGCTTGGCACGCAGTGCTCAGAACCAACAGTCTTTCGTCGTACACATGGATGCCGAGTTGCCACCTTGGTTTACAGAGGCTACATGAGTCTGTGACAGTTTGCTGCAAAAAAAAACCTAATGTTTGAAATAATGTATTTTAAACATAAACATCAAACATTTATCTTAAAATGTAAAAAATAGATAATAAGCAATATACAATATAAGAAATGCATACCATACAATATAAGTAAAAATAAATAATAAGTAAATATACAATTTAAAAAATAGAAATACTACATTAAACATTTATCTTTTATATAAAAAATGATAATAAGTAATATACAATATAAGAAATGTATATATACAATATAAGAGAAAATAAATAATAAGTAAATATACAATTTAAAAAATAGAAATACTACATTAAACATCTATCTTAAAATGAAAAAAAGAAGATAAAAAGTAATATACAACATAATAAATGGAAATATACAATATAAGTCTTTGTTATACATAATATACATTATGTATATATAGAATGTATACAATATAAGAATAAATATACAATTAAGAAATGAAAAAGAAAAATTAAACATCTCTCTGAAAAATGTATAGTAAAATAAATGATAAGTAAATATAAAATATAAGAAATAGAAATATTATATTGAACATCAATTGTAATATTAGAATAAGTAAATATAAAATATAAGAAAAACTAAACTTATATGATATAAGAAATATAAATATTACATCAAACATCTAACATCTAACGTAATATTATCATTTGATACAAAAGCAACAGAAATTAGAATAAGTAGATATACAATATTTGTTAAAAAAAGATGAAGTAAATATATAATATAAAAAAATAAACAATAAGTAAATATATAATATCATAAATGAAAAAACTAAATTAAACATCTATCTGAAAATGTGTATAGTAAAATAAATAATAAGTAAATATAGAATATAAGAAATAAAAATATTACATTAAACATCTATCTTAATATTAGAATAAAAATAAATAATAAATAAATAGAAAATATAAGAAATAGAAAAAACTACATTAAACATCTATCGGAAAATGTATAGTAAAATAAATAATAAGTAAATATATAATATAAGAAATATAGAAATATTACTTTAAACATCTATCATAATACTACCATTTGATATAAAAACAAAAAATGGAATAAATAAATATAAAATATAAGAAAAATAAATAAAAAGGTATATATACAATACAAGAAATGGAAAAACTAAATTAAACATCTATATGAAAATGTATAATTTTAAATTTTAATTATTTCCAAATATTTTTATAAGCTAACACAAAATGTAGGAAAATAATAAATAATAAGTAAAATACAATATAAAAATTAGAAATATGTTTTTGATTAAATGTGAAATTTATTGATCATATTAGAAAAAAAATTAGAATTTACATGTGACTATGAGAACTCCTATGTGTTAAGATGAAATATTACATTAAACATCTATCGTAATATTAGAATAAGTAAATAAATATACAATATAAAAAAATAAATAGTAAATAAATATACTATATAAAAATAAAAATATTACATTAAACCAATATAATAATATTATGATTTGATATAAAAACAAAAAAAATTAGAATAAGTAAATATAAAAAATAAGAAAAATTAAAAAATAAGTTTATATACAATATAAAAATAGAAAAACTAAATTAAACATCTATTTAAAAATATATATTGAAATAAAAAATAAGTAAATATACAATATAAGAAATAGAAATATTACATCAAACATCTATCGTAATATTAGATAAATAAATATACAATATAAGAAAAATAAACAGTAAATATGTATATATATATATATATAATATAAGAAATAGAAAAACTACACTAAACATCTATCTGAAAATGTATAGTAAAATAAATAATAAGTAAATATTCAATATAAGAAATATAAATATTACATTAAATATATATCGTAATATTACCATTTGATATAAAAGTAGAATAAATAAATATACAATATAGAAAAGGTAAATAATAAATAAATATACAATATAAGAAATGGAAAACTACATAAACATTTATCTGAAAAATATGTTTTTTTTTCTAAGAAAATATGTGTAAATATTTATCAGAAAGAAAAAAATAAATGGTTAAGCACCAATATCAATTAGGTTAAACAGGCGAACAACAACAAAATTCAAACATCGCAAAAATGCTCACATCAACATTATAATACAATAACTTTAACCTAAAAAAAATGAAAACTTTCTATTAAGCAAACCATACATACAAAATACTCATGTATGCATACAAACATACAATTCAGAGTATAACGTTCAAAAGAATAGTTATATAGTTATAATTTGAAAATCAAAATAGCTCTGCGCGTGGCGCGGATTAAGCTTTTGTAAAATATTAAAAGATATATATTCTATTAAAATAGAAGTTACAATTAAGTTATATACATTTTATAAAATTCCTAAATAATGGTCCAACTTAAAATATCACACATGAAACGACATTGTGACTTCTATTTTAATAGAATGAATTCTTTGGATTTTTTTAATGATCTTTCCAAATCTTCCTGATTTTCATAATTTTCATACGAACTTGGTTTAGGTTCAATCAGGTTTTATTTAAAAGAAAAACGAAACAACACACCTCAACGTAGGGGTGGGCGTTCGGGTACCCGTTCAGGTTCGAGTCGGATATTTTGGATTTTCGGGTATTTCGGTATAGAGGTATAGAACTCGTTCGGGTATTTCTGTACTTCGGGTCGTGTTCGGGTATTTTTAGTTCGGGTTCGGTTATTTCGGATCGGGTTCGGATATTTAGATTTTGAAAAACAAAATTAAATTTTTAATTTCTCAAATTTCTTGTATTTAAAAATATAACTTTCACTTAACTATTTTTTTTTATTTTTAATAGATTTGGACATAACATTTTGAAACTAAAAAAAACAATAACCAAATTAATTTTTTTTTTAGTTTCAAAATGTTATGTCCAAATCTATTTACCATTTAATCTATTAAAAATAAAAAATTAGTTAAGTGAAAGTTATATTTTTAAATACAAGTAATTTGAGAAATGAAAATTTTTAATTTTTTTTTCAAAATCTAAATATCCGAACCCGATCCGAAATAACCGAACTCGAACTAAAAATACCCGAACCCGATCCGAAGTACAGAAATACCCGAACCGGCTCTAAACCTCTATACCGAAATACTCGAAAATCCGAAATACCCGACCTGAACCCAAACGGGTACCCGAACGTCCATCCCTATGCCGTGGAGTTCACGATCGGATCGGAGCTTCACGTCGATTTCTCTTCGATACTCAATCAAATCAGATCCAGTGGCTCCCTAACGGTGGCGTTTTCCTTGATGGACATTCTTATCTCAAACTCTCTCAGAGGGTTTTGAAATGTCGAAGAAGAAGAAGAAAAGTCACCACAATGTCTTTGTGAGCTCGCTCACACAATCACCACCGTTGATTCATATTATTTAAGACCATTGATTCCTATTATTTAACATGTTTCGGGCTCGCGTAAGATTTTATTTTATTCTGGGCTTTCATTATAAGGTTTGTTTATTAATTGTTAACAATGAAATGTAACAAAATATGCCACGTGTCTTCCAAAAGAAGCTGTATTTTTCGTTGATATTGACGTTCTGCGGAACCTCAAAAGATTTATTTTATTATTATAGATTTTTTTATGTAAAATAAAAATAATTATTTATTTAAAAAAATTCTAACAAAATCTTTTAAAAATCTTTTCAGAATCATTTTAAAATTTATTACAAGAAAATGATTAATTTAAATTTTAGTTATCATAAATATAATCAGAAATTTAATTAAAGTTAAATTTTGATTTATAAACGAAAATTAAAAATTATATAAAATATTTTAATGATAATAACAACTTAAAATGATTACTTTTCAAAAATACCTTTTAAAAGATTTAAAATTTTTTTTCCTGGAAATCAATAAGTCATTTCTATTTATTATTTGTGTGATTTTTTTAATTTAAACTATCTCTTAGATGTTGCAGTTTTAAATGCTTCTATCATGTAACATTAAAATTTATGTCAATATTTTTTTACACAATTCTAATTTTTTTATTAATGGTTAAATTTTAATTTACACCCCCTTCGTAGATGAAAAATTTAACCTCTTTACATATCGTATATATAAAACTTTAGTCAACTATTATTAGCGTTTGTAAATTATTATACCAAATTGATTTATTAATCACTATATATAAAGTTTTACATGTCCTACTCCAACCATAAATGGACGAATAATGTATATAGGGAATGAATATATATATGAACGAATACAATAAACATGAATACACTTTTATCATCTATATGCATATTGCATACTAATGTTATAGCATGAATGACCTATATATGTCAAAAGATTAATATTCCAATACTATACTATACGAAGAGAACACACATTAATCAGACTCGTTTAATGTTACAAAATATAACATAATTCCAACAAATTTTAATTTTACTTCATATTTGATACAAATTTACCTTTAAATTATTATCATTTTCATAAATACCTTAAGTTTATTATTAAATGACAAAATTAACCCTCCCAAAACATTTATAAATGTATAAGAATTATTTATAAAAATTTATAAACTCAACTTCACCACCTCAATATTAAATCCTAAATAATAATCGTTTTAACCGTAAGCTCAACTGTTATGATATCTTTTATTGAGTTTATTTTTAAAAATGGCATCCAACTTAGTGTATTTCAATAAATTTCTCAAATAAAATCTTTCCTACAAAATTATTTTACAAGTATAAAATATGGGTTTTTGCAAATATGACTCAAAACTTGAAGCCATACACAAAACTAACCCATGTTTTTTTGGAACTTTGACTTGCCTCTTTCACCCCCAAAGTTCAGATTATTCACGAAAATGCCATCACTTTTTTTTCTTTTTTTTTTCTTTTCGAAAAGGCATAATTTACTCTATCATCCTCATCTTCCTCAAGTATTCACAATATTGTCATTGCCATCAATACACAAACCACCATGAACAACCAATTTGAAGCTCTTAATGCACCTAAAAATCGATTTACACTCTTTGTTTATCAATTCTTATGAACTAAAAACATCATATCTTTCAGTTTCTCTCTATATTCATCCAAAAAACCCAAGATTTTCAAGAATTCTTCTAGCGCATTATATTTTAGAAGACTTTCGGGAAGACTTCCCATAAATCTTCCAAAGTCTGCTCCAGATATGAAAAACCTGGAAATTAAAAAATTGTTCAAATGACTTAAAAACAGAGAAAATGAGTGGAATATTATATAGATATACCTTTATAGAACACACAAAGTACATATCCAAGTGGAAGATGAGAACCATCTGGTTAAAAACCTGCAACAAAAAATATAGATTAGTGATAAAGACATGAAACAAAAATGAAAAATTCATAAAAAGTTTGGTGTTTTCAAGTCAAAGAGATTAGAATGGGTTTGGAGAGTTTTAGTTTGGGAAAAAGGTAAGAACTATATGCAACATGAAGTTACCAAATGAAGAAAAATCAGACATAAAAACTTACCAAAACGCTCAGATCTATTATGAAAAGGAGAATGTGAGAAGACTCCGTCAGAAGACTTCCAGGTAAGTCTTCTAGCGTATTATATTTTAGACAACTAACATGTAAGTTGTCTCATAAGTCTTCCAGATCTGAAAAACCTGCATATCTAAATCCAGATCTGAAAAAACTTGCATATCCAAAAACGTTCAAATGACTTAAAAACAGAGAAAATGAGTGAAAGATTAGATAGATCTACCTTTATAGAACACACAAAAATACTTATCTAAAATTAATAGATATACATTTAAATGAATGGAAGATGAGAACCATGTGATGAAAAACCTGCAAAACAAGATAAACTAGTGAGAAAGACATGAGACAAAAACAATAAATTGATATAAATTTTGATGTTTATAAGTTCAAAGAGATCAGAGAGAGGTTGGAGAGTTTTAGAATGATGAACATACCATTTTTGTTACAGACTTTTGAGAGGAGGAGAGAGAATGTGTAAATTTTTCTTTATATATGAAGATAAAAATTCTAATAAAGTTAAATATTTTCGATTCAGAAAACTTACTAGACGACTTACTTGTAGGTCGCCCAGAAACTAAAATATTTTTAGCGGGAAACTAAAATATTTTTAGCGGGAGTTAGAAGACTTTCAGAGAAGTCTTCTAATCTCCAGACGACTTACATGTTAGTCGTCAAGACCCTAAACATAACTCCTAAACTAAATTAACTAACTAAACACTTCATAAAATCAAATTAAATTTAAAAAGTGTTTGCTATACACAAAAATAAACATATATAAGTAAAATTTTATTTTTTCAAAAAAACATTTTAGCTTTCCAAAATCTAACCCTAAGAATACATACAATACTACAACATATGTTATCAAACCTTAAGCCAAAAAATATCACGATTACCTAATTTCACTCATCTATATTGAAAACTATTCAATTTTATTATATCTTAATTTATATTACTTAAAACTGTTTATACTTACATGATTTTAATTTTTCACTTGTCAAAATATTTTTAAAAATTTTTAAAATTATTTTTAAAATCAACTACACCAGAAGACTTCCCTGGAAGTCGTCTAGGCGACTTTTCGAGGCTATATTCGTAAAAATGAATTATGTTGTTTTGTTTGGTCACAAGGGGCTGACTGTAATTTCACAAAGCTTTTAGGTTAGTTTTGCATTTGATTCAAATTTGAGTATAATTTTGCATTTAAAATCAAGTTTTGAGTCATATTTGACAAATACTCCTATAAAATATTATAGTTGACTAAAGTTTTGTTTTGGGTAGCAATAGCCAATTCCTCGAGAGGATTAAGATAGAGAGTGTTGCTTTTGATCACAGCAGAT
Organism: Brassica napus; assembly: GCF_020379485.1. Classification (NCBI taxonomy): domain Eukaryota; kingdom Viridiplantae; phylum Streptophyta; class Magnoliopsida; order Brassicales; family Brassicaceae; genus Brassica; species Brassica napus. Next base: position 17,622,471 of record NC_063444.1, on the reverse strand, counting down.
GGCATAATTGATACAAAGAACACTAGATCGAGTTTTACATATACTATGTCACCAAGAACATCATCATTTTAACATAAGCAAGAAGATTTGGCCTTCACTTTCACACTTTTTTTTTGTTTCTGAACGACAACATTTCAGCACTAATTAAAAAAAGAGGATGTGTTCTTTTACTTCACCACGGCTAGGTTTGGTGGTCTTTGGGTGGTGGCACCGTACAAACGAAAGAGACTAAAAGCGGAAATGCAAGAGACTAAAACCATTGCAAGGGAAGCAAGCATGGCGCTGGCTACTCCTCCAGCTCCTCGGTTACAAAACTTGCCAAACATATTGCACACCTTCATCCATTGCAGCTCTTCTTCGCCTCTTATTCCAATCACACCAGACTCTGATGCTGCTGCTATAGCCGCCACACTCATGTAAGCCATCGCCTGCTCATTCACACCTCATTAAATTGCAAGTTTAATCCAATTTTTGAATACAAATAAGTAACACTCCTACCTAAGTGTACAGGTACATTCAATTTTTTTCTTCCATCTGGTAACCAACCAAACCCATTAAATGCTTGTAAGACTTTTCAACATAGAAAATCCTACTCCTCCCTGATAAAACGCTGAGCCGACCATGAGAGATCAAAAACGACAAATCCAAACCTCACAGCTACTTCACTAGTTATGGCAACAATAATGTATGGAGAAAGAAACACAGACACTCACCTGATCGCCAGAGAAAATGGCCCAAGCTAGAGACTTGCTAAACAAAACGCTTCCTTTCATTGAACCCATCACGCAACGAACTGACTGCAACAATGAATACACCGCAGCTATACCATTGGCGACCACCAAGAACCTGCATCCCACAAGAACAAAACATAAAGTTGCAAACTTCACAAATCTCTCTCTCAAAGTGTGTACTTCTTGATGAGCTATAACTAACACAAGCGACTTCATGTTGGTGTACTTAGCCCTCTTCTCGATAGTGAAGATTTTCTTGACCTGAGTGTCTGTAACAATCAGAATAAGACCGAGGAAAGCCAGAGCAGTGACAGAGCAGCGTAAGAGCAGCTCCGTTAGCCTCAGTCTCCTATCAACCACCTTCATCTTTCCTCCGTGGTAGACGGCGACGTTTCCGGGACTGATTCCAACCCCCAAGTAACTCATTTGTACACTTAAAAGAATCCAAGTGTTTGGACAAGACAAGAGACTAGTGTTTGAGAGAGAGAGTACGACCAGTTGGCTTAAGAGTTAAAGGCCTTAAATAGAAATGCTCACTGTCCCACGTTATTTATTGAAAAGAGAGAAAAAACCTTCATGGTTTGAAACTTCACATCTCTTTTGAGTCCTTGTTTAAGACGTTTTGTTTTGGTAAACCTTTTTAATCCTCACATTGATTGAGACACAGAAAGATCGTCTTAGAATCTGCCAAGTGGTACACAAAATCTCTTGTATGCGTTGTTGTTACGTAGTTAGAAATGCATTTAATAGATCACAAAATCCAAACCTTTTATAATTAAGACTAGACCAAGATGATATAAATTTTCGGTTTATGGTTATTTATTTAACTAAATGATGTATTTGTAATATTGATGTATTATATTCACCAAGTAAATAATTTTTTTGGCATCTTAAACCATCTATTTATGATGAATATTCGATATCATTTATAAAATTGAACAAATAGACGTAATTAGAGAATTGTAGACGATATATAAAAGCAATAGTTATTAATGTAAAATATGAAAAAAATATTTTGTCATGACTTAGTATGACATAAAAGATTATAAATTAGTTATACATGTTTAAGGAAAATAAAATGATTTTTAAACTTCTATGAAAAATTTAACATATAAAAAACGGTGATGAATTAGTCATCAAATTGTAAATTATTTCATACTTCTGTTAATAATAAATTATTTATATTCTTTGTTTTTCATCAAGATAATTATTAAATGTCCATAACATTAATATGTTAAAAGACCATATTATGAAAGCTCATGTTGTAACCGTTTATTTCCGGGAAGTGTAACAAAAAAAAATACCTTTAACTCTTCGTTTTGTTTAAGTTCTGTGTCGGTAAAAGATTAAAAAAAATCTCTCTATCTTTTTCAATGTTCAATTTGAAGCTTATTATGCGAAAATCATACGCAAATATAGGCAATTGGTTGGAATCTCTATATCTTTATATTCTTATAAATTTTAAATTTATTGTTTCCTCTTCTGCAAGCAAATCAATTACCGAAGTAATAGATCAAATGACAACTGAGTTATATTATGCTAAAATTTTGTTGTTTAACCGGGAAAGACAAGCATTAAAAACCATAAATTTAGCAAATGACAATTGAGTTATATTATGCTAAAATTTTCTTTCTAACAATTTAGCAAATGACAAATGAGTTATGAGAAAATAATACCTTATAATTTTTAAAAGCATATTCATTCTTAAATATTTTTTGAGTAAATAATTATTTTTAAATTTAATCAACTGAAAATAATATTCGTACAATTGTATGAGTCAAATTCTACTTTTATTGATGCATATTATATATTAATGTTGCATGTTTTAGATAACATTTTAATGATGCACGTTTTTCAAAATCTCTATTATTAAAATTATGCACGTAAGGATAACTCATGAGTTTTCTTGGTTGAGTAAATGACATTATGTCCAAATTTATTTAAGGATATTTCATTAAGGTAACTGAAAAAGACAAACAATAAAATAGGAAGTTTAAATTCATTTAAGCATATTTCATTAATTTAACTGAAAAAATAAGTAATAAATTAGGTAATTTTATTCGTTTTAGTATATTTCATAAATGTAACTGAAAAAGACAAACAAAAAAAATAGAAAGTTTAATTAATGAAGTAAGAACATTTTCAAATGAGTACTTCTATTTTAATAATATAGATGTAGGTTTTGAGCATTTAAGAGTCCTTTGTATTAAGACTAAAGTGAAGTATCACAATGGTATCACAATGACGTTTAGGATTTAATAAAAAGGATTATGATGCCCCATGTTTATCGTTTAATGTTCTAGGAAAGTGGAAAAGAAAGTAAAGAAGGATTTTGTGAATTATAAAGATGGGACTTTGCATGGCCAAACACACATACACAACACTATTAAATGAACACCAACCATTATCTCCTCGTCTTCTAATTTATTACACTTCACATCTCCGGATCTCCCCCATTAGCCTCTTCTCTAACCAAGCCCATGTTTGGTCCTTGGATTTGCTTCAATGCCCATGTTTTTGTAATAAAAGATTTAAAGAGATGTGACACAACTGCACGCTTATGTCTTAGTGATTTTAGTTATTTTCGTAGTTAATCAAAGATAAACTGCTAATGAAGTAGGTGGAAATGGAGATTATGTAATGCCTTCAAATTGATTGTTAAGATTGGTCACCAATCTCGCTCCCCATTAGGGCTGGGTAAATAAACCGAACCCGATAAAAATGAATCCGAACCGATCCGAACCGGGCATAAATAGCGAATGGATCTTGTTTTATGGTATTTTGGATTATGGGTATTATCCGAATCGAATCCGAACCTAAATGGATACCCGATAGAACCCGAAACATTCAAAATTTCCAAAAAGAACTTGTACTAGGGCTGGGCAAATAAACCGAACCCGAAAATCCGAACCGAACCCGATCCGATAAAAATGAATCCGAGCCGATCCGAACCCGACATAAATACCGAATGGATCTTGTTTTTTGGTATTTTGGGTTATGGGTATTATCCGAACCGAACCCGAACCTAAATGGATATCCGATAGAACCCGAAATATTTAAAATGACAAAAGAACTTCTACCAAATATGATTTTAATTCTTAATATGTATTCAAAATACTTTAAGATATTATTGAACTTCTAAAATAATTATCTGTTACATGAAGGTTGATGGTGGAATGTGGCGATTGAAGCCTGGAGTTCTTAGATTTTGGTTTTGTTTTCATTGAATAATGTTTCTCATTTCATGAAAACTTAGTTTTTGTTTTATGATTTCATTTATCTGGTTTTATTTCTATCACTAACTATGTTTATCTTTCGCTTGATTTTGAATGATCACGTTTGATGTTTTTTCTTATTTTGAATCGATTTTACTTATGTTTTGGCTATTAAAATATGTACAAATCATGTATTTTAAATCCGAAGAACCGATTTCATTTATGTTTTAGTTACAAAATAGGTACAAATCAGGTATTTTTAAACCGAAGAACCGATTGGGACCCGAACCCAAAAGTACAATGGGTTATACCGGTTCTTTGAAGATTTACCAACCCCGACCCGAACCCGATAGAACCCGAACCGGTTCCAGACCGAATTTTTATATAACCCGAATGGGGTTGATTTTGATAAACCCGAAAAACCAAAACCCGAATGGATAAAACCGAAACCCGATTGGGACCCCGAATGCCCATGCCTAACTTGTACCAAGCATGATCTCTATTCCTAATATGTATTCAAAATATATTGAACATCTAAAATAATTATCTATTATATGAAGATTGATGGTTGAAGGTGGCGGTTGAAGGTTGAAGTTTTTAGATTTTGGTTTTGTTTTCATTGAATAATGTTTTTCATTTCATGATAACTTGGTTTTCGTTTTATGCTTTCATTTATTTGGTTTTCTTTCAATAAATAACTATGTTTACCTTTCACTTGATTTGATCACATTTGATGTTCCTTTCTTTTTTTGAACCGATTTTATTTATGTTTTGGTTACAAAATAGGTATAAATCAACTATTTTAAAACAAAAGAACCGATTTTACTTATTTTTTGGTTACAAAGTAGATATAAATCAGGTGCATTTAAACCGAAGAACTAATTGGGACCCGGACCCAAAAGTACATCGGGTTGTACCGGTTTTTTGAAGATTTACTAACCCCGACCCGAACCCGATAGAACCCGAACCGGTCCCGAACCGAATTTTCATATAACCCGAATGAGACTGATTTTGATAAACCCGAAAAACCGAAACCCGATTGGGACCCGAATGCCCATGCCTACTCCCCATCTTTTAACATTTGTTCTTTGTATAGGTTCCGGTCTTGTATTAGCACATCTTAATGGACCACATGCATTGTATCATAGTAAGTACTACCACGCGTATATTGGCTATCCAAATTCAGTTATTCAAGGATAAAAGTTGACAACACGTAGGGGAGTTGTGGAGACGATGTGCTGTAGTGACATTCTGGCCAATGCACAGCTTTGAAACCGAACCACTTGTTGTTGGTAAAATCCAGCACAAACCGGCGCCATCCTCATTGGATGGTCACTCACCATATTTTTTCACCTATTATATTAATATTTAATGGAGAACTCTTTCAAAAAAATTAAAGACTCTCTAATTAAATATTAATATATTTGGTGAAACTGTGGTCATAACTGTCTAATACAGATGCACAAATATGATTCATATAAATGTACAAAACTGTTTAGGTAGATGAGAAAAAGAAAGATTTTGCCACTAGTATTAGAAAGACAATCTCTTTGATTTATTTGAACATCTATCTATATAGAGATTCCATGATTGGTGACATAGAAAAATCCCCATTCACTACAAACCTGAGAGAGAGGAGACAGAACAGAGAATTGAATTGGTGTTAGGAAGCTGCAAAGAGCTTTGAATTCAGGCATAATATTATATATTTACTTAAGAGTTTAGGGGTAAAGAGTAGGGGTTCCTATACTGTACACAGAGTATATTTATCTGGTATTTATCTAAACAAAAACAAGCTTTTTAGATATACATTATCTATCAGAAGAAAGCTTTATCTGTAGAATCCACATTTCTGGTTACCTAATCGTTTGGTTATAGTTTAAAACAATTTTTTTTTTTAAAACTATAGTTTAAAACAAATTGCCAGTGAAATTTTACACTTTGGTTATGGTTTCATTATTTGCAGCCTCAGAAGTAACATTATTGCTGAAAGTTGTGAAGATCAAATGTTCTGAGTGTATGTAAACGGGTAAAGCTTCATGAAAATTTATAATTCGCAATAGAATATTATATATATTATTTTTTTAAACTGAATAGATAGAATATTATATTAAGAGTTATAATATAACTTTTCAGATCATACGTCATATTAGCCTATGCATCCTGAAGGACCTCCGTAGTAAAGAGCTCTTACCCAAGGATCTCTATCCTCATGAACATACATTGCTCTATAACACTTTGAACTGGTCTCGTGTTCCTTCAGACTGTAGGGTTCTGGATACAAAAAATTCCCCATACCATCGATGATTCTGATATCGTTCACATAGGCTGACTTACCTAAGCCCTCCCTAGGCCAATGCCCACTCCCCATTTCCGGAGTTTTCTCCATCACTGGACTGTACACTTGACCTCCCCAAGCTGCATAATTTGCTCTGTTCTCAAATCTCGCGGCCTTGAACAATGACGCTGGCCAGTATCCAACGTTCTCATGATTATATGCAAACCACCAATCTCCCTTGACACGATCCTATTCTCAGATTCAAAAATATGAATATCCAAATGACTTTATGAGACATGATCAAAGATAAGTAGAGATTACGTTACCTGATACAAGGTTAAGTCTATGTCGTATTGTAAACCATTATAGACAGAAAGTGGTTGAAGAAAGGAACCAAGTGGTATATTCTTGCTGACTTGCACAAATCCAGGACATGTTATATCGTAGCAGCCAGGATTGCTTCCTTCTATCTGTTAGCGCAATAAACTTAAGACCCTAAGAAGCTGAAATACATTAGTTCAGGCACATACAGGTAACTCACGACTTACATTCCAGTAGGTGTATAGGCGAACATGATCTTGCGAGAAATGGTACAGGGATGGATTCACCTTTTGTATATACATATGCCAAAACCATTTGTTAGCTTTCATATTCATGTGATCACTTACTAATAGCAGAAGGACAAGAAATCACACTTACCATCCACCCAACAAAAATGCTGGCGAAACGTTCTTTAGGCCCTCCAGCAACTGCTATGAATGCAAGACTGATTTGGTCTTGTGAGACTTGTGGTTCCCACAGGTTAAGATGCCCTTTTACTCCAGTAAAACTTTTAGGTCCATAGTTAACCGTTGCAACTTAAAATCCATAAAGAATAAAGATACTAAGAAAAATAAAGTAGAGAAATAGTGGTTACATAATATTGTTCTTACATAATATTGTCCAGTTCCATCAGTGTTGTTTCTCTCTGTAAGAAAATGTCTTGGGCCATTGAATCCCACTGATTTCAAACGCTGTGCATGGATAAGATCTTGCATTGTAGTCCTTTTAACTATTACTGTTTCATCTGGACAGTTTATGCCGTCTGGCAGAAGCAACAAGGAATTGACTTTACTTGAAATGTTGTTGCTTGTGATCCCTTCAGGTACAGTTGCTGGCTTCAGCTGCATATAAGCCAATGTGTTCCCAAAGTCAATCATTCTCTAAAGAGCTTCATCTTTGATACAACAGACAGAAGAGGAAGAGGAACCTCTATAGAAAGAAAAGAACCTGAACAGAGTGGTTTTTGAGCAGAGGGTGATCAAAGGCTAGCTGTTTGTGAATGTCGATACAGTCAAATATAACACCATGTTCTGTCTGTTCACAAGCCAAAATGATTAGATATGATTCATAGTGTAAGCATCTAAGAACAATGCAGGACAACCTTGAAACTCTTGATTGCAGGTTTGTTGATAGCTTTGAGTTGCCTCTCCAGTTCTTTCTTCTCTTCTTCGGATGGTATTGCTGCTTCAGTGAGCAACACAAGAGTGATTGTTAACAGAACCGGTAACACAAAGTTCTTGAAGGAAGCCATTGATTCTTATAACTTATTCTTGTCTTTCTTCTCCCCTCCCTCTTCTAAGATGTTAATCTAGAGATAACAAACAAGTTTGTATACTAAAGTTATATACTGTATATATAAATTTTTTTGTCAAGATAAAGTCTATATATAATGTTCATTAATTTAAAGAAAAAGTTAAGTACAGTTAATAAAAGGTAGTAAATACACTAGGCTTTTGACCATTTATATATATCTAAGATTGATCATTTTTAAAATCTGAGAAGGTCTCTACATATAAATTTTAGAATGGAAATCTGAGTTCATTTATTAAACTTATTGCTATTAATATGGTTCATTATGAAGTTTATTGCTATCCATCTGCATGTTTTGTATCAAAGAATACAAGACAACGTGAGACTGGAAGAAAAGGTCTTCATAAAAGATTTTGACTTTTGAGAACAAACAGTCCACAGGTGTACAAAGGACTGTGATTCCCATCCAGCCAATGGTACACCTAAGGGATATATTGGAATATAGGTTCAAAACCTTGTACAGAGAAAGCAAAGGGAAATGCAAGTATACTGATCCTAACTTATTATTCATCCAGCTCTGAATTTGTTCTTCAGAGCCTATGGCTACAAGTATACTGATTTGACATTCATCTTGTTGCTTCGTGAGCTTGCAAGTCTAACTTTGTTCCTTGTTCCATAGTGTAATATCAGTACTTAATATTCACCTGATTAATGCTCACTGTAGATGAGAAATTGCTATACGTGAAGAAGAAGAGAAATGTATAAGCAAAGATAAATACATGTACAGCCACAACTGCATATCATACTTCAGTCCATCTGCAAAATTAGTTCTTCTACTCGAGAATTTTTATAAAGACTAAAACCTGAATGAAGTGGATCATAGGCTAGCTACTTGTCAATGTCAACGCTAGGGGTGGGCGTTCGGGTACCCATTTGGGTTCGGTTTGGGTCTATTCGGGTTTTGGGTTTTCGGGATCAAAGATTTCAGTCCCATTCGGATATTTCTAAATTCCGGTTCAGGTTCGGTTCAGATCTTTGCGGGTTCGGTTCGGACCTTTGCGGGTTCGGTTCGGGTTCGGATAACCCATTTAAATTATTTTTAAAATTTTAAAATTCATTATATATTTTAAAATACTCAAAATCTATAAACAAAATAATATATTATATATAAATTTGAATAACACATGTAAAAATACGTAAACTTAACATATAAATTGGTTTGATTTGAATATTTGGATAGAGAATAAATAAATATTTTAAGTATTTTTGGTATTTTGAGTATACTTTAACAATTTAAGACATTTACTTTTGATTATTTGTATATATTTTCAAGTATTTTGGATAAGTTAAAGTATCAAATATATTTTGGATATTTTTTAATATACATTAAATCTAAAAAATAATTAATATATAGATTTATAAATCTATTTCGGGTACCCGAAATATTTCGGTTCGGATCGGGTTCGGTTCTTTAAATACAAAAATTTTAGACCCATTCGGATATTTAATCAATTTCGGTTCGGGTTCGGTATTACTTTTTCGGATCGGGTTCGGTTCGGTTTTTCGGATCCGGGTTTTTTGCTCAGCCCTAGTCAACGCAGTCCACTATATAATAACCATGTTCAGTCTGTCAATGCTCTAAGAATGAAACGATACCAGCTAAAGAGAGAAGGAAAATTATGCGATGTTTCCATCGCAACGCAAAATTATTCTTGAAGAAAATAGCTAGCTCTCTGATACCAATCGAAGTGATGGAAACGGAGCGATGAAAGAGCTATTGATTGAAACTCTTATCTAGTGGTAGAGAGGATTGAGCAAAACCCTAAAATCCAGAAAGTCCAAAGCCACAATTTTTCCTGTTTGTTTAAGAGAAAATAGCCATAAAAACTAACTTTTAAATTAAAGCTAAAAAAACTTTGAACTCATGTTTAAACCAAAAAAAATACTTCAATTTTTAAATATTGGTCATTTTAACTCTCATTTTTGTTGACTAGGCCATTTTATAAACTTGAAAAATCAACTGTTAAATCCTTAAACGTTTGTAACTCGATAAACGATGTTTTAAAAATGATTAAACATAAATGCAATGATGTCGTTTTACATTTGTAAGCATTTAAATTATCTCCTCTTTAATCTCTCAATCATCTAATATCGAAAACCCATAGCCATTGATAATGTAAAAGATGGATAAGACGATGGGGCTACTTCGTTGTTCGTCGTAATGAAAAATTTTAAGTAGAAAGTGTTAGGGAAGATACGATTGAACAACAAAATCAAGTCGGTGAATAAGGTGATTATGAAGATGATAGTGAGACTAATGAGAATGATAATGAGGTTAGAATAATGGTATTAGTGTCGAAGAAAATTTTTTAAGTAATATTTAAAATGACGTCGTTTAATAAGTTAACAAAGGTTTCCAGTCTAATAGTTGACTTCCGAGTTTCTAAAACGGCCGAGTCATAAAAAAATGATAGTTAAAATGGCTAACATTTAAAATTTGAGGTATTTTTTAGTTCAAACACAAGTTGAAAGTTATTTTGGCTTTAATTCGAAAATTCCGGGTTTTATTGGCAGTTTTCACATTTGTTTAACAAACCTTTTCTCTCATTTTTTTATTAGTGGGCCATAAAGGCCGGTTCAATAAACCATAGTCCTCATAACAGTAATGTTAATGCTATGATGCGTTGGGCTTTTAACGAACTTTTATTTCGGCCGTTCCAGTCTTTTTAGAGGTGTGAAACCTGTTCAAAATCAATCAAATTGTTTTTTCCTTGGATAACACTATCAATTTTTTTCTTCCAAAATTCTAATTAAAGAGAAAAAATATTTTAAATTCATCTACAGTTTTTATTCTAAAATCAAAATTTTTATCATCAGAAATATTTTTTAATATGAAAATTTTAAAAATAAATTGTTAAACTTACTAATAGCAGAAGGACAAGGAATAAACTTACCATCCACCCAACAAAATTGCTGGCAAAACGTTCTTTAGGCCCTCCAGCAACTGCTATGAATGCAAGACTGATTTGATCTTGTGAGACTTGTGGTTCCCACTCTAGTACAACTTTTAGGCCCGTAGTCAACCCTTCCAACCAAATATCCATAAAGAACAAAGAAAGTAAGAAACTAAGAAAATAAGAGTAGAGTTGGTACTCTCAAACTAATGGTTCTACTAACATAATATTGTCCAGTTCCATCAGTGTTTTTCTCTCTGCAATAAAATGTCTTGGGCCATTGAATCCCATTGATTTCAAACGCTGTGCATGGATAAGATCTTGCATTCATGTAGTCCTTTTAGCAATTACTGTTCCATCTGGACAATTTATCCCCTCTGGCAGAAGCAACAAGGTATTAACTTTACTTGAAATGTTGTTGCTTCTGATCCATTCAGGTACAATTGTTGGCTTAAGCTGCGTGTAATCCAATGTGTTCACATTGTCAATCATTCTCTAAAAAGCTTCTTCTTTGATACAAATGACAGAATAGGAAGATAAAATTTACAGAAAGTAATAAAACCTGAATATGGTGGTTTTTGAGCAGAGGAAGATCAAAGGCCAGTTGTTTGTGAATATGGATACAGTCAAATATGTCACACTGTTCTGTCTGTTCAAAAGCCAAAGTGGTCAGATAAGATTTATAGTGTAAGCATCAAAGAACAATGCAGGCCAACCTTGAAACTCTTGATTGCAGGTTTGTTGATAGATTTGAATTGCCTCTCCAGTTCTTTCTTCTCTTCTTTTCAGATGGTATTGCTTGGTGTTTCTCAGCTGCTTCGATGACCAACCCTAGAGTGGTTGTTAACAGAATCAGTAACACAAAGTTTTTGAAGGAAGCCATTGATTCTTATCTTTCTTCTCCCTCTTCTAAGATGTTCACTTAGAGAAAACAAACAAGTTTTTTCCACTAAAGACTATTTACAATGCTCATTAATTCATATCTAGTACTGTAACTTATAATTTATACACAAGTTAAGCATAGCAGAATCTCTATAATTTAATAATCGATAAATTAATAAACACTATATATTAATAAATTTATTCGGTCCCAAGTTGGACCGAATCAAAATATGACAGATATCGATAATATAATAAGATAATAAATTTTTAGAAAGTTTTATGTAGGTATATGGTCCCATCAAATCATAAATTAATAATATATCCATCTATACATTTTATATAAGTATAAACTAAACATTATTTTGTTGATTTTATATTCACAATGAAATTATCTCTATTTTTCTTTAAATTTCTATATATTTTGACAATATTTAGCAAAATTATATCGAAAATCACATTTGGATTCTATGAAACATAAAAATTTATACCGAACAATATAGTGAACAATATTAAAGTCTAATGTCTAAAATTTATATAATGTATATATAGTATAGAGTAACTTTTGTATTTTAAAAACAGAAATAGAAAAATAGAAAAAAAATTAAAAAATGATTTTTTTATAAATTAATAACTCTATAAATTAATAAAATATCATAGTCCCAACATTATTAATTTAAAGAATTTTCACTGTACATGATAAAAATAAATACGCTATGCTTTTGACCAAAAATATATATTTAAGACTGATCATACTTTTTCAATAATGGTCATTGTATTCTTAGCCATTGGAATATGTTAAGACTGATCATACTTCAGAATTTAAGAATATGTGAAGTATATGACTCTAAGAATGGAAATCTGACTTCATATATGAATTGTATTGCTATTAATATTATTAGAATGAAATATGGGTTCATTTATGAAGTTCATTGCTATCCATCTGCATATCTTGTATCAAAGAATACAAGACCCAACATGAGATTGGAAGAAAAGTCAAGATGTTCCTATTAAAGCTCTTATAGGTTTTGAGAACATACGGACTAGTAGGTGTATAAGGCTATAAGCGATGGTATGTATATTGAAACGTGGGTTCGAAATCTTGTATAATTTTTATTTTTCACAATTATTACTGTAGTTTGTTGAATGTGATACAACGGAAGCAAATGGAAATGCAACAAATCATTGACTTACAATTCAATCAGCTCTAATTCATTGAAAGTTGAAACTGTTCCTTAAAGCCTTTGGCGAGAACCACACTATGTTAAGGTTTCCCTTTACTCAGTGCTCACCCACGGGTAGTGCTGGGTTCGCAGGTCAACCCGCCCCGATCCGCCCCGCCCCGCCGCGGGTCGAATCATTTTTTCGATTCAAAAACTCGACCCGCATAACCCGCAAACAAAAACTTTTATATCCGCACCCGCCCCGCCAAAACCCGCGGGTAACCCGCCAAACCCGCGGGTAATATTAATTATATTAAAAATAGTTATTTTAATTAAAAATGATTATTTTCTAATTATATAATAATTATTTTAATTAAAAATAATTATTTTTTATTTATATAATAGTTATTTTTAAAAAATACTATTAAAAAAATATATTTATAATTAAAATTATACAAATATTTATTGTTTTTTATATATTTTACGAAAAATGTTTTTTTTTCAAAATTTTTTTTTTTAATTTGCGGGTTGGCGGGTACCCGCGATTCAAATTCGGCTGACCCGCACCCGCCCCGCTCAAAATAATCTCGACCCGCACCCGCACCCGCGATTTAAAAATTTCAAATGGTTCGACCCGCACCCGCCCCGCGGCGGGTCAAACGGGGCGGAGCCCGCGGACAATGATTAAAATTTCCAGCTCTACCCACGGGCAAACTAAAAAATAAGGAGAACAAGTAACTTAAACGTGATAAATAAAAAAAAACAGTTAAACTGTTGAGAACTAGATTGTGGATGTTCATAAATGATTTGTAATCTTTTCATTTATCTATGACGGTGTAATCTCCTATATAAGGAACCTCTATGTTATGAATAAAGATAGACTTTTCCACTACTTTTATAACACGTTATCAGCACGAAACTCTAAATCCCTAAGCTAATACCCAAATCAAAAAACCCAAAAACCCTAACCCTAACCCTAACCGGCGATCCGACGAACCCTAAACCCTGATCGCGTCTCTTGTTCCCGCATCTGTTCCAGCTCGCGTCCCCGATCAGCTTCAGCCCAAAGCGTTCCTGATCCTAGCTCAAACGTTCGCGACCCGAGAGCAGCTCTAGCACGCGACCTCTTCCTCGTTCGCGACAGCATTAGACAGCTCGGGTCCGACGAGCAGGGCGTTCCCGATCAAGCAACAAAGGACGTACGCGACCCGATAGAAGCGACTCGATCCATTCCAGCTCGTCTCCCGTTCCTGTCCAGCTCGCGGCTCAACTCCTTTGGTGGTCCGATTCAACAATCATCTAAGGTTAAAAGGTAATTCAAAACCTAAGAACCCATAATCGAACATGGATTGATTGATAAAGAATGAAATCCTAAAACCCTAATCTTTATGAATCAAAACCATAGGGTAATTGATCAAAAATCCTAATTGAGTAAATCGAAGCTCTAAAAGTTCGATACCCCAAATCCTAAATCATGTTCCTACATGATTAAAACCCCAAATCGGTTTTTACAAGTTAAAATCCGATAAACCCTAACCCTATATCTATAAACCCTAAATAATATAAGTATCAGAATTAATTATACTATAATTATCAAATCACATATTAAAACCCTAATCAAATATTTTGAAATCAAAACTGTTTTCGGTTTTGATCATTGAGGTTTTAAATCTGATTGAATCTGATGCTATGTTGCTAGAATTGTTTGACCGTTAAATTGATAGATTTATTTTCTCATTCTGCTTGGTTAATTGTTCATCTGATTTAAAATTGTTTAAACCGACCAGCCTGTTAAAACATTGATTGAATCCGATAGGTTGCTAGCTTGCTTTGCTTATATAATCCGATAGGTTGATAGATTGATTAAGGTTTACTTGTTTAAAATCCGAATGATCTGATTGCATGATTCTTGAGGTTTAATATCATCTGTTAGGATTGATAGTTTTGTAATCTGATCTGTTTTAAATAGAAACCCTAAATAATCCGTATGATAGGTTATATTGATCTGATTTGGATGTCTTTGAGAATTGAGAATCAGTATGCTAGGTTGATAGATTCATGATAAAATCTAATGTCTTGAGGTTTAAGATTGTATGCTAAGTTCGATTAAATTGATTGATCTGATTATATGTTTTTGAGGTTTGATAAATTCGGATACTAGATAAAATTATTTGCACATGGTTTATGCTAAATACAAATCGGCTTTGAAACTGATTCATTGAAATTCATGCTTGAAATCTATATTATAGTATTGCTAAAATCAGCCTTGAAACTGATTCATTGAAATTCATGCTTGAAATCTATATTCTAATATTGTTAAAATCAGCCTTGAAATTGATTGAGTGATTAATAAATCTTTTTACTAGTCTTGCTAAAATCCATTGATTGTTAAACCCTAATTGCATGATTAATTGAATCCGTTTTTGCTAGCTTGATAAACCATAATATTATGAGCACATAGAAATAGTATTGCTGAGACTTGCTAGAAATTGACTGATTGATTAAATGCCTTTAAGATTGATAGTCTCATTGTCCTCACAAGATTGAAATCCGAATTGATTGTTTTTAAGAGTAAGGCCGCATGAAAATTATACCTAAATATTGAGTGATATATTGTTTGAGATGTCGAAAATCAACCTGGATTTTGCTGCCCTAAATCTCTCTGGAGATAATTATTTACGGTGGGCATTGGATACAAAGATTATCCTAAAGTCAAAAAGACTTGGTGAATGTATCATAGAAGAAAATAATGCCAATGGGAAAGATTGATACATGGCAATAATAATTATTAGCCATCATCTTATTAAGAGTCTCAAAGATCAGTATCTGACTATAAAGAATCCTCTAGACCTTTGGACAAAGTTAAAAAAATCGAGATATGATCACCAAAGAACGGTGTTATTACCAAAGGCCCTATTTGATTGGAGGAATCCCAGAATCCAGGACTATAAGTCCGTGGATGAGTCTATTGCTAGCTGGGCAAAATAATGGATTACTGATGAGAAACAGTGAATTGAGACCTCCTGGATTAACCCCATTACATGATACCAATAAGGCGGCAGAAAAAAAAAAAAGGTAACCACGTCCAGAATGATAGACCACACGGTCATGGCCGTGGAGGGTGGAAAGGACGTGGCCATGGCCACTATAACACATTTGGCTGTGGGAATCACTATGGCAGAAGCCTTGGGTATCAACCCAATTTGAGCCATGGTCAAGGCCTCAAGGCAGTGGCCGTGGTATATCCTTTAAACCACAAAGCTTGACCAAATCAGTGTGCCATAGATGTGGAATGGGGAACCATTGGGATAAGATATGAAGGACACTCAAACATTTTTGTGACCTCTATCAAAGAGAGTCTGAAATGGAAGAATCCTGAAACCCACTTGGTCTATAAAGATGGTGAAAATAATTTCGAACATGATCAAGATGATCTTATGGAATATGAGACTTATGATTGCCTAAAAGAATCAAGTTGATAATCTGATTTCGACATCAAACTTGTGTAATTGCTTTGCTTGTATGCTTTCTCTGATTTTTATCTCCTTGAATTTATTTCTATTACATTGTCTGGTTAGATTAAATGAATGAATGATTTTTCTATATGAGTACACTGAAAAACGCCAATATAAGTACTAAAGCAGGTATCGCCAGTCTGAAAGAAGACTATGGCTAGGCTAATATATTATTGCCTAAGGGTATGCATCTAGAAATCAGTGATGCCTTATATTCACCCAGCTCTAAGAGCAAGAGCAGCCTATTGAGTTTTAAAGATATAAGAATGAATGGTTTCCATATTGAAACAATGGGCGAAGGAAACAAAGAGTTCCTTCAGATATATGTATAAAATCGTCCAAGGCCATAATAAGTCCTAAAGACTATACCTGCATTCTCTACTGACCTAGACTATGCATAGATCAGTATGATAGAGGCTAAAAGCCTGCGAAAATATACACTTTATGGCACGACCGGATTGGCCATCCTGGTCCAAACATGATGCGAAAATTGATATTCAAAAAGCACACATTAAAAGATAAGAAGAGTTATCCCAAAGAATCTCACGTGTGTAGCATGTACACAAGGGAAACTCATTAGGCCATCACTAGTAAAACGGCTACGAAACCCTTTTTCATAAATAAAGACTATATGTCTAGATAATACTGGTGAATACATGTCCCAAGCGTTTAAATGATTATGGTATGTCCATGGGGGTAAGTGTGGACAATTCTGTGATACATGTCCATACCAAGAACGGCTTGGCCGAAATATTTTAAAACGCAAATAGCTGATTGATAGGACCATAACTTATGAGGTCAAAACTCTCATTCACAGCTTGGGCCACACGAAATTTACATGCACCTAAGTTAATACACATCAGGCCATTTAGTGAGCATAGAATACCCCTATCACAATTATTAACGGGTCAAGAGCCAGACATACCCCATCATAAGACATTTGGATGTGCTGTCTATGTACTAATTGCTCCACCACAGAGAGCTAAGATGGGACCTCAAAAGGAGGATGGGGATATATGTTGGATATGATTATCCCACAATAATAAAGTACTTTGAGTCAACTATGGGTGATTATATTTTAGGCCAGGTACACGGATTATTTTAAGACCAGGAGGAGAAAAAAATAATAAAGTTGGTAAAAGAAATATAATGAAATCAACCATTAATATCTTGGCACATCAATATCTTGGCAAGATCCTCGGACAAAAGAATGTGAAATAGACGTCCAAAGATTATACATTTACAAAGCTAGCTAATCAAATGCCAGACACATTTGCTGACCCGAAAAAGAATGACTAAGTCATATATAAACCAGCTTGTAAAGCACCAACGAATTTGATGTCCAAGAAGAGACACAGTCAAGTTGCTACAGAGTCTAGACAACGTATGAAACGTGGTAGACCAAATAGGTTCCAAAAGATAAGAATCCTCGGAAACAAAAGAAAGGTGCAGAGAATGATATTCAAAATCCAAATCCGAGGTTACTAAGGAAACCATCCCAGACATGGAGATAAGGCCGGCTGGCTCTAAGGTACAGGTACCAAACAATGTAGCTTGGGATGCCAAGCTGCAAAGTATTAAAGGTCCTGATAATAATGAATCTCAATCGATTATATCATGACTGGAACATATGAAACTAATAAGGAATGTCGACATAAGATGATTTATTTGCATACAAGGTAGCACTTGAATTTATGAATATAAGCGAGGATCATGAACCCACGTCAATATAAGAGTGCGCACTCGTAGAACAGATTGGATTGAATGGAAACATGGGGTTAAATAGTTTAAGGAAGAAATGCGTATTTGGCCATATGATTAAGACGCCATATGATGTTAAAACCAGTGGATATAAATGGGTCTTGTGAGGAATAGAAATCGTGAGATATAAAGCTGATGTTGCACAAGGATTCTCACAAACACCAGTAATAGATTATGAGGAGACATACTCCCATGTGGTGGATGCAACTACTTTTATATTTCTCATAAGTCTGGCTATATAAGAGAGAAAATTAGACTTGCAGCAAGTTGATGTAGTGACTGCATATTTATATGGTCCACTGGATAATAAAAGTACTAGAGGGTATTGAGCTGAAAGTACATCAAGTTCTCAAGAACAATATTGATAACCATCAAAGTATATGATCTGAATATCCTAGGAACCTCTGGATACAATTTTCCAAACAGTTGAATATCTCAAGAAAGAGTTTGAGATGAAAGATCTTGGAAAAAACAGTTTTGTTTGGGATTACAGCTTCAGTACATTAACAAAGAAATCCTTGTGCATCAAATAGTATATACAGAAAAGGGTACTCAAGAGATTTAATACGGACCAATCTCATCCATTATCTAGTACATGGGCGTGAGATCACTTGTTCTGGACACTGATCCATTCAGTCCAAAGGTGGACGATAAAGAAGTCCATTTAGTCATGAGATGGATGATGCAGAAATCTTGTTTTAGACAATGATATGATTGGTCCATAAGAAGGACGATGAAGAAGCCTTTGATTTTGGTGTATTTTATACTAACCAGCCCAAAGAGGGGTTATTTGGTTTTGTTGATTTGTTTTCAGACATGTTATGTTTTACACATGGTGGTACACACATATCACAACAACATCATCCAAGATTTCTTGTGTGTGTATTTGAGGTCGATGACTCAATATGTTCGATCAGATTGTGGCTTGACCGATGGTAAAGAAGAACCAACTATCATGTTCGAGGACGAAGCATATTATGCCCAAGATCTTCATCACCCACAGATTGCAGAAAATTGGAGAGGTCCGAGGGACCTTCAGTAATGTCCAAATCAGGGGGAGTAATGTGTGTTGTACTCTTTTTTCTTCACCATAGTTTTGTCCCAATTGGGTTTTCCTAGTAAGGTTTTAATGAGGTAATATTAAAGTACATTACAAGCTCTAAATGGTTATGTCATCCAAGGGGGAGTGTTATGAACCAGATTGTGGATGGCTCATAACCAAGAGATTATGATTTGTAATCTTTCCATTTATCTATGACGGTGTAATCTCCTATATAAGGAACCTCTATGCTATGAATAAAGATAGATTTTTCCGTTACTTTTATAACATAAACGACAATGTTCCTTGCCCTAAGAAACATATCTTCTTTTTTTTTGAAAAAATCTTGTTACTAAGAAACATATCTTGAATACATTAAAGTGGACAATTCATAGGTATTGTTGTAAGCCACAACTGCACATCTTTTTCTTTTTTTCTGGTCAAAGCCACAACTGCACATCTACTTCTACTTCAGTAATTAGTTTTTTAAGAATTTCTAAAGACTGAAACCTGAATAAAGTGGTTCTTGAGCAAAGGATGATCAAAGGCTAGCTAGTTATTAATGTCTACGCAGTCCAATATATCATCATGTTAAGTCTGCCGAATGCAAAAGCAATAAACTTTGATTTGATCCGAAAAAGAAAGCAAGTCTGGTCGCATAAACACAACCAAAATTTATGAACATGACTATCATATTTGTAGAAAGACTAACTTTCACCGGCTTTTAGAATTAAAGCCACAAAGTTATAGACCATGATCACCCATGTTAATTAGGAAACTAAAGCAGTTAAAAGGGAGAAACTTTAACTTCCTCTTTGGAAATCTCATATTTTAAACATAGAAACCGATAACAAAATTACAGAATCAAGTGAAATGGATGCTTCCATTGCATCAATTGGTATCAGAGCCGTGCAAAATTCCTCTTTGACTGACGAGAACTAATTAGCATGGCTTTGACACCAATCGACGTGATGAAAACGAGGCGATGGAACTATTGAGAGCTATCGACACAAACCCTAATTAATGTATATATACAGTGGTAGAGGAGGTTAAGCAAACCCTAAAATCCAGAAAGCCCAAGCCTTATTACTATTTTCCCTATTTAACAAACCTTTTCTTCTTTTTTTAGTGGGCATGCCATTACTTTTTAATGAATACTAGATCTCGACCCGCACAACCGCGCGGATTTTTGTTTTAATTTATTTTTATATAAATATATTTTTTTCAATTCTATATTGGTATATATTATAATATATACTAGTATAACCTACTGTGCTGCGCACGGGCAAACAATGTATATGTATATATTGTATAATATATATTAAAATATTTGATCAAAAAAAAAATATATAATAAATTTTGGTGTTTATATTTTAAAACAATCCAATCTGAGCTCAAATTGAAAAAAAAAAATTATTGAACTCTTTCTCGAAACAAAATAAATCTATACAAATGAAACAAATCAAGCTAAAGGATATATCTTGCACAAAAAAAAAATAAGAGTCGTTTTAGTTTTTTATGAAGATGTACGAATTAAGTAACGTTATATAAAACACACAAAAATGTATACATGTTGAACCTAGAGTTAGAAAAATAACATCATCACATTTCTATAAAAATAAACACAAGAATAGAAAAGAAATACCAACCTGATGATTACGTCAGTAGACAGTAGACATGAGTTTGTTTCCCTACCATCCGAGTTTCTTAAACCCATTTTTGCCTTCTAGTAGTAGTTATCACCACATTTTCCTCTATTTTTTCTTGTGGTGCTTCTAAAATTTCTTCGGGCCTTGTAGGTGTGTTCCGTAACTCTTGTTCCCTAAATGATCACCATCACAAGAAATAAAACATATTCCAGCAATGGTAATTGATTTAGTCCACTTGGAAATGTATCAGTAACCTATTTTGTTAACGTTGCATTTTTCATCATGCAGTATGTAGTTTTGCCAATACACTACAACAAAATAGCAAGGATACATAGGGAAAAAATCGTCGGAATTTCGTCGGAATAACGTTATTCCGACGACATACCGACGAAACAAGTCCTCGGAAATAATTCCTCGGAATTTCTTCTTTCCTCGGAAATCCCTCGGAATTTTCCGACGGAATTCCGAGGAAACAAATTTCCGAGGAAACAAATTTCCGAGGAAATTCCGAGGATCACTAGTTTGTCGGAAATCTCCTCGGAATATACCGAGGGAGAACGTCGTCGGGATATTTCCTCGGAAGTTTATCGATCGATGCGTTTTTGGACATATATCCATCGATCGATCCGTTTATAAAAAAACGTTCGGAATATACCGAGGAAAGGTGTCCCTCGGTATATTCCGAGGAAGATGTCCCTCGGTATATTCCGAACGTTTTTATAAACAGATCGATCGATGGATATATGTCCAAAAATGCATCGATCGATCGAGTAAAAAATATAATTAATTTCCTCGGAATGTAAAAAATATTAATTTTTTTAAAAAATTAAATTTTTTGAAATTTAAATTCGAAAATATAAAATTAAAATTAAAATTGAAATCATATTAGTTAATATTCAAAGTTTCACAAATAAAAATAAAACATTAAGAGTTTTTGCAAAAAAAAAAAAACTACGGGTCTGGCACGTCCGGGAACACCTCGTTCGGGTACATCCTCTGCATCATCTCCATCATTTGCTGGTTCAGCCTCCTCTGTGCCTCATAGCCCGCCTGTTGAGCCGCCATCTGGGTCTCCAACAAAGATATGAGATCATCCTTGTCCTTCAAGGATGCTGTCGAGGCCGAGTCTGATCATCATGAGACCTGTAAATTAAAAAAATATATTTAATAAATACATAAATATATAAATTATTTTTTTTTAAAAAAAAAATCCCAAATAATTTAATCACAAAAAAAGATTTATAGATATTAAAAAATATTTAATAAATATATAAAAATAGTTCTAATAAACAAAAAATAGTTTTAATAAATAAAAAATAATTTAATAATTACAAAAAATAGTTTTAATAATAAATAAAAAATAGTTTAATAATAGTTTTTAATCACAAAAAAAGTTTTATAGATATTAAAAATGTTTTGTAAAATCCAAAAAATCGAATTTATATACAAAAAAGATTTTGTAAAATCCAAAAAATCGAATTTATATAGAAAAATCGTTTTGTAAAATACAAAAATCAATTTTATATACAAAAATCGATTTTATAATACAAAAAATAAAAAAATTATAAAAAAAATTCTAAATCAATTCAACAAAACAAATTATTCAACCAAATCACAATTCTAAACCTATTATACAACCAAATCACAATCCTAACCAATCACCCTAACAAAAATCTATCAAAACTAAACAAAAACCTAACAAATAGAACCTAAGAGAGTGGGATAGGGTCCTTACATGATTTGTGTAAGAGAAGGGGGAGATCGCCAGAGATATCGTCGGATTTCAGGGGGAAATCGCCGGAGAGAAGAGAGGAGTCGCGCAGAGGAAGAAGAGAGAAATGGGGTAGAAGAAGGGGCTCGTGGTTATAAAACCTAGGGTCCGACGGACATTATCCGTCGGAATTCCGTCGGAATTCTAATTTCAATTTTCGCAAAATATTTGCCCGTTAAAATGAAAATATTCCGAGGAAATTCCGACGGATAGTAAAATATCCGTCGGAATTTCCTTGGAATATTCCGAGGAAATACCGAGGAACTAGTGTTTGGGGTTTCAAAACATCAATTTTTTTTGCCGTATTTCATTTCTTATACAATTGTAATGCATACCATTGACGATTCTTTGTATAGATGAGCATAAACCATGAAATAACAAATTTCAAAACTAATTGAAAGTATTCCCTTTACCGTTCATTATAAGGTATAAGTGTTTCTATTATGTTGTGGGATTTCGTTCATACAATCGGAAAAGTGTTAATTATACGGTAAGGAACAAATTTTTGACTTCATAATGAACGTAAGACACTTAATAAGGGTTATATAGGTGTTATTCAAACAGCAAAACGTTGTTTTCGGTTTAAAAACCCTATTTCCTCGGAATTTCCTCGGAATATTCCGAGGAAATACCGAGGAATTAGTGTTTGGGGTTTCAAAACATCAATTTTTTTTGCCGTATTTCATTTCTTATACAATTGTAATGCATACCATTGACGATTCTTTGTATAGATGAGCATAAACCATGAAATAACAAATTTCAAAACTAATTGAAAGTATTCCCTTTACCATTCATTAAAAGGTATAAGTGTTTCTCTTATGTTGTGGGATTTTGTTCATACAATCGGAAAAGTGTTAATTGTACGGTAAGGAACAAATTTTTGACTTCATAATGAACGTAAGACACTTAATAAGGGTTATATATGTATTATTCAAACCGCAAAACGTTGTTTTCGGTTTAAAAACCCTATTTCCTCGGAATTTCCTCGGATTATTCCGAGG
Organism: Brassica napus; assembly: GCF_020379485.1. Classification (NCBI taxonomy): domain Eukaryota; kingdom Viridiplantae; phylum Streptophyta; class Magnoliopsida; order Brassicales; family Brassicaceae; genus Brassica; species Brassica napus. The sequence continues at coordinate 17,598,943 of NC_063444.1, read as the reverse complement.
GAATTCCGAGGAAACCATTTTCTTCCTCGGAATTCCGTCGGAATATTCCGTGGAAATTCCGAGGAACTAGTGTTTGGGATTTTAATACGTCAATTTTTTTTTAAACGGATCGATCGATGGATATATGTACCAAAACGCATCGATCGATAGAGTATATCAGGTGTTCCTCGGAATTTCCTCGGAATATTCCGAGGGTTTTCCGAGGAAACAGGGTTTGGGGTAACAATGTGATCGATCGAGAACAAAATCTCGTACGTTTTTTTATAAACGGATCGATCGATGTATATATATCCAAAAACGCATCGATCGATCACTAAGATGGACCAAAGCGTAACAATGTGATCGATCGATTAGATTATCCCATCGATCGATCGAGAATCTTAAGCGTTTCTCGGAATGTCCTCAGAAAATCTTGTAAGTTTTTTATAAACGGATCGATCGATGGATATATGTCCGAAAACGCATCGATCGATCACTAAGATGGACCAAAGCGTAACAATGTGATCGATCGATTAGATTATCCCATCGATGGATCAAACACAATCTCGGGAGCCTTTTTTTAAACGCATCGATCGATCCGTATTTGTACAAAAACGCATCGATCGATGCGTGTGCGGGAAACAGAATTATAAGGCAAAACCCGAACTTTTTGGATCAAAACCTCAGAACTCTCATCCCCTTCGATTAAATCCTGCTGACAGACCGAGGAAATTCCGACGAAATTCCGACGCCAACGGCTAGTTCGTCGGAATTTCCTCGGAATTTTGTAAAATCCCCCAACGGCTCTCCAACAGCTATAATATTTCCTCGGAATTCATCGATTTTTTCCGAGGAACACATTTTTCCTCGGAATTTCCTCCGAATATTCCGACGGATTGATATTTCCTCGGAATTCCGTCGGTATATTCCGGGGAAATTCCGAGGAAACCAAATTTTGTGTTTCCTCGGAAATCCCTCGGGATATTCCGGGGATTTCATTTTCCTCGGAATGTCCGTCAGAATACCGTTGTTTTCTTGTAGTGATATCTAAAAGAGCAAAAGAAAATAAAAAGGTTATAAGAAAATTAGAATGAAAAAATTATGATAAAGAAATTCAAGATAAAAAAATTATGATTAACCTTCGTCCTGTTATAAAAGTAATGGAAAAGTCTATCTTTATTCATAACATAGAGGTTCCTTATATAGAAGATTACACCGTCATAGATAAATGAAAAGATTACAAATCATAATCTCTTGGTTATGAGCCATCCACAATCTGGTCATAACACTCCCCCTTGGATGCCATAACCATTTAGAGCTTGTAATGTGCTTTAATGTTGCCTCATTAAAACATATCCAGGAAAACCCAATTGGGACAAAACCATGGTGAAGAAAAAAGAGTACAACACACATTATTCCCCCTGATTTGGACATTACTGAAGGTCCCTTGGACCTCTCCAATTTTCTGCAATCTGTGGGTGATGAAGATCTTGGGCAGAATATGCTTCGTCCTCGAACATGATAATTGGTTCTTCTTTACCATCGGCCATGCCACAATCTGATCGAACATATTGAGTCATCAACCTCAAATACACACACACGAAATCTTGGATGATGTTGCTGTGATATGCGTGTACCACCATGTGTAAAACATAACCTGTCTGAAAACAAATCAACAAAACCAAATAACCCCTCTTTGGATTGGTTAGTATAAAATAAACTAAAATCAAAGGCTTCTTCATTGTCCTTCTTATGGACCAATCAGATCAGTGTCTAAAACAAGACTTCTGCATCGTCCATCTCAGGACTAAATGGACTTCTTTATCGTCCACCTTTGGACTGAATGGATCAGTGTCCAAAACAAGTGATCTCACGCCCATGTACTAGATAATGGGTGGTACTTGTCCATATTAAATCTCTTGAGTACCCTTTTCTGTATATACTATTTTATGCACAAGGATTTCATTGTTAATGTACTCAAGCTGTAATCCCAAACAAAACTTTGTTTTCCAAGATCTTTTATCTCAAACTCTTTCTTGAGATATTCAACTGTTTGGAAAATTGTATCCAGAGGTTCCTAAGATATTCAAATCATATACTTTGATGATTATCAATATTGTTCTCGAGAACTTGTTGTACTTTCAGCTCAATACCCTCTAGTACTTTCATTATTCAGTGGACCATATAAATATGCAGTCACTACATCAAGTTGCTGCAAGTCTAATTTTATCTCTTATATAGCCAGACTTATGAGAAATCTAAAAGTAGTTGCATCCACCACATGAGAGTATGTCTCCTCATAATCTATTACTGGCCTTTGTGAGAATCCTTGTGCAACATCAGCTTTATATCTCACGATTTCGATTCCTCACAAGACCCATTTATATCCAATGGTTTTAACATCATATGGCGTCTTAATCATATGGCCAAATACGTCTTTCTTCCTTAAACTATTAAACTCCACGTTTCCATTCAATCCAATATGTTCTACGAGTGCGCACTCTTATATTGATGTGGGTTCATGATCCTCGCTTATATTCATAAATTCAAGTGCTACCTTGTATGCAAATAAATCATCTTATGTTGACATTCCTTATTGGTTCCATTATGTTCCAGACATGATATAATCGATTGAGATTCATTATTATCAGGACTTTAATACTTTGCAGCTTGGCGTCCCAAGCTACATTGTTTGGTACCTGTACCTTAGAGCCGGCCGGCCTTATCTCCATGTCTGGGATGGTTTCCTTAGTATCCTCGGATTTGGATTTTGATTATCATTCTCTGCACCTTTCTTTTGTTTCCTAGGATTCTTATCTTTTGGAACCTATTTGGTCTACCACGTTTAATACGTTGTCTAGACTCTGTAGCAACTTGACTGTGTCTCTTCTTGGACATAAAATTCGCTGGTGCTTTACAAGCTGGTTTATATATGACTTAGTCATTCTTTTTCGGGTCAGCAAATGTGTCTGGCATTTGATTAGCTAGCTTTGTAAATGTATAATCTTTGGACGTCTATTTCACATTCTTTAGTCCGAGGATCTTGCCAAGACATTGATGGTTGATTCCATTCTATTTCTTTTACCATTTTTTTACCAGCTTTATTATTTTTCTCCTCCTGGTCTTAAAATAATCCGTGTACCTGGCCTCAAATATAATCACCCATAGTTTGCTCAAAGTACTTTATTATTGTGGGAGAATCATATCCAACATATATCTCCATCCTCCTTTTGAGGTCCCATCTTAGTTCTCTGTGGTGGAGCAATTAGTACATAGACATCACATCCAAATGTTTTATGATGGGGTATGTCTGGCTCTTGACCCGTTAATAATTGTGATAGGGGATATCTATGCTCACTAAATGGCCTTATGCATATTAACTTAGGTGCATGTAAATTTCGTGTGGCCCAAGCTGTGAATGGGAGTTTTGACCTCATAAGTTATGGTCTATCGATCAGCTATTTGCGTTTTAAAAGATTTTGGCCAAGCCGTTCTTGGTATGGATATGTATCACAGAATTGTCCACACTTACCCCCATGGACATACCATAATCATTTAAACGTTTGAGACATGTACTCACCAGTATTATCTAGAAATATAGTCTTTATTTATGAAAAAGGGGCTCGTAGCCGTTTTACTGGTGATGGCCTAATGAGTTTCCCTTGTGTATATGCTACACACGTGAGATTCTTTGGGATAACTCATCTTATCTTTTAATTTGTGCCTTTTGAATATCAATTTTTGCATCATGTTTGGACCAGGATGGCCAATCCGGTTGTGTCATAAAGTGTATATTTTCGCAGGCTTTTAGCATCTATCATACTGATCTATGCATAGTCTAGGTCAGTAGAGAATGCAGATATAGTCTTTAGGACTTATTATGGCCTTGGGCGATTTTATACATATATCTTAAGGAACTCTTTGTTTCCTTCGCCCATTGTTTCAATATGAAAACCATTCATTCTTATATCTTTAAAACTCAATAGGCTGCTATTGCTCTTAGAGCTGGGTGAATATAAGACATCACTGATTTCTAGATGCATACCCTTAGGCAATAATATATTAGCCTAGGCATAGTCTTCTTTCAGACTGGCGATACCTGCTTTAGTACTTATATTGGCGCTTTTCAGTGTACTCATATAGAAAAATCATTCATTCATTTAATCTAAGCAGACAATGTAATAAAAATAAATTCAAGGAGATAAAAATCAGAGAAATCATACAAGCAAAGTAATCACACAAGTTTGATGTCGAAATCAGATTATCAACTTGATTCTTTTAGGCAATCATAAGTCTCATATTCCATAAGATCATCTTGATCATGTTCCAAATTATTTTCACCGTGGGTTTCAGGATTCTTCCCTTTCAGACTCTTTTTGATAGAGGTCACAAAAATGTTTGGGAGTCCTTCATATCTTAGCCCAATGGTTCCCCATTCCACATCTATGGCACACTAATTTGGTTGAGCTTTGTGGTTTAAAGGATATACCACAGCCACTGCCTTGAGGCCTTGACCATGGCTCAAATTGGGTTGATACCCACGGCCTCTGCCATAGTGATTCCCACGGCCAAATGTGTTATAGTGGCCATGGCCAAATACTTTCCACCCTCCACGGCCATGACCGTGTGGTCTATCATTCTGAACGTGGTTACCTTTTTTTTTTTTTTTTTTTTTCTACGGCCTTATTGGTATCAGGTAATGGGTTTAATCCAGGAGGTCTCAATTCACTGTTTCTCATCAGTAATCCATTATTTTGCCCAGCTAGCAATAGACTCATCCACGGACTTATAGTCCTGGATTCTGGGATTCCTCCAATCAAATAGGGCCTTTGGTAATAACATCGTTCTTTGGTGATCATATCTCGATTTTTAACTCTGTCCAAAGGTCTAGAGGATTCTCTATAGTCAGATACTGATCTTTGAGACTCTTAATAAGATGATGGCTAATAATTAATATTGCCATGTATCAATCTTTCTCATTGACATTATTGCCTTCTATGATACATTCACCAAGTCTTTTTGACTTTAGGATAATCTTTGTATCCAATGCCCACCGTAAATAATTATCTCGAGATAGATTTAGGGCAGCAAAATCCAGGTTGATTTTCGACATCTCAAATCATATATCAATCAATTTTAGATCTCATAAAATATTTAACATACGGCCATAAACAAGACATGCTATCAAGTCAATACATTTCTACTAAGCAAACAAGCCACACGGCCAAAGGTGATATAATGCAATAAGGCCACACGGCCAAAGTGATATATGATGCATAATAAGTCACACAGATTTATCAAGCAAGGGTATCGACCAAACAAGCAATTTCTATATGTTTTCATGCGGCCATATGGTTAAAATGCAAACCTAGCATACTGATTCTATATGTACAGGAGTGAAATTATGGAACCTCAATTTAAAACAATCAGATCATGCAAAGGTGATAATAATCAGATCATGCACATAACATAAACATGTTGGTCAGGATGATATATGATGCAAACTGGCCACACGGCCAAGTCAAAGATCAAGCCACACAGATACTTAATGCAATCAATTCATTACCTAGCATAAGATTCTAGATGTAATTGCAATCAATCAATGAGATCAAGCTAGGTATGAATGCAATAAGGCCGCACGGCCTTGAGGTATGATCAAGTCTAGAACAATTAACCTAGCATGCAGTTTCAGATTCAACCGGATTATACAGTTTCAGATTCTATATCAAAACAATCAAGACTAGGTTATAAGGAAACACTTATCCTAAAAGGTGGTTTCAGTTTAAAACAAGCAAAACGATTTCAATTCATTCAGATTCGAGTTTAAACAATCTTAGCAACAATTCTAGGTGATCAAAACAATCAATGAAGATTCAAATTCAAACAATCAAAACCGGTTTTCAAATTAGGGTTTAGGGTTTCGAGTTTGATCTTAGATCAAAGGGGTTTGATTTGAGATTCAAAACCATTAAAGATTTTGATTTTAATTGATCAATAGATCAATCTCGATTTAGGGTTTGGGGTATCGAATTTTTGAGCTTCGATTTACTCAATTAGGTTTTGATCTATTACCCTATGGTTTTTATTCATAAAGATTATGATTTTAGGGTTTCATTCTTTATCAGGAAATCCAAATTCGATCATAGGTTCTTAGGTTTCGAATTACCTTTAACTTAGATGATTGTTGAAACCGGACCACCAAAGATTATGAACCGCGAGCTGCAACACAAACGGGAACGAACGCGAGCTATCCGCGAGCTGGACACGAGCTGATCGGGAACGCCGTGATCGTCGGGAACGCGAACGGTATGCTTGTGCGCCAATCGCTATCGGCTTGCGGACGTCTGATCGGGAACGCGAGCTGTCCGGGATGCGGGCTGAGGCTGAGATCGGACTGAGATCGTCTGAAGCTGAGACGGGGACGCGAGCTGGAACAGACGCGGGAACAAGAGACGCGATCGGGATTAGGGTTCGTCGGTTCGCCGGCTAGGGTTAGGGTTTTAGGGTTTTTATCGATTTGGTTTCTTAGCTTAGGGATTTAGAGTTTTGTGCTTATAATGTGTTATAAAAGTAATGGAAAAATCTATCTTTATTCATAACATAGAGGTTCCTTATATAAGAGATTACACCATCATAGATAAATGAAAAGATTACAAATTATAATCCCTTGGTTATGAGCCATTCACAATCTGGTTCATAACACATCCCTAATTTTGCAGTGCGCTTGCTTACCAGTCATCCACATCAAATGTTTGTTCTTCTTTTTTTCAGTTCACAAGAATTTCTTTGAAGACCATTGAGTTACCTCTGTCTGGCCAGAGACCATGTTGATCTGAATCCAGAATTGCTGTTGGCAGTATATATACGACCATTAGAAAGTTTCGATCTATTTGGTTAGAAATTGAAATTTCATCACACGTTCACAGAGAGTCAATGAACGCTTTACAAAGAACTGAATTTATGTGCAAGTAAAGATTAACGGTTACAAATGTAGTGAGATGATGGCGTAGTGGGAAAATATTAGGAGTTTTTATATTAAAAAAATATGTAAAAATTAGTTAACACACGAGACGGTTTTTCATTTTAATATTTTGCATTTTGGATTTTTCTTTAAATTGTAAAATAAGTGTCATGTGTCAAAAATTTGTTGGTCATGTGACTTGTGATTTAGTATATAAAGGATATGTGTCTATCAATTTTCAAAACATAATAAGTTTAAGTTGTATTTTTTCATTGAATAGATTGTTTCAAACTTTCACATGTATTTGTATCTTCTTCTATATATATATTTTCGGATTATTATTTCATAATTAAAATCGTAACTATATGTATATAAATATTAGTAAAATATTGTTTTATTGTCATATTCAAAGATATTGTAACATTTCACAAATTTAGAAAGTTTTTATAAAAATTAAACTTTTCGCTTCATAGATTTATATTATCGAGTAAATAATTAAATATTTAGTTTTTGTTTAATTTTAAAAATAAACTATATAGTTTAAAATTTGTTTTCATTGGTCTAAGGTAGTGAAAGATTAATCATTGTTAGATAATATGATTTTTGTTATTTAAAAAAATCTTTATAATTTTAAAAGTTAACATCGACAAATATTTAAATATTTAACATATGGAGGTATAGTTTTACAACATTAAATTATATCTATTTAATTATATCTATAAATCCAATGAATCATCTATTGTTTAAATCCAACTATTGATAGCCCAATAAAAATTTCCCGTATATTAACTGGTTTAACCTATAACTAATGCCCGAGATGAAAAAATAAAATAGTTGACGGGATTCATATTTCCGAAGAAGAAGATGTTGCCATGGGAGGCAGATGCATTGAAGAAAAGCAAAGTTAAATCGATTGATCAGGCAAAAAAAGAAGAAATCTTCAATCAATAAAGATTTTAAAACAAAGGAATATCAAAACAGAGATGAAACTTTTTGTGATCTGTAAATTTAGTTGAGAGATGAATTGAACCTTTAGGGCATATGAGCCTCTATTGCTGGATATTCAGCAGAGGCAGAGGCAACAACTTAGGTCTTCTATGATGGCTGAGAAAGATGAAAAACTCTCTTTCTTCCTCGAGATGAGAGGCGTGAGAAAGAGCATGATAATTTTCTTCTCAACAATCATCATGTCTTCTGATTTGGGTATGGTTCTGTACGTTCAAAGTTTAAAACTTCTCCAGTGTTCAATATCTCAAGTGATGGTCCAGCAGGAAAGAAAGGTCCTCAATTCTGCAGGCTACAAAAATGACAATGAATGGTAACTTCTTCGCCACAGTTTTTTTGTGAGCTAACAGATTTACATGTTGTTGAGGAGATGATTGACCCAGAAGCAACGTTTTCAAATGAGGAAGGAGATGTGAGTGAAGGTGGCGAGTTCCTGGAGCACTGGAAGAAGTAAAACTGGTCGTTGAAAATATGGCTTACGACGTTGACAGCTAGGCTTTAGCTATACTCTTTGAGAAATTCTCACAGTTAGTTTCTTCTTCTGCTTAGATGAGCCTCAGTTGTTGTGTTTAAGTTTATCGTGCTTTGCTTAATGTCATGTATGTTCTCTGCATTGCAATTTGAGTCATGTATGATGTATGAGTCAAATGGATGAGATAAAGTCAAGTTCTAAGCTTTTGTTATGTTTTGAGCATCTCTGGTTTGAAATAGTTATTGCAGTGTTCACAATTTTGTGGATTGAATCTATCTATATATGTTGACATTAGATGAAACTTTCATACTTTTGGTATATGTTTAGATAGTTGATGTTATTCTTACTTCTTACATTTATTTACTTCAAGAGATATATACAATATATATAGGGAAACCGACAAGAGTCGTGGGTTTGGATTTGTGACAATGAGTATAGTGAAAGAAGCTCAGACAACGGTCTAGAAGTTCAACCATTATGTAAATTTATATGTATCATATATCTGAAGTCTCTCCACGAAGGAACATAGTCCAAAATCGTGTTGTTTTAAAATCAATAAACCAAGTCATCTTAGGGGCTTTTCGTTTCACCATCTGTCATCTCCATCCAGATGATCCATTTGTATGATCTATTCAGATGATCCATTTGTATGATCTATTCAGATGATCCATTCAGATTTTTGAGAGTGTTTGTTTGTCCATCTAGATGAATCATCTAAATAAATTTTATGTTTGTTTCTTTATTTTCATTTCCATCCAAATGAGTTTAGTAAACAAATTACCAAAATACTCTTGTCTTGATTTAATCATATGTTAAAATTTACTACAATAATAACTTCTAATAAACAAAAAAAATTGATAATCATGTATTTGAAAAAAAACTTTAGAGTTTCAAACTAAAAGAGTATTAATAATAAACCAAATGTAACTTCGGTTTTGGCGGAAAACGAATTTTTTCGGTTTTGACGAAAAACAAGATTTTTTTATTTTGACGGGAAAACGAGATTTTTCGATTTTGGCGGGAAAATACAATTTTGGTTTTGGCGAGAAAATGTATTTTGCGGTTTTGGCGGGAAAACGAGATTTGTCGGTTTAAGCGGGAAAAAGCATTTTTCGGTTTTTGCGGGAAAACGAGATTTTTTTTTGGTTTTGGCGGGAAAATACAATTTTTGGTTTTTGCGAGAAAACACGTTTTGTGGTTTTGGTGGAAAAACGCGTTTTTGCGGTTTTGAAGGGAAAACGAGATTTTTGGTTTTGGCAGGAAAACACGTTTTTAGGTTTTTGCGGGAAAACAAGATATTTCGGTTTTGGCAGGAAAACGACAATTTTTGGTTTTGGTGAGAAAACACGTTTTCCGATTTTGGCGGGAAAACACGTTTTTGCGTTTTTGGCGTGAAAACGCGTTTTTGTAGTTTTGGCATGAAAACACGTTTTTCGGGTTTCGCGGAAAATGCGTTTTGGCGGGAAAATATGTTTTTTCGGGTTTCGCGGAAAATGTGTTTTGGCGGAAAAATATGTTTTTTGCGGTTTTCACGAGAATTAGTTTTGGCGGGAAATGCATTTTGATGAGAAAACACATTTTTCGGTTTTGGCGGGAAAACACATTTTGTGGTTTTGGCGGGAAAACGTGTTTTTGTGTTTTGGCGGAAAAATGCGTTTTGGGGTTTTAGCGTGAAAACGTGTTTTTGTGATTTTGGCATGAAAATACGTTTTTGCAATTTTGGTGGGAAAACAAGTTTTTGCAATTTTGTGCGGAAATGCATTTTTAGGGTTTTGGCGTGAAAAATTTGATTTTAGGTTTTTGCAGGAAAATTCGTTTTTGTGGTTTTGTCGGTTTTCGTGTGTAACAAAATGATATTATGTTTATGTTTGTAATTTTTGAATTACATCAGGGGCATAATAGATATTATACCATATTGAATGAACCATCTCCATCCAAATGGTCTAAATTGGATCAGTTGAATGGACTTTAAAATGAAGCCTAAATTTCCGAAAGTCATCCGGATAAGTTGCACTTTTAGTGCCTAAACGAACAAAACTCTCATCTCCATCCAGATGGCTCATCTGGATGGAGAAACGAACAGGCCCTTACATGTATGGTAATTACTACGTTGCACGGAAGCTTCATCGGACGTTCGTTTCCCGCTTCGGAACCGGAATCGGAACCTTCTGGAAGCTTACAGAATCTCGCTTCCAAAATTTTTCTAAAATATTCTCTTTAAAAACACGTTGGAAGCTTACGATTCTGGAATCACGCTTCTGTTCTTTAAAAAAAAAACACAATGTCTTATATTAATAAAAATATAAAATTATAGTTTTAAATTTATATAAAATCCAAATTTTAATAATATTGAATAGAGAGAATAGAAATATACAAATATTAAAATTAATACTATAAATTATCTTTATGCATTGAGGTTTTTATTAAAGCTAAATCATATATTCAAATATATTATGTCAATTAATTATAAAGTATTAAAAATAATTAATATGATAATATATTTTAAATTTAATTTATATGTATTTTCACAGTTTTAATATGAAATCATTACAAAATTATTATAAATGAATAAATGCTTTATTTTAAATTTAAATCATATAATTTTTAGTTAAATTAGTTTAAAAAATCTTATATATGTGTATATATATATATATATACGCTTCCAACACGTACTCGCTTCCTAATTTTTTAAAAAAATCTCGCTTATGCGCTTCCGCTTCTACGTACCCGCTTCCGTTTCCATTTAACATGGTAAACATCGTTACTTTCTAACGAAAAAATAATATTTTTGAACATTTGATTTTGGTAAAGTACATTCATTTCATTAAATATTATAATAGATTCGCAAAATTTGAAAATGTTGGTATCGTAAAAAAATATCTTAGCTATAGAATTATGGTTTTCAAATTTTGCATTTAAAAAAAAATTAACAAATAAATTTATTTAATATATGTAAATTAAAATTTAATTCATTAAAAACAAAATATCTTTAAAAAATTGAATATAAATATTGTTTCTTAGTCGTCAGCACTAACTTGATGAACATGTTATTAACACGTTATATGATTTCCTGAAATAACTCTTGCCTTAACAGGAGTGCATGAACTTGACCTTATTAGTTGGGTTATAATTTTGTGACAATGTAATTAATCTCTTGGTATTTTGTGGGAGTTTTAACATTTTGTACACTCAAATTTATTTTATAAACTAACCTGGAAATCATTATTTTTATAGGTTGGGAAAGACATAGCTGAATGCCTACAAGAAGCGCTGAACAGAACAGGCCTACATATGCATGTTGCGGCTCTTGTAAGTGCTCTGTCACAACATTTTGACGCCTTAGCTGAACTATAGAAAAATATCATGAGACGATTCTTAGTTCTTTATGGAGTTTTCTTATTTTTTGAGCAGGTGAATGATACTGTCGGAGCCTTGTCACTTGGATATTATCATGATCCAGATACAGTTGTGTTTGGAACAGGTAGTGATTCATGTTACTTGGAACGAACTGATGCTATAATCAAGTCTCAGGGTCTGCTTACAACTTCTAGAAGCATGGTACTAAAAATCAACTCATGGTCTATTCTCAGAAACAAGTTATCATACTTTAGATCCCAGAATGTAAAAGATTAGTTCATTCATTCTGTTTCTGGTAGTCAATATGGAGTGGGGAAATTTTTGGTCCTCACACCTGCCAAGGACTTCATATGACATTGACTTGGATGCAGAGAGTTCAAATCGAAATGATATGGTAATCTTTGGCTCTTTGCTTAACTTACCTTTCTCCATTTGGTATTGCATCATGAATAAGCATTAAGATATTTTGTGATTTTTCTTATATAGGGATTTGAGAAGATGATAGCAGGAATGTATCTGGGTGACATTGTTCGCATGTCACAAGAATCTGATATCTTTTGACCCTCCTCTTCGTTGTTGTCTGAGCCTTACACCTGATAACTTTAATTTTGTTTGATTATTATGGATATTATCTATTTAGGCACATTGTAGCGTACATTCCACCGGTTTAGTTCTAAATAACATAAAACAAAATAATGAATATTATCTATTTTTAGGCACATTATATATTTAATTATAAAGCTTAGGATTTGTATAAGAATTTTCCTTTTGCAATTGAAAGGAAATTTATATTCAAAACTAAATTTAAGATATAGAAGAATATTGTTAATTAATTTAAAATTTAAAATTTAAAATTAATTAATTTAACCGAGATAAATCAAACAAAACTAAAGTTACAATGTACAGTGGAGTGTACGGTACGGTGTACACGTCCTCATGTACGCATTCATATGTATACCTCTGGTGTACGCTTCCGGTGTACATTTCTCGGTGTACACTTCCCGGTACACTTTTCGGTGTATACTTTCCGGTACACTTTTCGGTGTACACTTCTTTGTGTGCATTATAGCGCATATTATTTTCAAATTGAGGCATTTTTTTTTTAATGTGAGGCATTTTTACTCTTGACGAGTGCGATAAAATGCTAGAATCACTCGGTATGCTGATCTCTAACATCCTCGTGTATAAAAATATCTCATTTGCATGTTTTAACATATTTAACACTTCTTTATCAGACATGAAAAGAGATATGCAAGAGATTTTCAAGATGACTCCTAACGACAAACAAGTTATGATTTTCCCAGAAACTCTCAGCAAAGAGATACGCTCAGTCTGCAAGAAGTTTATGCAAGGTGTAATGTCCCACGTCCAATACTATCTGGGTTTACAAGTCCTGTAATTTTCAATTATTTGTAGCTATCTTTGGGGGACTGTAGTTTATTTTGAGGAACTTCTTGCCTGGCAAACCGGACATTTGATCCTAGGACGCAGTGTCTCAGTCCAATAATCCCTTAGGTAGTATATTGGGGTTTTGAGAATATGGGGACTCTTAGATGTCACTTTACTTTGTGTGTTATGAACATTTTCTAATATATTGTCAAGTTTTATGTTATTTTTTTCCCAAAATTTACAAAACATATATATTGTTTGATCAAAAAAATATATTGTTTAAGCTTTAGAATTTAACTGAGATAAATCAAACAAAATTAAAGTTACAGTGTACAGTAGAGTGTACGGTACCGTGTACACATCCCAATGTACACACTCGTATGTACACCTCCAGTGTACGTTTCCGGTGTACACTTCTCGGTGTACATTTCCCGGTGGATACTTCCCGATGTACATTTTTCGGTGTACACTTCTCGGTGTACACTTCTCGGTGTACACTTCTCGGTGTACACTTCCGGTGTACACTTCCCAGTGTACATTTCTCGGTATGTACACTTCCCAGTGTACATTTCTCGGTGTACACTTCTCGGTGTACATTTCTCTGTCCCAAATTTCTAATTGTGCATTATATCCCATATTATTTTCAAATTGAGGCATTTATTTTTTGAATGTGAGGCATTTTTATTCTTGACGAGTGTGATAAATTGCTAGAATCACTCGGTATGCTAATCTCTAACATCCTCGTGTGTAAAAATATCTCACTTGCCTGTTTTAACATATCTAACACTTCTTTATCAGACATGAGAAGGGATGCGCAAGAGATTTTCAAGATGACTCCTCACGACAAACAAGTTCAGATGTTCCCATAAAACAAAATAACCAATATTATATATTTTATTTAACAGCTTATGATTTTTATAAGAATTTTCTATTGCAATTGAAATAAAAGTTATATTTATGTTTACACAATTTAATGTTTAGCTTAGGAATTATGATATAGTATATAGTGTTTAGGGTCTATAAATTATATATTATAAGGTTGAATATATGATTGATATTTAATATTGCATTTTATTTCATTTTAATCTCTTTGGATGCACTTAAATATTTTTATTGTATATGTATGTTCATTAATATGGGTTAGATGACACATTTTAAGAGCTTGGATCACAAATCTAAAGAAATATGTATGTTATAAGATTCTAGGGCCAAAATGAAAAGAAGCAAAACAAATAATCACCAAATATGCAATTATGAGAAACTTGGCCATTGTTGTTGTTGCCCTTGATATGAGGCACGACGACGAGAGCTGAGTGTCTACACCAATGCACGCTCCGATATGCATCACTCGCATGTACACTTCCGGTGTACACTTGTAGGTGTACACTTCTAGGTGTACACTTCGATATGAGGCACGGCCACGAGAGCTGAGGACGCCGAGGAGGAAGCACGTTGTCGCACTCCTATGTACATTTATAGTTGTAAATAAATTCTATTATTATTATTTTATTTTTGTAACTTTATTAATAATTTTTATTGTTCAATGCATTTTCAGTATAAGGAATTTAAATACGTTTTCAAGCATTTGTTTAGTTGTCTGATTATATTTATTTACTAAATGGTTTGAATTTTAGGGTTTGTGGTCTAATGTCTGGTTTAGAGTTAGTATATAGTTTTCAAGGTGTAGGGTTTAGGTTTTAGTGTTTGGTTTAGTTTTTGAATTTTGGGTTTACATTTTTGGAGTTACGATAGTCTCAAAGTGTCACTTTGATTTTAAGATATAGAGTTTATTGTATAGGGGTCAGAATATAAAATATTTAATTTAGGACTTTGGAGAGTAATAAGACAATAAAGGTGACTGAATAACAATAATATTGTGTACTGAATAACAATAAGAGTGTGGCAGTACAATAAATTAATACTAACCTTGAAAAATATCGTATCACAAGGTGTATATTGATCGTAGACGTAATATATTAAGACCAGCCTATAAATCGATAAGCTTATCTCAATTAATTTAAATCTAATTAAGACCAGCCTATAAATCGATAAGCTTATCTCAATTAATATAAATAACGTACACCGAAGAATTTATCTCAATTAATTTAAATCTAATTTTATTTAAGCTTAAATGAAACACTAAACCCTACTTACGTAATTATGTTTAAGTCAATTGTACAATATGTATACATATTTTTACGTAATTAAGCTTATTTAAGTCAATTGTACAATATGTATACACCACGACCAAGCTTCTTCCGTGGCCTCAGGTCTCCATCTCCTCGTTGTGACCTTCCTTTCTCCACGAAATCACTGTCTCATCAAGCTCCAATCCTCGTAGCAATCTCATAGATAGAGCGTCTTGAAGCTCCGGAGTCGTCCGGTTCGCAGCGAGCAAGAAGAGTGTAGCAGTACAATAAATTAATACTAACCCTGAAAAATATCGTATCACAAGGTATATAATGATTGTAGACATAATATATTAAGACCAGCATATAAATCGGTAAGAGTCCTATACATTATGTAAAGGGTCGTAGCTATTCTTCTTTAATTTTTTTCTCATATTTTTTAATTATTCTTTTGATTTAGGGTTTACGGTTTTGAGTTTAGGGTTTAAGATTTAGGATTTACTTTGAATTACATTAGGTTTTGAGTTTAGGGTCTTGAATATATGAGTTAGGGGTAAGGGCTTCGAGTTTTTTTTAGGATCATGGTTTACGGTTTAGGGTTTAGGCGTCTTATATACTATATAAGATACGTAAATAATACGTATAAAGTGATTATTCATTTATATTAATATAAAATACCAACAATATACTATGTAAATTAATAATATTAAAGTATAAAATGTAACTTAAAGAAATATTTTAGATTTCTTTAAACAATAACAATAAAGCATTCTTTTTATGTAAATTTATAAATTTTTATATATAATAAAATTGTAAAAATAATGTTTAAGATAATCATTCTTGTATAAAATATTGCTGAAATATAAACAAATATATATATATATATATATGAGATTTAGAAAAAACGCTCGCTGCCCAGGAACCCAATGCAATCTTTGCACGCTGGATATTGCAGTCTAACTCCCCTTTGTCCGCCGGTTATTTGCCTGTTTAGGAAAGTTGACTTCTGATCCCAGCTCTGCAATCGCACCAACCTTGTTTTTCTTTCTTCTTTTAGTTTTCAAAATCTGAAAAGAGACTTCGTAGTGTCTTTTCGGCGGTCTCCCGCCGGCGACGATGTCTTCTCCGGCTATGGAACACAGTAACCTCGGTCTGCAACACGTGGTCGTTCGGCTCGGGGCGGCAATGTCTCTTGCTACCTTCTGAAAACCAAGGATAGAGTCGACTAAAACTCCTCTTAGTGGTTATCTGTGAATCTTCTCCTCTGTTATCACCACCCACGCTACTGTTACGTCTTCCGTTTTCGCTTCTTCAACTCGATACAGAGACTCGCTTCGTTTTCTTTACCCCGCTGGTCCTTTCGTCAAGTTACACCTCTGCTGCCTTACGACCTCATCCTCCCTCTGTTTCTACTCTTCAACAACGATGCCTCGCTTCACAGCAGAAGAGAAGGGTAAATCTATCTCCCGCCAGTATTCTGAACAACCGCGTATCCGTATCAGAGCCCCTGATTTCGACCCTTCAGAGCTCATCAAGGATAACGCCCTAACCCTAGTTGGTCGACTAACGAACCCCCGAGAGCAACAGATGGCTGCGGTCTTGCCGTACCTTCCAAAACGATGGGACCTGGTGGGTCGCACCTCAGGTTCGGATCTGGGTAATGGCTGCTTCCAGTTTTGTTTAGAAAACGAAGCAGACTTGCGCACGGTTTTGCAGAACCGTCCCTACCAATTCGGCCGTTGGATGATTCTTTTCCAGCGCTGGGAACCAATCATCTCAGCCTCCTTCCCATCGCAGATACCATTCTGGATCACCTTGAAGGGTATCCCTCTCCACTATTGGCATGAAAAAGTTGTCAAGAACATTGGCATGGAACTTGGCCAACTGGATACTTATGAAGTCACCAGATCAGCGGCCCGTGTCCATGTTACAATAGATGGTCTGAAACCTCTAATCAAGTCATCGGTGTTAGATTTTGATTCGGGAGAAGAAAGCATTATAACTATGGAATATGAAAAACTCGGGAACCATTGCTCCATTTGTAACCGGTTGTCTCACCTCCGCTTCCAATGTCCCGACAGGCCTATGGACTTGCCTACAGCCCCGATGGCCCCTCCCCATGGTAACTCACAGTCAAATGATCTCCATGCTACTCGAGACTACTCAACGAAAACTGCGTCATCAAAACGCCCTAACCGTGAGCCAGAATTCCACCAGAGACTTGATAGACACGGCAAGCCTTCTGGTGAACGAATCTCGGCGTCGCTAGTTAGTACTAGAGGGCCAAAAAACAAACTGACTCCTTCGCTTGGGAAGACTGAACAATATCGGAAGCGTCCTATTGATACTGAAGTGGAGACAGAGGACAACATACGCTTCCCCGCACAGCGCCAGACATCGCCAATCAATAGAACAAATGATCGGATTGAACCTAGACTCGAGGGATGTCCTCTCCCTGTTCAACACTCTCCTCCATACTCAACGGTGCGAACCAGAAACTCTGCCTCTCACGAAAAACGACGTCGACAAATCTTCCCGCCTAACTCATCGGAAAACCAACGCCAGGTACACGAAGGTGACAGTACTCGCATGGAAGGCACAAACAACAGCCATAATAGGGAGCGTGGCCCGCCTAGAACACCCCTCATGCCGACGGCGCCCGATTCTCAGTCTCTCCCGAATGCCCCTTCCATGGAAGCAGTAATGGAAGAACTCAGAGAAGTAACATACCAGTACACGAACTGCCCGGATCCAGTAGAAAGCGCATCAAGGAGACAACAAGTACTGGATGGAGAAGTGCACGGTTTGATGGAGGAAACAGCAGCAAGAATAATTGCTGCGGCGGTTGAGGCTCAGCAACACAACCAAAACGTTTCAATCCCACAAATCTCCCCCGCAGCAACGGATCGAGTTGTTAATGCAGCGAACTGTCAATCTGTTATGCCAGATCCTAATGTCATCCTCCTTCCTGCTTCATCGGCAGCACCTACTACAAAACGTAGAGGCCGTCCTCCTAAGGCAAGGAAACAGAATCCAAGCCCGAGATTGCTTGCTGGCACAAGTTCACGCAAACACAACCTAGCGAAGGCTCATGCGTCTCCAGGAGGTAACTCAACTCATAGGGCGGGCTCATCGGGACGTCAGACGACGCCGCATCAATCTGATAGACAAGCTCGCTCTTCTAGTCTATCCCAATCTTCTCAACAGGATGAGGCACAGGTGGATTTTCACCACCGCCATCATCCTCTTCCTTAGCAATACTGAGTTGGAATTGTTGTGGGCTCGGAAACCACACAACAATTCCGAGGCTGAAGAATATTCGGCGACGTATCTTCGCCGACCTTCTGTTCCTCATGGAGACTAAGAATCCGGATGATTTTGTTCTCAGTGAACTCCAGTTTATGGATTATGATTCTCATTTCCTTGTTCCCCCTCACTCTCCTGGTGGAGGAGGTCTACCTTTGTTTTGGAAGAGTAATATGGATGTTTCAATTGTTTCTGCTTCACAAAATGTTATCGACACTGTCATCTCCTTTAAAGGACAACGTTTTTGGCCTCATTTATCTATGGTGAACCAGATATAACATTGCGATCAGCCTTTTGGGACTCTTTGTCAACTCAATTTGCAGATAGAGACACACCCTGTTGTGGGAACCAAAATTCGCACTGTCAATTTACGTTTAAATTAGGAAACTAGGAAAACCATAATTTCCCAGAGGTCCCGGATCTCTGCGAGAGCCAACGGCAAGTGACCAAATATATGCGGAAATCATGAAAAGATAACAAACGAGTTTAGAGAAAACAGTAGATCTTATTTCGAGTCTGCGTGAGAGCGTTGCGATCATTACAAGAGATCATAAAAGCTTTGGCCGCAAAGGCTGTCAGTGAGTTACCTAGTTCTAGCGGCCTAAAAGCTCAAACCTAGTTGACTAGCAGCTCGATAACAAAAGACGAAGAAAATACATAAAAGGTTTTTGATTGATTTCGGACTGAACCTTTTGAAAGGCTGCCTACGTACCCCTTTCGAGGATCAAGCCGAACGTAGTTCAAGAGTGAACCAAGAGATCGAACTGCTTGTGCACGTTCGTCTGATAATCGGGTGCCAGTCATGGAAGCAGAGCATGTCGAGAATAATGCCTCAGAGTTTCTAAGTGCCGAGAGTTCTGAGTCTAAAAAGTTGTCCCCCGTGCCTCTCGCCTAAGACCCCTTATATACTCGCTCCTAGGTCGGTTTACGATTTTTCCTCTTCTGCCCTTAAGCCGTCATAACTTAAAAATGAAGATATTCCGTTTTCCCGATCTTTCTAATTATCTTACTTCGTATTTTTCCGCGCAAACTTGACATTTATCTTTCCTTGCGAACCAAGCATAAACCGTCCTACGGTTTATGGGCTTTTGGTTAAGAAATCGTAAGTGGGTTTCGAGTCACGTTTTAGGTCTCTTTGGGCCGTTGTTTGATTCGAAACGTTTATTACGGCTTCTTTCGATAAAAACGAACTTTCCGCGGTTTTTATCGTAAAGTTCGATTGATGACTTCAAATGACGAGAAACATGAAATGGGTTGGCTATGGTCTTCAGGAGATAGCATTAAAGAGTAGACGAGAATGCATGGATTCGTGTCGTATCGATTTTTAAGAAAGCACGGTCGCGACGTAGCGACCGAGTCGTGTGCGTGCTCAGTCGCTACGTAGCGACCGAGCCATGTACGTGCTCGGTCGCTACGTAGCAACCAACCTTCGAGGAGAGCTCGGTTGCTACTTAGCGATCAAGCCGTGTATGTGCTCGGTCGCTACGTAGCGACCGAGCTTCAGGGAGAGCTCGGCCGCTTCGTAGCGACCGAACCGTGTACGTGCTCAGTCGCTTCGTAGCGACCGAGCCATGTACGTGCTCGGTCGCTACATAGCGACCGAGCTTCGGTGAGAGCTCGATCGCTACGTAGCGACCGAGCCGTGTACGTGCTCGGTCGCTACGTAGCGACCAGCTTTTGCGCTGGTTGCTACGCAGCGACCAGTTTTTGCGCTGATTGCTACGCGGCAACCTTGTTCGCGTCTTTCTCCAATTTTTCGTGAATGTGTTTTCTCCGCAAGATTTTTCGTAAAAATAAATCTTTTTCTAAGATTTATTTTCGTAAAAATGTTCATGCCGGTTTTTTCGGACTTTCAAACATTGATTCCGTCGTGACCGATTTTGACCCTAATAGTTAGCCCCCCAGCTCGGTAGAACCATGAGCTTCTAGCGTGATGTTTTAGCGAGTGGCTTGGCAAGTTAGGTGAGTTAGGAGGAATTAATGGTTGAAAAGGTCCGTGGTAAGTGGTCTTCTCGCTCTTCTAAAAGTAGAACGCGATAAGATTGGGGCTGCGCCTTATGACAGCTGCCTACGTACCCTTGTTGAAGGGATCAAGCCTTTCGTAGTTCGTCTTGAAGTTAAGGTTCGTATGACTAGTTTTCCAGCGAGACCTTTACGGTCTAGTTTTTATGTAGAGGTTATCAGGCGTGTTGCTGCCGATGGCATTTTATATAGGTGTAGAAGGAAGACTATGAGTTGTCATCTCGTAATCTAACTCTGTGTGAACTGCTATATCCGTGATCTGTTTCAAGAGTTTTCCGCAGTGTGTAAACTTGCGGTATTTCCGAAGACGCTCGAATATTGGCAAAGAGACAAATTTTGGGATCCCGTATCAAGGTTTTTGATACTATGCATAGAAATGTTAGAGACCAGTGCGCTGGGTTTAGGGCAAGACCTAGGTTTACTCCTGGTTTTAGAGGGTGCGATGACTAATTCGACTTACGTATCCCGTTTCAATTTCATCCTGATTCCATACCAATTTAAAGTCCGCGATAGGTTCTCGGCTTATACGACTTGTATGGTTGGAACCGAGCATCTCTTCAAGGACAATTTTTAAGCCTCCTGGAAGTGCTGACCAAAAATTTTGGGTTTCTTTTTAAGCGCTATTATCCTTGTGTCGGATGTACGAGAGTCATCTCTACGAGATGGCTAAGTCTGTTTAGGACGTTAAGAGTTTGTTGTGAGCAGCAACAAACTTAATGGTTAAAATTACCGTTTCGAGTCTTCGTGAAGGATATGTTTTGAGAAGATGTTAGTTCGTATGACTGTCTGGTCTTCCAAGAAATTATTTTTATCGAGGAAGGAAATTTCGTCGAAGAACGAATCTTCAGGCGTCTGCGACGTCTCGCGATGCTGAAGATTTGTTATTCTTTCGTATGCAGTGTTTCGTGCTTGAAATGTTCGCAGGCTTGAAGATGTTTCTCGATGTTGCAAGGTATTAGTCTTAGCCCTGCGTTTGGGAAACATTCTGGTTTGACTACGGATGTTCGCAGCCAGAATTGTTGTTCCTGTTTGGATTTGATTTACGATCGAGGAGTTAGGACCAAGGGGTCGCGTAAATTTGTCCCCGGAAAGAGGCATCCTCCTATACCGTGCTTTGTGTGGTGTTGGCCTTCCGAGATTTCTTTCGTGTCTATTTGAGGATGTTATGACGAATTTACCGTATGATTCCCGTTTTTGGGTGGTACGATAATTGTTTGTGTAATCGTTACTTGGCGTTTCAAGACAAATTCCGGATTACCGTTTAGCCGTCAAGTTATTGGAGCGGTGGTTGCTCAATTGTTTTGGCTTTGTATGAAGGCTGTGCTCAGCTTTATAGCCAAGGACGTTGTTGCCAAAGGATTAGACCATGACACTTTCGTGCTGTCAATAAGGTCAAGTCGGTTAGAATCGTCCTTAAAGGGGATGCTGTAACCTAGTTTGGCTTCAAAGGAAAGGCGTAATTGGGCGAGTGACGAATGGCGTTTATCGAGATTGATAGTCCGAGTATGCCCATGGTGGTAAAAAACGTTTTTCCACTTTAGGGTGAATTTATACGATGAAAGTTTCGTATAATGTTTCCTTTATTCGTATGGAAGTTGTTTCCTTTGTTTCCGAGGGAGATAAAGCCTAAGAAGCTCGATACAGAGCCCGTGCGGAGTCAGTTGCGGGGTGATTTCCTGCTCGGACGTGCCCAAGCGGAATGAGAGCGGATGCCAGTGAGTCGCGGGGCTAAAGAATGAGACCTTTCAGATCTTGGTGCGAGGAAGTAAAGTTTATATTGGTCGTCCAATGTCGTATCATACAGCTTGGTTTTTTACTATAAGGAAAGTACTTTTTCGTAAAACCTGTTACGTTTACTTTCGAAAGTTACTTCGTATGACATGATCTGATTATACGAAGGATTTTTTGCGTAAGTAACGGGCGACCGGTTTTTACGAATTTATTAAATTAACGCGACATATGGAGATGTCAAAATAACGATGTTTCCGCAGATTTTTGAGAAACGTTTTAGCTTTTGTTTTTATTCTTCGGTGAAAGTTTCTCTGAGTCACTCATGGAGTTTTACCAAAGGTTATTTCACCGAGATCTAGTCGCGAAACGTTTTTGCAGGTTTCTTGAATGAATCAGTTAAACAGCGATAGACTTAGTCGACGAGCGGGGAGGACGTGTTCTCTTTGTCGTATTTTCTGTTACTTTTGTTCTTGATTTTACTTTGTAGCAAATGTTTTTGATGTTTTTCCGTGAGTCGGTTGGTTCAACGGAAAATGAGAGTGATGCTTTGATACCTGAAGATTTCTCGTATAATGATTCTTATACGAAACTCGTTTTATCAAATCGGAAAAGATCTTTATGACTTCAGCAAATCATCGACTTTCATTCTGAAGTTTCTGCAGTTTTAGGGAGAAAAAGTTTTACCCTTACGCATTGAGATTTATTTTGTTCGGTAATGAGCCAAACTTACGGGTTTGATAAGATTTATCGTTTCCCTTCATGTTTAAAAAGAGAAATCGCGAGCTCGTTTCATTGCACTTCCTCTGGCGAAAAGTTGCAGCAAGGTTTTCGATTTTCTCAAGAACTGTGGCGTTTGCATAGGCGTTGGCCATAGGTGCAGTGGCGGCTGGATTTTTCTTACCAGCGTTGTTACGAACAACGATTTTCTCTTTCGTATTTCCAGACATTGTTTTGATCAAGCGTTTTGCGGCTATAAGTTAGAGTAATCCGTACCCCCCCTCCTTCTAGCGCCAAACTGTGGGAACCAAAATTCGCACTGTCAATTTACATTTAAATTAGAAAACTAGGAAAACCCTAATTTCGCAGAGGTCCCGGATCTCTGCGAGAGCCAACGGCAAGTGACCAAATATATGCGGAAATCATGAAAAGATAACAAAGGAGTTTAGAGAAAACAGTATATATCTTATTTCAAGTCCGCGTGAGAGCGTTGCGACAGGCCTATGGACTTGCCTACAGCCCTGATGGCCCCTCCCCATGGTAACTCGCAGTCAAATGATCTCCATGCTACTCGAGACTACTCAACGAAAACTGCGTCATCAAAACGCCCTTCTCGTGAGCCAGAATTCCACCAGAGACTTGATAGACACGGCAAGCCTTCTGGTGAACGAATCTCGGCGTCGCTAGTTAGTACTAGAGGGCCAAAAAACAAACTGACTCCTTCGCTTGGGAAGACTGAACAATATCGGAAGCGTCCTATTGATACTGAAGTGGAGACAGAGGACAACATACGCTTCCCCGCACAGCGCCAGACATCGCCAATCAATAGAACAAATGATCGGATTGAACGTAGACTCGAGGGATGTCCTCTCCCTGTTCAACACTCTCCTCCATACTCAACGGTGCGAACCAGAAACTCTGCCTCTCACAAAAAACGACGTCGACAAATCTTCCCGCCTAACTCATCGGAAAACCAACGTCAGGTACACGAAGGTGACAGTACTCGCATGGAAGGCACAAACAACGGCCATAATAGGGAGCGTGGCCTGCCTAGAACACCCCTCATGCCGACGGCGCCCGATTCTCAGTCTCTCCCGAATGCCCCTTCCATGGAAGCAGTAATGGAAGAACTCAGAGAAGTAACATACCAGTACACGAACTGCCCGGATCCAGTAGAAAGCGCAGCAAGGAGACAACAAGTACTGGATGGAGAGGTGCACGGTTTGATGGAGGAAACAGCATCAAGAATAATTGCTGCGGCGTTGAGGCTCAGCAACACAACCAAAACGTTTCAATCCCACAAATCTCCCCCGCGGCAACGGATCGAGTTGTTAATGCAGCGAACTGTCAATCTGTTATGCCAGATCCTAATGTCATCCTCCTTCCTGCTTCATTGGCAGCACCTACTTCAAAACGTAGAGGCCGTCCTCCTAAGGCAAGGAAACAGAACCCAAGCCCGAGATTGCTTGCTGGCACAAGTTCACGCAAACACAACCTAGCGAAGGCTCATGCGTCGCCAGGAGGTAACTCACCTCATAGGGCGGGCTCATCGGGACGTCAGACGACGCCGCATCAATCTGATAGACAAGCTCACTCTTCTAGTCTATCCCAATCTTCTCAACAGGATGAGGCACAGGTGGATTTTCACCACCGCCATCATCCTCTTCCTTAGCAATACTGAGTTGGAATTGTTGTGGGCTCGGGAACCACACAACAATTCCGAGGCTGAAGAATATTCGGCGACGTATCTTCGCCGACCTTCTGTTCCTCATGGAGACTAAGAATCCGGATGATTTTGTTCTCAGTGAACTCCAGTTTATGGATTATGATTCTCATTTCCTTGTTCCCCCTCACTCTCCTGGTGGAGGAGGTCTACCTTTGTTTTGGAAGAGTAATGTGGATGTTTCAATTGTTTCTGCTTCACAAAATGTTATCGACATTGTCATCTCCTTTAAAGGACAACGTTTTTTGGCCTCAATTATCTATGGTGAACCAGATATAACATTGCGATCAGCCTTTTGGGACTCTTTGTCAACTCAATTTGCAGATAGAGACACACCCTGTTGTGGGAACCAAAATTCGCACTGTCAATTTACGTTTAAATTAGGAAACTAGGAAAACCATAATTTCCCAGAGGTCCCGGATCTCTGCGAGAGCCAACGGCAAGTGACCAAATATATGCGGAAATCATGAAAAGATAACAAATGAGTTTAGAGAAAACAGTAGATCTTATTTCGAGTCCGCGTGAGAGCGTTGCGATCATTACAAGAGATCATAAAAGCTTTGGCCGCAAAGGCTGTCAGCGAGTTACCTAGTTCTAGCGGCCTAAAAGCTCAAACCTAATTGACTAGCAGCTCGATAACAAAAGACGAAGAAAATACAGAAAAGGTTTTTGATTGATTTCGGACTGAACCTTATGAAAGGCTGCCTACGTACCCCTTTCGAGGATCAAGCCGAACGTAGTTCAAGAGTGAACCAAGAGATTGAACTGCTTGTGCACGTTCGTCTGGTAATCGGGTGCCAGTCATGGAAACAGAGCATGTCGAGAATAATGCCTCAGAGTTTCTAAGTGCCGAGAGTTTTGAGTCTAAAAAGTTGTCCCCCATGCCTCTCGCCTAGAATTCCTAATATACTCGCTCCTAGGTCGGTTTACGCTTTTTCCTCTTCTGCCCTTAAGCCGTCATAATTTAAAAATGAAGATATTTCGTTTTTCCCGATCTTTCTAATTATCTTCGAATACTTCACATTTATCCGCGGAAACTTGACATTTATCTTTCCTTGCGAACCAAGCATAAACCGTTCTACGGTTTATGGGCTTTTGGTTAAGAAATCGTAAGTGGGTTTCGAGTCACGTCTTACTTTGGGCCGTTGTTTGACTCGAAACGTTTATTACGGCTTCTTTCGATAAAAACGAACTTGCCGCGGTTTTTATCGTAAAGTTCGATTGATGACTTCAAATGACGAGAAACATGAAATGGGTTGGCTACGGTCTTCGGGAGATAGCATTAAAGAGTAGACGAGAATGCATGGATTCGTGTCGTATCGATTTTTAAGAAAGCACGGTCGCTACGTAGCGAATGATTCGTGTGCGTGCTCGGTCCCTACGTAGCGACCGAGCCGTGTGAGCTTCGGTGAGAGCTCGGTCACTACGTAGCGACCGAGCCGTGTACGTGCTCGGTCGGTACGTAGTGACCGAGCCGTGTACGTGCTCGGTCGCTACATAGCGACCGAGCTTCAGGGAGAGCTGTGTACGTGCTCGGTCGCTTTTGCGCTGGATGCTACGTGGCAACCTTGTTCGCGTCTTTCTCCAATTTTTCGTGAATGTGTTTTCTCCGCAAGATTCTAAGATTTATTTTTCGTAAAAACGTTCATGCCGATTTTTACGGACTTTCAGACATTGATTCCGTCGTGACCGATTTTGACCCCAACACCTGGATAGTTACCGGTGATCTTAATGAAATTATAGATAATAGCGAGAAGACGGGAGGCTCAACAAGAGCCTAAAGCTCCTTCAGCCATTTTTGCGACTTCCTCTCACGAAACGATCTTTTTGACTTACGTCACACCGGGAACTTTCTTTCATGGCGAGGACAACGACACACGCATTTAGTTCATTGCAGACTAGATCGTACCCTCATCAACAGCTCCTGGCATGACCCCTTCCCAATGGGAAGATGCCACTATCTCCGGTTTGAAGGGTCTGACCATAGACCCTTTCTTACTATGCTGGATACAACAAGGAAGAAGTCAGCACGCATTTTTCGTTACGACCGACGTCTTAAGGACAATGAGGAGATTAAGCAGCTTATCGACGCGATATGGAACTCGAACCCGTTTCTTTCGGTGATACAGCGCCTAGGCCAGTGCAGACGAGCCTTAGCCAAATGGTGTAGAACGAACCATTTCAACAGTCGTCAAACCATCGAAAGACTGCAGAAGGAACTTGAAGAAGCTATGTCAGCTACCTCTGTAGAATAATCTCAGCTTTTGCAAATCAACACCGCCCTGATAAAAGCCTACCAAGAGGAAGAAGCTTTCTCGAAACAGAGGAGCCGTCTACTTTGGTTGACTCTCGGAGACAAGAATACGAGCTACTTCCATGCGGTGGCCAAAGGGAGAAACAGCAGGAACAAGTTCTCTGTTCTGGAAACAGAACAAGACGTTGCTATCTTTGAAGAAGAACACATTTGATTGGAAGTGGCGAAATACTTTCAAACCTTATTCGCGGCGTCGGATAGGGAGTCTACTGCTACTGTCCTTAATGCCTTATCGTCTCGGGTAACCCCAATCATGAATGCAGTGCTGATCTCTACACCGGCTGCGGCTGAGATACGGAAAGCACTTTTCGCAATTCATCCCGACAAAGCACCGGGACCCGATCGTTTCTCCGCCAGTTTCTTTCAATCCCAATGGGCAACCATTAGCTCTACCATTGTAGCCGAAGTCCAAAATTTCTTCGAGTCTGGCACAATGTCACCGAGCATCAACACAACGCATGTTCGGCTCATACCCAAGGGACAGGGACCAAAGTTTGTCTCAGATTATAGACCGATTGCACTCTACAAAGTATACTACAAGATCATTTCCAAAATCCTATCTCTTCGCCTCAGACCGATCCTTGGACACATAGTCTCCGAGAACCAATCAGCTCTTCTCCCCGGAAGAGCCATCACCGACAATGTGTTGATTACACATGAGATGCTTCATTACCTCAAGAACTCCGAGGCTCGGAAACATTGCTTTATGGCGGTGAAAACTGACATGAGTAAAGCTTACGATCGATTGGAGTGGGGCTTCATCCAACAGGTTTTTTCGCCGACTAGGCTTCCATGAGAAGTGGACGAACTGGGTCATGCAGTGTGTGACGACAGTCTCTTACTCCTACTTAGTAAATGATTCCGCCTATGGAATGTGGTTCCGCAGCGAGGGATCCGACAAGGCGATCCTCTATCTCCATATTTGTTCATTCTTTGTGGAGAAGTTCTCTCGGGTCTTTGCAGGAGGGCTCAGGAAAGCGGTATCATGACAGGCATACGTCTCACGAAACAATGTCCGAGGATTAACCATCTCCTGTTTGCGGAAGATACGATGTTATTTATCAAAGCAGACGAACAAAGCTCAGCGGCGCTTAAGGATATTCTACGGCAGTATGAAGCGGCTTCTGGGCAGTTAATAAATGCGGCCAAGTCTTCTGTCTTCTTCTCTTCTAAAACACCACAGGTGGCCAAATTATGTGTCAATCAAATCCTTGGTGTTGATCGGGAAGGCGGAGTGGGAAAATATCTAGGCCTCCCGGAACTGTTCGGTAGGCGCAAAAGAGACCTATTTGCATCGATTGTTGATAGGATCATACATATATTTAAAGCAATTGTATAATTAGTATATTTAAATGAAATTAAAACTTTAATAAATTAAAAATTACCAGTAAGTGTGGGGTGGTCGATCTGGGTTGATGATTCGTAAACCTTCTCGTCCCGGCATCTGGAGAAGGTCTTCCACTGTATATCTTGCATATGGTGCATTCGGTGGCACCATCAAATCTGGAAGAAGAAATGCAGGAGCCGGAGCAGCTGCGGGAGCCGGAGCTGCTGCAGGAGCCGGAGCTGCTGCAGGAGCCGGAGCAGCTTCGGGTGCGGTGGACTGCTTCTGAGGATGATGCTGCTCATTCTGAGGCTGCTGTGGAGGCTCATCGTACTGGGGAAAGAATTGAGCAGGGTCTGTAAGACCCGATCCCGGCCTACTAGGCCGCGGTCGATGCCTCACGTCGCTTAGTCCATACCCGGACCGAACCTCTAAAAATTTTTGCCCTTTATTTAAAACATCGCCCATAGGCGAGGGCTAAATCAGATCTTAGCTCAAGACTACCATAGTCTTTCCTAGCTTAGATCAATACAACACATACGCAGCGGAATAGTATCTACTTAACCATTGGACTAAATCCAATCTAACACTTGTCTGGTCAGATCGCCTCAGCTACTGGTCAGTAAACGCAACTGCCAGCTAGCTCCAAGGTCGATCCTGAACCTAGACCAAGTCATACAATCAAAGGTTCCGTTCCCCTAAGCCATTCTATCTAGATCTATGCAACATTGACAGATCATACACTTGCCACATTCCCAGAGCTTGTTAGCTCATTGTCCCAGCTGACTTAGCTGTCTTAGCTAGCTCACCCAGTCAGTTGAGCTGAACCACTTCACTTGAGGTTTGCTGCTCCGTTCCAGCTGATCGAGCTGCGAGGTAGCTTTGCCCAGCTCCCCGTCAACTCGTCCAACTCCCTTATACCTGCATAAACTCTTCCCTTGGGTACTTAGTCATTCAGCCAATCATCCCCACAGACATAAGTAACCCTTGAGAAGTCTTCAAACAGCTAAGGACATGCATTTGGCCCTTACCGGCTCATGCACTGTCCCACATCCTTTTTGCCTTATCAACTTATGATACCAAGTCCAGCTCATGGACTAACAATGCCCATCAGATCCTGAGTCAATCAACCAACCACCCCACATGACTCAGAACTGATGAGTCTCCATACTTCCTAATCAGTCATGGAACCATGTCCCACTGAACCTGATTAGTATTGCTCTTACCACCGGTGCATCCTTTGATCAATCAGATCAGACACCTTGATCCATCATCCAAGGATCAGGTCATCCATCCTTCCCCATGATCAGGTCACACACGGCCTGCCTTAGCAACGCCAAGGTTGATAACCAGCAATTCCTTATGATCAATATGATAAGTGACAATATGTTCCAGCACACAAACATATGATCAGATATCCTAACACAAGGATCTGACCCCAATATGCCCTCAGGTGCAATT
This sequence comes from Brassica napus, assembly GCF_020379485.1. Classification (NCBI taxonomy): domain Eukaryota; kingdom Viridiplantae; phylum Streptophyta; class Magnoliopsida; order Brassicales; family Brassicaceae; genus Brassica; species Brassica napus. The sequence continues at coordinate 17,569,053 of NC_063444.1, read as the reverse complement.
TCGACCGCAAGCAAACCTGCTCCAAAAATCAAATAAAATTCATGACAATTCATGATAAATCATTACTAAGAGAATGGTCCAATCAGATTTCCCAGAACCGGCCTCCATCCCATAGATCTCGGCCAAGATCAGCCAAACCGGCCCAAGGGACCATCTCTAAATCAATCCCTAAAAACTCATTAGGATTCATGATAATTCATGATAAATCTTAACTAAGAGAATGGTCAAGTCAGAATTCCAAGAACCGATCTCGATCCTATGGATCTCGACCTTGAACAGCCCCATCGGCCACCTTGACCATCTCGAAATCAATCAGATAAAAATTCCCAAATACCATGATAATTCATGATAATTTACCACTAAGAGGATTCCAAAGTCAGATCGCCATAAATCCATCAGGAAGTAGGAGATCCGGACTTAGCTGCCAAACCAAGGCCATGGAGGGTTCTTCTGAACCGGCCAAGCTATGGTTCAGTGCTACTATGTCTAATCATCAATCTCAATCATAAGAAGAAGAAATAATATGATTAATAATCATAAAACAGAGTAAGGTGTAACTGCAGGACCAGATCAGCCCATAGTGTACCAGACTATGTTCAATGGTCTGCAGTCCCCACCTGTTACCTCATCAGGGGCGTCCATGCTCCTCCTAGCACGCCTTCATCAAACCCTTATCACATACTTCCAGTATTGATAAGATCTAACCATGGTTCGTGCCCATCACTCCTTCCATGGAACTTCCATGAAACCAGTTTCTATACTGCATCCATCTTCAAGGCTGTTCATGCCTTTGAGAGTGGAGTCAAGCCTTCCCCCTTCTCTCCTAACCAATTGCGTGTGTTCCCAAGACACAGAGGAAGCCTTAGACATGATCATCCATGATCAATCACCATCCAAAGGTCGTGCATCACTTCCCTCTTTGTTCCCCATGAAACTGCTTTCCACACCAATCTCCCTTTAAGGCTGCATTGGCCCTTGGGAATGGATTCCGGCCAACTCCCTCCTTTACTCACCATTTGCATGTGTTCACAGGCTCCAGATAAGGCTTTGGGTGTTGTCAACAATGATCAAAACCGTTCAGAGGGTCGTTCTCAACTTCCCCCTTGATCTGCCCCAAAACTGTCTCTTTATGGCCTTCACACCACCATGGGTCTTGGATTGGGAATCCGACCAACTCTCTGTATTTTTCTCTGGATTCTTTGTGTTTCAGGGTGTATAAGGAAGCCCTGGCGTGCCTAGTATCCATCCTCTTGATCTCACAAACAAACTCCACCGGAAACAACCAGGAACCACCATGGATCAGATCGTCCAACCGTCGGTTTGCCTCCCTTTTCTCTCTGGAAGTTTGTCTGAGTTTTCTATCTTCTCTGTAATGATATTTTCGACCAGAGACCAGAAAAATGAAGAAGAATTCGGTCATAACCTCCCCCCTAACTGCCTGGACGAGCAGTTACCAAAAAGGTATCAAAAGGGGCAGTTTTTCCCATAACCGCCACCAAGTAACTGCCCATGGCGGTTATTCTTCTTTTTTAAATTCACGTCCTGGGCCTTCCAAACCACCCCTGGACATGTCTAAAACAAGCCCAAAGTGATTTCCCACGCCCATGGTTCAACCACAAGAGCCCACCGGTCCATCGGTACCCATGGGTCGTCCACAAGGCCTGGTCACTGTCTAACACTTGAACACTCAGTACAGCTTCTTCTCTTCATCTTATTCAATCTTACTAAGTCCCTTGGTCTATTTCCAGACCTAGACTTAGGTTTCTCATGATCCATCCTGATCATTTACTTCATTACAGCTTGTTCACGATCAATTCCCATGATCTGAACCAAAGCAGTTCCGTTTCTGTTGAAACATATAGACCCTATGTCAAGTTCCAGGAACGGGGACATGACAGGGTCATCGAACCGCGGATAGTAAGCTTCAGGGTCATATGCCTGTGGAGGCACATACGGATCGGCATATTGGCTATCAGGCACATTCTCTTGGCCGGATGCAGTGCCGGAAGTAGAAGCTCCGACTGTGGAAGAAAGTTACTCACGTAAGAGTTTCTAGGCATAAGGTTCCTAAGTCTCTGTCTACCGCTAGCCATAGCAATAACGTCAATCTGAAAAAACAAACATAAAAAATGGTTATAAACAATTCAAATTTATTATATAAAAATAATCTAAACCTATTCTAATTTGATCATAATCTAACTCCATCCTAAACTAATTCCAAACCTAAACTAATTCCAAACCTAAACTAACTAACCACCTAAATCTTAAAAAAAAAAAAAAAAACCTAGAGAGAGATGGGAGGTTGTTGTTAGAGAGAGGGTAATGAGCAACTAAATGGCTTCGCGAGGTCTGCGCATATATAGAGTTTTGCTGTTAGTCGTAAATTCGTTGTAAATGTACGAGCAATGAGAGACTAGCAGTCGTAAATAAGTCGTAAGTTTACGACTAATGGGGGACCAAGAGTTATAACGACCAATGAGAGACTACTTTTTCTTTTTTTTTACGATCAATCAGATACTAGTGGTCGTAAATAAGTCGTACATTTACGACCAATAAGGGACGCAGTCTTTACGACTAATTAGGGACTACCGTTGAAAATTTGAATAAAAAAAGAAGAGAAGAAAGATACCTAGAAACACAGGTGGAAAGAGACAAAGCGAGACCTACGTAAAACATACGTAAGTCTCGCCTTGTCTCCAACTACATGTTTTCTAGGATCTTTCTTCTCCTTCTTTTTATTTTCAAATCTTTAAGATTTGGTGAGGAAATTGGTTTGGAATTGTGTTTGATTTGGGGAGCAAAGTGGTGAGCTTTTATAGGAAACTGCCGGAGGCTTTACGACTAATAAGCGTCGTCTCGTTTTCATTTAGTCGTAAATTAGAAGTAGTTAACGACTAATTAGCTTCGTTATCTTTTAGACTAGTTGTAACGGAGCCGTAATTTACGACTACTTAGCTTTGATACCTTTTATACTAGTCGTAAATTAGTAGTAGTTAACTTCTTTCAATTTCCCACCTAGACGTCCAATCTGACAGAATAAGTCTGGAACATCTTCAACAATATATGTCGGCATAACACCACCATCATCATATCTGCTCGTAGTCGTTTTCCGTGTTCGGACTCGGGACCCAAAGTAATACGACGTGAAGTGGGATGTTTCCTCATTCAAACTCCCAGCAACTATTGAACCTTCAACCCTAACCAGATTTTAGGCTTTCCCTTTCAAATATTTCATGGCTCGCTCGTAAGGATACATCCATCCGTTATGAACAGGTCCACGAAGCAATGCCTCGTACGAAAGGTGGACAACTAAATGTTCCATGACGTCAAAAAATGACGGAAGAAAAATCTTCTCCAAGTTGTACATCAAGATCGGAATATTCTCATCAAGTTGTCTGATGACATCTACAGTTAAGGTGCGTGCGCTAAGATCTCTGAAAAAATTTCCGATGCCTGCAAATGTACAAGCCAGCGTAAGATAATTTTCATTAGTTTTTTTCCAAGAAGAAGTAATAATAGCTTTATTTGTTACTTGCAAGTGCCTCGTGAACATTTTTTGGAAGCAACTCCACAAATGCAAATGGTAGAAGTCGTTGCATAAACACATGACAGTCATGGCTCTTTATCCCTGAAAACTTTTGTCCCTGCTGATCAACACATCTTGATAGATTTGAAACATATCCATCAGAAAACTTCACATCTGATGCCACCCACTTGAACAACGCTGCTTTTGCTTCTGCTCACAATCTGAAAATGGGAACCGGAATTTTCCCATCGTTTCTAATATGCAGCTCAATCCTAGAACATAATGCAGGCAAATCCAACCTTGAGTTCTAGTTATCTTTTGTATTCCCGGGGACGTTCAACAATGTATTGATGATGTTGTCAAAGAAGTTCTTCTCTATATGCATCACATCAAGATTGTGGCGTGGAAGTAGATTTTTCCAATATGGAAGTTTCCAAAATATACTCTTCTTGTGCCAATTGTGATGTGTCCCGTAACCAGCAGACATATTTGCAGTTGTCTATATATACAGTTGTATATACGCACATCAATCATCTCCGAAGGTAAACCAAGGCTATGAACCAGTTTTTGAATCTCATAATAAGATTCATCACACTGATTATCTTCAGGCAAATACTCTTTAAACAACTCAGCCCATGCATCCATACAAACTTCAGGTAAGTTATGATCAGTTTTGATATTCATCATCCTAGCTGCCAATGATAATTTAGAAAGACCTTCTATACAACCTTCATAAATTGGCTCATTAGCTGCTGCTAGCATCTCATAAAATCTTTTTGCATCCAAATTAGGCCCCTCTACATTTTCTACCTCCTCTATTACTGATCTTGTTTCACGAAATGCATTTGTAACCATATCATGCATCCTATCATGATCTACCATATGATCCTCTTGAAGGTTACAACTTTCAGAAGGTAAATGTGGTTCCTCTCTGTTACGAACATTTTCAACCTGATTACTACTACTAGCTTCATTCTTACTATCAGCTTCTCCGTGGTTAAACCAGATACAGTAATGTGGAGTAAATCCTCTATTTACTATATGTTTCCAAACGTTTCACTAGCAGCAAACTTGGTATTGTTGCATTTACGACATGGACAAAACATTTTACCCGTTTCTAGTGTGAGAGACGTCTGTCCGGCGTGGTACATGAACATCTCTGCTCCGTTGAGAAATTCTTCTGTTACTCTTCCGCTTGAATCTTTATATGCATACATCCAACTCCGAAGCTCATAGATATTTCTAGACTTTTTTTTTTTTACTCTTTCTCATTTTTTTTTTGCATCTTAAGAATGAGGGAGAAGATCATATTTATAGGGAAATTTTGATTTTGGTAGGTTTACAACGAATTTACGTTTGATAATAACGTAACCACCAATGTGCAACTGCATTCCTCGTAAATTGGTCGTTAATCAGATGGTACAGCGTCGATGTTTCTTAGTCGTATATTTACAACTACTTTACGACTACATAAAAGTGTAGCCGTAAACTGTGGGAACCGAAATTCGCATTGTCGATTTACGTTTAAATCAGGAAACTGGGAAAACCCTAATTTCTCAGAGGTCCCAGATCTCTGCGAGAGCCAACAGCAAGTGACCAAATATATGTGGAAATCATGAAAAGATAACAAACGGGTTTAGAGAAAACAGTAGATCTTATTTTGAGTCCGCGTGAGAGCGTTGCGATCATTACAAGAGATCATAAAAGCTTCGGCCGCAAAGGCAACCAGCGAGTTACCTAGTTCTAGCGGCCTAAAAGCTCAAACCTAGTTGATTCGCAGCTCGATAACTAAAGACGAAGAAAATACAGAAAAGTTTTTTGATTGATTTCGGACTGAACCTTATGAAAGGCTGCCTACGTACCCCTTTCGAATATCAAGCCGAACGTAGTTCGAGAGTGAACCAAGAGATCGAACTGCTTGTGCACGTTCGTCTGGTAATCGGGTGCCAGTCATGGAAACAGAGCATGTCGAGAATAATGCCTCAGAGTTTCTCAGTGCCAAGAGTTCTGAGTTTAAAAAGTTTTTCACTGTGCCTCTCGCCTAGGACTCCTTATATACTCGCTCCTAGGTCGGTTAACACTTTTTCTTCTTTTGCCTGTAAGCCGTCATAACTTAAAAATGGAGATATTCCGTTTTTCCCGATCTTTCTAATTATCTTCGAATACTTCATATTTGTCCGCGGAAACTTGACATTTATCTTTCCATGCGAACCAAGCATAAACCGTCCTACGGTTTATGGGCTTTTGGTTAAGAAATCGTAAGTGGGTTTCGAGTCACGTCTTAGGTCTCTTTGGGCCGTTGTTTGACTCGAAACGTTTATTACGGCTTCTTTGGATAAAAACGAACTTTCCGCGGTTTTTATCGTAAAGTTCGATTGATGACTTCAATTGAAGAGAAACATGAAATGGGTTGGCTACGGTCTTCGGGTGATAGCATTAAAGAGTAGACGAGAATGCATGGATTCGTGTTGTATCAATTTTTAAGAAAGCACGGTCGCTACGTAGCGACCGAATTGTGTGCGTGCTCGGTCGCTACGTAGCGACCGAGCTGTGTACGTGCTCGGTCGTTACGTAGCGATCGAGCTTAGGGGAGATCTCGGTCGCTACGTAGCGACCGAGCTTTGGTGAGAGCTCGGTCACTACGTAACGACCGAGCTTCGGGGAGAGCTCGGTCGCTACGTAGAGACCGAGCTTTGGTGAGAGCTCGGTCGCTACGTAGCGACCGAGCCGTGTACGTGCTCGGTCGCTACGTTGCGACCGTGCTTCGGTGAGAGCTCGGTCGCTACGTAGCGACCGAGCCGTGTATGTGCTCGGTCGCTAAGTAGCGACCGAGCTTTGGTGAGAGCTTGGTCGCTACGTAGCGACCGAGCTTCGGTGAGAGCTCGGTCGCTACGTAGAAACCGAGCCGTGTACGAGCCCGGTCGTTACGTAGCTTCCGAGCCGTGTACGTGCTCGGTCACTACGTAGCGACCGAGCTTCGGGGAGAGCTCGATCGCTACGTAGCGACCGAGCTTTAAGGAGAGCTCGGTCGCTACGTAGCGACAGAGCCGTGTACGTGCTTGGTCGCTACGTAGCGACCGAGCTTTGGGGAGAGCTCAGTCGCTACGTAGCGACCAAGCTTCGGTGAGAGCTCGGTCGCTACGTAGCGACCGAGCCGTGTACGTGCTCGGTCGCTACGTAGCGATCGAGCTGTGTACGTGCTCGGTCGCTACGTAGTGTGGGACCGTGCTTCGGGGAGAGCTCGGTCGCTACGTAGTGTGGGAACCGAAATTCGCACTGTCGATTTCCATTTAAATAAGGAAACTAGGAAAACCCTAATTTCTCAGAGGTCCCGGATATCTGCTAATACCACATGCCAAGCGAATCAGAACACAATAATGACAACGAAGAAGTATAATAATCGTAAGAAGAGAGCAAAGAGAAGTCTTATTCCGAATTTACGTATGAGCATTTACAACAAGGTATAAGCCTGGACTCGAGAGCTGTCGGCGAGATTCCTAGTTCTAGCAACCCTAAGACGGCTAAACCTAATTGAGTCGCAGCACGAAATAATAAAAACGGAAAGTTGCCTAATTGCTTTAAGTGCTAAGTTTTCTCTGAGAAAATCCCTGCACATGCCTCTCGCCTAGGACCCCTTATATACTGGCTCCAAGGTCAGTTTAAGCCTTTCCTCTTCTGCCCTTAAGCCGCCATAGCATAAAAATGGAGATATTCCATTTTTTCCGATCTTCGTAATTATCTTCAAAATTTCGTATTTATCCGCGGAAATTTGACATTTATCTTCCCTTGCGGACCAAGCGTAAACCGACATGCGGTTTACGGGCTGTTGGTTAAGAAATCGTAAGTTGGGCCTCGAGTCGTGTCTTAGGTCCCTTTGGGCCATCTTTCGACTCGAAGCGTTTATTACGACTTCTTTCGATAAAGAATGAACTTTCCGCGGGGAACGTGAGATGGGTTCGCTACGGTATTCAGGAGATAGCATCGAAGGGTAGACGGGAATGCATGGACCAATGTCGTATCGACGTTTTGGAAGAGCTCGGTCGCTACGTAGCGACCAAACTTTGGTTCGAGCTCGGTCGCTACGTAGCGACCAAGCAAACGCTCGATCGCTACGTAGCTACCGAGCTCCGGCTCGAGCTCGGTCGCTACGTAGCGACCGAGCGGAATAGGCGTTTGGTCGCAACTTAGCGACTGAGCTTTGGCTCGAACTCGGTGGCTACGTAGCGACCGAGCAGAGCACGCGTTTGGTCGCTGCGTAACGATCCTTCTCGAGCTCTTGTCCGATGATTCGCGTTTCTTCCGCAAAGGTTTTTCGTAAAGAAGAATCTATTTTCGAAAAAATATTTGTCGAAGAATTTTTCTACGTTTTTTCTTCTTAAGTGATTTGGACGTTAACTTCATCGTAACCGTTTTTGACCCCAACAGTGAGCCCCCCAGCACATTGGGAACATGGATTTCTAGCGAGGTCCCAATGCGAGGTATGGCGAGTTTGGACGAGATTGGTGTATTTGGACGAAGTTCGTGTCCAAAAATCCGCAAGTAAATAGTAATTTACTCATTCTCATTGAGAAGTTTTTCCTGAAAAGCTCTTTCTCTTTCTCTCTGTCATTTCCTCCTTGATTTTAAAGAAAAAGAAAAACACGAGATGTCGAGTAAGAAGAGGAGTTCGAAGAAAGGGTCTTTGCCCGCGAATGTTTCTGAAGAGCTTCGAGTGCCGAAGATGGAATTTGTTCCTCATTCCGTATACCCCGCCGAGAACGAGGCATGGTGGGTGGCGTGTTACGGTTCGATCACGCCTCCCATAGAAAAATTGTTTCCGGTCATGAACCATCGCCTGGTGGAGGCAGGTGCGCCGAGTAGGAGCACTAGCGGATTTCTCGAGGTCATGCAGTCGTGCTACCATATTTCGGACGCGGTAGAATTCAGGGTTACTTGTCAAGGAGAGTGCGCTAGTAGTCCCCCGGAGGGCTTCTTTACTTGTTACGGGGGATTTATAGTGCGTTGCCGTTTATGGTTTCTGATCCCCGAGATCATCGTCCGTGTGTTGGATCGCTTCGGGGTGGCGATAAGCCAACTGAATCCTCTTGGCATCCAGCACCTCATAGGGATCCTGGTCCTGAGCTACGAGCATGGTCTTTCACTCACCGTTGATCACTTCGAAGCGCTTCTTCGACTACAGATCATCAGGGAAACGGACACGTACAGACTGGTTCCTCGAAACTTCATGTCAGTGGTAAAGGGGTTCACTTCTAGCTTCAACTCGTGGAGGAAGTTTTTCTTTTTCGTTCGTGTAGACACAGCGTCCGTTGAGGAGAGTTGTATCCCACTGTTTCGGAGGTTTCCGAACGATCGTCCCTTTATCAACCCTCTTGCTCCGTTTCCTGAGGACATTATTGCGATGAGGGATCTGCTCAGGAATGGTCCTTTTTCTGGACTTCTTTTACATCGAAGAGAGTTCGAAAGGCGTTGAGGTTTGTGCATCCTGGTCCTGCTTTGGGCGGAGAAACAAGGAGTGATTCCGAGCCTGAAGACCAAGGTTCCAACGCCGGTCCCAACGCCGCTCCTACTATTGTGTCGGGGCCAAATTTTTCGAAGGGGAAAGATATTGATCTCGGCGACCTGGAGTTTTCGGTGGACGATTGCATGATTCCAGGATGGGATCCGAACCTTGCTTTTGGCGATGGAAGTGGTACGAGCGAGGTCCCTATTCCGGACTTCGATGATTTCTCCGCTGGTCTTCCATCAGGATTTGACGCTCCTCAGGCCACGATCGAGTCAGGGAGGCCGAAAGTTGTTGCGGAAGGATCACGCATCATTAACGGGGTATAAATTTTAAGAATGCTGACGATCGTTATTATTATTTTTTGCTTATAACGTGTCAATCGGTTTTACAGGGTTTGAACTTGCTTGGATCGGCCATTGGGGTGAGCCATAGAGAGGCCAGGATCTATCGCTTTAAAGCGGAGAAGGGGGAAAAGGATCTTGCTCGCATGCGAGACGAGATGTTGGCGCGAGACGCCCAACTCGTTCGTGATCATGCCAGGGCTGTTCGCAGGGCGGAACGGAAGGGCAAGAGGTAAATTTTCGAGGTGATGAAGACTCGCGCTTCTCAATTCTAGGTTGAGTACAGGAATCTTAAGGGTGCTTTCAACTCGCTGGGCGACTTCCGTGAGTGTCGCGGCTCTGTCGGGAGCCTTTGGAAGACGCAGGAAGATGACTACGTTTTCGAGAGGGAGATGGAGTTAATGAAGGGTGGCATGAAGGATCATGCTCACGCTGAGGCGACCATTCCTTCGATAGATGGGAAGATCCAGGGATTCTGGGATCCCATCCCGGTTTCCCCTGACACCGTAGAAACTACGACTGATTTTGCCGGTGACGACGAGGAAGTGAACTTTCCCACGGATGCATTCGGAGCTTCCTTGTCCGGGAGTTTTAACTTTGACCTGTGATCATTTTGACGGGAAGGAGTTTTTCCCTTTATCTAGTATTTAGCGGCCGAGTGTGGCCCTTGTTCATATATGTCTGGCCGAGTGTGGCCTTGAACCCTTACCGCTATGTGGTTTATATAATGGATGTCTGTTTGGGTTACTTTGTTTAGAGTAGGTTTGAAGTGAACATGAGTTGTCGTCTCACATATATCTTCGTTGAGGCGTTCAATCTGTTAGTTCGTTCGCGATGTGAGTTTTCGTAAAAATCATTTACGATTTTTCGGGAACGTTGAGTTATGAACAAAGAGACGTGTTTTAGGAATCTCGTATCGTTTAGATATCATGTTTTTGAGATGTTTGAGACCAATGCGATGGGTTTAGGGCAAGACCTAGGTTTACTCTCGGTTTTAAGGTTTGTGCAGTGACTAGCCGGCTATCGGTTTTCCTGTTGCGATTTCTACCTGATTCGTACCGATTTAAAGTCCGCGATAGGTTCTCGGCTTATACGACTTGTATGGTACGAAACGAGCATCTTTCCAGAGACAATTTTTAAGCCAACTAGAAGTGCTAGACCAAAATTTCGGATTTTTTTGTAGCGTGCTTTCGTCTTTGTGTTGGACGTTTGAAGATCAAAAGAGTGATCAGGTTGCGTTTGTTTAAGACGTTTATGTGTTCGTCGGGGCCAATCGACGAACGGAGTGTAAGATTTGTAGTGGTCGTGTTCGGACAATTTGTTCGTATCATCTCGATTTTTAACTTGGCGACGTCTCGCAGTTATTTCGAAGACTATACGTATATTGCTGAAGTGAGATTGTTTTGCGATTTTGTCATAAAAAGAGCGACGCATATTTCGTAAAAATTTTCGAAATCTTGATAGAATTCGATTACAATAACGCATATTTTTCTATGTGGGAGTATACGAGTATGCGCACACACTCCCCCCCCCCTTTTTTGAGAAGGGGATAGCTGAACTCGTCCTTCGACGAGCTGCCTACGTACCCCTTTCGAGTATCAAATCATCTCGTAGTTTTGTTTTATTCCGCGAGCATTTTTACTCGGCGGTTGTCGCCGTGCTGAGCGCCTTGATCGAGATGATCGTGGCAGGGTCAGTGTTTTCTTCCAGATGTTCCGGTTGAATTGTAGTGTCGGCTCTGGCCTCGTGTCGAGTTTCGACACCCGAAGCGTCTGCGTCGGCAGACGATGTGAAATCGTCTTTTCTCGAAACGTTGTTGGTCGAAGATTTATCGATCTTCGTGCGTTTGCGATTTGCCGTTGCAGAGGCTGTTATCTGTCTTAACTTGTGTTCTGCGAGGAAGCACAGTCGCGACTGTTTCTGACATCCCCAGATAGCTGCGACTCCGTTTGGGGTCGGGAATTTGACGCCCAGGTGGTACGTCGATGGAACGGCTTGCATAGCGTTGAGCCACGGGGTTCCCATGATCACGTTGTAGATGGCAGGATGATCGACTACCGCAAACTCTACGATTTTTGTGACCTCCTTGGCCATGACAGGTAGCTGAATTGATCTGAGGGTCATCGATACTTCGCCAGAAAAGCCTGTGAGCGGTTTCGGAGTTGGAGTTACTTCTCCGAATTCAATGCTCATCCGATTGAGAGTGTCGCGGAAGATTACATTTACCGTGCTCCCTGTGTCAATGAGTACTCTTCCGACTTCCAGATCTCGTATGACGAGGTCTATGACGAACGGATCGCAGTGAGGCTGATCGATCCCGCTGGCTTCCTCGTTTGTGAAGGTGATTGAGCAGTTCTGATCATCTTTGGTAGGAGACCATGTAGGCCAGTTTGCGCTCGACTCTGCCTTCCGCTGGTAAGCCTTGATGGTAGAGACCGTATCATAGCAGAATTGCGATCTTCCGATGATCATGTTGACACTACGACGATTGTTATCGTTCCCCTTGTCGTCTGGCTCCCTGCCGCGTTTATCCCCGGATTGGTTTCTTTGGGGAGATCTCTCCGCGGGGAGATTTTTGTCCGGCTTCGGGGGGGGCGATCGGTCTCGAGGATGAGATCTTTCACGCTAGTTACTTCCGAGAGTTCTCCGGCTAGTAGCTTCGCGGCCAGGCTCGCTCCCAAGACCTTGCAGTTAGTCTTGGAGTGTCCTCGAGATTGGTGGAACTCGCAGAAGGTGTTTTCGTCATATCCTTGGTTGTGAGTCCATGTATTACCCGTGGTTCGGCCCTGGTCTGAGCCGATCGCGTAATTATGTGCTCCTTGGAGTTCTTCCCCCTCGTGATGGACATACTTGTCGTTACGAGGGTTCTTCTTCCTTGTTTTCGGGTCTACATCTTTCGAGGACGATCTCGCCGACTTATGCTTCTGCGATAAGATTTTCGTTTCTTCCTCGATCATGATGTAGTTCGTCGCCTTGTGGAGGGCGTCTTGGATCGTCCGCGGTTTTTCGAGGGATATCCATTTTCTGAATTTCGACTTGTACCAGAGCGCCTTCCTGAGCGCGTCGATGGCCACCTTGTCGCTTATCCCGCTGACCCTGGACATCACCAACTTGAACCGTCTGATGAACTCGCGAAGGGGTTCCTCTTCCCTCTGGGACAGACTCCAGAGATCGACATTGGAAGTTTCTCTATCTATGAACATAGAGTATTGCTTGAGAAATTCCGATGCGAGCTGTTGGAAACTTCCGATAGAGTTTCGTTTAAGGCGCGCGAACCATTCGAGGGCTGCTCCTTCTAGATTCTCTACGAACAGGAGGCAGTAGCCGGCATCTCTCTCGCCGTCCTTCAGCCTCGCTCTTCCCAACGTGATGTGGAAATCCTGAAGGTACGCTCTCGGATCGGTTGTACCATCATATTTCGGTACTTTGATTTTTCCTGGATCGGATACCCTCGTATCTGAGATGCGAGCGGTGAAAGGGGTCTTCCGAGCCCCTTCCAGCAGTCTGTCGATCTCGGGGCCCGCGTTCGTAGCATGATGGATTTGAGATTTTACGGCTCTTACTTCTGCCGGAGTCTTGGTCATATAGTCGCGAAGATCGCGTATATCCGACGTCTCGTCAGCAGGTTTTCGCGCTTGTCGGCGTTTACTGCGAGTGAGCTCGGTTTGTTTTTCAGCCAGCTCTTCCTGTTCGTTCCAATAGAGGATTTCCTCCTCTTCTGTCATTGGTTTGTCGAACGGAGAGCTTTCCCGAGTGAATCGGCTTCTGGTCCTTCTTGGATGTCTGTCGGCGTCCTCATCAGTATTATTGGAGACATCGCTAGGATCTAGGTCGACTTGCTCGACTCCGTTGTCCTCTGAAGCCTTCGCGGTAGGCGGAGGGCTTTCGGAGTTTCCCCTTTCGACGTGAGACTTCTCGCTAGGGTTTTAAACCAAAGGTCGTTCCTGGGCGGCTCCAGGCCTGTCGAGTGGGGTCGCAAAGTCGAGTCTTTTCCCGCGGACTTTAGTGGTTCCACGGGGGCGGATTGCTCGAGTCCTTGCCGTGAAAGTTTCAACTTGTTTGGTCAAGGTGCTCACGAACTTATCCTATTCTTCCGACCTTTCTCCTTAGGTGGCGAACATCTTTTTGAACTCCTCGAGCGCCGCGGCGTTGGCCGCGGATATGTTTGCTGCGGGAGTGTGGAGATCAGTGCCGCTGCCTCCGTTGAGAGGAGTCTGCACGTTATCCGTGTCGTCAGTTGACATGTCTGGTTGAGCGCGATGTGGTCGAGAGTTAGATTGATCCGTGTATCCCCCTCCTTCTAGCGCCAAACCGTGGGAAACGAAATTTGCACTGTCGATTTCCGTTTAAATAAGGAAACTAGGAAAACCCTAATTTCCCAGAGGTCCCGGATATCTGCTAATACCACACGCCAAGCAAATCAGAACACAATAATGACAACGAAGAAGTATAAAAATCGTAAGAAGAGAGCAAAGAGAAGTCTTATTCCGAATTTACGTATGAGCGTTTACAACAAGATATAAGCCTGGGCTCGAGAGCTGTCGGCGAAACTCCTAGTTCTAGCAACCCTAAGATGGCTAAACCTAATTGAGTCGCAGCTCGATATAACAAAAACGGAAAGTTGCCTAATTGCTCTAAGTGCTAAGTTTTCTCTGAGAAAATCCCTGCCCATGCCTCTCGCCTAGGACCCCTTATATACTGGCTCCAAGGTCGGTTTACGCCTTTCCTCTTCTGCCCTTAAGCCGCCATAGCATAAAAATGGAGATATTCCATTTTTTTCCGATCTTCGTAATTATCATCAAAATTTCGTATTTATCCGCGGAAACTTGACATTTATCTTCCCTTGTGGACCAAGCGTAAACCGACATGCTGTTTACGGGCTGTTGGTTAAGAAATCGTAAGTTGGGCCTCGAGTCGTGTCTTAGGTCCCTTTGGGCCGTCTTTCGACTCGAAGCGTTTATTACGGCTTCTTTCGATAAAGAATGAACTTTCCGCAGTTTTTACGGTAAAGTTTGATTGATAACTTGGAAATGGTGGGGAACGTGAGATGGGTTCGCTACGGTATTCGGGAGATAGCGTCGAAGGGTAAACGAGAATGCATGGACCGATGTCGTATCGACGTTTCGGAATAGCTCGGTCGCTACGTAGCGACCGAACTTTGGTTCGAGCTCCGTCTCTACGTAGCGACTGAGCTCCGGCTCGAGCTCGGTCGCTACGTAGTGACCGAGCGGAATAGGCGTTTGGTCGCTACGTAGCGACTGAGATTTGGCTCGAACTCTGTCGCTACGTAGCGACCGAGCGGAACACGCGTTTGCTCGGTGCGTAACGATCCTTCTCGAGCTCTTGTCCGATGATTCGCATTTCTTCCGCAAAGGTTTTTCGTAAAGAAGAATCTATTTTCGAAAAAATATTTATCGAAGAATTTTTCTACGTTTTTTCTTCTTCAGGGATTTGGACGTTAACTTCGCCGTAACCGTTTTTGACCCCAACACGTAGCGACTGACCTTTGGTGTGACCTCAGTCGCTATGTAGAGACCGAACTTTGGTGAGAGCTCGGTCGCTACGTAGCAACTGAGCCGTGTACGTGCTCGGTCGCTACGTAGCAACTGAGCCGTGTACGTGCTCGGTCGCTACGTAGCGACCGAGCTTCGGTGAGAGCTCGGTTGCTACGTAGCGACTGAGCCGTGTACGTGCTCGGTCGCTACGTAGCGATCGAGCTTTGGTGAGAGCTCGGTCGCTACGTAGCGACCGAGTTTCGGGGAGAGCTCGGTCGCTACGTAGCGACCGAGCCGTGTACATGCTCGGTCGCTACGTAGCGACCGAGCTTAGTGACCGAGCCGTGTACGTGCTCAGTCGCTACGTTGCGACCGAGCTTTGGTGAGATCTCTGTCGCTACGTAGCGACCAGCTTTTGCGCTGGTTGCTACGCGGCAACCTTGTTCGCGTCTTTCTCCGATTTTTCGTGAATGTGTTTTCTCCGCAAGATTCTTCGTAAAAATAAATCTTTTTCTAAGATTTATTTTTCGTAAAAACGTTCATGCCGATTTTTACGGATTTTTAGACATTGATTCGGTCGTGACCGATTTTGACCCCAACAGTTAGCCCCCCAGCTCGTTAGAACCATGAGCTTCTAGCGTGAGGTTTTAGCGAGTGGCTTGGCAAGTTAAGTGAGTTAGGCAGAATTAATGGTCGAAAAGGTCCGTGGTAAGTGGTTTTCTCGCTCTTCTAAAAGTAGAACACGATAAGATTGGGGCTGCGCCTTATGACGGCTGCCTACGTACCCTTGTTGAAGGGATGAAGCCTTTCGTAGTTCTTCTTGGAGTTAAGGTTCGTATGACTAGTTTTCCAGCGAGACCTTTACGGTCTGGTTTTTATGTAGAGGTTATCAGGCGTGTTGCTGCCGATGGCATTTTATATGGGTGTAGAAGGAAGACTACGAGTTGTCATCTCGTAATCTGACTCTGTGTGAACTGCTATATCCGTGATCTGTTTCGAGAGTTTTCCGCAGTGTGTAAACTTGCGAAATTTCTGAAGACGCTCGAATATTGGCAAAGAGACAAATTTTGGGATCTCGTATCAAGGTTTTTGATACTATGCCTAGAGATGTTAGAGACCAGTGCGCTGGGTTTAGGGCAAGACCTAGGTTTACTCCTGGTTTTAGAGGGTGCGATGACTAATTCGACTTACGTATCCCATTTCAGTTTCATCCTGATTCAATACCGATTTAAAGTCCGCGATAGGTTTTCGGCTTATACGACTTGTATGGTTGGAACCGAGCATCTCTCCAAGGACAATTTTTAAGCCTCCTGGAAGTGCTGACCAAAAATTTTTGGGTTTCTTTTATAGCGCCATTATCCTTGTGTCGGATGTACGAGAGTCATCTCTACGAGATGGCTAAGTCTGTTTAGGACGTTAAGAGTTTGTTGTGAGCAGCAACAAACTTAATGGTTAAAATTACCGTTTTGAGTCTTCGCGAAGGATATGTTTTGAGAAGATGTTAGTGCGTATGATTGTCTGGTCTTCCAAGAAAGTGTTTTTATCGAGGAAGGAAATTTCGTCGAAGAACGAATCTTCAGGCGTCTGCGACGTCTCGCGATGCTGAAGATTTTTTATTCTTTCGTATGCCGCGTTTCGTGCTTGAAATGTTCGCGGGCTTGAAGATGTTTTTCGATGTTGCAAGGGATTTGTCCTAGCCCTTCGTTTGGGAAACATTCTGGTTTGACTACGGATGTTCGCAGCCAGAATTGTTGTTCCTGTTTAGATTTGATTTGCGATCGAGGAGTTAGGACCAAGGGGTCGCGTAAATTTGTCCCTGGAAAGAGGCATCCTCCTATACCGTGCTTTTTGTGGTGTTGGCCTTCCGAAATTTCTTTCGTGTCTATTTGAAGATGTTCCGTATAGCTATAGTAGTTCTGTTACGAGTTTTCCTTACATGCCGCGTTTACGAGTAAAACACAGCGGACTTAAAGTGAATCGTAGTATATGGAACTTGGTAGATTTTTTTACAAGTGGAACCTTTCCGTTAACTATTTGGTTGTTAGGACTGAGTTTTGTTATGACGAATTTACCGTATGATGCCCGTTTTTTGGGTGGTACGATAATTGTTTGTGTAATCGTTACTTGGCGTTTCAAGACAAATTCCAGATTACCGTTAAGCCGTCAGGTTATTGGAGCGGTGGTCGCTCAATTGTTTTGGCTTTGCATGAAGGTTGTGCTCAGCTTTATAGCCAAGGACGTTGTTGCCAAAGGATTAGACCATGACACTTTCATGCTGTCAATAAGGTCAAGTCGGTTAGAATCGTCCCTAAAGGGGATGCTGTAACCTAGTTCGGCTTCAAAGGAAAGACGTAATTGGGCGAGTGACGAATGACGTTTATCGAGATTGATAGGCCGAGTATGCCCATGGTGGTAAAAAACGTTTTTCCACATTAGGGTAAATTTATACGATGAAAGTTTCGTATAATGTTTCCTTTATTCGTATGGAAGTTGTTTCCTTTGTTTCTGAGGGAGATAAAGCCTAAGAAGCTCGATACAGAGCCCGTGCGGAGTCAGTTGCGGGGTGATTTCCTGCTCGGACGTGACAAAGCGGAATGAGAGCGGATGCCAGTGAGTCGCGGGGCTAGAGAATGAGATCTTTCAGATCGTGGTGCGAGGAAGTAAAGTTTATATTGGTCGTCCAATGTCGGATCATATAGCTTGGTTTTTTGCTATAAGGAAAGTACTTTTTCGTAAAACCTGTTACGTTTACTTTCGAAAGTTACTTCTTATGACATGATCTGATTATACGAAGGAATTTTTGCGTAAGTAACGGGCGACCGGTTTTTACGAATTTATTAAATTGACGCGACATATGGAGATGTCAAAATAACGATGCTTCCGCAGATTTTGAGAAACGTTTTCGCCTTTGTTTTTATTCTTCGGTGAAAGTTTCTCTGAGTCACTCATGGAGTTTTACCAAAGGTTATTTCCCGAGATCTAGTCGCGAAACGTTTTTGCAGGTTTCTTGAATGAATCAGTTAAACAGCGATAGACTTAGTCGACGAGCGGGGAGGACGTGTTCTCTTTGTCGTATTTTCTGTTACTTTTGTTCTTGATTTTGCTTTGTCGCAAATGTTTTTGATGTTTTTCCGTGAGTCGGTTGGTTCAACGGAAAATGAGAGTGATGCTTTGATGCCTGAAGATTTCTCGGACAATGATTCTTGTACGAAACTCGTTTTATCAAATCGGAAAACATCTTTATGACTTCAGCAAATCATCGACTTTCATTCTGAAGTTTGGCAGAGGTTTTCTAAACGAATGATTGCGATGATAGATGTTGTATAGTCTTTCAGAATTTTTTCCAACATGGTTTGGATCAGTTCCTAGCGTTTAGACGAATCTCAGATTGTCGTTCGCTTTTAGGACGATCTTGACGAGACATCGCATTGTATGAACATTTTTCCGCATATTTCTACGAGAGTTTGCTTTGTCGAAAGCGTTTTCTTGTCGAAAGCATTTTCTTGGTCTTGACGAGACATCGCATTGTTTGAATATGTTTTTGAAGTATGGGAGTATACGAGTATAGTATACGCACCTACTCCGTCCCTTTTTTTCTCGAGGAATAGAATGATCGACAGTCCGAGTCGGTTTGAAGACGACGCTTGGACTGTGATTTGGTTGTTTCCAGGTTGAAGACTTGGAATATGTCCGTTCCGAGAGAATTGCCCGAAACGAATCGGTTTTAAGACGACGTTCATGTCTCTAGTTTTTTCTCTCTTTAGGAAGCGAGCTTGATATGCGTGGCGATCGTTTCTCGATTTTCGGAGAGTTTAGATCGATTTGCAAGATCTGGACGAACAGTTATGAGACAATATTTCGAGACAGGAAAAATCACCTAAGACTTACTTTGCTAGACTATCCACCTAGGTTTTACGTTCCCTAAAGTTCTATGGCAGTCTCAAAGGCGTTTTTATTTCTTAGTAATATCCTACGAAAACTCCAAATCTGATTTCAAAAATTTCAAGTCGCAAATACCTTAGTTCTCTCGAAGATGCAGTTTTGTCTCCTCTCAGTTTTGCTTGCTCATTTCCCCTTCCTGCGTATGTTCGCCTTTTTCGATATTGGTGTTTATCCTTTGAAACTTGACATTTATCTTCCGCACTTGACTGATACGAAGTCAATAAAAAGGTTCAACGTAATCGTATAGTTGAGGCGGCTAAGGTGTTAAGTTAACCGTTGCCGTATTATACGATTAATCTGAATCCACGCGAGAAAACTAGTCTTTGCGGGTTTTTTTTTATCGTAAAGTTTCAATGGTAACTCCAATCGAGACGAAACAAGAGACATTTCGATCGAGATTTGAAGCACAACACAAATATGGAGGTAAGGACGAGTAGGATCAAGCAAAGGAGTTTAGACGAGTCTTACTCGTTTTCGTCGTAAAATCTCAACGGAAACTCCGATTGAGACGAAACGAAAAGCGTTTCGATGAGGATTCAAAAGAGAACGCAAAGGAGGACTTTTCTGAGGCCTGACAGGTTACTATGTAGCGAGTGGAGGTCTGACAGGTCGCTACATAGCGAGTGGAAGCAAGCCAAGAAGAGTCCTACTTGTTTTCGTCGTAAAATCTCAACGGAAACTCCGATTGAGACGAAACGAAAAGCGTTACGATGAGGATTCAAAAGAGAACGCAAAGGAGGACCTTTTTTAGGCCTGACAGTTCGCTACGTAGCGAGTGGAGAGTTGGCTTGAGCTTGGTCGCTATGTAGCGACCGAGCCGTGTGCGTGCTCGGTCGCTACGTAGCGACCGAGCTGTGTGCGTGCTCGGTCGCTACGTAGCGACCGAGCTGTGTACGCGCTCAGTCGCTACGTAGCGACCGAGCTTGGCTGGAGCTCGGTCGCTACGTCGCGACCGAGCTGTGTGCGTGCTCTGTCGCTACGTAGCGACCGAGCTTGGATTGAGCTTGGTCGCTACGTAGCAACCGAGCCGTGTGCTTGCTCGGTCGCTACGTAGCGACCGAGCTGTGTAATCGATTTGTTGCGCTTCCTTTTTCCGCGATTAACCTAGGGGTTTTCTGCGGTTTTTGTGAGAACAAGTTTTACCCTTCCAAAATGTGTTCAGAAAACGTGTTTTGGTAAAACTCTTACGCATTGAGATTTCTTTTGTTCGGTAATGAGCCAAACTTACGGGGTTTGATAAGATTTATCGTTTCCCTTTATGTTTAAAAAGAGAAATCGCGAGCTCGTTTCATTGCACTTCCTATTGCAAAAAGTCGCAGCAAGGTTTTCGATTTTCTCAAGAACTGTGGCGTTTTCATAGGCGTTGGCCATAGGCGCAGTGGCGGCTGGAGTTTTCTTACCAGCGTTGTTACGAACTGCGATTTTCTCTTTTGTATTTCCATACATTGTTTTGATCAAGCGTTTTGCGGCTATGAGTTAGAGTAATCCGTACCCCCCTCCTTCTTGCGCCAAACTGTGGGAACCGAAATTCGCACTGTCGATTTACGTTTAAATTAGGAAACTGGGAAAACCCTAATTTCCCAGAGGTCCCGGATCTCTGCGAGAGCCAACGGCAAGTGACCAAATATATGAGAAAATCATGAAAAGATAACAGACGAGTTTAGAGAAAACATTAGATCTTATTTTGAGTCCGCGTGAGAGCGTTGCGATCATTACAAGAGATCATAAAAGCTTTGGCCGCAAAGGCTGTCAGCGAGTTACCTAGTTCTAGCGGCCTAAAAGCTCAAACCTAGTTGACTCGCAGCTCGATAACTAAAGACAAAGAAAATACAGAAAAGATTTTTGATTGATTTCGGACTGAACCTTATGAAAGGCTGCCTACGTACCCCTTTCGAGGATCAAGCCGAACGTAGTTCGAGAGTGAACCAAGAGATCGAACTGCTTGTGCACGTTCGTCTGGTAATCGGGTGCCAGTCATGGAAACAGAGCATGTCGAGAATAATCCCTCAGAGTTTCTAAGTGCCGAGAGTTCTGAGTTTAAAATTTTTTTCACTGTGCCTCTCGCCTAGGACCCCTTATATACTCGCTCCTAGGTCGGTTTACGCTTTTTCCTCTTCTGCCCGTAAGCCGTCATAACTTAAAAATGAAGATATTCCGTTTTTCCCGATCTTTCTAATTATCTTCGAATACTTCATATTTATCCGCGGAAACTTGACATTTATATTTCCTTGCGAACCAAGCATAAACCGTTCTACGGTTTATGGGCTTTTGGTTAAGAAATCGTAAGTGGGTTTCGAATCACGTCTTAGGTCTCTTTGGGCCGTTGTTTGACTCAAAACGTTTATTACGGTTCTTTCGATAAAAATGAACTTTCTGCGGATTTTATCGTAAAGTTCGATTGATGACTTCAAATGACGAGAAACATGAAATGGGTTGGCTACGGTCTTCGGGAGATAGCATTAAAGAGTAGACGAGAATGCATGGATTCGTGTCGTATCGATTTTTAAGAAAGCACGGTCGCTACGTAGCGACCGAGCTTCGGGGAGATCTCGGTCGCTACGTAGCGACCGAGCTTCGGGGAGATCTCGGTCGCTACGTAGCGACCGATCTTCGGGGAGAGCTCGGTCGCTACGTAGCGATCGATCCGTGTACGTGCTTGGTCGCTATTCAGTGAGAGCTTGGTCGCTACGTAGCGACCGAGCCGTGTATGTACTCGGTCGCTACGTAGCGACCGAGCTTTGGTGAGAGCTCGGTCGCTACATAGCGACCAGCTTTTGAGCTGGTTGCTACGCGGCAACCTTGTTCGAGTCTTTCTCCGATTTTTCGTGAATGTGTTTTCTCCGCAAGATTCTTCGTAAAAATAAATCTTTTTCTAAGATTTATTTTTCGTAAAAACGTTCATGCCGATTTTTACGGACTTTCAGACATTGATTCCGTCGTGACCGATTTTGACCCCAACATAAACGCGAAGTTAATTTACGACCAATTTACGACGAGAACTATTAGTAGCCAAATTACGTCTGAGTTACGACGAACATTCAGGTAGTCGTAACTTAGTCGTAAAGTCGAAATTAATTTACAACTACACATTTGTAGTCGTAAATCGTAGTCGTTACTCCCACGTTTTCATGGAGTGTGGATTAGTATGCGGAGAAATATGGAATGTTGATCCATTCACGATTCTGAGAGAATTAATGCTGACACCATGGCAGTACCATATTGTGCGCACAGTTCATAAGCAGAACTATGCCATCGCTAGAACAAACATTTGATTAGTCCTCCATCTAACCAGAAAGGCGATCACATATCTTTAATTTAGTGTTTCCATTTATAATTTTGTGTATTTACATATTATTTATTATTTTCGAAATTATATTTATCAGTAATATTAAAATGTAAAACTATACATTATATCAATATTTCGAAAAATTTAAAACTAAACATAATAAGATAATAATATTAGTGGACGCTCTCTAGAGCCTCGATTAGTCACTTTTAATAGTATAGATTGTATATTTACTTATTATTATTATTTATTTAGTTACAATGCCACGTGGCTTCTTTAGGAAGAAATATTTTTTGCTGATGTGGAACTATTTTGATTTTCAAATGTTAACTATATAACTATTATTTTGGATGTTATATTCGGAATTATATGTTTGTGTGAATACATGAGTGATTTGTATGGTTTGTTTAATAGAAAGTTTTCATCTTTTTAGGTTAAAATTATTGTATTGTAACGTTGATGTGAGCATTCTTTGCGATGTTTGAATTTTGTTGTTGTCCGTGTGCTTAACCTAAGTGATATTGGTGATTAACCATTATTTTTTTCTGGAAATAGAAAATGATGGCACAAGCAGTAACATATATCAAAGGGTATCTAATTATACATATTGTATATATACACATATATCTTTAGAAAAAACCAGAAAACAATACATTTTTCAAATAGATGTTTAATGTAGTTTTTCATTTCTAATATTGTATATTTACTTATTATTTAGTTTTTCTTATATTGTATATTTTTATATTCTATTTTTTTGCTTTTATATCAAATGGTAACATAACGATAGATGTTTAATGTAATATTTTTATTTTATATATTGTATATTTACTTATTATTTATTTTACTATACATTTTTGGGATAGATGTTTAATGTATTTTTTGTATTTTTTATATTATATATATACTTTTTTTCTTATATTTTATATTTACTTATATAATATTATGATAGATGTTTAATGTAACATTTCTATTTCTTATATTGTATATTTACTTATTATTTATTTTACTATACATTTTTCAGATAGATGTTTAATTTAGTTTCTTCATTTTTTATATTGTATATTTACTCATTATTATTATTTTTTGTATTTTTACTTATTCAAAATTTCTTGCTTTTATATCAAATGATAATATTACTATATATTTTTAATGTAATATTTTTTTATTACATAGTAAATTACATATTATTTATTTGTTCTTATATTGTACATCTATTGATTCTAATTACGATGAATGTTTAATGTAATATTTATATTTCTTATGTTGTATATTTATTTATTATTTATTTTACTATACATATTTCAGATAGATGTTTAAAGTAGTTTTTCTATTTCTTATATTATATATATACTTATTATTTATTTTTTTTCTTATATTGTATGTTTACTTATCTAATATTACGATAGATGTTTAATTTAAAATTTTTATTTTATGGTGTATATTTACTTATTATTTATTTTACTATACATTTTTCAGATAGATGTTTAGTTTAGTTTCTTCATATTTTATATTGTATATTTACTTTTTTTTTGTCAACAATATTGTATATTTACTTATTGTTTATTTTTTAAAATTTCCTATATTTACTTATTCTAAATTTCTTGATTTTATATCAAATGATAATATTACGATATATGTTTAATGTAATATGTTTTTCTTATATAGTATATTTACGTATTATTTATTTTTTTCTTATATTGTATATTTATTGATTCTAATTATGATACATGTTTAATGTAATATTTCTATTTTTTATATTGTATATTTACTTATTATTTATTTTTTTCTATATTGTATATTTACTTATAAAAATATTTGATAATAAAAATGTAAAACTACAAATTTGCAGATAGATGTGTAATTTTTTTTTTTTTGTCAACATAATTCATTTCATAAAGCCCAATGGGCAAGGTACAGAGGATTTAAAAGTCTACATAAGGGCCCAATATATTAAACTTAATCGGTAAGAAAACATATTGATGAGATGAGAATTGATCTACGCGTCTTCCACCGAAAGAGATTAGGACCACGTGTCATCATTTAGGAGATATATCTAGCATCTACCACCAACTTCCGAACACGCCTATTGCCGGTGTATCCTCCGCCGCGAAGTCGGTGTCTTCTCCGCCTCTAAACCGCTGTCTTCTCCGCTTCAATTTACCACCATCAACAGACTTCAGAAATCCTCTGAGATTATCCTCTTTGCAGACTGCCTAGGCATATGACCATATTCTTCAGTCACCATCTTCACGTATCTCCGGGGAGGTTGAAGGAGGAAGAGATATAGATCATTTGTTAGGACATCCATAAGACCCCAACTCTTCTTGATCTGATCTCACCATCGCCAAGACACTCCCAATCTCTTGATTTGCAAACAATGAAATACTACATGCAAAGCCCAGTTTATGTGGCCATAAATCATGTAGATTTATAATCCATTGAAGTAAAACAAGCTAAAATGAGAAAAGAAGAACTAAGAACATAGCTTCGGGATTTTTGATTAAAGCAAGCAAAGAGGATTTTCTGGACATATCTAAAACTTATTTATTCAAACCAAATCGAAAGCACAAGATAATCATGAAGAACAAGTTCGATATTGGCTTGAAAAGACACAACAAAATCGTCAAACGAAATACAAGTCGCCTAGCGAAAACCATTATCCGCTTAACGGAAGATAATATAATACACCAAAAAGAAAACACAAAAGAGTATGGCAACCGGTGGCGATTAGCCTACCGGCCGCCGGAAAACGATATCAGCTTTTGAAGGTCTAGAGAGAAGTTGGGTGATTTTAGAGAGAGAGTCTTTTTTTTTATTATAATTTGACGATGATAGATGTGTAATGTAGTTTTTTCATTTTATTCTATTTTTTTCTTTTATATCAAATGGTAATATTACGATAGATGTTTAATGTAATATTTATATTTCTTATATTCTATATTTATTTACTATTTAGTTTTTCTTATATTGTATATTTATTTATTCTAATATTATTATAGATGTTTAATATAATATTTCTATTTTATATTGTATATTTACTTATTATTTATTTTACTATGCATTTTTCAGAGAGATGTTTAATTTTTAGTTTTCTCATTTTTTAATTGTATATTTATTTATTGTTTATTTTTTATTATCTTGTATATTTACTTATTATAGCTTTCTTGATTTTATATCAAATAATAATATTATGATAGATGTTTAATGTAATATTTATATTTTTTATATTGTATATTTACTTATTATTTATTTACAGATTTTTAATGTAATTTTTTTATTTTTTTTTAATTTTTTATTGTATATTTATTTTTTTATATTATATATTTACTTAATAATTATTTTTTTATTTTTAATAATAATACCACATAACTTCTTTTGGCATAATGATTTTTTTTTTATGTATGGAGTTTCAAAATGTGTCTTTTATTATTAGCATAGATTCAAGCCCTTAAGTGTAAAAATGGTAACTATTGAGTTAACCTTCTTCAACAGGGCTTTATTGGGCTGTTATATACTTATAACCCGACTCTCTGGCTGGTTGGACTTTTTCTTTGTTTAAATAAGCCTTCGCAGTGTCCGGGTACATGTGTTATACATCTCAGCTTTCCGATTTGAGAGTTGTGGGTTACTCTCCTTATTTGCATAGAAAATACATAGACTACTGGAATAAATTCAGAACTATTTGCACACAACGTGTTCTAATATACGTTAAAAGGTATTTATTTATATGTCAAAGACTGAGTTCTTCGCGTGTACGTCTCTTCTACTCTTTGGAATAAGCTGATGAGTGCTATCATGGGGATTCATTACACTGCAGACTGGAATGCCACTCTGCTCTTTATGGCACAGCCACCAAGTTCGCGAGTAAGAATCTTTATAGCTCGCTATGTCTTCCAGACTGCAGTATATATGATTTGGAAGGAGAGAAATTCAAGGAAGCATGGAGAGCATCTAAGGACACTAGAAAATCTTTGCAGAACCATTGACAGGCTTGTTAAGAACATAATTATGTCCCTTAAGGGAAAAGATAAGAGCTTGGAGAGCGCTTTCCAACTTTGGATTACTTATGTGAGAACATAGTGAGATCATAACTCTTTTACTATTTTGAAATGTAAGAGCCAAAGTAACATCTGTTGTAAAAAAGCTTATTTTCTTTTGAATCAAATTTAATTTTTTTTTTCAAAAAAAAGAGTTCTTTTGAATTATAGATGGAAGTCTAAAATTAATTTATTGTATAGTTTAAAATGCAACATTTGTAAATGTCACACATTAGGAACATAGGGTAAAAATCATCATATATAAAAAATGAAAAATCCATAACAAAGCTCAAATCTTTCGATCTGCACATTATGGGGTTGATTGGCAAATGCTTTCTATATCCCAGATTATTTCTAAAGCATAAAATTTTACTAATCATACTTTGTAAATTTTTTTAAAAGCTACAATTTTTTTTTTCTTTTTTGTTTATTTTTAGTTGTGGAAAGCAATAAATCTAAAGCACTTATTTTTGTTTTAGAAAATTTATATGTAGGTCACTAAATCTTTTCCAACCTACAGCTAAATTATTTACAACCACACCAAAAAAAATTACAGTTTTATTTTTACAGCAAAAAATATAAAGTTACAGCTTCTTTCATATGTTGCGAAAAATATATCAAAGCTGAGGTTAGGCTTCAGGCTTTGGAATTTAGCAAATACAACACATGTCAAAAGATTAGTTTTTAAGGTTAATTCCTTTTAATTTTTTTTATTGACAAAGTTGACAAAAATATATTATCCATTGATACTGGTTAGATGAATTAAGTGGCAAATAAGTGCATAATCAATTGAATTTGATTTGTAATGTAAGAACTTAATTCACATCCAAATAATTATTGTGATAATAAATTCTCAATATCCCATCATTGTTGTAAGTTGAATTCTGCAAATTAACAAAGTCATTATCTTCTCATACAGCACCACCTCGACACAATCATAAATCTGTGAAAACTTAAATTACAAATGTAGGATGCATTTTAACATTCATGTTTGAATCTGAACTGGAGATGTGTATATCTGACTGAAGGCTACAAATTGGTTAATGTCAAAACTGTAGTGTTTCTTAGTTGAGTAATACTATAAGTCTAGTCAGGTATAAATTTTCCGAAATAATTGCTTGTTTATGTTGTGGAAGTAGGCACATTACTAAACCTCATCAACTTGTGTGTGTGTTAATATGATATTTTACAAGTACTTGCTCATCCATATGATGGGTTATTGTCTTGGTATTAGTCCCGAGGAACAATCTAATAAGGAACTCAAATGCTGATATTAAATTAATCATATACAAGTAGCGAAAATGGTGGCACTGATCGTAAGGACAAAAAAGGAAAGGTTTGGAATGTCTAGGGTAAATGAAGTACAGCATGGAGGGTAATTTAAAAAAAAAATGTTAAAACATATTTATTTTTACGCGGAGTGGTTGTAATGGGAGTAGAAGAAATAAGCACGCGTTGTCCCTAATCTCTCTCAACTAATCTAAAGACATTTTATGTTTTGTCTCATCCGATCCCACTTAATTAAAATTATGTTACAACCATCTATCTAATTGGGTTTATCATCAAATCAGAGCATTATCGATAAGTTCGCAGATACCGAAGCAGAAACACTAAAGAGTGAAACAATGTAAATCCAAATCCTAAACGTCGTAGCATCTTCAGCTTTGGTGTATGCATGCCATTACATTCCAATTACTTCCCGACAAAAATTTGCTCCCACCACTTTTGATGTGCCTTTCAGACTTTATATCCCCATGTCCACTTCTTTCTTTTCAACCCCGCTCCATTTTCTAGCTATACTGTCTCGCCTATTTTTGTTAGAAACTGTTACGATTAAATTTACCAAATGAACCTAACTAATCAAAAGCAAGAGAGACACATTTAAGCAGAATGATCATATATAAGTTTGTGTCAGTGCTCGATCTATACACTTACGCTTTATCATTATGTCATCATGGAAAGGAGCTTAGATTATCATTTCAATCGAGAGAAAACGAGGAGATCGGGGAGAATGTCTTTGAGTAAAAACGAGTGGTCTTTTTCACAATTATTTATCTATCAAAACACATTCTATTATATCCTGATATCATTATTTCCTACTCCTGAACTCCTTTTGTCTTTTTTCCAATGTATAGGACCAGTTTTATATACTTTTTCCTACTTGCCAAATCATAAGAAGTTAAAAACATAAAAGTGGATCAACTAATTTATAGAAAACATTAACAACTTTTGACACTGCTTTAAAATGTGTTTCATTTTAAATTATATGCCAATAATATAACTTTAAATTCCACCGAGAGATTTGATGTAGAGACAAATAAGTGGCTCCATTTCACCATCTCCCAAGCCACCAAAATCTCTCCTAAACCCTTTTGTCACTCCCTTTTCTTATTCACTTTTCTTTCCAATGAAAAGTAAAATATCATTTGATTTTCTTGAATATAGAAGATATGAATACGAGCTATCAATGGTTATGCATATCTCCTTACATTACATATTTACATATGCAAGATTTTTTCATGTATTTTAGCTTGACAATCCACCATTGAAAAATTCATTATGTATAAGATTTAAGTTCTGTTACAAGCAAAAAAAAAAAGTATAAGATTAAAGTTCAAACATTAACCAGTTTCAAAAAAAAAAGTTCAAACATTAACAATAAAAAGTATATATATATATATATTATTCTAGATTCATTTCAAGCATTGACAATATATAAACAATCTAGATCCGTGGCAAAGAAAAGTTTCCATTACAAAAAGAACCCTTAGGAGGAGGTAAGTGGGAAGCATGAAAAAAGGGGGTTTATACAACTCAATAATCATCCAAGCAAACCAATCCATGTGCTTCCCTTGAAAGTCTTGAAACATTATTCTTGTCATTTTCCTCCCAGCCATCTTCTACTTTGGCCAACTTTTTTTGTTGCTTCAAAAAATAATTTCAAATATGCAAATATCCACTCACACATAATACATTCTCTTTTTACAATCCTTAGATTGTCCCTTTTGCCTTCTTCCTCTTGTTCTCTTCCCACTTTACTCCTGATTCTCTTCCTTTTGGAATTTCGTCGAACTACTCAACAACCCTATATACGTTTTATTTATTTTGTAATATTCTCATGCAGATTAAATAATAAGAAATGTCGACCACTTTCATCCATATATAAATAGGCATGATGCACGTAACATGGCCCCAAACCCTATAGCAACACACCCTCCACGACTCATATCATTACCATTATTACTATTATTATACTTTGCACGTCATGAATTCAATGGTAAGAGACCGCAAAGAACAAATGGTAATCCAGTCTTCAATCGTCTTGCTTCAAGAAAGATTCAGACAACTTCAGAAAGCGCGAGAGTTAAGAGCTGAACGAGAGCTCCTTAACCCTAAACCTAACCACCAAGACAACAATATCTCACAATATTACAGGGAACCCGTGAGTTTTTGTTTCTTCCAGTTTCTACCTCTAAACTCTCAAACAAGCTCGTCACAGCAGCTCCTCTCCCTCTCCTTGTGCCCTCACTCCACTTCTGATTCCATTGAAAAGCCTAAATTTTATCATCACTGGCCAAAAAAGGACGAGAATAAGGTGGTTGGGATTGATAGATACGATGACGTTGACACGTCTCTGCGTCTCTAAACTCATAAAAATTGCTCCTCTCCATCTTTTGTTGTTTTGTTTTGTTTCTAATTTAGAAATATGTATGTATAACCTTTTTGGTCGGTATTCTCTTTTACGGAGTCTTGTAGGTGGTGATGATATGTAATATGGAAGGGTCAAATGCGATCAAATATATTATTAACTATTTCGGAGCTACTGCTTATGATCTATTTTATATTACGTTGGCTACGTTGACAATGATCTACGTACTCATTGAGTTATTTGTTCTTGTTTTTGAATGGTTGCCAACTTAATTACCATCTTCCCTCAACTTGATATCGACTTATACGTAAGATAATGTTCTGTCTCTCTACTTTTTATATACTTGGAACTTAACTCTAGCCAAAAAGGCCATTGTAAGGTACATGTACTTGAAATTAGATTCATGTTGGCCTGCGCTTGCGCATGTTCAAACCCTGCTTTTGCTTCTCAAGAAAATTCAATGTTATATATTTTTTTAGAAATAGTGAAAATCTCATACGGGTCATGATAAAAAAAATGTCAATCACAATCAAAACTTACTTGCATGTATTTGAGACAATACTCTTTAACTCTTTCATACGTCAGTAATAACGAGAGAGAGATAGAGATATCAAAAGTAAGTGCCATTCAATTATAGCCAGATTTTAAAAGAATATATTCAATCCAGTATTATATTTTTAGTAGCTGACCACCCGCAACTAAACTTGGTGTTATATATTGGATCTTATATTTGCAAATCAAGTTTCACAAATTTTGAAGTTAGGTGCTATTGTTGGTTCTAAGTGATAATTAACAAATGAGAAAACTGGTATGCTTTGGTTCAGGCAATAAATCGAAGGCTTAACTGATACTCGCTTGATGATCTCTAGTTTAGATATTGATTACAGTAGAAGAGAATCAAGTATTTCAGATCTGTAATTTAACGTTAGACATAGACTTGCAACAAAGTAGCTGATTGGTTATATATTATTGGCTCTTGAGCTAAACACTACCATCCAATCTATAAGTAGGGCTTTTAATAATCATATATGATGAAAAATTTCACTATTAATTTAATAAATATATTGTTATTTTGTAAAAAAACTGTGTATTTAAAATATTTTTGGATTTAAACAATGCTTTTAAATTCAACCTGGACCCGCGTCAAACTGGTTAATCCGGTGATTCGATAATTTGATTTAGGTTTTTTAAAATATACATATTTTAAAAAATTACTAAAACCATAAACTAACCGATTGAAACCGATGGATGACCGATGTGTAATGCAATTTGATTTAAATTGTTATAGTTCCATAATTTTTCACATTTTAATCCAAATTTTAAAGTTCATTGTTTTGCAATTGTATGAAATTAGGACGTTTCTATACAATTTTGATAGATATAAAAATAATTAACAACTATAAATATGTCTTGATCATATTACTCCTTTTTATATAGCTTAATTAATTTTATTATATTTTTTTGTGTAATATATCTTGTTAATAATTTATATTATAATCAGTTCAAATTTGTTGTTAACAATTAGTGTTAAGCATTTTTCTATTTATTAAAATATATTTTGAACATTTTCATAATTATTTTCGTTATTATATTTATTGTACAATGTATAACGTTTATATATTTTTTTATGTAATGGCTATTATTGAATTATTATGTTATTTAAATAAATGATATAACTATTATTAAGTAAATATAAATAAATAATATGTTAATTTAATTGATATACTATTGATTGAAATGTTTTTGTAGTATTTAAACCTGTAAAAATAAGTTCTATTTATTTTCGTTGTTTTATAAATTATTTGATTTCCAATTATTTAATTTATTTAAATAATTTGAAAGAAAACTGTGAGAAATTATTGAAAAGATGAGTTATAATATTTTATATTGTTTGGCACAAGATTAATCATAGTGTTGTTTGGAAACATGGATAGTAGTATAAAGAAAGAGGTATATTGTTTGGAAACATGGATAGTAGTATAAAGAAAGAAATATTAGTTGTGATTTAATGTAGGTTTAACTATAAAATAGAAAGGTATTTATTTAAAAATGACAAAATAAATGTTAGGTTCAACATAATGTTTCTGTTTTAATTAGGGGTGGGAGTTCGGGTACCCATTCGGGTTCGGTTCGGATCTATTCGGGTTTCGAGTTTTCGGAGTCAAAGATTTCAGTCCCATTCGAATATTTCTAAATTACGGTTTGGGTTTGATTCGTATCTTTGCGGACTCGGTTCGGGTTCGGATCACCCGTTAAAATTGTTTTTAAAATTTTAAAATTCATTATATACTTTAAATTTCTCAAAATCTATAAACGAAATATTATATTACATAAAAATTTGAATAACATATGTCAAAATACCTAAACTTAACATATAATTTGATTTGGTTTGAATATTTGGATAGATAATCAATAGATAGTTCAAATATTTTTGGTGTTTTGAGTGTATTTTAACTATTTCAGACATTTATTTTTGACTATTTGTATATATTTTAAAGTATTTTGGACAATTTAAAAATATCTTATATATTTTGGATGTTTTTAATAGACATTAAATCTAAAATATATTTATATAAGGGGGTATAGAAATTAATTTCGGATACATTCGGGTACCCGGAATACTTTGGTTCGGGTCAGATTCGGTTCCGGTTCTTTAGATAGCAAAACTTTGAACCCGTTCGGATATTTAATCAATTTCGGTTTAGGTTCGGTACTATTTTTTCGGGTCGGGTTCAGTTCGGTTCTTCGGATTCGGAATTTTGGCTCAGCCCTAGTTTTAATAATATAGATATTCCAAATAACTTCATTAGTAAATAAATTAGGAATATTAAAAAATGTATATAATTAAAATTGGTTTAAATATATTATAATATTTTGGTTTAAAAATATATATATTATACTTTGTATGACATATGCATGCTGTAGTATCAGATTATAAATTTTCATTATAATATATGAAAACATGATTCTTATTAATACAAATCTGACATAGTATAGGAATACGACAGCAAAATTATACATAAATATTTTTCCAGAAAAAAAATATACATTAATGGAATACGTAAATATGTGCTTACTCATGTTTTTAAAAAAATATATGCATACACATAGAAGAAGCCGTGCATATCATCCATTGTCAATGAAGATTACACTATGTGCATAGTTTTAATTAATGGCCCATTATAGTATGTGATAACCTACTATTGTGAAAATTGGTTTACATTAAACGTGAGCAATCACTACAAGAAACCATACCTTTAACGAGGAAAAATTACGAGGAAATATATTCCTCGTAAATTTACGAGAAAATTACTACGATTTTACGACAAAACTGAATTTCGTCGTAAAGTCGTAGTAAAGTTACAAGGAAAATGTTTCGTGGTAATTTACATGTAAATTTACGTCGATTTTACGAGGAAAGAGAAAATTCGTTGTAAAGTCCTTGTAACTTTACAAGGCTTTTACGACGAAACATGTTACCATTAATTTTTGTGAAAACGTATTTTAAGAATGCTTTACCAAACTGATACCCTCGGTTTAGAGATTTTGGAATAACTTGATTACCTGCTATCAAAGTTACACCTAGTGAACGAATAGTTGCTAGAGAAGAATCACTTTTGCAAGAAGAAGTGTGTATCACTGAAGTGGAAGTATCTGAACAACAAACTGATGACATCCTTCTAATTGATGTGGATAACCGTCAATATGAAGATCTTTTCGACGATATGACGGATGAAGAAAGTGAAGAAGAGTTCGATGCAAGCGATGATAATCATTGTACTGATATTGTTGAAAACTCGAATGATTCAGAATGATGTAATATATGTTTTAAATATTTTAAAAAAATATATAAATCAGTTTAAGACTTAATGCAAGTGTATATTGTTTGGTTATAATAATTATTTGTTGGCTTTTAAGGATTTAATTGGAGTTTAGGGTTTAAGAGAAAATAGGATAAATGGGAGAATGGGGGAATGGGGTAAAAGGGATATGAGGTTATAGGTAAGAGACTTTGGGGGTTAGGGATTTGATTTTTAGGGATTCAGATATAGTCGTAGTAAATTCGTCGTAATGGAAAACACGGGCCTGGTATATTCCTTGTAATACACGTGTCCTTATAAATTCGTTGTAATCATTTCCTTGTAAATTCGTTGTAAAAATTTCCTTGTAAATTCGTTGTAATGCTCCCTTGCAAATTTGTTGTAACTCTAAAAACGCGGGCCTGGTAGATTTGTCGTAAACATGTGTCCTTGTAAATTTGTTGTAATTTTTTCTTTGTAAATTCGTTGTAATGCTTTCCTTGTGAATTCGTTGTAACTTTACAAGGATTTTTTTCACGAAACATGTTACCATTATTTTTGGTGAAAACGTGTTTAAGCTGTTTTACCAAACTGATTTTGTTGTAAGAATTCTCAAGCAAGTTAACTTCATTTCATACCCTCGGTTTAGAGATTACAGAATAATTTGATTATTTGCTATCAAGTGGTTGTTTGATTATAGTACTTATAACTTGCGTTTTAAGGATTCAATTGGAGTTTAGGGTTTAAGAAAAAATATGATAAAGGGGATGATGTGGTAAAAGGGTATGGTGTAAATAGATAAGTGATTTTGGGGTTTAGGGATTTGATTTTCGGGGTTTCAGATATAGTCCTAGTAAATTCGTCGTAATAGAAAACACACGGGCCTGGTAGATTCCTCGTAATATATGTGTCCTTGTAAATTCGTTGTAATGCTTTCCTTGTAATTTCATTGTAAAGCTTTCCTTGTAAATTCGTCGTAAAATTTTCCTTGTAAATTCGTCGTAAATATTCCTTGTAAATTCATTGTAATTCTAAAAACGCGGACCTGGTAGATTCCTCGTAACACTAAAAACGCGGGCATGGTAGATTCCTCGTAAAATTACGACGACTTTACGAGGAATGTTGTTTTCTTATATAAACTCGACACATGAATGAGGAATGCCTCCTTCATTCATCTCAAACCACTCCTCTCCTTCTCTCAAAGGTATGTTGTTTTTAATATTAATTTAGGTTTAGGTGGTTAGTTTAGGTGGTTAGTTTAGGTAATTAGTTTAGGTGATTAGTTTAGTTAATTAGATTAGGTGGTTAGTTTAGGTGGTAATTTTAGGTAACAAAACTATATTCAAATATTAGGTTGAGGCATTTAAACGACTGATTAAATATTTTTTTAAAAAAATTAAATATATTTTATTTTCTTATAATTTTATGTAATTAATTATATTAATATGTTTCTTTTTTCAAGGTGGCTCCTAAAAAGATGGAACTGACGGTATGAATAAGCTTCATCAATGAAGCCACAAGGAAGACTTCATCCTACTCTTCGAGACGGAACCCATAGATGAAGTACGAGACTCTCCATGAAGAAACACCTCCAACAACTACTTCGACGGCGTTCTCCCTTAGCTTTTTATTTTTCAATTTTTTTGTTTTCTATTAGTAATTTGAATATTATTTTATGAAATTTATATATTTTTTAAAAAAAATATTTTAATTTTCAATATTTTATTTTATAAATTATATATTTTGATTTTGAATATTTCATAATAATATAATAATATGACAATGAGATGTAAATTTCTCGTAAAGATTACGAGGATTTTACAAGTACTTCCTTGTAAAATCCTCGTAATCTTTACGGGAAATTTACTAGGAAATACTTGTAAATTCCTTACGGGAAATTTACTAGGAAATACTTGTAAATTCCTTGTAAATATTACAAGGACTTTACATTAAAAGACTTGTAAATTCGTCGTAAATTGTACAAGTACTTAAAGACGACTTTACAAGGAAACTATACGAGTCTTTTACGATGAAGCGTAACTACGAAACTACGACGAAATACTCTCTTTCGCTTTTACAACGAATTTATTTCGTCGTAAATGTTACATGGAAGTTACGACGAATCTTGCATTACGACGGACGTTTTACAACGAAACGCTATTCCTTGTTAATTCGTTGTAACCCTTCTATTACAACGAATTAACAAAAAATATGACCCTTGTAATAAATATGTTTTCTTGTAGTGAATATCTTATATATTAAAACAGAAGTCATTACATTGATTCATGTGTAATTTTTTTAAAAATAGACTTAATGGACATATTCCTAGAAAATCATATTACATTTAATCTCTAATCTTATCATTTAAATTTTGAGCTTACCAGAAATTTTTATTGGGATATCAATAATTGGATCTAAACAATAGATGATCCATTGGATTTATAAATAGTATAAATTAAATAGATATAATTTAATGTTGTAATACTATACATCCATATGTTAATTATTTAAATATTTGTCGATGTAAACTTTTAAAATTATAAATATTTTTTTTAAATAACAAAAATCATATTATCTAACAATGATTAATCTTTACTACCTTAAACCAATGAAAACAGATTAACTATATAGTTTATTTTAAAAATTAAATAAAAACTAAATGTTTAATTATTTACTCAATAATATAAATCTATGAAGCAAAAAGTTTAATTTTTTAAAAAAATTCTAAATTTGTGAAATGTTACAATATTTTTGACTATGACAATAAAACAATATTTTACTAATATATATATATATATATATATAGTTACGATTTTAATAATGAAATAATAATCCGAAAATATATATATATAAGAAGATACAAATACGTGTGAAAATTTGAAACAATCTATTCAATGAAAAAATATACCGTATGCTTATTATGTTTTAAAAATTGATAGACACATATATATTATAATATATACCAATTTAGAATTGAAAACAAAATGTTTATATAAAAATAAATGAAAAAAAAAATTCGCGCGGTTGCGCGGATTAAGATCTAGTTTGGTATTAAGTGGATATCATGTTAACTTAGAATATTAAAAAATTTAGAATAAAAATAGACAGTGGGTTGAGGAATCACAAATATAAAAGTATGGAACCGGTTTAGTCTTTGAATTATTAATCACTTTTTATTTAGAAAAATACATTGAGTTATCAATCAGTTTGAATTATTTATAATGCTTCAAATATTATTACATCTTTTGTTGGACTATTTTAAATTTAAATGACAACTTCCAACAGTAGATAAAAAATATGATCCTAAATTAATAGATTAGATGCCTCTATTTAAATGATGTGAAATTGGACATTTTTTGTTGCTGCATAGATCAGAAAAGAATAAATAGTTAAAAAAACAAAAAAAACAATTCAAGTAGAACCAAAATACTAAAAGAAATTTGAGCACATACATTTAAACACAAATGCTCGGTGTTCTAAAAAACGGTGTACGCGACCTCTAGGCGTCCTTATAGGCGGTAAATCAGATTTAAACGAAACGATTTTTGATTGATTTTTTTAAAAATCGGTCTAGTGTTGAAAAAAATCAATGTGACGTCCGCTTAATCAATAATATTTTATAAAATTCCTAATTACCGCTTAGCGATCTGTTGAACATTGTAAATATCTAAAGATAATTTGATTACAAACTGTAAAACAAATATCAAAAAGAAAATTTGATCAGTTTTGATGTGAAAAGTTTTAAGCAAATATCTGAAGAGAACATGACATGATCGAGTCCTAACTTTTTTTTTGAAGAATTCGAACTTATTTAGTGAAAATAATAATTCGGACTTCAACTGTTTAAATCAGTGACCCAACTCCCAACTCCAGATCTCTCCATTATTTTTGTAATGATCAAAACTTTGAAAATTATAAAACATAAAGAGTTAACTTTAAATCATTCACCAGATTTTTGTCGACGACCAGATAGTTAAAAATTGTTTAATTTATGTTTAAGTTTAGAAAAACCCCACGAAAAATGAACATAGATAACATAGATACAAATCCTTTCATAACGATCGATCGCTAGTCGTTTATCCAGTCGAGTAGCATAAGGTGAAATGAATTTCTTAATGTTATACACCACTAGTTGAAAGAACAGTGGTAGTTTTTTGACCGGAGAGCAGTAGCTTCCTTTAATGGGCCCATCCGGCCCAACAAGGAAATTTCTGGGTCGGAGAGAGCCTCTAGACAAAACAGAGGCTCGGCCCTGCTTTTGTTGCGGATTGAGAGAGAGAGAGAGAGAGATCCGATTCTGATCAGAGATTTGTAGATTGTTCGAAGAAGATGAACACTGACATCACTGCCTTGGAGAAGCCCCAGTACCCCGTCGTTGATCGGAATCCTCCATTCACAAAAGTCGTCGGAAACTTCAGCGTCCTCGATTACCTCCGTTTCTCCACCATCACCGGCGTTTCCGTCACCGTCGGCTATCTATCAGGTCCACTTCTCTCCCTTTCTCTCTCTATCTGTTGGAATGCGTGTGAATATACTCATCGATTTGGCGATGTGTAGGGATTAAGCCTGGTATCAAGGGACCGTCAATGGTGACGGGAGGACTGATCGGACTCATGGGTGGGTTCATGTATGCGTATCAGAACTCGGCGGGGAGGCTCATGGGTTTCTTCCCTAACGAGGGCGAGGTCGCTAGCTACCAGAAGCGTGGTTGGTTCCCCAAATGAGTCTAGGGTTTTTGCTGGATCTGGGTTCGATTTCGAAAAGAAGTCTCTTTTTTTTTTATTTGCTACTCCTTTTGTTTGAGGATAATGTTTGCCTCTGTTTGAGGATAATGTTTGCCTCTGTTTGTTAAAACCTTTTGGTATCTTCTTTGTAGTGTAGTTTGTGTGCAAATATTGGTTTCAAGAGATATGTGTATCAGTGTCAACGTTCCAGATGAACTTGGAGCAGCTGCATTTTTGAGTCTCTTGATAGACTCTGCCTCTTGTTCCTATCCTGGTAAAAGGTTTTTAAAAGTTTTAGAAAGGGAGTTTTTTCTGAATTGAGGATAAAAGAAGCCTACGAAGTATTTTGTAGCTGCAACTTCTAGCAGTTTCACGTTCCCAGTCCTGCATGGAGGAGCGTGCTTCATACGAAATGGAGGGGGCATGATTCGTAAAAGTACAAGTGACCCCAAACGATGTCACAATATATCACTGGAACCATGTATGGAGTGATACCAAATATGTGCCTCTAATTTTTAAATATTTTTGTTCAGCTCTCTTTTGTTTTCTCATATCATTGTCTCTCTATATTACTCTTTTCTTTACTGAATATTTACATCAAAAACGTGACTATGAGTATGAGTTTAGTTTTTCTATTTGATGTTTCAACCAACAGTTCCAAAAATTATGAGTGAGATTTGATCCTTAACCAAAATTTTTATTTAGCAACTTATTTAAGAGTACCATATTATCAATAATTAACTTACAGCTGAAGCAAAAAAACAAAAGAAAAATACAGCTGAAGCACTAGCATACTAGTGACGAGAAAGCGAGAACAACTACAACAAGAGCGAAAATTAAGACTGTTTCAGAATTGTCTTAAGCAAAAGCGTGAAAGACTGGTTCATAACTAATTGATGTACTATCCTCTGCATCAAATATGTTTTCAATCAAATTACAAGTCACGCACATGACACATGTCTACATGTCTCATATTATATACATACGACATACCAATTCGATGACGCATGCATTAACAAAATCATATTCTCGGACCAAATTCTTATCAGTATGCAGCAAGCTTAGTCCAGTCAGCGATATATGTATTTAAGTAACTAAAGTTAGCTCAGTATATTATCTTCTTTAACCTAAAGATCCCTAATCGTATATATTGTTATTATTACTCCTTAGACGATATACCGAATACTCTGTTGGAGATACGTACGGTTTTTTACACTATGTGATTAAGGAAAACCACAACCATTAAACATTCCCCTTTTCTTGTGAATCGTTTATGTACCTAAAGTTAGTCCTTACTTATTGTATATTATACCACTTGTTTAACCATCAATACCACTTGTTTAACCATCAAGTTGTCACTATTATTTTTGATTTTTATTACTAAATTTAGTACTTAAATCTGATTCTATTCTCTGTAAATACAATTTTGCGCATCCACCAGATTTCACTTTTTGTTTCAAAGTGTTAACTGAAACACTAGACATCTTTCTGAGTTTCTGGAGATTTTCTTTCTTGTTTTTGAATCAATATATACTTGGAAAATCATCAAGAGTGTTTTATGCCCAGGTAAATATCTTCCCTGCTTTGTGAGTCTGCCTGATGTAATTTGGAAACACTACCTTCTTGCAAATAATATATTTGACAAAATTAGTTTTGTTTGTTCAACTCAGTTTCATTCTATATGTTCTCAGTATGTGAGTCCGAAATTAATTGTTCTGGAAACCATTCCATTAACAAAAATAATAATACTCTATATAGTCTTGTCTTTATATATTACTTTTAGTTTATGTTCTGGTTAATTTGTATTTAATCTATAATTAAATAAAATCAAATATCTCTTAGACCAATGGCAAGTGAGGCCCTTCCGAAGAGTGAGCAGTCTGCTCCATAGAGTTTGGAAATAATCTAATCCCAACATAGAGTTATATCATAAACCTAATATTTTTGGATCCATTTTAACCGTATTAAAACAATAAATATGAATGTATAAATTCGATAAAATATTTTAAAATTTTAATAAAATTTGTTTTCCTCTCATTTGTAGCTTGCAAAAACTCGGCTGGCTAAATGTTTCTCCTCAGCCATATTATTATAAATATAATTTGAAGTCTGAATAGATAATGGAACTAGAGGGAGCAGAATCGATGAAGAGTAGGAAGGAACAAGAAAGGGAAAGGAGGTTGTAATGGGGTTCATGGGCTCGGGTTCATAGGCCCGGATATAAAAAAGAAATATTTAAATGGATTTATTTCCGCGACCCGCGTCTTACGAGTGACTCGGTATGAGGCGGGTTCACGCCAGGTGTCACGGTTCCATTGGCGCCGCGTTGTTGACGTCACGACGACGAAAGGGGAGAGAAATTCATTTTTTCATTTTCCAGAAAAAACTAGGGTTTTCTTCCGAGAGGCGATATCTCGTGCGATTTTGATCTTTCTTCACTTTTCTCCACTTTTCTCCATCGAATCGACGACGGAGTGTCTCCTCGACGAGAATAGGTCAGTGTCGAGTCAATTTCCCGTTAGATCGAAGCGTTTTGATGTCGATTAGTGGAGTTCTCAAATTAGGGTTCAAACTCGATTTTGGGGGTTTCGATTCTAGGGTTCCAAATCGTCATATGGGTTACATTTTGGGTAAGATCGAACCGTTTAGTTGTCGATTAGTGGGGTATTGGAGGTAGGGTTCAAACTCGAGTTTTGGGGGTTTCGATTTTAGGGTTCCGAATCGTCTTATGGGTTTCATTTTGGGTTAGATCGAAGCGTTTTGTTATCGAATAGTGGGTTCCATTATGGGTTCCGTTCATGATATAATTTTGTGA
Source organism: Brassica napus (assembly GCF_020379485.1). NCBI lineage: Eukaryota > Viridiplantae > Streptophyta > Magnoliopsida > Brassicales > Brassicaceae > Brassica > Brassica napus. The sequence continues at coordinate 17,527,935 of NC_063444.1, read as the reverse complement.
TTTTGTTGTAAGCCGTTTGCTTGTCTGCTTCAGATGGATCCCGCAGAGGAGAGAAGAGATACAAAAAGGCATCAGGAGAACTGCAACATGTTGGGATACGTGGCCGATTCTGAATATGGGATTCCTAGAAGATGTCCCTGTGGTGGGAGAATCATTGACGAGGTTCGCGGGAAGGAAGAGTACGACACTCATCCTGGGAAACGCTTCTTCAGCTGCATAAACTACGAGGTAAGAGATACCTCAACAGACGCATATATTAGTATAGAATTTTTTTTTATGTTGTCTGATGTTTTTTTTTGTTGTCCCCAAGGCTGATGGATTTCATTATCGTCAGCCTTGGGTAATAGGCGTCCAGGAGGAGATCGAACGCCTGCATAAGCGTGTGGAGGAGGCTGATGAGTTGATCAAGTTGGTGCCCAATCTCAATAAACAGATTGAGAGTGTCGAGGTTAGTGTCGTTTTTTAAGAGTAGCTCATAGGAATTTAATATTGGTAATGTTTGGGTTTTTTTAATTCACTAACAAGGTTTCTATGTTTCCATGTGCATGCACATGTTAAAAGGCTCAGTTTGCTGCTTGATCACCTCACTGGTGACGTTTATAACCTCACTGTGCAGATGGCTAATCTGGAGAAGGTCTGCTTTGAATGAAATTGTTTAGGTAAACACTCTAACTAAACTGAACTGAACTAGAAGTAGTTTCCTTGTAGGTTGCTTGGTTGAACTTCACTAGGTAGACTAGGAAGTAAAGTAGATGTTCATAAATCTAGTTTCTGTGTTGTATTAATTGATATGCTTTGAAAGTGATGTGATGCTCTCTATAGTACGAACTGAACTAGGGTAGTTGGTTGCTGTGATGAATGCTTGAAAGTGGTTGTGTTTTGATGAATGCTATCTTTGTAATACTTGTTAGCGTTTTAAAAATGTGATTTGATGTGTAATGAATGCACTCTGTTCGCGTTTTTAAAATGTGATTTGAAAGTGGTTGTGTTTTGATGAATGCTATCTGTGTAATCAATGTTTGGTAGTTAGAAACGCAAACCAAAATATTAGTTTAAAAACATAGTCAATCTTTCTACCCTTAACTCAAACCAACTTCTGAAAACACATACCAACTTTAAAACACACCAATCGAAACACAATGGATCCGTTTTCCCTTACTTCTCCCGGCCCTGTGAACATAGACGTAGGGTCTTCTGATGTTCCTAAACCGGTGGAAAGGAGAAAGTGGACAACACAAGACGACTTAGTCCTCATAAGTGCTTGGTTAAACACCAGCAAGGATCCCATAGTTAGTAACCAGCAGAAGTTAGGGTCGTTTTGGAAAAGAATTGAGGATTATTTCAATTCAAGCCCTCAGCTCACAGGCTTTGCTTCTAGAGAGTGGAGTCAGTGTAAGCAGAGGTGGGGTAGGCTCAATGACCAGGTGTCTAAGTTTGTGGGAAGCTATCAGGCCGCTTTGAAGGAGCAAGCTAGTGGCCAAAATGAGAACGATGTCATGAAGTCTGCCCATGACATCTTCTTCAACGACTACCACGGCAAGTTCACACTTGAACATGCGTGGAGGGAGCTGCGGTTCGATCAAAAATGGAGGTCTATCTCTTTACCAAGAGATGGTGCAAAGGAGAAAAGGAAGGAAGCTGCAGAGACGGTGCCTGACTCGGAAGAGGTAAGGCCACCTGGTGTTAAGGCTTCCAAAGCAGCCAAACACAAGAAGAATGGGAATGAAGTTGCATATGATCGACTACAGAGCATTCTAGACTTAAAACAGAACATATCCAAATAGAAACTACTATATCGTCTCCTCTCAAAAAAAGTAACTCTCACTGAAAGTGAGGTGTCTCTGAAGGACAAACTCGTAGCTGAGATGCTTTGATCTGGTCAGTGATTAGTTGCGTAGTTGTTTAGGTAGTTATGATGTTCTGTTGATTGTTTACGTTGTGCAGGTCACGGGTTGATTATTTGCTTACTTGGTTATTTGCTTACTTGATTATTTGCTAGCTTGATTATTCGCTAACTTGATTATTTGCTTACTTGGTTACTAACTATTTGTCTTGCTTCTTCTTTTGTTTTTTGTTGTGCAGGTCACGGGTTGAACATCTACTGGCGTGTTTGGTTCCTTCTGCAGGTCACGGGTTGTACTAGCTAGTGGTGTAGTTGTGGTTGTAGTAGGTGTGTTTGTGTCACGGGTGATGATGCTCTCAGAGTTTTCTACAAGCTAGTCACGGGTTGTAGTAGGTAGAGCTGTAGTTGATGAATTATGTTTGTGTCACGGGTGTGAAAGTGTAGTATTTTGTTGGTTTCTACACTTCACGTGTGTTGTAAAACAATGACTATATAATCTGTCTCATTTATGCATTGCTCTCTCAAATATTGTTCACCTCTTTTTCTCTTAAACTTGTACTTCTTCATCGCTTCTCTCTAAAACAATAAGAACACAACTATCATCCTCTATCTTCTTTAAATCATATAGCACAAAACACTCAAGCCCACGCCACAAAACACTCAAAACACACTTAGCCAAATATTCTTCTTCTATCTCCAATTTTTTTTTTTAAAAACCATTAATCATATTTTCTTCTTCGATATCCTTTTTTTATTAAACACACTTAGCCAAATATTCCTATTCTGTCTCCACCTTTTTTTTAACCTTTAATCATATTTTTACTAAATTAAAACATAAAATTTCATCCTCATCGTCAGATGGCGTAGATGAAGCTGTTGAAGAATGGTTCGACGAAGAATTTGATAATCTCGTCGACTCCCTAGTTAATGATCAAGCAAAAAAACCAAAGAGACGGGCTTACTACGAAAGACATCGGGAAGAAGGACACAATCAACTATGGAATGACTATTTCAGGGAACATGCTACATACCCACCGGAAATGTTTAGAAGACGTTTTTGAATGCACAAGCCATTGTGGATGCTTTAAGAAATGAAGTTCCATACGTTCAGCAAAGAAGAAATGCTCACGGAAGGTATGGCCTATCTACACTGCAAAAGTGTACAGCAGCTATACGTATGCTGGCATATGGTCAATCAGGAGATACGTATGACGAATATCTCCGACTAGGTGAAAGTACTGCACTTTTATGTTTGGACAATTTCACTAATGCGATAATACAATTGTTTGGCCATGAGTATCTAAGAAGACCTACAACTGATGATCTTCAACGACTACTGGATATTGGAGAGTTACGCGGGTTCCCAGGAATGGTAGGCAGCATCGACTGTATGCATTGGGAGTGGAAAAATTGCCCAACAGCTTGGAGAGGACAGTACACACGTGGTTCAGGAATGCCGACAATTATCTTAGAGGCGGTGGCATCACAAGATCTATGGATATGACACGCATTTTTCGGACTTCCAGGTACCCTCAACGATATTAATGTTCTTGATCGGTCACCAGTTTTTGATGACATTATACAAGGTCGAGCTCCTAAAGTAAATTTCAGGGTCAACAACCACAATTATCGTATGGCGTACTATCTTAGCGACGGAATTTATCCGAAATAGTCAACATTTATCCAATCAATCTCACTTCCTCAAACTCCAAAAGCACAACTATTTGCTCAACATCAAGAAGCCGTAAGAAAAGATGTCGAACGTGCTTTCGGAGTATTGCAAGCGAGGTTTGTAATAGTTAAAAACCCAGCACTACTATGGGACAAGGAAAAGATAGGAAGGATTATGAGATGTTGTGTCATACTGCACAACATGATAGTAGAGGACGAACGCGACAGATTCACTCAGTATGATACAGATGAATTCGAATCAGGAGAGTCAAGCAGAAGTTCTCAGGTTGATGTCGTCTCCTCTACGGAAAGCCTTTCTAATGTCGGTGAAATGCGTGGGATTCGCAATCAAATTCGGGATCAACAGATACATCATCGTTTGAAAGCTGATTTAGTTGAAAATATATGGCAAAAGTTTGGTAATCTTGATGAATAATCTTTGTATGTTTAAGATTTCTCTATGTATTAAATAACTTTTAACAAAAAAAAAAATTATAAAAAATAATTTAAATTTCTAAGAACCCCATATTCGGGTTCACCAATGGAAAAACACAATCAATACAGGTTCATCACTATTTCTGACCCCATCACAAATATAATAAAAAAAATCCAATGAACCCAAGAGACTGAGAAAGAAGACGGAGAAAGAAGACGGTTTCTGAGCGAAGATGAAAGGGAAAGGCATTTAGCACGGCGCCGGAAAAACTACCAACTCCGAAGGCAGAGAGCAGAGATAAATCGCATCGACTGTCAGGTCCAAGCGATCACCGGAGGTAGCCAAGCAACACTAACCTCACCTCCTGATTCCGGAACCAGTAATACTGTCCCGTTGGCAGAGTCTGATCAAAGTAAGGATGCTCTCACAATCATCATCTAGTTAATTATGAGAAGATATACAACCTATAGTAACTAAAATGTTTATCATTTATTTGTGTTTCAGGTGTGGATATACCAATGGAGAAGTTGGGTCAACTGATTGGGACAATACGGCTGAGCCGTGTGAAACATCTGGTGAGGACACTAAACAAGTCCACTGCTATGAGTGTAGAGGCAAGTAACAATGAAACAACAGAAGAAAAAAACATACATGATTAAGCTAACTAGCTCAGATTGTATATTGATATACTCAATGGAAGAGATCTATTTTAATTAGTTAAGGCTAAGATGTGGGTAAGTGTGAAAATTGACAGGTACTGCAATGTCAAGTGGGTTACGTTTGAGTGAGGTGAAACAACTAGTGAGGTCAAAGGGGGCAACAAGAGGGATTGTTGTCACAACATTAGCTCTCTCCACAAACTTTACTCAAATAATTTAGGGTACTAACTACTTTTCTTCATGAAGTGATTTCAGCTTTACTAGAGTTCAGAGCTTGAATGGAAGTCTTATAAATTAATATTTGTAAAAGCGAATCCATTATTTTGTGAGAATTAGAAATTCAATATTTTTGCTTGTTCCCATACACAAGTGAAAGTACTTTTTAGCTTAGATAAAAACTGAGTTTTGCAATCAATTACTGAAAATGTAGAAGGAACTAACAAAGACATTTGGTAGTACAAATGTTTTTTTTATGGGTAGAGAGATTAAAAACCATCTTGATTTTTTATACGTGTTTGCTTGTGAATTAACGTGATGAAATTTTAATTTTGAGATACACCTTCAAATACATTTGTGAAACATACATCTTCCATGACAATAACTCGTCATCTTCAAATTCTATGTATCATCAAAGTTTTTTTTTCTGGATAGAGATGGATAAAATTTAATTTTGACATAAAGTTTTATTGTACGTTCAGTTTGTAAATATATTTGCTTGGTATGAAAATTAGGTTGTATTGTATACATAAATTCATAATATTTTTGTCCTTTAGTTTTGGTGATGTATATTAGAGCACCTCCAGTAGAGGTATCTCATTGAATATCTAAACATTTTTTAAGAATAAAGAAAAAAAGAGAAATTGGAGAAAGAAATCGGCAGTTAATTGCTGTTTTATAACTTTAATGCTTGGAAGAAAAAGAAAACGCACTGTTTTGAAAGGCGACACAAAAAGCGATAAAAAAGGCGATTTCTATGGGGTTTTCGCGATGGATCCGGCGGACCCGCTGATGTTAGGAGTTTTCAAGGCTCCTAATACAAATGATGTAGTATAAAAGATTGTCGAACAAATTCTAAGGAATTTCAAAGCACCGAGAATGCAAGTACGTACTTAATCTAAGTGCAACCGATAATTTGGATGGTTTTAAACTACTAATAATAATATAATGCAAGAATAGAACAATAAAACAATAAAACTAATGACTTTCTTTGGTTATGATAAAAGAGAACTTATGGGTATAGGAATTAGACCTTGGATGATCAAGTTTCGAACTAAGGATGACAAATGATCAATCAAACTATCAACCTTAAGCTTAGACACAATCTTAAACAAACTCTATGTCTAGATGAATGTTCATTTACTAACATATTTCAAACATCAAATGTCTTTGGTTGAATAATATGAAAGCAATCATTACTAACAAGTCTATTGGCTATCTTAACACCTTTAACAACAAATGTCTTTGGTAAAGTATGTTAAAAGCTTTGGGGAGTTGTCTCAGGCATTTCATCAAACACCTTGTGGGTGGAAAATGCCTAAAGATCAACTTTTGATAGGCCAACTCAGAAGATGCATTATGAATACTCTATTAGCAAGGAATAAGAAGGATCTACACTGTAACATCCTAGATCTAGCCTAATCACCCTTAATCTCCCTAACCCATGAATTCAAGAATGGATTACTCACTACTCTTCATGATTCCTCTTAAACCCATATTGAATTTCAGATTAATCATGTAGAAAAATACATATAATAGATATGAAAACAACAGAATTGCAATAACAAAATGATCAATTGATTCAAAGAGATAAACTTTCCAAGAGGTTTTGGTGGTTTTCTTTTGATAAAAGATAATCTGCCTCTAATGGCTTACAAAAGATACTTAAACTTAGGTTTAGAAAGTAAAAACGTGCATAATGAAATGACCAAAAGGCCCTAGAGTAAACATGAAGTCGAGCAAACAAAAGGCGCGCAGCGACCTCCAGTAGTCGCTCCAGGCTTCGGGAGCGACCTGGAGGGGTCGCTGCGAGACGTCGCTCTCGTGTCTCCGAGTGATGAAAACGCGAGCGACTTCTCCGCGTCGCTCTGGTAAGGTCGCTCTCGTGCCTCCGAGCGATGAAAAGGCGAGCGACTTCTCTGCATCGCTCTGGTAAGGTCGCTCTCGTGCCTTCGAGCGATGAAAACGCGAGCGACATCGGGGTGTCGCTCTGGCCAAGTCACTCTGAAGGGGTGTCACAGCGACTTCACGGTGTCGCTCCGGTGAGGTCGCTCCCATGCACTGCTCATCCAATGATCATCTTTATCACCTCTTCTGAGCTCCAAATGCACCCAAAAGTCTCCAAGAACTCCATGTGGTACTCCAATACCTGATAAAGATTCATGTATGCAAAATGCAACCTAAACATGGCTAAATTCTAGTCTATATGATCAAAATGCACATGGGTGAATGGATAAAACAATAGAAATATGCAAGATATCAACTCCCCCAAACTTGTTCTTTTACTTGTCCACAAGTGAACTTTCTAGAACTCATAGGGAGAGAGGGTTGAAGGTGGGAGCTCATAGCCAAAAGAAACACAACTAGCACTCAATTCAACATCTAATCCAACATGAGCACACTCTCTTATTACACTATAGCTTCTCTAGGCCTATCTCAACTCCTTTTGCCCTTACTCTCATCATCAAGCATCCACACATTCAAATCAACCAACCCTCACATTCATTAAGCATAAAACATCAGGTGAATTCTTGCAAATTGTCAATTGGTCCAAATCATTTGGTTGTGTAAGGGAAGGCTTTTTATTCAAGTGAGTCAAGAGGTTCAAGATATATGATCTTTGAGGTGGTTTACTCTCGAAACAAGTAGCCTTGACATTGCACATAATATATCTAAGAAAGGGACCAACTCATGCATACAATGCTCAATCTCCATTGTTCTACCCTTTTCCCAAACATACAAGTTACACAATCACTTCCCAATATCAAACCCAACTCACATCTCTCACCAAAAGAACCCAAGAACAATTTGCACATAAAACTCTTTTTCTTTGAAATCTATAAAGGATTTTCCTCAACTTCAAAACAATCTTAGCTCCTAACAACTTTGCTAGCCCTCTTTTTTTTTTGTTTTTTTTCTTTCTTCTTTTCTTATATTTTTCTTCTCTTTTTTTTTCGGAGGCCAAGACTTTTCATAAACTCGAGCTAGATTTACAATCACTTCCCAATGCCAAACCCAACTCACATCTCTCACCAAAAGAACTCAAGAACACTTTGCACATAAAACTCTTTTTCTTTGAAATCTATAAAGGATTTTCCTCAACTTCAAAACAATCTTAGCTCCTAACAACTTTGCTAGCCCCCTTTTTTTTTTTTTTTTTTTTTCTTTCTTCTTTTCTTATATTTTTCTTCTTTTTTTTTTTGGGGCCAAGACTTTTCATAAACTCGAGCTAGATGTTTATCTACTAATTCCAATAAGATTATCCATTTAAACACAAAGAGTCTATTCTTTTCCTTCGAACTTTTCATGCTTCCAAATCATAATCACAATACTCACTCCCACCTATAGCTAGACAATACAGTGCCTAATCTAGCAAGAATGAAGATCAAGCATTGTCGTTCCCGATACTCTCAACATTATGCACATGTAAGACTTTCTGAAAAAGGCCTCACTCATCAAGCAATGAAAGCTTAAAAGGAGGAAAGGGTTTTGGGAGTGGTGTACCACTCGAGTTTTTCAAAAAGATTGGCATAAAGGATGTGACACTCAAGTGTGTATATCCATGACTCAGTACACAAGGGACCATAAGCAAGAAGCATTAAGTTCGTTCAGTTCAAATAAGGTTGTAGTTGGCTTCAAAGATTGAGTTTCAGCAACTAATGAGATTCAGGAAGAGTTTTCAAGGCTCGAAACATACAAGGCTTTTTGAGAGATGCAATAGCTACTCGAGTGTGAGATAGTGTTCTTTACAAGGCATCTTAAATCATTGCTCCCAATGCAAGTGAATGCAACTTATATGCTCTAGACTCTCCTAAAAATGCAAGTGATGCAATCTATATGTTTTTTTTTATGCAAAAAGGTATGTGTGCAAGACTCAATGCAAATTCATCAAAGTAAACATGATCAAATACTTGGTACCTCCCCCAAACTTAAGTTACACAGTCTCTATGTTGTCAAGTAGAGGGAAATACCCACAAGAAAAAGCTAATATGCAAAAATGGGATGGTATATACAAGGGAAAATAGTGAAGTACCTTCAAGGATAGTGAGTAGGGACAGAGGCCCCAGCATCGTCGTCGTCCGGTGGGAACGTGGTGTAGTAACCCCTAGGTGCTGACCTGTAGTCTCCATACCATTGTTGGCTCTGAACCTCGTCAATCTCAACCTCACTATCTAAAGAGGCTAAGGATGGAGACTTGTTTCCTGAGGTGGAGGGTTGAATGGGTGGGTTCCTCCATGTTCGCTGGAGCTGTCTATCAGTGAGGGGGAAACCAAGATCAGTAGGCTGAGGTGGGGGCTGGGGTACTGATGTGTTCGCGAAGGCGAAGTCCGCTGAGCAACATCCAGCTATGCCTCCTCTGGTTAAGACATCGGCCACTTTCTTCATGAACTTGGCTGAAGTCTTTGCTTGCTTCTTCACCGTCTTGCTCAGCGCCTTGCACTTGTCCTTCAGCTTTTCTATTGTCCTGTCTTGTGCATTGTTCCATCTCTGAAGTCGACCAATATGCTCATGAGCGTCACGAAGTGCACCAGGAGGAAGAACCCCATCATGTGGCTTGAAGTAGTAGCGCGGAGGTCCATAGACGGGTACAGATGCTTCACTAGGAGGTTCGTAATGTCTCGTCGGAACACTCATTTTCCTTGGTGGAGCAATGGGACCGAGAGACCCGTGTTCTCCAAGAAAGTCTTCTTGGGATATGTTGAAGCTGATAGCTCCAGGTCTCTCTAAGCTCGCCAGGTTCTGGTTTGGAAGAACCACTTCGACCGGCTTGCCCTGCAAGTAGTAGTGGTAGACGTAGTCCTTCCCATACATCCCACTGAAATAGGTGGCAATCCTCAAGTAAGTGCCATCGATGAACTTAGGCCCTGCTACATCCTTTCCCAAGGGAACATTCAGAAATTGGAGCAGTGGTGTGATCATCCCGCCTATCCCAACCTTTGGGTGCAAATCAGTGGTGTACCATGCCCAGTCTCTGTAGTGCTCGAGACGATTCACGAAGAAGCTGACCATCCCGAAGGTAGCATAGATGTCGGTGCTTGGAAGGGGCAATGCTCCAGGTGGGGCGTATGGGCGGATAGCCGGGCAGAGCAGTCGCATGTCTTCCTCGGTGACATTACTAGCCTGCTTCCGTGGGTAGAATGCATGGACGAGCATCCTATGGAGGTAGCGTACAGACGGGTGCCGGATATGTGAGTTCTTGTCAGCCCCGGTAGAGTGCTTGTTTCCAGTGATCAACTTCCAAAGTTGGGTGGGGAGGTTTTCGCATTTGGAAAGGGAGTAGTCTGCCAAATCTTGGAAACCCATGACTCTCCCAATGTCTTTGAAGTTCATGTTGTAGTCTCTCCCATTGACCTTGAACCTGATTTTGCCCCATCCTTGCCTCACGTGCGGAGTGTCATGGTAAGTGACCTCAAAGGAAGACAAGAACTGACAGGAGACATCCCTGTAGACAGGGTAGGCCATGGTGAGGAGTTTGGGCATCTTCAGGTGCCCCAGCATTGCCTCAATATCAGAATCGAGACCCAACTCCTTCAGCAAATCAAGGTCGGCGAATCTGGTTGGAGTCCAAGTCACCCCATTCAGCAAATGATGATACAGCTCTTCCTCAGATGGAGTTTTCGCTCTGTCTCTATCAACATCAACCTCCTTCCCTTTTAACATCTTGGCCCTCTTTGTAGGAGCCTGCTCATCCGCACTTTCATCGCCACTCTCCTCGTCTGTGGCAACTACTTCACTTTTTCCTGCCCTCCTCTCCTGCTCTTTTGTCTTCTTTGCAGCCAAGGTTTGCTGTCGAGAAGCCCTCTGTGTCCAAGAGCCAGTCTGCTCCGAGGATAAATCTTTCCCTCTCAATGCAGATTCTCGTCTCTCAGCTTCTTGCTTTTCAGCATCCGACTTTCCCTTAGTTTTCTTAACCATTGGTACCTGAAAAATTCAAAACTTGGAAAGGGATAAGTGGATGAACTTTGCAAATGAAAATGGTAAGAGTAAACTCAACAAATGAATAGCAATTTAAACTCAAGTTAATTAAGCAGTCAAGCTAAGAGTAAAGAATCACACTTCTCAATCTTTTAAAATTTTGAAAATTACAAGACAAGTAAAATTCAATAATCAAAGTGGTTCTAGAATGAGAGAATTCTTTAATCAAACCTTTCAACACTTTAACATACTAACTTACCCACTAGCACACTCAATTGGGGGCAATTTTGAAAACCCCCAAATCCATGAACCCTAATTTTGCCAAAGTTCAACTTAAACTCAATTTCACCATTGATTCAACAACCCAACTTGATAGATAAGCTTTCCCTAGTCTATTTTACCACAATCTAGCAAGAAAATAACCAAATTTTGATTTTTAAATTCTAGGGTTCATGGACCTATGAATTTGAATTTAAAAACTCAATACCTCGCTTTGGATGAAAGGAAATGGTGAATGGGTGGTGAGGAATATACTAAAGGGGCGAAAGCTTGGATTTAGAAACAAGAACTTGTTGATTTGGGTGAGAATTGAGAAAGTTAGGGGATTTTTGGTGTGGGTGAGTTTGAGAGAGTATGAGTGTTTATGAGAGGAGGAGAGGGTGAGGAAGCTGAAATCATGGGTGTTGGGTAGGTTTAGGGGCGTCCGGTTTGGTTTAGGTAGATTGGGGATTGGTTTATTTTAATTAAACCGGGTTTAAAAAAAAACTTACATGGACCGGCTCGGGAGCGACTTGAGGGTGTCGCTGCGAGAGGTCGCTCCCGGGTCGTTTCTTCGCGAGCGACCTGGCTGTGTCGCTCCGAAGACGTCGCTCCCAGATGGAGTGACTTCATGTGCTCGCTCTAGGAGGTCGCTCCGAGAGCGATTCTCGCGTATCCGACGCCATAAACGCGAGCGATCTCGCTGTGTCGCTCCGGCCACGTCGCTCCCAGCTGGAGCGACTTTATGGTGTCGCTGCGGAACGTCGCTGCGAGGTCGATTTCGTGCCCAAGAACCGCGAAAACGCGAGTGACCTGGCTGTGTCGCTCCGAAGATGTCGCTCCCAGCTGGAGCAACCCTTCACACTCGCTGCTGATCCTCGATCACACGATCGATTCTCTGCTCAAACCGGATCGATCAAGCACCAGCACACTACTTCAAAAAAATTTCTCTTTTTTTTTTTTTTTTAGAAATATGATGAAAATGAAAATACTAATGCAATATGTACAAGGATACACATGGGACTTCTTCCCAAGTGAGCTAAGTCTCTAGCTTGACTTTGCCTCCTTTTGGATTAGGTCGGGGTAGGATCAGACAGTGGAGTTGAAACCCCATCTTCCTCGGGTGCATTTGCCATGTAGAGCTTAACCCTTTGCCCATTGACTGTGAAGTCTCTTCCATCAGTACTCCACAAAACTATTGCTCCATATGGCCTAACCTCCTTGACCTTGAAAGGACCGGACCACCTTGACTTAAGGTTTCCTGGAAATAACTTCAGCCTAAAGTTGTAGAGAAGAACTTGATCTCCTTCTTTAAACTCTCTCTTCAGGATATTCTTGTCATGGAAAGCTTTAGTCTTCTCCTTGTAGATCCTTGAGTTCTCAAAAGAATCCATTTTTATCTCATCAAGCTCATGTAGCTGAAAAATCCTTTTCTCCTTGGCACTCTTGATGTCTAAGTTCAGCAACTTTACTGCCCATAGTGCCTTGTACTCAAGCTCCACTGGCAGATGGCAAGCTTTCCCGTACACTAGGTTGAAAGGTGTGGTCCCCAGAGGTGTCTTGTAAGCTGTCCTATAAGCCCAAAGCGCATCATCAAACTTAATTGACCAATTCTTCCTTGTAATCCCCACAATCTTCTCCAAAATGGACTTGATCTCTCTGTTAGAAATCTCAACTTGACCACTTGTTTGAGGGTGGTATGGAGTTGCCACCTTGTGCTTAACACCGTTCTTCTTGAGAAGTCCCTCAAGCAGTTTGTTGATGAAATGAGACCCTCCATCACTGATTACAACTCTTGGAACCCCGAACCTTGGAAAGATGGTGCTCCTGAACATCTTGGTTACAACTCTAGCATCATTGGTGGGACTTGCAATAGCTTCCACCCATTTGGAGATATAGTCAACAGCTACAAGGATGTATTTGTTGCCAAAAGATGATGGAAATGGCCCCATGAAGTCTATACACCATAAATCAAACACTTCAACTTCAAGGATTGGATTTTGAGGCATTTCATTCCTTTTTGTGATGTTCCCTCTCCTTCGGCATGAATCACACTTTGAAACAAAGTCCTGTGTATCCTTAAACATATGTGGCCACCAGAATCCAGCTTGTAGCACCTTCGCAACAGTCTTGAAGGTAGCAAAGTGGCCTCCATAGGATGATCCATGACACTGTGTAAGGATCCCATCAATCTCCTCATTAGCAACCACTCTCCTATAAAGTTGATCCTTGCAGAGAATGTAGAGGTAGGGCTCATCCCAGTAGTATCTCTTCACATCCCTGTAGAACTTCTTCTTGGCATAGCCCACAAGATTCAAAGGTTCTTTTCCTGTGGCTAGGTAATTTACCAAATCAGCATACCAAGGTTCTTTCTCCTCTGTTGCCTTGACTTCTTCAAGCTTCCTACCAGTCTCACAAACTGCCATCACTGCTCCAATAGCCATGATCTGTTCCTCAGGAAGTCCTTCGTCAATAGGAATGCCACACTCCACTCTCAGCCTGGACAAGTGATCAGCTACACCATTCTCAACTCCTGGCTTGTCCTTGATCTCTAAATCAAACTCTTGAAGCAAAAGAATCCATCTCAAGAGCCTGGGTTTTGCATCCTTCTTTGCCAAAAGGTGTCTCAGCGCAGCATGATCTGTGTAGACAATGACTTTAGATCCCACCAAGTAGCTTCTGAACTTCTCAAAGGCAAAGACAATGGCTAGCATCTCCTTCTCTGTTGTGGCATATCTCATTTGAGCATCATTCAGGGTTTGGCTCGCGTAGTAGATCACATGGGTCTTGCCATCTTTCTTCTGCCCCAAAAAGCTCCCACAGCATAGTCACTAGCATCACACATGATCTCAAAGGGGAGATCCCAATCAGGTGGCTGGACAATCGGAGCACTGATGAGTTCACCTTTCAGCTTCTTGAAGGCTTGTAGACATTCCACATCAAAGCTGAAAGTGGCTTCCTTGCACAGCAGCCTGGTCAATGGTCTAGTGATCATGGAGAAGTCCTTGATGAATCTTCTGTAGAACCCAGCATGACCAAGAAAACTTCGGATGTCTTTCACTGTCTTTGGTGGGGGCAAACCAACCATAACATCGATTTTGGCCTTATCCACCTCAATCCCCTTCTCTGAAATCTTGTGTCCCAGCACAATCCCTTCCTTAACCATGAAGTGACACTTCTCCCAATTCAGCACAAGGTTGGTGTCTTCACATCTCTGTAGGACCCTGCACAAATTTGACAAACAAGCAGAGAACGAAGATCCGTAGACAGAGAAATCATCCATAAACACCTCCACAACATCCTCAATTAGATCAGAGAAAATTGACATCATGCACCTTTGAAAGGTGGCTGGAGCATTACATAGACCAAATGGCATTCTTCGATATGCGAAGGTACCATAAGGACATGTGAATGTCATTTTCTCTTGATAATTGGGATGTATGGGGATCTGGAAGAATCCTGAATATCCATCAAGAAAGCAATAGAATGGATGGTTTGCAAGTCTCTCAAGCATCTGATCAATAAATGGAAGTGGAAAATGATCTTTTCTAGATGCAGAGTTCAGTTTTCGGTAATCAATACACATTCTATGACCAGTGACTGTTCTTGTTGGTATCAATTCATCCTTGTCATTTTTAATTACAGTTATACCACCTTTCTTTGGCACAACATGCACAGGAGATACCCATTTAGAATCTGAAATAGGGTAAATAACACCAGCATCTAAGAGTTTAAGAATCTCTTTCTTTACAACATCCTTCAGGTTAGGATTTAACCGTCTTTGATGCTCGACAGAAGTCATTGATTCATCCTCAAGATGTATCCTATGCATACACAAAGAGGGTGATATTCCTTTGATGTCATCAAGAGAGTAACCTATTGCTTTTCTAAATCTTTTAAGTGTTTTCAAAAGTTCAGATAGCTCAGTTTCAGTAAGTTCACTACTCACAATGACTGGGTAAGTTTCATTAGGACAAAGGAACGCATACCTTACACCATTGGGGAGAGGTTTAAGCTCCACTTTAGGCGCCTTAAGCTCGCTCCAGTCGTCTTGCTGGGTGTCCTCTTGTTGAATGACTGAGGTTTCTTGATGAACCACTTGTGGCAGCTCCTCATACTGATCCTTACTACCAAATCCTCTGTGTGAATCCATCATCATCCCATAGGCAGCACTCTCCAGGTTCTCAATCACTTCAGTTTCTCTCTCTATCGTCAAAGCATGCTATAGAGGGTCTTCTAGTGACAACTCTTCAAGGAGCTCATCAGCAAGGGCGTCCATCTTTTCAACGTAGAAAACTTGCCCTTGAACTGTTGGTTTCTTCATTACCTCCTTGATGTCAAAGTGAAGAACATGTTTACCTAAGTGGAGATCAATCTTGCCCTCTTTCACATTAACAATTGCTCCTGCTGTAGCTAAGAAAGGCCTTCCAAGGATTAAGGGATCTTGAGCTTCCTCACCCATCTCAAGCACCACAAAGTCTGTAGGGATCTCATAGTTTCCAACCATAATGGGGAGGTTCTTCAAGATACCCACAGGGTACTTCACTGAACGATCAGCCAATACTAGAGACAGTCTACACTTCTTGTACTGAGTGAAACCAAGCTTCTTAGCAACAGATAAAGGCATCAAGCTGACACTAGCTCCCAAATCGCAGAGACATTGATCAAATACCATAGGTCCAAGAGCACAAGGTAATGTGAAGCATCCTGGACCTTCTAGCTTCTTTGGAACAACAAGCCTCTGGATGATGGCACTGCACTCATGAGTGAGAATCATCATGCCCTCCATCTCTTTCTTCTTTGCAGCTACAACATCTTTCAGAAACTTGCTATATTGAGGAATCAGCATGAAAGCATCAATGATGGGCATTGTGACTTGAACTTCACTCATTTGCTTCTCAAATAGAGCTTTGTACTTCTCTAGCAGCTGCCTCTTGAATCTACCAGGAAATGGAAGTTTGGGTTCATAGGGAGGAGGAACAAAAGAATTCTCACTTGCTGGAGCAACAATTTCACCATCTTTCACTGTTTTCTTCTCTTTCCCAACCTTTCCTTTACCTTTGGCTTCCACAATCTTCTCCAAGATTTCATCATTGATTTTCTCATCAACAATCACCACTTCATCATCTATGTTGATGGCAACCCCCTCACCTTGTTTCTCATCATCCTTGGTGAGAGCTCTCTGAGGTAACTCCTTACCACTCCTGAGGGTGATAGCTTTCATGGTCTCCTTGGGGTTTTACTCAGATTTTCCAGGTAAAGAACCTTGTTGGCGATTTTGTTGAATGTTCATGGCAGCAAACTGGTTCTCCAAGGTTCTGAACTTGTTGTTGAGCTCATTGTAACTTCCATCAATCTTTGAGTGAAGGTTCTTCAACTTATAGCCAACATGCTTCTCACTTCTTGTCTGAGACTCCAAGATTTGTTTCAGTAGGGCATCAGTGCTGCTGACTTGAGGAGTAGAGGTAGAAGGATTAGCTTGTTGTTGGGAAGAATGTTGTCCTTTGTTGTTGAAACCATGACGAGGGTTTTGTTGAGGCTGATAACTGCCTTGTTGGTTGTTCCGAGGCTGATAACCACTCTGTTGGTTGTTGAAATAGGATTTCTGTTGGTAGTTGTTGTACTGAAAGTTGGGCTCTTTTTTGTACCAGCTACCATTGTTGTTGATAAAACACAGCTCTTCTTGACCTTCCAAACCCTCAACCTCATGGACAATAGGTGGTGTCTCTTGGCTTGGGTTACCAACAAAGTGCAGCTGCTCTTGGGTGGCTTTATCAGCAATGAGGATGTCTATCTTATCCTGTAGAGCTTTCAACTCCTTCCTCGTCTGCTTGTCATCTGATCTACTGCCTCTGTCGTGGTCTCCACTGTAGACTGCATCACTCTTTACCATGTTGTCAACCAGCTCTTCTGCATCTTCCTCAGTTCTCCCCAAGAAGAACCCATTGCTAGCTGTATCAAGTCTGGCCCTGTACTTCGGAAGAGCACCCCGGTAGAATGTGCTCAGCAAGCTTTCCTTAGAGAAGCCATGGTGTGGGCATTGAGCTTGGTAGCCCTTGAATCTCTCTCAGGCTTCACTGAATCCTTCCAAGTTATTCTGTTGAAAGCTGGAAATCTCATTTCTCAGCTTAGCAGTTCTTGAAGTAGAGAAGAAATTCTCCAAAAATGCTTTATTGCAGTCATCCTAGGTGGTTATAGAGTCGCTGGGTAGAGACTTTTCCCACTGATGTGCCTTATCCCCCAAAGAGAAAGGCAATAGCTTGAGCTTTAAGGCATCTTCGGACACACCATTGGTCTTTGACAACCCACAGTAGCTGTCGAACCTGTCCAAGTGATCAAATGGGTCCTCTAGAGCCAAGCCATGATACTTGTTGTTCTCGATCACGTTGAGGAGTCCTGATTTGATCTCAAAGTTGTTGGTTGCTACAGCTGGTGTTCGGATTCCCAATCTATGACCATGAATGTTGGGGCGGTCATAAGTGCCAATGGGTCGAGCTGCTCGCTGTTGGTTTTGTGGAACGTTGTTAGCTCCATTGGCGTCCGCATCATTTTGAGGTATGTCTCCCATATCAGTATCCAATCTCGGCAAGTGAGCCTGTTGCTCTTCTTCTCTTCTCTTTCTAGCACACTCTCTCTCTCTAAAGCTCTGATGTCTGCAGCTCTTGGAACTAGGTTTGATGGACCCCTGCTCCTCAAGTTCATACACCTGTAAATTAAAGGGAGGTGAAGAAGGAGAATCAGTAACAAAAGAAAATAAAAATGACTTAGTCTAAAGCAACTGACTAAATCTCAATGTTCAAATCTACTCAGAATTTGGCAACGGCGCCAATTTGATGTTAGGAGTTTTCAAGGCTCCTAAGACAAATGATGTAGTATAAAAGTTTGTCAAACCAATTCTAAGGAATTTCAAAGCACCGAGAATGCAAGTACGTACTTAATCTAAGTGCAACCGATAATTTGGATGGTTTTAAACTACTACTAATAATAGAATGCAAGAACAGAACAATAAAACAATAAAAGAAGTGACTTTCTTTGGTTATGATAAAAGAGAACTCATGGGTATAGGAATTAGACCTTGGGTGATCAAGTTTCGAACTAAGGATGGCAAATGATCAATCAAACTATCAACCTTAAGCTTAGACACAATCTTAAACAAACTCTATGTCTAGATGAATGTTCATTTACTAACATATTTCAAACATCAAATGTCTTTGGTTGAATAATATGAATGCAATCATTACTAACAAGTCTATTGGCTATCTTAACACCTTTAACAACAAATGTCTTTGGTAAAGTATGTTAAAAGCTTAGGAGAGTTATCTCAGGCATTTCATCAAACACCTTGTGGGTAGGAAATGCCTAAAGATCAACTTTTGAGAGGTCAACTCAGAAGATGCATTATGAATACTCTACTAGCAAGTAATAAGAAGGATCTACACTGTAACATCCTAGATCTAGCCTAATCACCCTTAATCTCCCTAACCCATGAATTCAAGAATGGATTACTCACTACTCTTCATGATTCCTCTTAAACCCATATTGGATTTCAGATTAATCATGTAGAGAAATACAGATAATAGATATGAAAACAACAGAATTGCAATAACAAAATGATCAATTGATTCAAAGAGATGAACTTTCCAAGAGGTTTTGGTGGTTTTCTTTTGATAAAAGATAATCTGCCTCCAATGGCTTACAAAAGATACTTAAACTTAGGTTTAGAAAGTAAAGACGTGCATAATGAAATGACCAAAAGGCCCTTGAGTAAACATGAAGTCGAGCAAACAAAAGGCGCGCAGCGACCTCCAGTAGTCGCTCCGAGAGGTCGCTTAAGGCAAGACGTCGCTCCGGGTCGCTCTCGTGTCTCCGAGCGATGAAAACGCGAGCGACTTCTCCGCGTCGCTCTGGTAAGGTTGCTCTCGTGCCTCCGAGCGATGAAAACGCGAGCGACTTCTCTGCGTCGCTCTGATAAGGTCGCTCTCGTGCCTCGGAGCGATGAAAATGCGAGCGACATCGGGGTGTCGCTCTGGCCAAGTCGCTCTGAAGGGGTGTCACAGCGACTTCACGGTGTCGCTCCGGTGAGGTCGCTCCCATGCACTGCTCATCCAATGATCACCTTTATCACCTCTTTTGAGCTCCAAATGCACCCAAATGTCTCCAAGAACTCCATGTGGTACTCCAATACCTGATAAAGACTCATGTATTCAAAATGCAACCTAAACATGGTTAAATCCTAGTCTATATGATCAAAATGCACCTGGGTGAATGGATAAAACAATGGAAATATGCAAGATATCACCCGCCGGGGTCTATGGCTTCTCCAATGGGGGGTAACGATGATCGGGGAGGATGGATTGAGAGTACTATTCATGGGACCGAAGCGAATGCAAAAGAGGGTTTGAACCAAAGAGGATCTTTACATGGATCTTCATGGGTGGAGGTAGCGCAAGAGAAGAAAGTTCTGAAAAGGTATGAGCTCGACATCACTGAGCAAGAGGGGCAGAAAGTCGTGGAGATTCCAGATGAGATTCTTAACAACGCAAATCATCTTTGGGAAGATTACTTGATTGGGAAATTTTTGGATACGGCTCCTCATATTGTGTGTGTTCATGCCATCGTGAACAAGATCTGGCAAGGGGGGAAATCACAGCAGATTGATGTTCAAGAGGTTGATGCTACGACGATGAAGTTTAAAGTATCAAATCCGTTGATGAGAGCTAGGATACTACGAAGAGGCATGTGGAACATTGGCAATATTCCGCTCATTGTCACCAAATGGACACCTGATGAGTTGAAGGAGAAACCTGGGGTCAAGTCTATTCCACTGTGGGTGTATCTCAAAAACGTTCCCATGAACATGTACTCTTGGCAGGGGCTTAGTTTCATTGTTAGTGAAGCTGGGTTTCCTGTGCGACTACATCCTGAAACGGCTTCTTGCTCCAACTTTAAGCTTGCAAAGATTTTTGTCAATGTGGATTTGACAAAAGAACTGCCTAGGAAGATAAATTTCACAAAAGATGGAAAGTCCTCTCTGGTGGAGTTCATCTATCCTTGGCTTCCTACAAGGTGTAATACATGTGGAAAGTGGGGGCATGAAGAAAACGCTTGCGTAATGAATAAAAAGGATGGTGTAGGATTGGCAGATCAGATGGAAAAGCAGAGGGAGGATGTAGAGAAAACAAAGGATGAGATAGAGAAGGCAAGTGATGAAATAGAGAAGGCAATGGACGAACATTTAGTACATAAGAAGAACGGAGTAAATGGTAATGAGGTGGAGTTAAATGAGATTGAGAAAGGGCAAATAGTTGAGGAATGGTCTGATGTTTTACCAGGAAAAGTCAATAGGAATCAGAGTCCTCTGAAGTTTGGACAAGTCAAAATCATGACTCCATTGAGATTTTCAGCTTTGAATGAGATAAATGATAATGGGGAGTTGGTCAATAAGGATGAGATAAAGAAGGATACTGAAGCTAATAAAGTGGAAAAAGGAGGTTCTGAAGCGGAACAGTTTGTTGCTGCGGAGAGTCAAGAGGTTGCTGCGGAGAGTCAAGAGGTTGTGGAGAGAAAGGATGATGAGATTGGGAATTCTGGAGGAAAAAATGAAGTTTTAGTAATGGAGAGGAAAGTAGAGGGGAATGTTAACAATGAGGATGTATCACAGGAGGAACATAATGCAGAGGTTAGAGAAGTGGATGTTGTGAAAGACGATATGGTAATTACTAGAGAAGAAAAGGAGATTCGGAAACCAAGCTATTCTGATGTTTTGGGAGTAAGACCATCCATACCAAGAGCCACGAAAACACACCATAGGATCATTCATGAGCCTATGGTGGGTGGAAAGCATATGCCTGGGAATCTGGGTAAAAGAAGTACTCGCAAACCTACTCAATGACAGGATTCTTCTGGAACATGAGAGGTTTCAATAAGAGTTCAAAACACAAGGTAGTTCGCAGTTGGATTCAAAATAAGGAGTTGCAATTTGGATGTTTATTGGAGACGAGGGTAAAGGAGAGTAAGGCTATTCAGATAGTAAGTACGGTGGTTCCTGGATGGTCTTTCTTAAATAATTATGAGTATAGTCAGAAGGGTAGAATCCGGGTCATGAGTTTTTCTGCTCCTTTGTTTATGGGGAAAATCTTGCTGAGAATAAAAGAGGACTATGAAGTGATATGAAAGCTCATCAAGATTCTCCCATGTTCAAAGATAAGCAGTGGATAATCATGGGTGATTTTAACGAGATATTAGAAGGGGAGGAGCATTCAAACTATCAGAATTCGGGTCTTATAACGATGGGAATGCGTGATTTCGAGAGTGTCTATCAGCATTGCAGACTTATGGATTTGGGATATCAGGGACCAAGATTTACATGGTGTAATAAGCAAGATGAGGGTCTAATCTGCAAAAAGCTGGATATGATCTTAGTAAATGAGACTTGGCTAAATCAGAGAAGCCAAGCTCATGGTGTTTTCGAAGCTGGGGGCTGTTCGGATCATCTCAGAGGGAGATTTCATTTACAAGCGGAAGCAGTTGGGAAACGAAGGCCATTCAAATTCACAAATGTGGTTGCGGATATGCCAGAGTTTCTCACCTTGTTAGAAGATTATTGGAAAGATACTCAGCCTCTATTTCAGTCAACTTCAGCTCTTTTCAGATTCTCAAAGTATCTAAAAGCCCTGAAGCCTCTGATTCGGAACCTGAGCAAAGAAAAATTAGGAAAATTGTCTATGATAGTTCAAGAAGTCTATAAGGATCATTGTATGAAGCAGGAGAAACTATTTAATGATCCCTCTCAAGAGAATATCAGAGCGGAGTTGTTGGCAGCAAAGCATTGGCAAAGAATTTCTGCAATTGAAGAAAAGGTTCTTAAACAACGTTCTAAGATGCATTGGCTGCAGTTGGGTGATTGCAATAATAAAGTTTTTCATAATGCGGCCAAGATAAGAGAGACGAGGAATGCAATTCGAGAAATCAAGTGTCCTAATGGTACTATTGCTACATCACAGGAGGCTATAAAATCTGAAGCAGAGAGGTTCTTTCAGGATTTCTTAGCCCATGTACCTACAGAGATTCAGGGGATTTCAGTAGAAGAGATGCAGAAGATTATACCATTTTGCTGTTCTGAGGGTGAAAGATCACAGCTGATAAAACCTGTCACCAGTGAGGAGATCAAGGAAGTGATGTTCAAAATGCCAAGCAATAAATCACTGGGGCCAGATGGATTCACATCAGAATTTTTTAAAGCATCTTGGAGTATCATTGGTAATGACTTCATAGTCGCGGTGCAATCGTTCTTTATGAAGGGATTTCTTCCGAAAGGTCTAAACACCACCATCCTAGCTCTGATCCCAAAGAAAGAAGCTGCAATTGAGATAAGGGATTATAGGCCAATATCTTGCTGTAACGTCCTATACAAAGTAATCTCTAAGATCATTGCAAATCGTCTTAAAGGTACGCTTCCTCAATGTATATCCCCAAATCAATCAGCTTTTGTTAGAGATAGATTGTTGGTGGAGAATCTGTTGCTAGCTACTGAAATTGTCAAGGATTATCATAAGGAAGATATATCACCTAGATGCGCTATGAAGATTGATATATCAAAGGCTTTTGATTCTGTTCACTGGCCTTTTATGCTGAACACGTTGAGAGATTTAAATCTGCCAGAGCAGTTTGTGCATTGGATTGAGCTTTTTGTCTGCACTCCTTCTTTCTCGGTTCAAGTAAATAGAGAGCTAGTAGGCTTTTTTCAGAGTAAGCGAGGTCTGAGGCAGGGTTGTGCTCTCTCTCCCTACCTCTTTGTTATCTGTATGAACGTTTTGTCTCACCTACTAGACAAATCTACAGCGCAGAAGATCATTGGCTATCACCCTCGGTGCCAAAACATTCTGCTTACGCACCTGTGTTTTGCTGATGATTTGTTAGTCTTCACTGATGGTACAAAGCGCTCAATAGAAGGTATTCTCAAGATTTTTGAAGAATTTGCTAATATCTCTGGTCTAAAGATAAGTCTTGAAAAGTTCACTCTCTATACGGCTGGGATTTCAGAAGATCAAGAGAGTGATATTCTTGCTTGTTTTCCCATTGAGACTGGAAATCTTCCAGTGAGATATCTTGGACTACCCTTGCTCACAAAGAGAATGACGGTGACTGATTATATGCTCTTGGTGGAGAAAATCAGAAAGAGGATGAAGTCTTGGACGGGTAGATTCCTATCGTATGGAGGTCGGCTTCAACTCATCAGCTCAGTGATTACTAGCATGGCAAATTTCTGGTTATCGGCTTTTAGACTTCCTAGTAGTTGCCTAAAGGAGATTGAAAGTTTATGCTCTGCTTTTCTTTGGTCTGGACCAGATTTAAAGACAAGTAAAGCCAAAGTTAGTTGGAAGGATGTATGTTTGCCGAAGTGTGAAGGGGGTTTGGGGCTAAGACCGCTTAAGGAAATCAATTTGGTCTTTTGTCTGAAGCTGCTCTGGAGGATCTTTGCTTGTCATTCATCTCTATGGGTCAAATGGATCCACTGTTATTTGATTCGAAAGGGGTCTTTCTGGTCGATGAGAAGCGCAGCTGCATGCTCTTGGATGTGGAATTTTTTTTTGAAGTTAAGGGATTATGCTAAACAATACCTTATGATGGATGTTTATAATGGGGAGCATACATCTTTTTGGTATGATTCTTGGTCTCAGCTTGGATGTTTAAAGGATGTATTGGGCAGAGGAGGGAATTTGGCTATGGGTATTACTGAGGATTCACATGTTGCTGATGTTTTAATGGGACACCGTAGACGAAGACACAGACTGAGTATTCTAAATGAGGTGGAAGAAGAAATTGAGAAGGTCTGAAATAGGAAAATTGAAGAAGACGATATCCCTCTTTGGAAGCAGAATGGAAACACTTTTGCAAATAGTTTCTCAACAAAGAAGACTTGGCAGTCTATGCGTCAAGTTCAGCCGGTTTGTGATTGGAATAAAGGGGTATGGTTTCCTCAGTCTACTCCTAAATTCTCTTTTGTTGTTTGGGTGGCTATAAGAAATAGACTGTCAACATGTGATAGAATGAAGCTCTGGAACAACGCAGTTTATGAGACCTGCGTTCTGCGTACAGAGACTGAAGAGACTTGTCGGCATCTATTCTTTGGATGTAGATATTCGAGAAAAATCTGGGAGTTAGCTGAAGGTATTATGGGAAATGAGTTCACTTATGAATGGAATGATATTATTGATGCTATTTCAAAACAGCATCAAAAGACCACAGAGGGATTTCTGCTTTGCTATGCATTCCAAGTTTTGGTACATATTATCTGGCGTGAGCGAAACGCTCGTCGTCATGGGGAGCAGCCAAGGGATGAGTGTTTACTTCATAAGTTTGTGGATAAGATAATAAGACTGAAGTTGCTTGCTGTAAAGGGTAAGGGTTAGAAATATTTGGATGAAGGTTTACGTGGATGGTTTGAGACGAGAAGACTTCCCTCATAGCTTATAAGCTCTAGATGAAGATTGTTTTTACTAATTTGACTTTAGTACAAAGTAAACTCTAGATGCACTTGATGTAATACATGTTTTTTCCGATTGAATAAATTTTGCATTCATTCGAAAAAAAAAAATTTTGGAGAAAGAACACAATAAGTTCTCATAGAAAAACTTTTGAGAACCTCAGTAGAATCCCCTTTCCACTTCTCATTATCTTACTAGCTTATGTATTCAATTAAGATTAAAATTTAATTATTTAAGCAAAACTAACTAAAATACTAATATTATATTTTCAAGAACCCCTTTTGAGAATTTTAACATTGGTGTTGTTCTTACTGTTTACTTCTGAATTTATATTCAAACATTTAAAAGTATATAGACGTTATTATGATATCTTAATTGTTAATGAAAAAAATAAAAACTTTGAAACCCATGTGTTGTTCAAGATTATTCGAAAGAGATGATTAGATGAAGATTGACGTGAAGCTATGACAGAAACTAAGTATTCACTTTTGCTATGGGTAATATCAAGCTTTCATAGCTCAGTTGGCTAGAGCACCCGTTTAGTAAGCGGGAGGTCTTGAGTTCAACTCTCAATGAAAGCAAATTTATTTTGTGTAGGCCCATTTAAAATGGTCCCAATCTTTTTTTTGGACAAAGGTCTCATTGAAACTATTACGTAATAGATCACTTTTACACATTTTAATTAGACAATTTCAACTCTTTACACACTTTTCTCTTCTTCCAACCCACTTTTCTCTTTTCCCAACCCATAAAAACCCCACGTTACCCTTTTTCCTATTACGAAAGTCTAACCTATTAAATTAAAGAAACATTTACACTCTAGGACACTTTCCCTACTTTATATTACACCTTAAGACATTTTCCTATACTGACACACTTTCCCTAACAGCTTGTGTCTGATCTAGTGTCTTTCCTAACTAACATATTCCTTTTTTTGTTACAGCCCAACTACCCAGCTTCTTCCCATTCGCCATTTAGGCGAGATTATGCCCTAGCCGTCGATCTCGTTTTTTTTCTACGGCTGAGATTTATTTTCGCAGATCTAGACAAGACACATTGCTTTTTTTCAACATCAACCACTAGATCAAACCTAGTACATCGGACGGCCGAGATTAGTTGCATCAGATTCACCATCTCCTATCAACCTTTTGTCGTTGTTTCTAAGAACATCTTCAGCTTTACCTCATTCTTCATTCAGAAACTAAGAACATTATCAATCCCCTGATAGGGGAATCTTATTATCTGGACCACAAGTCGTGCTTGGTTAGCTAACTAACCTCTTTTTCTATGTCTGCGTATCACGTTAACTCCAACTAAAGAAAGATTTATCTAATTTGTTGCCCGCAACCACCATGGCCGACCACTGTATGATCATTGCCGGCGAATGGAAGACCTCCGGCGATGGTTGCTGGAACTTCTCCATCGACAAACACCAAATGTCGAGGATCGTGACGCTTAGCCCCTCCATGACGTTGGTAGAACTGCAGAACAATGTCTTGAAGGAGTTCTTTCCTAACACCCAAACACGCCCAGAAGCCTCTTTGAGCTACTGGCCTCCGAACTCTAAAAACCGGCAACGGGGATCTCAACCCCACCTGTCATGCTCACACACGATGGTTCTGTTTGTTTCTTCTACCAGCATTTCGAGTTACAGAAGGGCATGAACTTGTTTGTCACGTTCAACCATCAGTCGGAGCCCATCAACACGAGTCAAGTTGCTGAAAATCTATTCCCATTCAGCACTCCCAATCAGCCTATCACCAACCCCCCCCCCCTCCCCCTCTACTCAACCGTTATTCCGGTCCCTCGTCCCCCTGCATCCGGACTTTCCCCGCCTTCTACTGCCGCGTCTAAAATCCCCGGATTTTCCCTTTCCCCTGATGATGATTTATTTGGAGGCAGCCCTTCTAAGCCATCTAACACAACCAACAGCCCTCACTCAGCTCCTTCCAAGATCCGACGTTTCTCACTTATTGATGAAACTGTTCTTTGTAGCGACGATATGCTAGAAGAGATGTTCAAAGCAGACTCTGACAACATCCCCGATATTTGGCAGACAGAAGATGAGGAGGAGGAGGTTATCGGTCCTGACAGTCCCCTTCCTCCCAGTTTTGAACAAGTTCAACCACGCGGTTATGACCACGACTTTTGGGACCCTTTGATTGTGAAACATCTCGGTGGATATGATGCGGAACAGGTGATTGCCGGCATAGATGTTCCAAAAACGGCTCTATACAGTATCCACAGTAGCTACGATCTTTCCTACGAAGCTGAGGATGTTCCTGACTTGAATTGGAGGATAGCAGCGAGGAACCATTTGTGGGGAAACTGTATGCAACTAAGCAAGATTGTCAAATTGGGCTTGCTATCTACGCAATCAAGGAGCAGTTCTACTTCAGGCAAACCCGAACCACTAGGCATTCATTTGTGCTTAGTTGCCATGATACTGCCTACGATTGGCGCATACTGGCGAAGGAGCTAACCAACTGTGGTTACTACACCATCAAGAAGGCCCAGCTTGATCACACCTGCACCATCGACACACGCAACCTATACAGGAAGAAGGCCACTTCCAAAGTCCTTGCCCACGTATATCGCTCTCGCTACACCGAACCCACCAACGGACCTAAATCACTACAGCTTCAGCAGATGGTATTGGAAGACCTTCGCATAGACGCTTCCTACATGAAATGCCACAGGGCCAAAGAGCAAGCGGTGGATAACACTGTTGGAAATGCTGAGGATTCATTCCTCAACATCGCCTCCTATTTTCAGAGGCTCAAAGCAACCAACCCAGGCACGGTTACTGCAATCGAAACCGAGCCTGACATTTAAGGCAACACATGTTTCCTCTATGGCTTCCTGGCCTTTGGTGCTTCGATACAAGGGTTTCGGCGCCTACGCAAGGTTCTTATTATTGATGGGACACACCTTTCTGGGAAATATAATGGGGGTACTACTCACGGCTAGTGGTCAAGACGGTAACTTCCAAGTCTTCCCTCTTGCTTTTGCTGTCGTTGATGGCGAAACAGAACATGCCTGGACCTTGTTCCTCACCAAACTTGAACGGATCATTGCAGACTCAAATTCACTAACCATCATCTCTGATCGTCACTCCTCTATCATCAAAGCCAAGCTTGCAGTCTTCCCAAAGGCACATCATGGAGCTTGCATAGTCCACTTAATGCATAACGTTATCTCACGGTACAAAAACAAAGGTCTTGCAAAGATGGTGTGTGAGGCTACGTTTTTGGCATCAGCACCCCGTCAACAATGATGATCAGGCATATTCTAAACTTCTTCCCCTGCGACAGAGTTGTGTCACCAGCGACCATGGCTGCAAGGTCTTCTAAACTCAAGTTACGCCTACTCCCAAACAACTTGTCCCAGAAAACATAATACGCTTTCTTCGGCTTCGATTTATCATCTACCTCGTATCCCTGCTCAAACTCCCCACAAGGCAAGCCAGTAACATGGCCAAACTCGGTAAGCGAAAACCTTGTCGGACCCTAACCAAATACAGGCCACATCTCGAACCGTTTCTTCGTTACCAACTGCCTACAAAGCATTCCATGTACCAACTTCGCTGAGAACGCGCACATGCGCACTGGTAACCTGAACAGAGACCCGAAGCATGAACACAACAACCTTTCCATCTCCGTTGAACCTTCAAGCACATCCCTCACCAGAAGCAGGAACTCTAGCGATGAATAGCAGTTGTTCCTGTTGCTTGGGTATCGGTCGGTTGCAAAAAGCCGAAGTGGTAGCCTCTCATTAACCAACGGCGCCGTACCTAAGACCAAGAACACATTACAGACCGGATCTAAGACAAGCAAACTTTAACAAATGCCACATGACCTGGGTTCTCACTCACCTTCAACGACGCCTTTGCCTGATCTCTTTCTTTTTGTCGACATCACCTACCGTTGTTTGTCGTTGCTTTCGCCGCCGACAACGAAATTTCAATAAAGAACCGTAGAAAAAAAATGTTACGGTTTCAATTTTTTACGGGCCCAACAAAAGGAAATTAACCAAACACAACCGCCCTTTTGAAATCCACCAATCGTGTGTGTCTCATTTCGAAATTCAAAACCGCAAACAAGAGTAACCAGAACAAATAGATGTTTTACTGAACTACCCACCCCTGGTTACAATTTATTAGGGGCATGCACGACTTTAGCCACCAAAATGTGTGTTGGTAGCAATAAGTGTTCTACCATGTAATAAAAAGTCAATAAGTGTCTATTCCTGTTATAAACTCTAAACTAGACCTTGATCCGCGCACCAGCGCGGGTATGAATTTTCAGTTTTTAATTATTTATTTTATTAAATGATGTATTTGTAATATTCGTTCATATTATATTCAATAAGTAAATATTTTTTTTTTGCATCTTAAACTATCTATTTTTTTACGAATGTGTGATATCATATAAAAAATAAAAAAAATGAGTATAGAGTTAATTAGATAATTTTAAAAACAGAAAATTTCTTTCGTGTGCGATATCATATAAATAACGATCCGCCCAGTTAACAAAAATCATGATTATTTTATGTGTAATTTTTTTATTTTGACCATTTCCTTAAAACTATACTAAATTTTACATATTTAATTAGAATATTTTTAATATCTTTACATTTTTATTTGAAATGCAACTCAATATTTTTTTTAACAATTATAACAAAATATTTAAAAAATATTTTTAGAATTTATTTGAAAAATATGAAAATTACATTTTAAATTAAAATTATCCTAAAATATAATAAGTTTTGATGTAAACGAAAACTCAAATTATGTCAAAAATAATGATATTCAATGATAATAACAATTTTAATTGATTATTTTTAAAAAAATACATTTACAAAAATATTGTTTGAAAGAAAATTCATTTATCTTTCAAATATAAAATGAAAATGTTATAATTAAATAATAAAAAATATAAATAAAAACCATAAATTTAGCAAATGACAACTGAGTTATATTATGCTAAAAATTTTTTTCTAACAATTTATCAAATGACAAATGAGTTATGAGCAAATAATACCATATAATTTTTAAAAACATAGCCATTCTTAAATATTTTTTGAATAAATAATTATTTTAAAATTTAATCAACTAAAAATAATATTCATACAATTGTTTGAGTCAAATTCTAGTTTTATTGATGCATGTTATATATTAGTGCTGCATGTTTTAGGTAACATTTTAATGATGCACGTTTTTAAAAATCTCCATTATTAAAATTATGCACGTATGGATAACTCATGAGTTTTTTGGCTGATTAAATGACATTATGTCCAAATTTATTTAAGGATATATTTCATTAAGGTAACTGAAAAAGAGAAACAATAAAATATGAAGTTTAAATTCATTTAAGCATATTTCATTAATATAACTGAAAAAATAAGTAATAAATTAGGCAGTTTTATTCGTTTTAGGATATTTCATAAATGCAACTGAAAAAAAACAAGAAAAAAACAAAAAAAAAATTAGTGAATTAAAAACATTTTCAAATGAGTACATCTTTTTTAATAATATAGATTAAAATCTAACTAATGTTTAGTTTACTTTTTTAGCTCTTAACTTTTCAACACACTATTCTCTTTCTTTATATTTTCTTTTCTCTTTTTGCCGAAATTCAGTCCATCGATAAAAGACGACGGAGAAGAAGAAGTTGAGCGTTAGATTCATCAATTGCGTTGACGGAGAGTAAAGGATCTTGTTGATGTAGAGGTGTTATGTGACGGCGGCTCCGACAATTTTGGCGGTTGCTCTGTGGCCGGAGATGGTGATAAACTTCTTCAGCCGTTCACAGGCCTTTAGAGCCTTTGTGTGTGGGTTTTTAGGCATCAAAGACATGTGCTTTCCATCTATGGTGTATCCTCCACCGTTTTCCATCGTCTCCACAACCATTATCCGCCGTCTCTGTCACCGCACCGTGTCTCCACCAACATTCTCTAGCATCTCTGCCACAATTTTAACTTGGATCCTCTGATTTGTCCAGAGTCGGAACTCAAATCGTACCCGTCACAACGTAGAAATGGTGAGATTATGATATTTACAATTTTGGTCTAGATAAAGATATTTATTATAATTTCTTCTGCAAAACTCTCACAGGCCATCCGAGGAAAGATGTAGAGCTGATGCACGATAATATTTTCCTCATCCTTTACAAGACCTGTAAGAACAATCTCTTTTAACATTTTCAAGTCTGCTTATTTTCTTCATCTGGATTTATCTTGTTTAATTGTTTGGTAAAATTTTAGATTATTTTTATCTTGGCCGTATTTGTTTCCCTTCTTTGGATTTTCTTTCTATCTCAACCTATTGGAATTTCATTGTGAGTGTCGCATGTTTTTAACAAAAACAGAGTTTGTTTCTTGTTTATGCAGAAAATGAGAATTTATGCCTCTACGAATTTCCAACTGAGACATGTGAGGTTAATCTTTTGTGTTGAAGTTCCTTTTTTGTGTAGGGAGTGTGACTATTGTTGCAGAGAGACAAGCAAGTAGTTAATTTGGGCTATTGTACACCGTTTACAGTGTACATGTGGACACTTACATGCGGATACCAACAAAAAATTCATGTACACTGATGAACTTATGGTCGTATGTACATATCAATAATTTTTTGTTTGTAAACTTGGTGTCGTTTTTTCTCATAATTGAGTTGATCCCTTGTTTGAATCAAAATTGTGATTTTTTAACTACTAAGGTGATGATTGTTTCAGTAGTTTTTATTTTTAGTTTTTGGTTTTTAGATTTTAGTTTTTGGTTTTTAGATTTTGGTTTTTGGTTTTCAGCTTTTACTTTTTGGTATTTGGTTTTTAGATTTTGATTTTGGTTTTTGGATTTGCTGTATTTTTTTTTCAAAAATTAATCAATACATTACTTTAAAATAATACAACAAAATAGCAATAAATATTTAGATTTTACAATTAAAATTTATCAAAATACTGTGATTATTATTTTAAAATTAAATACTATAACATATTTAAATTATTATATTTTTACGAAAAATATATTATAGTAAAATATAAATCATAATATATATATAAATTATGCAAAAATAAAAATATTAAATTTTGAAACTACTTAGAAATTTTTCTTATATAAATTATTTTAATTTTTAAAACTTCAAAAGCAATAGTTTTTCTTATATAAATATTATAAATTATGCAAAAATTATGTACATAGAATTTTGAAACTAATTATAAATTTCTTATATAAATTATTTATATTTTCTTAAAGTTAAAGGTAATTTTTATATTTCAGGATTATAGAACACATTTTATTAATAAAACATATTATGATAAACTGAATTTGGTTGTTTTCTCTCTCTGAAAACAGCGATAGTCAAAATCCCTAATCACAAGCGTTGACCTTCTTCTTCTTTCTGATGGTTGGTGAATCGGAGTCACCGCTGGTGTCTCCTCTGCCTCCTGACCTTCTGTTCCTCCTGCCTTTGGAAGCTACGGTCCCTTTGGCCTCTCCTCCTCTTGTTGAGAAGGATACAATCATGACAGAAGCTGTTTCTGTTTCTGACAAAATTGATGTCTCTCCTGCTACGGCTGGTGTTCCGCCTATTTTGGTGGCTCTTTCGTCTGGTACCTCTGTTACGGAAACGGTTCAAGTTAAAAATTTGGCAAACCCTACTGTCTCCCAATCTGATTATCAGGCGGGTCCTTCGTCGACTCCATCCTCCGCTGGTGTACCTAAGGGTTCTACTTCTCAGGGTTCTGAGTTTAATTGGCTTAGCAGAACTAAAGCTGCAAGGAAATTTCCTAATTCTTCTATCCCTGTTACACGGTTCGAAGAAGGTGTGCCTCGTGTAAAGATTCCAAATGTGGTGTTTGAAAGAGGTGCTAAGGCTCACTCTGATTACATAGTTGGAATCTTTTATGGCAATGCTCCTTCATACGGAAAGATTTGGGGAGTTCTTAATTATCTGTGGGGAAAAGACAGGAGAGTGACAATTCATAACCTCTCGAAGAATGCTTATCTGTTCTATATCGGTGGCTCTAAGGCAGCGAATCCTCCAGCATGAGCTCTGGAGAATTGGTGACTCGCCGTTCTTTGTAACTGAATGGAAAGCTTCCTTCAGTATCGATCCCCCTTCACTTCAACAAGCTCCTATCTGGGCTACTCTAAATAAGGTGCCGTTTGATCTTCTTACTGATGAAGGTCTGGAAATCATCTCCAAACCGTTGGGGCGGATTGTTGATGCAAAACCTTTCTCGAGCGTTTCCTCAGTTGATGTTAAGGTTGTTGTGGACTTGACCGTCAAGCTTCCTACTTCGGTGGAGATTGAAAGAGAGAATGGTTTAGTGGATGTTTTAGAGGTGTCATATGCGTGGCTTCCTCCACTATGTCCGGTATGCAATGAGATAGGTCACAAGGCTAGTTTTTGCCCTTCTCGTAAAACCCAATCGAACAATCAGGATCATACTGGTGCTAGAAAGACCTCTCGGTGACAGAAAACTGCTTCAAAAGCTGCTGACAGGTCTCGACCTTCGACTTCGAACAAACAGTATGCTCAAAAAGTTCATCCTCAGGACCAAACCATCCCGGTTCAATCCTGTATTAATTCTGTTCTTGCAGATTTGGAGCCCTCTTCAGGAACTACTTTGGTTGGTGGAACGAGCAAAACCTCATGCTCTGTCTCTCAGTCTCCAGAAGTTTTCCCTATCCCTCCTCCCCAGGATAGTATGGTGGAAGCTCCTTCTCAAGCGGGTTTGGTTTCTTTAACAGAAGCTCCTTGCCAAGGAAGTCTTCAGTTGTTTACAGCGAGTAATGATACTCTTCCTGTTCCTGACTCAATTATTTCCCATTCGGAATTGCCTTTTGTTCCAGCAATGAAGGCAGTTTTGGTCAGGTCAGTGGTAGGGTCTAGCCAAGAAAAGCTTGTGGTCATCTCATTCAATCCTTTTGCAGTTCTTGAGCAGGAGGAAGATCCACCCAATATTCATCAGGAAGTTTCTTGTCAAGTAGAAGAAATTCCTCGAACCTGTCTTGAAGAATCTAAGCTTACTCTGGTGGTTACTACGCCAGGGAGCAGTAAGTCTCCTCCATCCCAGTTTCTCTCTAAGACTCAGAAGTACAAGAAGAGGAAGCTCGCTAAAAGGTCCCCTGTCTCAGGTGGTTCGCCTCCCCTCTCCTTAGGGGACCGCAACCCCCAATAACTATTTTATGTCAGACACATTTTTTTGGAACGTGCGCGGCATCAATTTTTCGAAGCATAGACCTCTGTCTTCATGGATAAATAAAAGGAGAATTTGCTTTGGTGCTATTTTGGAAACGCATGTTAGTGAGGCTAATAGTATATATATTTTATCGGTGTTGGGTTGGAGGCTTATCGCCAATTACCAGTTTTCTGATCTTGGCAAAGTGTGGTTTGTGTATAAGGGTCCTATCAAGGTTCAGTTTTTGTTTGCGGATTCTCAATCAATCACGGTTAAGATCTTGCCTCCAGAGTCTCTTCCCTTCTACTTCACGGCGGTGTATGCCTCAAATGATTTGGATGAGCGTAGGCAGCTTTGGATCTCTCTAAAAGACACAGCAATTGCTTTTGATTTGTCTACTCATCCCTGGATGGTCTGCGGGGACTTTAATGAGATTTTGGATCCCCGGGAGTCTTCAAATCCATCTATTATTTCCTCAACCAGAGCCATGCGTGAATTTGCATCGTGTCTTTCTGATATCGGAATCTTTGATCTAGCGTCGCAGGGGCCAAAGTTTACTTGGTCAAATCATCGTCCGTCTGATCCTATTGGTAAGAGGATTGATAGATGTCTAGTGAATGATCTGTGGCAGTTGTCTTATCCTAAAGGTTTTTGCTCCTTCGAACCTCCGGAGTTCTCTGATCATACGCCATGTCATATAAGGCTTACCTCCACTAAGCCAGATTTCGGGACCCGATCGTTCATGTTCCCAAGCTACTTAACAAAGCTGCCCTCTTTTGTTCCTACTATCAAAGAGTGTTGGTCTCAGTTAGGGGCTCCGGCAGGGAATCTCACATATTTGTGTTTTAAGCTCAAGCAGCTTAAATCTCCTATAAAGTCTCTTTGTAAGGAAAACTTCAGCCAGATTGAGAGAAGAGTTCAGGAGGCAAAATCGACTCTTGATTCTCACCAGCTGCAGGCACTTAATTTACCATCCCAAGATAATATTGCCTTGGAGAAGCAGTCTCGTGAAACCTGGCTGTTCTTATGTCTAGCTGAAGAAATGTTTTTCCGTCAGAAATCGTGTATTAAATGGTTGGAGGTGGGAGATTTAAATACCTGCTTTTTTCACAGAATTACTCTGGTCAGGAATGCACTTATTGGGATTACCTATCTATTAAGAGGTGATGGTTCACGTTCTCATTCTCTTAAAGAAGTTCACCAGATTGCAGCTTCTCACTTTGCGGGAATCTTATGTACTCTAAGAGGTTCTCACTGTCTTTTCCTACCTGAAGTTCTCTCTAGAATCATCTCAGCAGGCTGTTCTCCGGATCATCAAGCTCACCTTTCTGTTCCAGTGTCTGCTACCTTGATCAAAACCACGTTATTCAAGCTATCTCTAAATCGTACTCCTGGATCTGATGGTCTAACTGCTGAATTCTTCAGATCAACTTGGAGCTTTTTAGGAGATGAAGTATGTATGGCGATCTTGGATTTCTTCAGAACCAAGTTCATGCCTTCATGTCTCAATTCTACAACTCTTATTTTGTCCCTAAAAGACCGGGAGCAGACAATATACAGGACTTCCGACCTATTTCCTGTCTAAATACCTTATATAAGGTGATCTCTCGTATCTTGGCTGACAGATTGAAATATACTCTCCCAGATCTTGTGCTGCCTAATCAAACAGGTTTCATTAAGAATAGGTTGCTGCTTGAGAACGTTTTACTAGCCTCTGAGGTGCTTAATGGATATCATAAGAAGAATCGCTCACCGAGAATAACGCTTAAAATTGATATTTCAAAAGCGTTTGATTCCGTTCGTTGGGATTTTCTGCTTCAGACTCTCAAGGTTATGCAATTCCCATCTGATTTTGTTGACTGTATTCGTGCCTACATTACTACTCCATCTTTCTCATTGAGCATCAATGGAGTCACTTCAGGGTTTTTTAAAGGAAAATCCGGGTTAAGGCAGGGAGACCCCATCTCCCCTCTTTTATTTACTGTGGTCATGAACGTCTTATCTTTTATGTTGAATCGGGGAGCAGAGGATCGAATTTTTGGCTATCATCCGGGCTGTGCCGGAACTAGACTAACTCATCTCGCTTTTGCGGATGATTTACTGATTTTTCTTGATGGTACAGAAACCTCTCTGGCTGGAGTATTTACAGTTCTGTCCCAGTTTGAAAAATTCTCTGGTCTTCAAGTTAATATGTCAAAAACTTCCATGTTCTCTTCTGGTCTAGCAGCGCACTCGCAAGATAACATTCTTAACCGGTTCAGGCTGCGATCTCTCCAGCTGCCTGTGAGATATCTTGGTTTGCCTCTCTGCTCCAAGAAGTTATCGGTTAGGGACTGTGATCCTTTGCTTTCTCAAATTCGTAGGAAGCTTAATGGTTGGATGAACCGGCACCTGAGTATGGCGGGTAGACTTCAGTTCATCTCATCAACTATTCCTGGCATACTTGGATTTTGGTCTTCTGCCTTCTCTATCCCTAAGAAGGTTTTAAAGATGATTCAGTCCCTTCTCTCCTCTTTTCTCTGGCATGGAACACTAGATAATGCATCGGCCAAAGTCGCATGGGATTCATTGTGCTATCCGAAATGTGAAGGGGGTCTTGGAATCAGAGGACTCTCCTCTTGGAACACTGTTTTTGGCATCAAGTTGATTTGGATGCTTTACTTTCGTGCTGGTTCAATTTGGGTGGCATGGGTTCGAGACAAATACCTCTCTGCAGGTTCATTTTGGTCTCTTAATTCGCGGAGTTATTCCATCTCTTGGACTTTCCGAAGGCTGTTAAAGCTTCGTCACATAGCTTTGTCTTTTCTCAGCATCTCAGTGCGGGAAGGAGGTGAGACTTACTTCTGGTTTGATCCTTGGACACCTTATGGTATCTTGATTGACTATTTGGGACCTTCGGGACCTATGGATTTGGGAATTCCACTGAATTCTCTGGTTTCCTCTATTACTCAAGGTTCTGCTTGGATCTTAAGACCGGCCAGGTCTGAGAGACAACTGAATCTTCATGTCTATCTCACTTCATTCTCTCCTTCTCCTGGATCAGATGCTGCTATTTGGAAAGTTGGAGACAGAATTTGTACTAAATTCTCTACTAAGGATGTTTGGAAGTCTATTAGGATGGCTAAGCCTTCTGTTTCTTGGGCGAGATTCATATGGAATCAGGCAATTATACCAAAGTATAGGATTACCTCTTGGTTGTTCACCCTCAATCGTAATCCGACTATGGATCGTATGATCTCTTGAGGACTTGATTTGGAGAATTGTTGTTTGCTTTGTGGAAGCGCCCCTGAATCTAGGGATCACTTGTTTTTTGTCTGCCCCTATTCCTCTCTTGTTTGGAAAGCTGTTATTGGGGTGCTTGGTTTCACTAACCCTCCACTGCAGTGGGATTATGTTTTTGAGTGGTTTGTTTCTGCTTCTTTTAACCGGATTCAACTTGCTGCGGTGTTTCAACTCTGGCACGGTTCTATATATGTTATATGGCAAGAGCGCAATGCTCGATACCATAACGGTCTTACGAAATCTCATTGGATGTTATCTCAAGATGTCATCAAACATGCAAAGGACAAGTCTTCAGCTATGAGAAACTGTGGATCTGATCTTGGCTTTAGTTTGGTGGCGTTCTGGTCTACGTTTTAAAAAGTGCAGCATCTCTACTGCTGTGCTTTTTCCTTTCACTTCCATGGTCTTCAACGACATTGTGACCCTCTCCCTACTTTCTCTTTAAATTCCCTTGCTCTGTTTCTGTTTAGTTTGTTGCTTTGTTCTTCCTCTGTAAACTCTGTTTCTTTGTTTTAAATATGAAAGCCAGTTAAAAAAAATAAAAATAAAAAAAATAAAACATATTATGTTTTATAATTTTTTTATTTTTAATGTGACTAATAATTATTAAAATAATTCAATTGTTTTAGTTATAGAAACTAATGACTAAGTTTTAAAATTAAATATATTATTTATAAAATATATAAATTTATTTACAGATATGAAACACGAATTAAAATATTTCACAGTATTGTTTAAATGATATCTAATGTGCAAAATATTTTATGATAATTTTATTTTTATGAAAATATTAATTATTAATGAATTAAAATGTAGTAGTTTCTACAAAAAAAATTAAAATTCGTTTTTCTTCATAAAAGCTCACAAAAATTGATTTTTGGTTTTCCTTCATAAATTGGTTAAACTTTTCAAAAACTAGTTTCCCTAAATTTTAGAGAATCTATTTATTGAAAATCTTGATTGGCAACTCAAATGGTTTTTACAAAAACAAAAACCAAAAACTTGATTAGATGAAAAATGGTTTGTACAAAAACAAAAACCAAAAACTAAAGCAAAAACCACAACCTCTAAATAGATTCCCCAAGGATCTAGCCTCTTTGAAGAAAGCTCAGGTTTTATTTGCCACAATTTTGCAGCCGGTCCCAAAAGGTAAAGGCGGCATTGCTGTTATTTACCTTTTGGGACCGGCCATGACACCTACATTTCTTTCTCTGTTATTTAATTTCGATAAACAACTATGTGGTAGTGATGAGCAATTCGAGAGTTATGCACCACTCTGATTTAGATCTGTAAATGGATCTTTGTGCTGAGTATTTCTGTACCATATTTTAAACTGAGCCATCTATAATTGATGTTACATTAATATGGAACTTTGCCTAGTTTGCCATCTAAATAGCTGATGAAGGGTTCTTGAAATGATTAGACCTCAATGTGGTACTGTACAAGCGGGATTTCTAAAACTATTAAACCAAATTGATTGAGAAGGCAGTGACCACTCGGAAATATTCAAGCTCAACAGACCGGAACTAGGCGTTTCTTCATTTAACTTGGAGATTCGTTTCTGTGTCGATAATCCCGCTGAACTGAGCCTTCCCTTTCACCTTTTTAAAAGTCACTTTTGACATTGGTATAAGAACATGTTTTAGCATTATGTCCTATCGGGTTACAATTCTACATGTGTTTTTTTTTTGGAACACCAATTTTACATGTGTGTTCTTTGTTTGTTTGAGCTTTTTTATACGGTCATGCAAATGTTAAAGTTTAGTAGATTAGAAAGTAACCCATTGAAATACATAATCTGATTTTAAATATATTACCTCCGGAAACTTCTCTACACTACGAGTTAGAGAGGCTTTCATCAAGTCAGGATCATGTTTTCTTGACGCAAACCAGGATATCATCATTAATTGGATTGATCTGAAAGGCGAACAATTGGCAACCTTCTCGCATATGGCAAAGCTCTTTAATTTTATGGATCCAGTTATGTTACTGGTGGTGGTGTTATTATTGTTATATATATCACCTCCAAAATGAGTTCGTGCCAATCCTTTATCATTGGGTATCACACCGCTGAATTGGCGGAAAAACCATGTCCATGATTCATCATTTTTTGTGTCAATCACAACAAATGAAATTAGAAATATTTGGAAATTAACATCATGTGATGTTGCAATAAGAAGCATTTTTTTGTATTTTGTTTGCAAGAAAATATCATCTACCACCACAACTTTCTGAAGCCAATAATGCTAGTGTTAAAAACAAGGAATAAGTACTTAAATCTATTGTCTGCATCAACTTCCAGTCCAGTTAAAGTTCCAGGATTTGTCATTCTAATCATGTCTAGGTAAGTAGGTGATTCCTCGTATCCACTCTCTGAAAAACCCATTACGATATCTCTAGCAATTATAAGTGTATGATGAGCTTTCTAGTAATCCATCGGCGATATACAATAGACACCAACCCATTTAAAAGAAAGTAAGGTCAGAAAAGACAGTAAATTTGTTGCAAAAATGTAGTCAATTAACCTTTATTCTGAAGCTCATGTTCATAGCACTAACAACATGATGTGGCAAAATAGTTGGATCAACCCCACCAATATAGTCTTTGTACAAGAGTCCAAGAATTTCAGGAGTAGCATGTCGGAAACGAGATGAACGTTCTATTACAGAGCAGGAATGTTCGTCATATACTCATATCGTACACTTCGAATATTCACCTATTATTGTGGTTCTAAGCTTCCACGTGCATCCTTTTATCCATCATTTTACAAAAACGTTTATGCATAGTTTTTCCACATCAAAATAGAAATGTTGGACAACTGAAAAAAATCTTTGGACGTGTTTCCAATGCATCTTTTGAATCAAAACTTTGTCCCACGTCAAATTTGAAGGAGCTCAAGTCAAACTTATTATGTGGAGAATCTATTTCTTGTGTCTTTATGAAACAGGCTGGAAATCAGGGTTGGCAAGATGGATGATGGAAGCTTGATGGATCGACCAAATATATGATCGGGTGGGCGATATGAATGGAATCCGAGATGTAAACTTGAAACAAATGCAAATGCGATGAGATGCGGTTTATACTAATAACAAAATAAGATAAAAAAAACAAAGGATAGGATGGAATCAGGCTGCTGGACGTGTGTCTCTCTCAGCCTGATCAGAAGATGATCGAAGTGGATTGAGATGGTGCTTTGCTTGCTGGATGTGTATCACTCTCAAGCTTGGCAATTGGGTGGTACGGACGAAAAGGATTGATAGACACCACAAAGATCTATGGAAAGAATCTTTGATAAGCCTGATTTCTCTAGAGCTGTTTCTCACAACACTCTAAAGACTTAGAACAATAGTTTTAAGAAAACTAGAAAAATGAATATTTCATAATACTTTCAAGATGGGTGATTTACATTGAAGCAAATACTAGAGCTTTATAGGCTCAACAAAGACAGACTCTAACAGTCATAAAATGATAAAAGGAAACAAAATAACTCGAACTTAAAGTCTTGGAAGCAAAGGCTTTGATGGCTCCATGGAATATAGCCGTTAGGCTTGAATTGCTTTCTTCCAAAAGAGAAACTTGTGAAGACTTGTATCTTGATAGCTTCTGGACGTGTTCATGATCTTCAAGCCTTCCTGAAATACTGTAGAAACTCCTCAAAAGCATTTAGTGTAAATGTTGCCATATATGGAATGTTGATATAGAGAGAGATTCGCCTGATCTCCTGGGTGATGTTGAAGCTAAGGACTTCTTGGATGTCTTCTGGATGGTTTATATGATGTCCTGGCTTAAATAGATAAGTTTGGGTCGAACCAAACTGAAGGAGTAGAAGACATTCCTTAAATAATATCGGTTTGGCCAATGTAAGCAAACCGGGCCTCTCTTCTGGTCTGATTGGGATCCGCCTGATCCAATGTGGTCAGGTACATCTTGGGGCTCCTAGACAAGCTGGTAATGACTCGAAAACGGTGTAGCTTTGATGGCTGGGTTGTTGATGAGTTATGGCTCCAAGTGTGAATGCATCCCAATAAGGAAAGATGTGGTTAATGAGGATCCTCCTGATCCTATGGTTTCTGGTGCATGAAACGGACTTGTCTGACTCTTCTGAATCACTAGATGGACTTCCTGAATGTATAGATTGATCTCTTGGTGAGATCTTGCATATTCACATTGTTTTGTCCATTTATTCATGTGCATTTTCATCATATAGATTAGGATTTAGCCATGTCTAGGTTGCATTTTGCATACATATGTCTCTATTAGGTATTGGAGTACCACATGGAGTTCCTGGAGACATTTGGGTACATTTGAAGCTCAAAGGAGGTGATTAGAGTGATCTTTGGACGAGCACTTCCCGGAGCGACTTCCCGTAGCGACTACATGAAGTCGCTGTGACACACATCCCGGAGCGACCTGGCCAGAGCGACATGAAGAGGTCGCTCGCGTTTCTATCGCGAGACACCCCTCCCAGAGCGACTTGCCAGAGCGACGCTCCAAGGTCGCTCGCGTTTCCATGGCGAGACGACACCCAACGAAGCCCGGAGCGACCTCTCAGAGCGACCCACTGAGTTCGCTCCCGAAGGCCGGAGCGACTTGTCGGAGCGACATGCCGAGGTCGCTCCGCGTCTATTTGCCTGTCGAACTCATATTTTTCTAAGGGTCTTTTGGTCATTTCATTATGCACGTTTTTTCTTTTCAAAAACCTATGTTTTAAGTACCTTGGTAAGCCACCAAAAACAGAATCTCTTTTGGGGAGGAACAACTAGTAAAAACTTCTTTTGATTCAGATTTGATTGTTTTCATCTTGTGTTCTTGTTGATTTATTATCTATTTCTCTACATGATTAATCTGAAATCCACCATGGGTTTAAGAGGAATCATGGAGATTAGTGAGTAATCACCTTTTGAATTCATGGGTTAGGGAGATCAAGGGTGATTAGGTAGTTCTAGGATGTTTTAGTGTAGATCATTCTTGTTCCTTGCTAGTAGAGTATCCATAATGCATATTCTGAGTTGGCCACTCAAAAGCTGATCTTTAGGCATTTCGCACCCACAAGGTGTTTGATGAAATGTCTGAGACAACTCTCCTAAGCTTTTAACATACTTTACCAAAAACATTTGTTGTTAAAAGTGTTAAGATAGCCAATAGACTTGTTAGTAATGATTGCTTTCATATTATTCAACCAAAGACATTTGATGTTTGAGATATGTTAGCAAATGAACATTCATCTAGACATAGAGCTTGTTTAAGATTGTGTCTAAGCTTAAGGTTGATAGTTTGATTGATCGTTTGCCATCCTTAGTTCGAAACTTGATCACCCAAGGTCTAATCCCTATGCCCATGAGTTCTCTTTTCCCTTAGTAAAGAAAGTCATTTCATTTATCATTAATCATTAGTTTAGAAACCTCTTAAATTATCGGTTGCACTTAGATTAAGTGAGTACTTGCATTCTCGGTGCTTTGATATCCCTCAGAACTGGTTCGACATTCACTATACTACAACATTTATCTTAGGAGCCTTGAAAACTCCTAACATCACTTGGTCGCCAATATCTGGTTTGAAGCTGATTGAACCGGTTAGCTTCCAATTCAGGCAAGTGTAGAACTAGTTTGACCGGTTTTGGAGATTGGATCATAATTCTCCTGATATTTGGCTTTCTGGAAAGTTGAGAGATCCATCTTGAATCCTATGATCGTCTTTGGTTCAGGCCACTTCTTCTTTGGGCTTGAATCTTCTTCAAAAGTATGGTACTCGCAGATGGACGGGCTGGGGAACCTCAGGTTTGTAAAATTCATAACTTCTTCCTCCGTGAAGCTTATCTTGTAATTCCAAGCCTAATTGATTCCTGATGAGTTAGCCTTCTTGTATAATTGAATTCATGGAAAAATATCTTCTGTTTGTTGAGAT
Organism: Brassica napus; assembly: GCF_020379485.1. NCBI lineage: Eukaryota > Viridiplantae > Streptophyta > Magnoliopsida > Brassicales > Brassicaceae > Brassica > Brassica napus. Next base: position 17,485,084 of record NC_063444.1, on the reverse strand, counting down.
ATTCTCCTTGGACTGAACCTTTGTTGCTGGTATCTCCAAAGTGGCCAGTTTAGATGGTTTGGTGAGACTCTGGTTGAGATGCTGATTTGATGACCGCATCACTTTAAGACTGTGGCATAACTCATCCTTGCAGAAGATGCATGAACCTCTTCTACTTGGTCTGGTGGAAGCTCGTATGACGTAAAGTTTTCCTCATCAGACACTGCTCATCGTCGCATGCAGTAATCAAATCGATTACCTTCTTCATCTGCACATAATGGGTCATTTTCTTGCACTTTTTCTTTTGGATCTTCGTTAGCTTCCTCCACATCATTTTTCTTCACTTTAAACTGTACACATAGTCTACCGTTTTCGACTTTGTGAAGAAAAAAATCCATGAAACTGTGTACTGTTGCTTACTTTCACAGGAGGTGTATCGAGGTTTTGCTTCAAGAGAGTGCATTTTGGCAAAAGGTACGTCAGTTCCAACTCGTGTTCTAAAAAATCAACTCCGTAATTCTCAAATATGATTTCCACAAAATCGTCATATCTACGTCCTCATTCACAGCAAATAATTTGCTACTTTGATCATTGTTCACTTCAAATAACCACTTCATTCTTTCAACTTTCCACTTTCCACATACGAGAATGATGTGATCCATTTTTGTTTAATAAATGAAGATAGTAACAAGGGATTAAAATACTATGAAAGAGGACAATTTGATAATGAATAAAAGTGGGATGAAAGAGACGACAGTTACAAACTTTGTATAAGTTAATTCTAGTTTTAATTACTCTAGAAATCAACCAGATTCAAAATTAAAGTAAACCGGATTTAATCCAAATCGATTTAATTTTGGTTTACTCAAACCCATAATTTTGTCTAAAAATCTGCTACTTCGTAAATACAAAAGTTTGTCACAAATTTAAATCTGATACTAAAATCTGCCATGAAAAATAAGTCTAACACAAAAACTATCAGTTATGAAAAATTGGCTACTTCATTCGCCAAACATATCTATAAAAATTTGTTCAAATAAAATTGGATTAAGCTTGTGGTATTAAAATCAGACAATCAACTCTGTCACAGATACAAATCTGCCATTTTTATGAAAGTCGTCAACATACTTTTGACAGACTTTATTTCCGAATCAACTCACAGCAAATTCCTTACTTATAAATTGTTGGCCAAAAGAACGGAGGATACGATTTTGTAACATCCTAAAATTCAGCAAGCTCAATTTCCTTTTATTTTAAAAGAAAAGTTATGAGTGAATATTCGGGTATCCGTTCGGGTTCAATTCAGATCTATTCGTATTTTAGATTTTTGGGTTAGAAATTTAAGCCTCACTCAAATAGTAATAAATTTTGATGCGGTTTCAGTTTGGATTTTTGCGGTTTGGTTTGGGTTCGGATACCCACTTAGATTATGTAAAGAAATTTGAACATCCAAATATACCTTAAAGCTAGGCTCCCCAAAATCTAAAAATAAAAAATAATATACAATATATAAATTTGAATAATGCATGACCAAAAAATTTAAAATTAATATATAAATTGGGTTGATTGGAATATTTTGATGAGTGTTTCAAAAAAAAAGGAATATTTGGATGAAGAACTAAGGGTGGGCGTTCGGGTACCCATTCGGGTTCGGTTCGGGTCTATTCGGGTTTTAGGTTTTCGAGGTCAAAGATTTCAGCTCCATTCGGATATTTTTAAGTTTCGGTTTGGTTTCGGTTCGGATCTTTGCGGGTTCGGTTCGGGTTCGGATAACTCATTAAAATTATTTTTAAAATTTTAAAATTCATTATATACTTTAATTTTCTCAAAATCTATAAACAAAATATTATATTACATAAAAATTTGAATAACATATGTCAAAATACCTAAACTTAACATATAATTTGATTTGGTTTGAATATTTGGATTGATAATCAATAGATATTTCAAATATTTTTGGTATTTTGAGTATATTTTAGCTATTTTAGACATTTACTTTTGACTATTTGTACATATTTTCAAGTATTTTGGACAATTAAAAAATCTATATATATAAAAAAATGTTTGTCTCCCTCCTATTGTGCCACGTCATAAAGTCGTTGATTGTGAGTGCGACACCTGTCTTCTTTGCCTAAAACTCATCGTTTCATTAGCTTTTGATGTGGGCTGCTGCGTTTCATAATTGTTTACGGTTTATTGGGCTTTTTGTTCACACCGTAATATAGCCCAAATACAGAGAGATAGCCACTATAATGAAAACATATGTAAAGACTGAAACTTTGGAAACGAGAAGGAAAAGAAGGAGCGTACCGTGAGTTTCTGGATGCTACTGACTTCGCTTTGGTTGGAGGCGATATCCACGGTGACGGTTCATTTCGCCGCCCCCTCCGGTAACTCAATAACATTCAAGAGTTTAAAATTATTGGTGATGGGTTTTGCAGAGTATGAAGAGGCAGAGGGAAGAAGATGATGAGCAACAACACTGAAGAGGTTAAAAAAAAATCGAGCCAATTAATAAAAATATTCCACAGTTTAAGCGGTGGCGAGTAAATCAGATCGGTTTCTCAATTCTGCTATGACTCGATCAAGAGAGAAATATATTTTTTTTTGTCCAAAGAAATATAGGTATTATCAAAGCAAAGATTGCTCCGAACGAATCATAAGAAGATAAGGGAAGCAATCAAAGATTTTTATTTCATTTTTTAATTAGTTATTGGAAATTAACATGATTGGAAATGCCATACACGCGCAGAGACATGCGAGTTGGTGAGATATGAAATACAGATTTTAAACTTAAAAGGGAAATAGACAGGAAGCAATGCGTTCAATTCCCATTGGGTCTTTTCTTTTGAACCTTTTGTTTAGAGATAATTTCTACTGTACTTTGTGTTATACTTCTTGATATAATTCTTGCATTTACATAAACTATTTTAGATGTCTGGTGTATCTAGATATTCTTAGCAATAAATGATTATATGTTCAGAAGCATGAACATAGAAATGATTCTTAAACCTCCAGATATTTGTTTTAGTTAATGGGTCTGATTGGTAATGGCTGTAGCTTTAAAATTTTTGCTGTAGAAAAAAATCTGTAAACATTTTGAAGTGGCTTTAGATTTTATTGTTGTAGAATTTTATGGAAAACACTAAAAAATTGCTTTGGATATTTGGCTCTGCAGAGCACTTGTACAGCTGTAGGTTATTTCAAGAGCTGTGGTTTCAAAAAAAAATTTAAAGCTTGATTGCTCTGAATTTGATGCTTTAGAAATAAATAGGACCGTGGACAGCACCTACAGCAACTACCAATCACCCTCATTGTTGCCCCTTAATACTTGTTCTGTGTACCAGCAAGTCAATCTTTTTTTAAACAATTATTTTACCCTAACGACCTGAATTTCGTGTTTTTGGGGGCAACTAATAAAGACATGTGATTTATTTTTCCACTAGTCTGAGAAAATTCTAAGGACCTGACTTTGAAAGTTCGAAGTCACACATTCACAAATTACATCTTCTTAATTATTCACCATTTTACCTCAACACAATAATTAATGTGTTTATATAACAGAACCATAGTATTATATGGATACACTTTGTAATACCTTCTAGTGTTGTCTTAGCTGATGAACTCGCAGACTCTGCAGCCAATCGTTTTAGCTGAACACATGGCCGAAAAGATAAGTTTACTTTAATGATATACATAATCAAATCGTTTTCTAATTCTTTTCAACATACACCACCAAATAATAGAAATCGAAATGTCACAAATACGCTCCGGCCCCCTGATAGTAAGTTTCTTATTCATCATCCTCTTTTCATATCCCTCTTCTTTAGCGACAATAACTAGTTGCAGTTTAAATAAACCTATGATCATTATCCTTGATAGTAGATTTCCTTTTACTAAATTTCTCATTCTGCAACGCCTTTACTTACCTACCCAGCTACCCTCTCACATATAAATTAAACAGTTACCATAATTCTTAGGAAAGATATCAGTTTTGTTTCACAAGTGTTTCCATCTTCTTTTAACGCTTTTCGGTTAGCCAAGAAGTTCCCAGCCATAACCTCGTCGCCCCCTCATACTGGAGGCAAGTAGTTCCCGTCCAAGCAGCAAACCTGAGAACTGGATGCACACTCCATTTTTTGTTTCAACCTTTGTTGATTTTAACACACTCAGACATAGTCACGTAGCTTAAGAGTGAGATTAAAAGAGAAGGTGTGACAAGGTAAAAAAACGTTACTGGTTGGAATCTTCTTTAGTTGCCGAAAACTTTAGGTCAACTTAACAATTAGTCCTTATCGTTCATCCAATTTGTCTTTCTCAACATCAGTCCATTTCCCTAGTAAATGAAAATTTTGCCTTATTCAACACTCCATTGTTTGCCTCTACATCAGTCAGTTTCGCTGGTTAACTTCTGTAAAAATAGAACATAGATTTGAGATTTTTTTTTCTGAGGAAATTGCCAAGCACCTTACTTAGAAGTCAATAAAAAATATAGAACAATCTTATCATATAAGGAAGAATCCAACTTCCTATAGTCCAAGGTGTGAACTCGTTTTTTCTATAAAAACAATCAACAAAAACAACTCGCCTAAATCACTTCCTTTTTCATCGTTTTTTTTTAACGCTGAATAATTATGCTATTACAACTATGAGAAATATTACAAACGATTCTACAGCCGACAATTCTACCTGCCGTATGAGGATTCACGTATGACTGCATCACCTGAGCCGCCCTATGGATCCACGCTTGACGGTACTCCTTGCGACATGCTGCAGATCTCTTGTAAGCCATTTTCTCCCTTAATTCGTATAATTCCGCATTCTCCGATGTGTAGAAGCATTAATGAACCATTGGTCAAACTACTAGACCAAGGGAGCTTCCACCATTTTTCATCGTTTACTAATATATTCAAAGTCTTCCAGAATCTCCGACTCTGCTCTATTTTTTGCTATAAAATCTTATATATTAAAATAGAAGTCACAACATTTTACTAATGTTTATATATATAGTTACGATTTTAATTATGAAATAATAATCCAAAAATATATATATATATATATAAGCAGATACAAATACATGTGAAAGTTTAAAACAATCTATTCAATGAAAAAATATACTGTAAACTTATTATGTTTTAAAAATTGATAGACACATATTATAATATATATCAATTTAGAATTGAAAACAAGATATTTATATAAAAATAAATGAAAACAAAAACTCGCGCGGTTGCGCGGATCGAGATCTAGTAGAGTTTAAAGTAAAAATATAGTTTAGAGTAAAAGTACTCCAATGATATTCTATTACACACTCTATAATAGAGTGAAAAATAGGTTTACTCCAAATATAGAGTAACTTGTTTTTTTTGTTCATCATTCTATTTTTTATTTAAAATAGAGTACCATTGGAACATACTCAAACACTATTATAGAGTTACTCTATTTTAGAATAAAAAATAGAGTAAACCATTGGAGATGGTCTAAGCCACATAAGTCCAAAAGAAACTTCGATTTGTATAATTAATAAAAACTCCAGAAAGAAACTTCAATATTAATAATATGGAGGGTTTGTCCAAAAGATTGAAACCAATGTTCTTGACTCATCAATGTAGCTGGATCAATCGTTGAACAGGTCTAACCGGATTTTAAATTTTAGTTTAATTCTAAATTAAGTAACTATATAACTATAATATTACTTTTATAAATTTTTATATTATTGTTAAAATCTAAAAATGATATACAGACCTCTGTAAATTAATACTCGATAAATTAATAATCTCTATAAATTAATAATTTCACCGGTCCCAACTTGGACCGGTTCAAAATTTGACACAAATCGATAAAATAATAAGATAATAATTTTTTAAAAAATTCTATGTAGATATATGGTCCCATTGAAATCATAAATTAATAATTTATATGTATACATATTTTATATAAGTAAGAACCTATTATTATATTTTTTATTTTATATTCACAATAAAAGTTTTTTATATTTTCTTAACACTTAATATAGTTTTGATGAGATTTAGTAATATTATATCTAAAACCACATTTAAGTTCTATGCAATATATATTATATACACCAAATCATATATATAAAATTAATATAAATGTCAAATTTTGAAAGATAACAATTAATATCTCTATAAATTAATAAAATTTCAAAGTACCAACATTATTAATTTATAGAGGTTTTACTGTAAAACTAAAGTGAAAACTTTCAGAAGCAATATAAAAATATAGTAAAAGCTAGATAGATATTAAAAACAATATAAACTTTTGAAACTTTATAATTTTTTTAAATTTGAATTTGAGAAACCGGATTTTAATATAGAACCGATCATCATTTTTAACGAGTTTGACGGGCTTTTAACCGGGTTTGTCTGTATAACTAAAATTCGGTTTTTAACACAATCCAAAACCGGTTCCGGCCGGGTCCAGTTTTCAGAAGACTGACTGAAACACAGGTTCTTCACCATTTTCCTTCTTACAAAACTAAGACATTCACTAATCCTTCTTTCTTCACCATTTTCCTATTGACACCTCAACACAATGATCATTCTGTTTCTATCCCTTACAAATTCTCTGTTCTACAGAATCATATGGATACTCTTTGTGATACCTTATTGTGTTTCCTCAGCTGATGAGCTTCACAGACGCTGCAGCCAATCATTTAGCTGTGGCGATCAGACAGATCTCTTTTACCCTTTCTGGATACCTAGCAGAGTCGAATGCGGCCACCCCGACTTCCAGCTCCAATGCAGTGAAAGGTTTGCAGAGGTTAGCATCTCCTCCGTGAAGTTCAGAATCTTAGAGGCAAACTCTACCTCTCGTGTCATAAGACTCGCCAGGTCAGATTACATCAGCGGTTTCTGTCCCCAACACTCAATAAATGCGCAGTTCAACGAAAACGTCCTTCCTTTCGTCCCTGGCACCGATAATCTGACAATTTATTATGGATGCTCACCAAACTTTCCACGGAGTTTTCCTCCTTTAGTTGGAGAACTTGACTGTGGTGGTGATGATGAGAAAAGTTACTATGTGACGACAAACCTCTCGTCTCCTTTACTTAGCGAGATTGGTGGCTTTTTAAACTACTTCAGCGGACAGTGCAAAAGAAACGTCAGCATTCCTGCATCTGGACCTGCGTTGAACACACTGCAGAAAAATACAACTCAAGATAATCTGAAGAAGACTCTTCAAGAGGGTTTCAACGTTGGACTTAGCCATGAATGTTTGATGTGCATAGCCTCTGACGGTGCTTGTGGATATAACCGGATCTCAAATGAATCTATCTGTCATTGTATACATCAGACGTATAGCCTTACCTGCAGAAAGAAAGGTAAGATATGTTTTTCATATATATATATGAACTCATTTCCTAATATTCTCCCATTGACCCACATTTTGATTGGATCTTCCCTAAATTCTTACATCAATTAAGTACAAAAAAAAAAAATTCTTACATCAATTCCGTTACAAAGAAAGAGCTGATCTAAGTATTTAGTTTCTGGTAAAGAACAATGTTCTCTCTTCATTTTTGAACTTTGAACTGACCTCTTTTTTGGCGTCCTTCTGTTGATGCAGGCTTCTCTGCTGCCGCAAAAGCAGGTTCTTACCTTTTTAAGGCAGTTGATTTTATCACACTATAGGCAACAACATAGACTTGCAATGAAAGTTGTTGTTGTTGTTTTATTGGTCTCAGGAATGGAAATTGCTTTCGGATTGGCACTGTTATTTCTTATAGTAGGGTGGCTTTGTTCCATCAGGTGCAGAAAGAAGGCACATAAAGCTCAATACACAAGCAAAGACATCCCAGTAACAGAGTAAACTTCTTATGAAAACCTAGCTTCTTTTTTTTTTTTCCGGTTAATCGAGTACACTTTTGGTTGGTGGTCATCATTTTATTCTGTCTTATCAGCCAGCAAAGGAAGACATCATCACATGCTCCTAGAAAACTTAATATAAAGGCCCTTATTCCAGTGAAACACTATAGCTACGTGCAAGTAAAGAGAATTACAAAGTCATTTTCGCAAGAGGTTGGGAAAGGCGGATTTGGAACCGTCTATAGAGGAACCCTCTGTGATGGCCGCAAGGTTGCTGTGAAGGTCTTGAAGAACACAAAGGGTAATGGTGAAGACTTCCTCAGCGAGGTTGCAAGCATGAGCGAAACTTCTCATGTCAACATCGTTACCTTGCTAGGATTTTGTGCTGAGGGTACCAAAAGAGCAATTATTTGTGAATTCTTGGAAAATGGAGCTCTTGATAAATTCATCGCAAGCAAATATGGAATGGACGAAACTATATGAGATCGCATTAGGCGTTGCTCGTGGGCTAGAGTACTTGCACCACGGATTGTACATTTTGACATAAAACCGCAGAATGTACTCTTAGATGACAATCTTTGCCCCAAAGTTTCAGACTTTGGCCTTGCTAAGCTCTGCGAGAGGAAAGAAAGCATCTTGTCACTACTGGACATGAAAGGCACGATAGGATACATTGCACCTGAAGTGTTTTCAAGAGTGTATGGTAGAGTCTCCCACAAGTCAGATGTGTACAGCTATGGAATGTTGGTTCTTGAGATGATAGGAGCAAGGGCCAAAACATCAACTGAAGACACTGTAAGTTCAGTGTACTTTCCAGAATGGATCTATAAGGATCTTGAGAAGGAAGACAATATAAGGCTTAACGGGAATGGAATCATTTGTGAAGAAGAGGAGATAGCAAGGAAGATGACATTGGTGGGTTTGTGGTGTATTCAATCTTCCCCTTCAGATCGCCCACCCATGAACAGAGTGGTAGAGATGATGGAAGGGAACCTGGATGCTCTGGAATTCCCTCCGAGACCTGTTTTTCATATTCCCCCAGCACCTCTTCAAGAATCTTCTACGCTTTCAGAGAGTGATTCGGTTTACACAGAAATATGTTCCATGAATGTCGCATAAAGAAAGAAAACTCCTTAGAACCTATAAATCACATAATATGTATATACTTTATTCATGACATTCAGTATAATGGAGCTTTTGTTTCTTCTACACCTCATCTGGGATTTGTCATGCTAATTACTTTCCTCCTGACTTCTCCAACCCCTGTGGCAGCTTCCTCTGCTTGTTTTTGGCAAGTGATACAACAAATTTTCTTCAGATGCTCCCAGCCAATTAGTATGTTAGCCATCCAAATCAAAACTTGTGTAGATTTTGAGCCTAGCACTTCTCCATCATCACTGGTTTCCATATGAGAGAGAGACTGCTACACAGATTTAATTGGACACAGATTTCTGACAGCTAACTGCAAGTTGTTTTGGTCACACAACCAAGACAAAATGACAAACCAATCTATCAAAGAGGATAACTAGTGTCCAAGTCATCTGGATAGTAGTCAACATCCATAAACAGAGAAGCCATCTCTTGGACCTTGTTGTGTATCTTCCTAGAGAGTCTGTGAGACGTGTCATTCCTCATGAACCTATGAACTTGACCTTGTAATTCAATCTGGCTATAACCTGGATCTTTTTCAACTCCTGCATTCTCCATTCTCTTCCTAACCTTTGAGGCAGCATCCAACAATCCACAGCTCGCGTATCCATTGGCAAACACCACGTAATTCCCCCCGTTCGTTGGATCCAACTCGAAATATCTCGTAGCTGCGAGCTCTAGCAGCTCCACATTCCCATGATTCCTGCATGATCCCAGCAAAGATCCCCAAACCGGAGCATGTTTCTTGCACGGTGACTTCATTATAAACTCGTACGCCTCTTGTAGCCTACCAGCACGCCCTAAGATATCAACCATAGCTGCGTAGTGTTGTCCCTCAGGCTCCATCCCGTAATCCCTTTTCATAGAATCAAAATGCATCCGACCTTGGTCAACCAAACCTCCATGGCTACACGCAGTGAGAACCACCAAAAACGTGACAGAGTTCGGTCTGCAACCCTCTTCCTTCATCTTCTCAAAGCATTTCAACACCTCCGAAACTTGTCCATGATACCCGTATCCAGACATCAACGAGGTCCACGTAACCACGTTTCTATCGAGAAACTGATCAAACGCTTTGTATCCATCAGAGACACTGCTGCACTTGAAGTACATATCAACAAGAGCACCATTGACTATAACATTCGACTTAAGACAAGTCTTTACCATCACAGCATGAGATCTCATTCCATGTTCCAGCGACGCTAAAGCAGAACACGCTCTAAACACGGAAGAAAAAGTATACTGATCCGGAACTAAACCACAGTATCGCATATCGTAATACATAAAAAGCCCTTCTTGTTCAAGACCCTTCTTAACACACCCTGAGATCATTGCGTTCCTCGATATCAAACACCTCGACTGCAAACCACGAAAGAGAATCCCACCTGTTTGAAGATCCCCTGACAAGGCGTAAAGTATCAACAGCTTGACTTTCAAATACTCAGTCGGAGAAAACCCCACAACGACCATGTGAGCATGTACTCGTTTCCCCTTTGCGTATTCACGCCTCTCTTTGCATTCCTGTAACAGCATAGAGTAAGTATCGGACTCGAGCTGTAACCCGTTGCTACGCCATAACAGCCCAACAGCTTCTTTCAATCTCCCAGTGATGCAAAGACCTTGTAGTGTCTTGTCAGGCTGCTCTTTCTTTCTATGATGAGCTACCTGAAAGCTAGAACAAGTTGCAGGTCAAAACTAAACTTTGTTCGATCAATGAAAGCTTCACACTTTATAGTATCAAATAATCATTGGGAAATGGTAAACCTGGGAATTTTCCTCTGAGCCAGCATGCGGCGTAGTATCGTCGTCGCTTTGCCGGAAAACTTGGGATCAGATAAAACGTGTACCTCGCTGGAATCGGAATCAGACTCGTTCCTATTTAACTCTAGAGTTGAAACCATCGAGACACTCCTCATCGTGAAGCCTAAATCGCTCAAAAGACGGGAGATTGAGGAGGAAGAGAAGCAGATAAAGGAAGAGTGGGACTTTCGATAGAGTGAAGACGATATTAACGTTCTCTGTTTTGAAACCAACATTCCCGAGGAGATAAGGATCTTTTATTTGATGAATTTGCAGCAGGTGAATGAGACGAGAGGGCTTCTCCACATGAAACTAAAATGATGATCTATCGATCGTCTCCGGGAGAAATTGCATTCCTTACATTTCTCGATTTCTCTAGGGTTCAAGCGCAGGAGAAAAGGGTTTAACTCGATCTTCATAGTGAGTATAATAATATTGTACTGAAATGTATAAACACAAGTCAAGATGGCCGAGTTGGTCTAAGGCGCCCGCTTCAGGTGCGGGTCCGAAAGGGCGTGGGTTCAAATCCCACTCTTGACAACTATCATTTTAGTTTTTTTTCCTCATGATCCTCCACACCTTGTATTTTATAGCAAAGTTTAAAAAAAAAAGAATCTGGTCTATTTAAGAATCACACCGTATAAAAGATATGAAATATTTTTTCTCCTTAATCCAAGAATTTACTAAATTTTTTTAACACGTTACTAAATTTGTTTTAGTAATGCCAATTGGGACTTTGCTTTTACCACTGCTCGTTTTTCTTTTTATTTATCTGATAAAATATTTGACAAACAATTGGTTGACATTACGTTGTAACAAAAAGATTACCGTCTTTTATTGTGAAGCTGAACGTTAATTTAGCGACACTCAACTTCCTCAAACAACAGTTAATGAAGAAGTTCAAGTGTTTGACACATGCGCATCACTAAGCTGGTATTAGTTCCATGATGTTTGACATACACATTTCATATATATTGGATATTCACGGCTAACTATCCCCTAAATCTACCATCCTTTGATGAAGTTTCGTTGGGCTCAGTCTCAAACCAGTTAATGCCGCACCCTGATTCTTTGGCTTCACGTGTTGCAACCCTACTCCACTCCACAAAACTTTGATCCTAGCAGAGGAGACCTATGAGAAGAGGCATAATCATTGGTCGTTGAAACTTAGTAAACTGATCATTTTGTATTTCAAAATATGACAAAGGCCAAGAAAAGCAAAGGACATGAAGTAGAATGAGAAACAACTAAACACACATAACTTGTTACTAATCCAAAAATACTAAACTACATATAATAGTCAAAGTATGTTTTCGTTTAAAGCACATACAGAAGACAAGAAAAAAAAAAGATGATAAAACAGAACAAAAAGAGAGAGACGAGTTAAACTATCTATATTAGTAAAATTGGAGTATTTTTTTGAGATCCTCTTAAATTTTTTTAAATATTACAACTATGCCATTGAATTTTAATTTTAATTATATAATTTGGGAAATTAGTTAGAACTACCAAATGAATTTTATGCTATTTTCTTTAAATGAATTTTACATATATTATTAATTCAATGATTACTCATTAATAACACATCAATAAAAGAAATTATGTTACATATATTTCCTCCATTATACTAACATATCTTACCAAAATCTAATATACTTACCATTTAATAGAAACTAATCTATATTATTAAAACTTAAGTACATTTTTGAGATCCTTTTAAATTTTCTTAAATATTACAATTGTGCCATTGAGTTTTAATTTTAATTATATAATTAGGAAAATTAGTTATAATTACCAAACAATTTTCTGCTATTTTTCTTAAATGAATTTTACATATATTTTTCATTCAATGATTTCTCATTAATAACACATCGATAAAAAAAATTATGTTACTTATATTTCCTCCATTATACTAACATACTAGGTGGTAACCTGCGCCCTGCGCAGGGTGGATAAAATAAAAAAGATTAAAAATTTTAATTTATAGATATTAGAAATTTAAAAATCATAGTAACAAATATTATATATTATATAATGAAAAACTGAACGAAATTTTGCATGTAAGTTTATATAAAGTAAGCTTCAACTTTAAAAAAAAACTTGTGTAATTGAAGTATATTTTGTAGAAGTAAATATATAAGAATAAGCAAAGACTAATATAAACAATTGTTTTTATTTTGAAAAAATACTTAATTTTAATGATATATGAGATTATTTTGATGTACGTGTTGGTCACCTAAACATATATAAACATAGTATTAGTAATAATAAACCTGAATATAATATTTCTCACAATTAAACATAGTATTAGTTAACCAAATCATTAATTGTTGATATGGTCAGCTTTCTTAAAGTACATGAGACATATACAAAAAAATGAGAAAATATATTTATTTTCTCACAATTAAACATATACAAAAGAATAGAGAAAATCATACGGGCCTAAATAAGCACATGATTGTCTCAAGTGTTACTGACCCACAATTTAAGTTCTTTTAATTTTAGTGACATCACCCAAAACAAAACAAAAATTAAAGAAAGGAAACTTAGATTTGAATAAATTTTATCATAGTCCAAAAGTTAAAGAAAATAAACCTAGGGTTGAAAAAGATTATAATAGTTTCGATGTCTAGTCCAACTTTTATGGGGAGAATAAATTTTATAAATTAAATGAATAAGATAAGGAAACTTAGGTTTGAAGACCGAATATGATTGAATTATAAATGATTTGTTACATTAATAGTCAAATTTGACTTTTCAATCAAACCAAAAAGATTGCACATCATGTTTTATGATTTCAATAATTTCTTTTTTTTGTTAGAGCGTTTATCTAAAAATATAAAGGGACCCTGAATATCAATTCATTAGAAAAATTTAATAACTACAATACCAATTTTGATATTTTCAAAAAAAAAAATCCAACGATGGATAATCAGTGCGATATGTTTGTACGTAAAATAGGTAACAATATGAAGATCTGGTCACACAAATTTTATGTAAAAATATCCTCCGTTGCAAAAAGTATGTATAAATCAACGATGGATAATCATGTATTCGTAATAACTTTGACGTGGAGAAACCGTATTCAAATAACAACGATGCAATATCCGTTAAAGCCCTTATAAAACTCTTTTCACGTCAATTTTGTTTCCATTATCACGCTAACATTGCCATTGACAATAATTCATTTGATCATGTGATTGACAGTTCAAATTTGAATCATATATTATGGGAAAAATCGAAATGGTAATGTATTAACTTGTGTTGCCTTGAATCTAAACTATCATAAAATTATCGTCGATTACAATTGCATTGATAATTTTGGAAACGATAAACATGGTTAACATGCAATGGAGGAGATTTGAAACTATTATTAGCTTTTAACAATATAATATATTTCCAAGTTTTATGTCATTTTAAAAAAAAAGTGTATGTATATATCTATAAGATTTTGCCATTATGTAATAATTCTTGAACATTGCGATTGTGATTTGTATCTTTATCTAATACGGAGAAGAGTTGCAGCAACATATATATAAGTAGATATGTAGATACATACGTACACAATGGATTTTATGTAGTCTAACTATGTAGAAAGGCATTAATATTTAAGTCAGGCTATATAACGAAATCGATCATTATGAAGAATCTCAGGTTTTGATAATAAAATTTCTGCGTATTTAAATTTGCCGTTTCTAATTGAAGCGTAGCAAGTAGGGCGCAAGTTTAATTATTTTGTTAATCAATAAGCTTATAGTATATACCCAATTTTTAATGTAATGAGCAATGACAAATTTTGTAATTAGTCTAGTTAAAAAAAGATTTTTGAATATCTGAGGTGAGAGAGCTTGTGGTGCTGACACGTAGGAAATTGCACACATGTAATAAACACATGAATTAAAGGTTAGTCAAATAATAAAAAAGGGATCTTACCATAATATAATATCATCATCATTTAATAGAAACTAAATTAGGCAATATAAAAAAAAAATCTATTGTTTTCAAATCGCATAGAAGAAGTCAAGTTAGTTGTACACTTATCTTAGACCAACTGTGTGTTAACTTTTTGAGCAATATGTTAAGAAATGAAAAACAAAAACAAAAGCTAACATAATTAAAGGAAATTAGTTGTACATTTATTTATATGAAAACTCAATTCACTATGCGCAACAACTTTAGATGTTTATATACTAACATTTTGTACATTAACCAAATGAATAATCCAATTAAAAAAGTTGATGGATTTAAATGGATTTGAAATGGATTTGAAATTTAAAAGAGATCGGTTAAAAAGGAAATGAGTTTAAACAAGATGGATTTATCTATTTTAACATTTGTAACAAATTAACAAAACTAGTTTGGATTCTTACAACGTAAGATATTCCGCACTTTTTAAGTGCGTTTCAAAATCTAGTTTCTATACTATACATGTTTATCTTTTTTTTGTAACACTGCATGTATATCTTATACATTTATTACGAATTTCCTTGTTCAAATACTTAGTTTTGCAACTCAGAATTTGAATGACATGTTGTTCATATATACCGATAATAGCCAGCTCCAACTATTGCGGTTTATGACTATCAACACCACACAACTTTAGGAGAAACAGTTGTTTAACTACTGTGTGGATAAAAAAAACACAACCACTAAACATTACTACCATTTGTCAGTGACTTGTTCTTGTCTCAAATGTTTACCTAAAATTAATCCTCGATTGATGGATATTAGACCACTTGTTTTACCTCAAGCTGTCACTGTTACATCTTTATCTTTCCACTTCTAAATTTAGAATTTGAACCTGAATGTCTCATCTATAAATACATAAGACTTAACTTATTATCGTTTTTGTAACTGTTAGCTGAAAACACTAACATCTTTCGAAAGATTGCTATATAATACAAAAACACAAACAAATCTTGATAGAATTTTTCTACAAAGAAAAATCGATAAGAATTTTGAAAAACATTCATAGTGCTTTCTATGTAAACTATCAGCTAAATCGCTAAACATCTTTTGAAATTGTAAAAGAAAATCAATAGGAGTTTCAGAAGATCTGATTCACAATGTTTATTAACCAGGTAAAATTTCCTCTGCTTTTGTAAAATCTAGCTGATGTAATTTGAAAGTTTAAAATAACTTCTCTCAAATTATGTGTTTGACGAAAAAATAAATTTGTTTATTCAGTTTACTTTCGCTAAACAGGCATGGATCCTAGACAATAGATTCATACGATAATTCTTATAGCAGAGGAAATTTGTATATTGTAATTACATTTTCCTTAACAGAGGTTAAATTTGTGGCCAAAATTTATTTTGTTTTACTAGACTGAATTCGGTCAAATTTTAGTTATATCACAGCGAGGAAGGTCTATTTTAATTTATCAATGAAAAAATTAGACGAAATTAATCTCTCTAACGTTCACGTCACATTTTGGATCAATAAAATTTACATAACATCATTAAGTTGAAGAATGTTTTCATACATAACATATATTCCATTTAGTTAAGTATACATTAGTTTAGTTTGCATGACTAGTTACTTGGTGGTTAAGATATGTGTAATGCCTTTTTTTTCCATTTTTTCTATTTAATTTATTATTAACAATAAAAAATCTTATTATATACTATTGCAAGGTTATTCTTAGACCCTTTGGATGGTAATCTACTCGAAGAGATATTGAGACAATCAAATGAAATTAGGGAAATACAATCAAAAACATTATTCACTGCAACATAATTTGATCTATTTAAATTGACTATTGAGTATGTGTGAGGTCAACAATTTAACTTTCCAAAGCAAAAGAAAAAGGATAATTGACGTTATCAAAAGAAAAAGAGACCTTTAACTTTTTACGCATGAGATTAATAGATCAAATTTATGTTTTTAAATAGTCAATTTGATATACATTATTTTGAGATTATTTTGAGACGGAAAGAGTAGTCAGAACTTAAGATAATTGTGTACGAATATCTAGAAATTAAGATATTTATATATTAATTTATTGTGTTATTTTCATTTTGTTTCTTTATCTATAAATCATTATTGTATTAGATTTTAAGATTCTGTAAAGACCTATTCAGAGATACAGTAGTCATAGGAGATTAGTTACCTGGGTCCCATTACTATAGTTTTACAGCTAGCAGAATCTTATCCAATTAATCTCATCTTCTATCCTCTCTCTCAATCACATTCACTGTGTTTTTTGAGATACCATCCTTGTGCAGTTAACAGTTAAACATTTTTTGAATAATTTATCCCTCTGGTGAGACTCGAAATCTTATTCAAACTTCAAACGTTGACTTTTGTTTCATAACTTATTAGTATTTTGTTTGTCCTGATATATAAGACAATGTGTTTGAATGGAAAGAATCTCAAAAGCTTTAATGACGAAGAGGAATCCAGATTCTCGTTTTTCGATATTCTTCCATATCTCTTTTTGATATTATATTTTAACATTTGTGTAATGTCATCACAATTCACAGGCATAGTGTGTGAGAAAGAATCTCAGTCTTTGGAGGAGAAAAGATGGTGGAAGGAGGTATAGCGAAAGCAGACAAAACAGAGTTCACAGAGTGTTGGAGGACGACATGGAAGACCCCTTACATCATGCGCCTCGCTCTCTCCGCCGGAATCGGAGGTCTTCTCTTCGGTTACGACACCGGAGTCATCTCCGGCGCTCTTCTCTTCATCAAAGAAGACTTCGACGAGGTCGATAGGAAAACATGGCTTCAGTCGACTATCGTCAGCATGGCGGTGGCCGGAGCCATCGTCGGAGCAGCCGTAGGAGGCTGGATCAACGACAGATTCGGAAGGAGGATGTCGATTCTCATCGCCGACGTGCTGTTTTTGATCGGCGCGGTCGTCATGGCGTTTGCTCCGGCTCCTTGGGTTATCATCGTCGGAAGAATCTTCGTTGGGTTCGGCGTCGGTATGGCTTCGATGACGTCGCCGCTTTACATATCGGAAGCTTCTCCGGCGAGAATCAGAGGTGCGCTTGTTAGCACCAACGGTCTTTTAATCACCGGAGGACAGTTCTTCTCTTACCTCATCAATCTCGCTTTTGTCCACGTAAGTAAAATGTAAAGCTTCAATCTTTGTGTAAAGTGTTTCTGATTATGTCTTAATGGGACAGACTCCGGGGACATGGAGGTGGATGTTGGGAGTTGCGGGAGTTCCGGCGATAATTCAGTTTGCGTTGATGTGGTCCTTGCCGGAATCTCCACGGTGGTTGTACAGGAAGGACAGGGTCGCGGAGTCTAGAGCAATCTTGGAGAGGATCTACCCGGAGGACGAAGTGGAGGCGGAGATGGAAGCGTTGAAAGAGTCCGTGGAGGCGGAGAAAGCAGACGAGGCCATCATCGGAGATAGTTTTGGCGCCAAACTCAAAGGAGCCTTCGCGAATCCTGTCGTCCGACGTGGACTCGCGGCTGGTATTACTGTCCAGGTGGCGCAGCAGTTTGTCGGGATCAACACTGTGATGTATTACAGTCCCTCCATTGTGCAGTTCGCTGGATACGCCTCCAACAGTACAGCAATGGCTCTGTCTCTTGTAACTTCTGGTCTGAACGCGATTGGTTCGATTGTGAGCATGATGTTTGTGGACCGGTACGGTAGAAGGAAGCTGATGATCATCTCTATGTTTGGGATCATAACTTGTCTTATCATCTTAGCGATTGTCTTCGCACAAGCGGCTATCCACGCCCCCAAGATCGATGCAGTGGAGTCAACCACGTTTGCTCCAAACGCTACTTGTCCAGCGTTTGCTCCCCTCGCAGTCCCAAACGCGCCTCCCTCGAGGTGGAACTGCATGAAGTGTCTCAGGTCCGAATGTGGATTCTGCGCTAGCGGCGTGCAACCGTACGCGCCAGGAGCATGCGTGGTGTTATCGGACGACATGAAGGCGACGTGTCACTCAAGGGGAAGAACATATTTCAAAGATGGATGTCCAAGCAAGTTTGGGTTCTTGGCTATAGTGTTTTTGGGGCTTTACATCGTAGTGTACGCTCCAGGTATGGGTACTGTCCCATGGATTGTCAACTCTGAGATCTATCCGCTTAGATACAGAGGTCTTGGCGGAGGCATAGCTGCTGTCTCGAACTGGGTCTCTAATCTCATTGTGAGCGAGAGCTTTCTCTCACTCACACATGCTCTTGGCTCCTCTGGGACTTTCCTTCTCTTTGCTGGCTTCTCTACGGTTGGACTCTTCTTTATTTGGCTGCTTGTGCCTGAGACCAAAGGACTTCAGTTTGAGGAGGTCGAGAAGTTGCTCGAGGTCGGCTACAAGCCAAGTCTCTTGCGGCGGAAGAACAAGGCTAAAGACGTTGATACAGCTTAAGATGAAGTTTGTATTTCTCTATTTATTAATATTGTTGCAACTTTCCAGTTTCTATATTGTATGAAACCGGAATAATACGTACTTACGTAGTATCAAGAACACTTTAAAAACCTCAACCAAACTTCTCTATGATTTGACAACTATCCCAAAAGGGTCTGCAAAAGCTTATGTCAATGAATAAGGCAGACAACTTTGTGAACCGAAAGCAACAAACTTTTAATAAGTGAAAATGTTATTCTTTCAAGACAGGGATAGCATAACTATCAGTTCTATGTAGTGGGCCAAACTACTGTTTCAACAATAACCATTACTATTATAGGACAAGACATTACAGCGGTGCCAGACCAAAAATCTTCTACCAGATCCACCGGTTTGTCCACATACTCAGACACGGATCCACAAACAACACTCAAAGATCCAACAATAATTGATTCAGATAAGAGAAAAAAATAATTGATTAAAATTGCTTTGCTCTTAAACATTGCATTTGCGCCGACACTAGAAGCTTTTTGCCTTAAAAATCAGCAAATTCCACCACTCACACCAACAGAAAAACTGGATGCTAGACTTGTAATCCAAATAGCACTCTCACACATATAAAACTAGCTTAACATCAATACAAGGAAGATCAAAAGTAGTCAAAGTTTCTGGGACTCATTTGATCTTTCCTTTTACAGTCTACATAAAGATGCTATACAAAACCCACCAAACATACACTCAGTATATACAATACTAGACTGCTGAAAACCGTCCATAATGGTTTCATTCAAGGGAACCCATGCAAATCAATTTCAAGGGCTTGATGATGAACTTCCCTCCTTCCTTGGCTCCCTAAGATAACCCAGTAGTCTTTCTGCCTGTACAATAAAAAAAAGGATGAAGACCCATCAAGCTCAAGCTTTTCATACATCCACATTAAATCATCAAATGGATTCACTAGTAAAACTAGATCTGTTAAGAGTTCCATAACACAAGACTCTCAGTGGTTTAGTAGCCGAGTCAAATCAGTTATTAAGTTCATACCTTGCGTTTAGCTCTAACGCTGACGGCGCCGCTCTGAGATAGACCCACAAGAGGAGGAATCGCACCTTCCCTCACAAGCAACCCACGGTTCCTGACATTATCAGCACAAAGCTGCAACAGCGTCAAGACCGCAAACTCTTTCCCTTTCACCGATCCATCCTCGATAGCCTCTACAAGCGCTGCGATCCCTCCTTCCTCTACAATAGCCTCTCTGCCTTCCTCAATCGCCGCCAGGCTGCTCAGAACCACCATCGCCTTCTCCGCCATCCCAGTCCCTTCCTCCGCCACAAGATCCACCAACGGCTTCACCGCTCCGGCGGTAACCGCTCTCTCCTTGTTCTGCTGAAGCGTGCATAGCTTGTAAAGCGTCGTGAGCGCGTCCTTCTTCCCCCTGCAAGACCCGTTCAGCAGCAGAGAAACAAGCGGCGGAATCGCGCCGCAAGCTCCGATCGAGTTCTTGTTCTCCTCCACGAGCGCGAGGCTGAGCAACGCGCACGCCGCGTTCTGCTTCGAAGTCTCCGTCCCCGTCTTGAGAACCCACACGAGAGACTTGATAGCTCCTCCCGCGGCTATCACAGCTTTGTTCTGGTCGTGGAGAGAGAGGTTCAAGAGAGCAGTCACGGCGTGCTCCTGCGTCCACGGATCGTTGCAACGAAGAAGCGGAATTAGAGCTTGGATAGCTCCAGATTCGCCAATCAACACACGGTTATCAGCTCGATTCTTCGCCAGGAGCCTCAGCTTCGCCGCGGCGGATCGTTTAATCGCCACGGAAGAGGAGCGAAGCCCGTCGATGCAGAGCTTCACCGTCGGCTGCAGATCTTCCGGGGAGATACACTCTATAATCTCCGTGGAGAAGTTCTCCCTCTCCAGAAACCCTAGACACGGCTCCGGATCTTGCTCTTCTTCATCTCCGACGTTCTCCGTTCTGTTGGTACCCGGCGACGGCAAGCAAGCGAGACGGTGTAGCTCCCCGGAGATATCACTGCTACAAGCGGAGAAATCACTAAACGCCTGAGAAATATCGAGAAAGGCTTCTTCTTTCGATGAGGAAGCGATTGAGTGGACTGAGTTACTGTTCTTCAACGCGAGCTCGCCGAGTCTCATGTCGATGACGGAGTCCGACAGATACTCCGACGCGTACTCCGATTTATCGCCGACGAAAGAGCAAGATTGATCGCCGCTTTGGTAGAAGTTAGATCTCACCGTCCTCATCGACCGGCCGACTTGACGGTGTATCTTCGCCGCCGACGGAGAAGATGAGCCGTAGAAGTCGGTTGTTAACGGGAAACGGGTTGAATTCGAGTGAGGTAACGGATCCTCCACCGAAACCATCTTTATAAAAAGATCTGTGCTGACCAAACTCGAGTTTCAGTTATGTTCTTAGTTTCTCTGAACTTTCAGGGTGAGGTTAAAGAGGAGGCTTGAGGAAGAGGACGAGAAGCTTTTTTAAAGCTGTTAGTACCTGGGTGACTCTGCACTCACGGACTGTGACAAGTTTCCAATATCACGGTGACACGTGGAAAGATCTGGAGTTGGGTCTATTTAGATCGACGATTAAGAAGGCGCGTTTTATTATTTGCATGTCTGTCTGACAAGCCATGTGGCTGTGACTAGGAGGTGAACGAAAGATCCGGTTAAAGTACATTAATGTCCCTGTACAAGGGACTTGACGCCACAGGACACGATCGGCCCAGTTGGCCTTTTTCGTAATTCCAATACAATGTCGATCGGGTTGAGTTATGAACGGCTGAGGAAGAGACGTTTTAGACCGTTAGATCAGATATCTAACGGTTAATGAAGCTTTGAATGAACAGCTTGTCCACAGGTGTCCATCGAAACCGTCCACAAATCCACAGATACCCCAACGCCTTGGTTTAATTTTTCACCATTGCAGTTTATATTGGTTGAAGTCGGTTTAGGTCTTTTTTTTTTTTTTTTTTTTTTGAACAACAAGTCGGTTTAGGTCTATTACTTCATTATTCTCGATATTTGCTATAAAATAACTTGTAATTTTATATTATCGAAATGTTTAAATAATGACGAAATTTTATACCCGTAGAAAAGAGATAACATTGATATATGATAAATATACGATAGAAAGAGTTTATTACAAAGAGGGAGAAAAAAAGATGAGTTGCGAGTTAAGTAAAAAAGTAAGATTTACTGTGTGTGCATAGTGGCGTGGGCTCCATATAATATACGTACACACGAAAACGTCAACTTTTGGTGCGTGTATTCTTGACGTTCTTTTTTCTTCATGTTTATAACACTCCTCCTTGGAGACCAGTGTCACTATCCTTTTTTATTTACGTCTTTGTTGCCTCGTTAAAAATCTTTCCAAGAAAACCCAATGAAAAAAACCATAGTAAGATAAAAAGAGTACAACTATGTAAGCTCCCCCTCGAATGAGCAGTAATAGATCCTTCTGATGACACATTCCAATGTTATGGACATGTTTTCAGAATACTGAAGTAGGAAGTGATTTTGTGAACAGGTCGGCCGCATTGTCGCATGCTCGGACATATCTTACTTCAATCTCTTTCTTCTTCTCGAGCTCTTGAGTGTATGAGAAGAATTTCGGATGAATATGCTTCGTTCTATTGCTTTTGATATATCCTTCTTTTGTTTGAGCAACACATGCCGCATTATTTTCATATAGAATAGTTGGCTCTATATTTTCGTCAATCCCACTGCTTGAACAAATGTGTCGGCTTATTGATCTTAGCCATACACGTTCTCTACTTGTTTCATGAAGTGTGATGATCTCAGCATGATTTGAAGAAGTAGCCACGAGCGTTTATTTCTGAGAACTCCATGATATAGCAGTGCCTCCGATCGTGAAAACATATCATGTTTGCGATCGGGCTTTGTGTGGATCTCAAAAGATATCATGCATCTGCAAAACCAACCATTTGACCTTTTGAATCCTTAGGGTAAAACAAGCCCAAATCAATGGTCCCTTGAAGGTAACGAAAGATATGTTTAATTCCACTCCAATGTCTCCGTGTGGGAGATGAGCTAAACCTCGCCAAAAGGTTAACATCGAATGATAGATCGGACCGTGTACAATTTTCAAGGTACATCAACGCTCCAATTGCACTTAGATATGGTACTTCTGGACCAAGTATCTCTTCATTTTTCTCAAGTGGTCGAAATGGATCACTTTCAATATTAAGTGATCTAGCGACCATCGGTGTGCTAAGAGGAATAGATTTATCCATGTTAAACCGTTTCAATACTCTTTTAGTGTATGTGGATTGATGCACAAATATACCATTTTGAGAATGCTCTATTTGTAGGCCAAGACAATATTGTGTCTGTCCGAGATCTTTCATCTCAAATTCTCTTTTGAGATAGTCTGATGCCTTTTGTATTTTCCTTTTAGTTCCGATAATATTAAGATCATCAACATATACCGCGATTATCACAAATCCGGATGTTGTTTTCTTGATGAAAACACATGGGCATATAGGATCATTCACATATCCTTCTTTTGTTAAATGCTCACTGAGACGATTATACCACATACGTCCAGATTGTTTTAACCCATATAACAATCTTTGAAATTTTATTGCACATAACTCTTTAGGTTTGGAACTTAATGCTTCTGGCATTTTAAATCCATCAGAAACTTTCATGTAGATATAAGTATCTAATGATCCATATAGATAGGCTGTAACAACATCCATGAGAAGCATCTCAAAATTTTTATCAGCTGCTAGGCTCATCAAGAACCTAAATGTGATTGCATCCATAACAGAAGAATACGTTTCCTCATAATCAATTCCAGGTCTTTGAGAAAAACCATGAGCCACAAGGCGTGCCTTGTATCTCGTAACCTCATTTTTCTCATTTCTCTTTCTGACAAAAATTCATTTGTATCCAACTGATCTCACATCTGCAGGTGTGAGTGTAATAGATCCAAACACTTCTCGCCTATTAAGCGAATTGAGTTCGGTTTGTATTGAATCTTTCCATATGTTCCAATCATGTCTCATTTGACATTCATAAACAGATTTTGGTTCTGCATCATCGATTTCTTCATATATTTCACTTGACACAATATATGAGAAGGCATCATCAACATCACCATTTTATTTCTTTTCCATATCTTCTTATTATGGATGTAATTGATAGAAATTTCATGATTATTTTCTGACTCATGATGCTCAACTTTCTCAGTATCCTCATTATTTGTTTCGTACAAAATACTTTATGCTATTTTGGGTGTGTCATTTATCTCGACATCCTTTTGTCTTCTAGGTTTTTTATTCTTAGAACCAGCAGGTCTACCACGCTTCAGGCATGTTTTAGACTCACGTGTATTATATGCTTGTCCTTCCTCAGTTGATATTTTGATACAAGCAGGAGCATTTGAAGCTGGTATATGGGATTTAGTTACCGTCATGGTTGTGCAAATGCATCAAGTTGCTGATTAGCTATACTCTGTAAATGCATAATTCGCTGAACTTCTAGTTCTGACTCCTTAGTAGGAGGATCAAGATGTAACAATGATGGTACACTCCATTTGATATCATTTCCTACATTTTTGTTTTCTCTCCTTAGAACTGAGAATACTTTTTCATCAAAATGACAATCGGCGAACCGTGCGGTAAAGACATCACCAGTCGGTGGTTCTAGGTATCGTATAATTGATGGAGAATCACAACCAACATATATTTCCAATCTTCTTTGTGATCCCATCTTTGTACGTTGTGGTGGTGCCACATGCACATATACCGCACAACCAAAGATTCTTAAATGGGAAATATTTGATTCTCGACCAAACGCTAATTGTATTGGAGAATAATTATGGTATGCACTTGGTCTTACTGGAATGAGTGCTTCTACATGTAAAATAGCATGTCCCCATACAAAGGTTGGAAGTTTTGATCTCATGATCAATGGTCTTGCAATGAGTTGCAGACACTTAATTAAAGAGCAACATAATGTTCAACTTCAATTTCCGTTACCATACAATAATCATTGAATGCTTGGGATGTGAATTCACCAGCGTTGTCTAATATAACTCTTTTAATAGTATAATCAAGGAACTGTGCTCGCAGTTTAATTATCTGAGCCAGAAATCTGGCAAATGCCACATTTCGAGATGATAATAGACAAATATTTGACCATATGCTGGATGTGTCAATTAATACCATAAAATAGTGGAATGGTCCACAAGGTGGATGTATTGGTCCACATATATCGCCTTGAATTCTTTCAAGGAACTTTGGTGATTCTCTATCGATATTGGTTGGCGATGGCCTTACAATCAATTTTCCAAGAGAACATGCAATACATGTCATTTTATTCCCTTGATAAATCTTCTGGATTTTCAGTGAATGACCGACCATGTGAGCTTTTTATGATTTTACGCATCATTGTAGTGTCTGGGTGTCCAAGGTGATCATGTCATAATGTGAATTCTTCTGGATTTTGTTTCACTACATGATTTGATTCGATTCATCGATATAAGTATGATGCAATCCCGGAGGAAGTTTTGGGAACTTTTCCAGTATGTGATTTTTGCCACATTTATCAGAAGTTACATATATGTACTTCTTTCCATTCTCAGTTGCAGACTGAGTATCATATCCGTGAAGATATATGTCTTTGAAACTCAACAAATTCCTTTTAGAATTAGGAGAATATCGAGCATTGTTTATGGAAACCTTTGTTCCATTTGGCAACATAAAGTTTGTTTTACCAGCTCCTTCAATCACGTCTGCAGGACCTGATATTGTATTGACGACAATTCTTGTCGGTTTTATATTAGAGAAATATCTCTTTTGTCTCAGAATAGTGTGCGTTGTTCCACTGTCTGGTATACATACCGGTTCTTGGATTTTGCTCCTTTAGCATTTTGATCCATTTCTGAAATTGTCATAAATATTAATAAAAGAAACACACAATAATTATACATTAAGGTGACGTTAAAACATCATTATTCATCTAAAACAGGAAATGTAATAATTATACATGAAAGTACTGAAGAATATTCAGTTGTTTTATTATGATCATTTCAGTCTTCTTCAGGAGTAATTTAGTCCAGCTCATTTGCGAAATCAGAGGCTTCGAGGTATGATGTCCCTTCAAAGTTTTCTGTGAGATTCACTTCTTTAGCTTTGCCTTTCATGGACTCTTGATATAACTTGCAGAGATGTGGAGGAGTACGACAGGTACGAGACCAATGTCCTTTACATCCACATTTGTAACATATAGTCTCACGCTTCTGGGTGGTATCCTCTTGAGTTTTTTTACCCTTAGGAAGTTGTTCAGATCTAACCCATTTGTTAGATCTCTTCCACTTGGGATTGTAAGTTTTTCCACGTTTGTTGTTGAAACGGCGACCACGACCTCGGTTAGTCTGGTTTCTCCTTTCCGAATTTTCTACCGCCATAGCATTCACTTTAGAGAATGCCTTGGCTGCCGTAGGTCGGGAATTGTGGTTTTTGATTAGTAGTTCATCGTTTTTTTCAGCCAACATGAGCGTAACCATCAATTCAAAAAATCTAGTGTACCCATTTTCTGAAAATTCGGGGTAGGAGTTTATGCTCTTTGTGGAAAGTGTTGTATGTCTTGTCGAGCATTTCTGCCTCAGAGACGGGACTACCACAATAATTTAGTTGTGCAACTATCCTCAAAACAGCGGAATTGTATTCCTCAACCTTTTGAAAATCCTGAAACCTCAGGTTTTTCCACTCTTCAAGAGCGTGAGGGAGATTGATTTCTTTCTGGTTATCAAACCTCTCCTTCAAGGTTTGCCAAAGTTCGGTTGGGTCCTCGATGTTTGCATAGTCGTGCATTAGATTATTATCTAAATGCTTCTTCAGGAAGATTATCGCTTCGGCTGTATGCTCGGGCGGCGATTTGTTACCGATTTTTTTCGTTTCAGTTAACTTCTTCATTACAAGGTAAGGTTTCACATTTGTGACTCATCCGATGTAATTTCCGCCAGTTATTTTCAGAGCCGGAAACTAAAGTTTCTCGATGTTTGCCATTTGTATTTCTAAAACAAAAATAATATATTTTATTAGAATTTCATAATTTTAAAATGAACCATTTATATTAATAATACACGAAACTACAAGAAAAAATAGCGCATAGAAAAGTAAACTGACATTGATCGTAATTCTTCAGGAGTAAATTCTCCAATAAATAGACCGTACATAGATGCAAAAATTAGAATTGCACATAAAACCAAAAATATGCGAATCATCTTTCTTGCAATGAAAAACCGGGATGGAGCGATTTGAAAATATTTGAGAGAAGATGAAATGTTTTGGATAAAGTAAATGAGTCAAGAATGAGTATATTTATAGATGAAAACACTATTCATAACCGTTTGAGAAATGTAAAAATTTTGAAATTTTTTCTTTGTGACCGTTGGGATTAAATCGTATGAACCAAAAATCAATCGGGAAATATTGTAATAATCAGTCAACCAAATTCCATAAATTTCATAATATTTTATATAGGTGACCAAACATTTATATAATAACTATAATATAATAAACAAATAAATATCAAGCGTATTATGGCGTTAGAAAAATTATAACATCAAATAAATTATGCGGCAGTACAGCCAAGCCAATAATTATGGTGTATTTAACAATCAAGGTTTATTAACGAGGCGACATACCGCCCAAATTAATATAGGTAAATGATAATAAATTTAAATAATTACTATAAAATAATAAATAGTAATATAGGCGGTATACCGACCATTATAGAAGGTTATATATGATATATATAAATTTTACAGAATCGCAGAGTGATCGTGCTAATAATGTATTATAAAATAACTTATAATTTTATAGTATCAAGAAATTTAAATAAGAGCGAAATTTTATATCCGCAGAAAGGAGATAACACAGATATATGATAAATATACGATAGAGAGAGTTTATTATAAAGAGGGAGAAGAGAGATAAGGTGCGAGTTACAATTGAATGAAAACGTTCGTTTATATAGAAGTAAAAAAAGTAGGATTTACTGTGCGCTGCATAGTAACATAGGCTCTACATAATATACGTACACACGAGAACGTCAACTTTTGGTGCGTGTATTCTTGACGTTTTTTTTTTCTTTACGTTTATAACAATATTAAAATAATGAATGAGCAATGTCTCTAGATACTCCCAGAAAATGGTAATCCCGAAAAGAATTATCTTGCTTCATTGACTGAAGATTTTTTGTTTAAATTTAATAACAAAATTATATTATTCTAAATTTGTATTGGTTAAACACTCTTAGAAAAACCCTACCACTAATGATTGTTAACACTTTATTTTCTACTCTAAAACTAAGTTTGGAATTTACCCAAAAAAACTGAGTTTAGAATAAACTATTCTTTAAATTTATTTCATTGTTTACTCTATAACATAATAGAAAATATATTATTCTAAAAATAAAGTAATAAATTTATTTTTACTAGTTACTTCATTTAAAATAGAAGAAAATAAACTGAAACTCAATTTAATTTTTAAAATTTAAAAGATAATACATTAAAATACTTTCATAGCATACCAACAACAGAAAGTTTTTGAAGTTTTGGTTTTTAATTTTTCCAAGAACTTGGATAAAACGCAGCGACACTTAATGTTATAAGGTTGTAAATTGTGGCTAGAATTTCTTTTTGTCATATAATCGGGAATCACTTAATAAGTTGTATTCGTGGTCGCAATTACATCAAGCGTAGTTGCTGGAGAGGAACATACATATATAAAATATACAGTAACATTAAAAGAAAACGCGCCAGTAACGACTACACGTTACGACTAAAAAATTATGATCGTAATTTTACGACGAATTTACGTCAACATTACGTCTATATCAAAAATCGTTGTAAACTCGACGTAAACATACAACGAGAACAATTCGTCATAAATTTGTTGTAGCCTTACGACATATTTACTGACGAGTTTCGTCGATTTCTAAATGTCGTCGTAAAGTAGTTGTTGCATTACGATTAAATTACGTCATAAATTATTAGGATCTAATTAATGACTACATTACGAGTAAACAGGAGGTTGTTGTACACGTGATAAATATTTGTATGTATGGATGGTAAAAGTGGTTGTAATATAGTTGTTAAGTTAAAGTAAATTTTATGAAGCAGTAAATTCGTTGCAACATTCCCACCTACCAAATTCAAAAATTTCCTATAATATGCATTCCTCTCCCATTCTAAAGATGCACAAAAAAAACAAAAAAAAAGTTCAAAAAATTGTCTAATGGTGGCAATATCTATAAGGTCCGGAGTTGGATGTATGCACATAAAGATTATGCGGGAGTTGTGAGAAACGAATTTCTCAACGGGACAAAGATATTCAATTACCAGGCCGGAAACACACCTCTCACGCATGAAACGGGTAAAATTTTATGTCTCTGTCGTAAGTGCAAGAATACCAAGTTTGCTCGTAGTGAAACGGTTTGGAAACATATAGTAAATATAGGATTTACCCCACATTACTATATTTTGTTTCATCATGGAGAGGGTGAAAGTAGGAATGAAGCTAGTAGTAGTACTCACTATGAAGATGGTGGTAATAGGGAAGAACCGAGTGATCATTTGCATCTTGAAAGTAGTCACCCTCCGGAGGATCATATTGTAGATCATGATAGGATGCATGACATGGTTACAGATGCATTTCGTGAAACAACCTCAGTAGCTGCTGCAGAAGTAGAAAATGTAGAGGAACCTAACTTCGATGCGAAAAGGTTCTATGAAATGCTAGATGCAGATAATCAACCAATTTATGAAAGTTGTAGAGAAGATCTTTCTAAATTGTCATTGGCAGCTAGGATGATTAATATCAAAACTGATCATAACTTACCTGAAGTTTGTATGGATGCATGGAATGAGTTGTTTAAAAAATATTTGCCCGAAGATAATTTGTCATCTGAATCTTATTGTGAGATTCAGAAACTGGTTACCAGGCTTACCCATCATCGACCACCAAATACTTATTGGTAAGTTTGATTAGATTTGTAATTATTTTCATATTTACATTCATTTATTATAATTATATATCTTATTTAGTTTTCAGTCAATTTTACAGGTTTAAGGCGGACAATTGCCTTGGACGATCCGTTTCAGTGACCATCAAGTCATACTTCTCTGAAGCGCATCCGAACTAAACTCTTACACCAGAACACATTCGGAAGACTTGGTTCAAGTGTTTTGTGGTAAGTTTTATTTTAAATTTTATTTTATATATTTTGTTTTCCAATTTATTTTTTTACATTTATTAATGAATTAATTTTTTTCCAGCGAAAGTAGAATTGGTTTATTGCCGTCAACGAGCAAGGGAAGAAAGCTAAGGCGATGGACCACCTTAAGAACATTGTTAGCAACCGGAAAGAGAAGATGAGGTATCAATGGGATGCTGCAAAACCCACATACGTCAGCGATAAGACTTGGAGAGACCTGGAGGCCTTTAGGCTTTTGCCTCGCTCGATTCACACGTCCAACAATTGCTCTACAGCCCAGTTAACGCCTGATACCGAAGGCAATTTACCATTGCCCCATACTTCTGGACAGATCCCACATGCCGGGGTTGCCCTAAAGATGGTAAGTGTTAATTATTTTTTTTATTTTTTAATAATTAATAAATTATTTATTAAGCACGCATTATTATAAAAAAAAATTATAGGCTGCTGAGGAAGGAGAAACACTTTTTCTTTCCCGAATTTACAAGAAGACGCACTAACATGCGGATGAAACGTTTGTGGATGCTCGGGTAGAAAGGATCCACAACGATGTGGAGGCGGATCCAAGAGGTTCAGACCCAGCTGTCGCAACAAAATCCGGATGGCGGTTCAGTTGTCGACCGTCGAACATGACAAACTTTTCAAAAATGTAATTAATATATTTTAATATACATTTTAATATGTTTTAATTATTTTATAATAATTAATATATATTTACTAATAATCAAATTCATTAATTAATTACTGGTTGTCCCGAAGAAAGGAACTGATGGTCGGAATTGGTTCAGTGAACGATGTTCCGAGGACGAGAGTATGTCACGTTGCTGCAAGGGAGGAAATTTCTCAGCTCCGGGAAGCTTTGTTGGTTGCCAACACCGTCATGGCGGAGAACAGGACCCAGATGATGGCCATGGCGTTAATGTTTGATCTCATGGCGGATGTGAACCCGGAATTTGTGGAGATGTGGTGGGTGGAACGTCCAAACATAAACCCCAACCGCATACCGGAAGAGCAGGCGGAGCTAGAGCGAAAGACCGAGCGCCGTAGTTTGGAGCTACGTGACGACTTGGACTTTTAGGTTTATTTTTTTTGGTTTGTAATATATTTTGGATATTATAAATTTTTAATATATTAGATTTTTATTTTAATTTTTTGAAATAAAATAATTTTGTAATTTTTTTTTATTTTTTATATTTATAATTTAAAACAATTTTTTTTTAAATGAATAAATAGTAATGTTAATTTGTCATAAACTAGTAGTAAGACTTACGACTAATTAACGTCGAATCTCGATGTGAATTCGTCGTAAATTTACGTCCATCTAACCTACTTTTTACAACCACTTTTACGAAAACATAACGACGGCTAATTTACGACGAGATATGTGGACGTAATATTACGTCTAACTTACGACGAACCAGTTTATGACAATTTAAATACTAGTCATGTTCGTCGTAGTATTTACGATGATTTTACGACGATTGACGCATTATGACGAGCTAATAAATCTTTGTAATAGGAGATTAAAGACGATTTAACGACGAATTGTGCAGTCGTTAACTCCCTATTTTTTCGTAGCGTAAATTTTGAATGCTCTTTGCTGTCATCATCGTTTTGTATAAACGTTTGTCGTGTTTCCATTTACAAAAAGAAGATATTTGTTAATGGAGATATATACTCCTACCTTGCTTTGTTGTAATCAATGTTATTGTTGTTGTTCACTGATTTGTGAAATATATCTGTAATTTTGAAAATCAAATCCGAATAAACCAACCCGTCATATGAGAAGAGCCGGTCCTACACATTTTGAGACCACAAGCAAATAATAAATAAAAAGCTGAAAAATAAAATATTCTTTAAGGAGGGTTTGAACCCAGCTTCCTTGCAATGCTTTGTCACAGTATTACTAATAGACCAGAGGCACGAAAATATGTGGCTGATAAATCTACATTATAATAGTACAGTTGCATCACTCCTGATGCGACACGTCAGTGATATGTGGGTCCCATTTTTAAAAAGTGTGAAAAAGTGTCATGTGTGATTCAAACCCGGGTTATTGAGATCTAAACAACAACATTTATACCACTGAGCTAAAGGATTCTTTGTACATTGATGGCTGAAACAAATATATATTTATGAAGGTCGGAAACCTTTGCTTCTTCCGTTTTCTCTGTGGGACCCACACTTATTTATTTTATCTAATGATTTAATAAATACTTTATAACTCACGTTTTGAAATGAGATTCGTTAAAAAAAAGCCCAATAAACCTCTTTGGTCCGTAAGCGTTCTCTTCAATGGAAGTTTAGGGCTTTCAATTTTTAATCATCGGTTCATGACTCATCTAAGAAACACAGATTGACTCTTTGAGTTTCATGAATCAGTTTTTCTTCTTTAGTCTCTACATCTCTCCATCTTTAATAAATTCATCATCGGTTCTTTTATTTTGCCTGATAAATCATGATTGTATGGTTTTAATTTTCTTTGGTTATCCTTAGCTTGCACCCTTTGATCTAACCAAGAAGAAGAAGAAGACATTTGTCGTTCAGGATGCCATCGAGGACTCAGCTGAGTTACACGGGAGACATACTATTCGTTGTCTGATTGTTCAAGAAGAGTTTATGTACTGTGAAACATATTTGTTTCTTTGCATCAGTTGCTTTGTTTAATCTTTTTTCCTGCAAATAATGATGGCTTTGACAGTTCATTCACGGGAGCCAAGAAGTAAAAGAAGAAGAAACCAGTGAGTGTTTGACATTTTCTGTCTTCCTGAGTTTTTTTTTCCATTCATTAAACTTGGATTTTGAAGATTATGTGTCTCACATTCTTTTTATTTTGATGGTTGTTAGGTTGAATGAAGATCATTGAATAAAGAAAATGTCGATGCTCCTGAAGATTTGGAGTGTACTTTATATTTCTTTCTCTGATAATTCTAGCGACATAAATTTGAACCTTACAGAGGTTATATTGCAGAGCATCCTAATGTTGAGGAAGAGGTGGAGGGAATTGATCTTCACAAACAACGTTACCCGTGGGAGGGAAGTGACATGGATTATTTATACGACGAGGTAAGCATATCATTAGATGGTTTGCGGTCCATCTTTGAGAGCCGTCGATTGTAAATGTCTATCGTTTTGAAGTTGTACGACACTAAGATGTAAAAAATTACTAATCACGATTACCTTATTAGCAGAGTTCTTTTGCACAGCTATTGTCAATGGAATTAACACTGGAAATTGATGGTGCTATATTTCATGTTCTAAATGCTAACACAAGCTCCAATGTTGATTCTCAGCTTTAACATGCCAAAATCTCAGCTTTAACATGCCAAAATCACAATGCAGTGGGTGTTGTAAGGTAATTCAGTAGGCACAAATGTTCAGCTGAAAAAAATTCTAAACTGTATTTATGCATCAAACTTATCATTTGTAACATAATAATATGTTTTTTCTGTGCTAGAAACTGTTTGTAAATAAATGTCTCGGATGTATATGACTGCTTAGTTTGTTGCTTTTGACAGTGAAATCACTAAGCTTGCAATGTGTCAGGACAAGAAAAGCATCTCAGCTGATGGTTAGCTTTACAATTTCGTTGGTTTTTTTTCCTATTATGTTGGATGGATTATTTTAGCTAACAAATATCGCAACAGAGCGCTGACAATAACTATAATAGATTTATATATACATTTAGAATTGGAAGTTTGGTGAGAACAGAAACAAGTATTTCTGTCACGCTATTGGACAGTTATACGCCATTTCACGAGAATTGATTTCTTATATTTCCCATAATCAGTAAGATTTTGACTGTTTTGTCTACTTTGCATTCATACCTCATTCTCCATCTAACTTCTCGGTGCTACTATATAATGATCAAGTCATTTTCTGCACAAATAGGCAAGTGGGGATGTTACGTTGGGTGCTTGGTTTATTGGGCTTGGCTATACAAAGTCTGTTATGACTCTAAAACTTTTACCTCATTTAACATTGATTCTGGTTCTTGGGAGAATTGCAGATTGTGAATGAAAGGCACAAGCAGAGAACATATGTGTAGCTGCGTTCGACTTGACATGTAGCGGTATCTGCAAATCCAATGATCCTATTGTGGAGGTTAACATGCAATGAGTTGACCTGGAAATCATTATCTGGAAGCTACATTTCGAGGCATTTCCTCAACATATAAATAGACCGTAGACAGAGTTTGATATTTATAATACTCAGTGATAATGGAGTCTGTAGAAAACAGTCCTTTTGCATATTCTATATGGAACCAAGAGATATGTCCTTTGTTTGATGATTGTATTATGATAGCTACTAACATAGGAGATGACTAGAGAAAGAGAAATGAGTATGAAACTCTTATATGGGTAGCTTTTGTAAACACATTTGGGTTTATTAACAGTTGTGACAAGCAATTATGTTTATAGTAAAGGAAACCCGCTACAGCGTCAATAACAAATACGTCTGTTTTTTGGTTGTTTGGGATTGAACTAGCTTATGGGTTTTCTAAATCAATATAACTGATTTGACTAAAGCTATCTTGTATGACAAAAAGAAGGATTGCAAGTTTAATAACTTCTACTTTAGACTTTAATTTCAACTAAATTATAATCAGTCTTTTATGTATATCATCTTAGTTATAATCGTAATGATTTATTAGAATAAATAAACAGTTTCAACAATATTTAATATGTGATTTAATAAACAAAAGAACATGTAGGATTTTTAGGATTTAAAGAGATTGGAGACAACAGTTAATGAATATGAAAAGAATACGAAACAGATGATGAAAAATGATTCGAGCAAATTAGTGGCAACACAGAGCTAAGCGAAATAAAAATATCAATCAATAAAGAATGAAAGAAGAATGAGCAGTGTTAAGTTATTACACAAGCCAAAACTAAGACAGATCAAACGACATAACGTGAAAACAAATGTAAACAAGACAAGAGGAGATGGTGAAGATAAAATGCATTGAAAAACTAAATGCTAGATTATTAAGCAATAGACAAAAATAGATTAAAATGCAAAAACTCCGCGTCCGCGATCCCTAGTTATATAATAATATGGCAGGCCGGAAGCACATGCTTCCTCTATTTGTGTCAAAAGGACCGGCACTGCATGTGAGCAACTATGGTGTAGCATAACAAATATAGTTTTTTTGACTAAAAAAATTAACCAGATAGTTTTCACATAACGAATGAGACTAATGAATGTATTCTGATATTTGGTTTCTCTATTGAATATCTGTAATGAAGCATGTCTACTTATACTTTGTTATTCTTAACCGATACCGTTCATATGTTCATAGATCAAAAGCATATATCAACTTGATCCAACGCGAGTAATATATTTTTCAGATCAAACAAGTGCACGTACGATTAATTAAATATGAATAGCTAGTCGCCAAAGCGACGTATCAACAATTTAAACATGTTATTTTGTCTCTCAAAGGTTTTATTGTAAGTGTTTTAACTAATCAAATATGAATTGCTCCGGAGGCAAAGTATCTCTATCTTTGTGATCATTTTAAAAGTAACGTGCTGTGTAATTATACAGCATGGTGAGTTGTTCAACACCCCAACTGGAATCTAAAAGATTTAATATTGTAATTAAATTAATGCGATTGTAAAGATTGTGTTTGTCCCCACTCTAACAATCGTGTAGACAGCCGTAGAGATAGAGTAGGTATATCCTTATTACGGCGACCAAAATAGACAAATAATATATTGTATCTAGACTGCGTAATCCTCAAATTATTAATATTCCCAATTGTTGATTAATTAAAACTCTAAATAGACCAATTCTGTCATTTTTAGTAACTTAAATTTTCTAATTGATGTCCATCACGAATTGTCGTTTTCTGCAAAGTTGGGTGTATGTATGTACATCAATTTGCACATAATTGTATGTCTACGCGTATATATCATTTAATTAAAAGATTACATGATATAAATTTATAGGGAATGGGAAAGAACATTATAGGTATAAATATGGATCAGTTCGAATATTGTTTAGTATTAAAAACATAACTATTAATATTCAAAAAAATTCTGGTTCTTAGTATTTTACTTAAACAATAACTAGTATTTTGAAGTTATGAATATATTTTATATATTTTGATTATTTTTAAATTAATACATTGTATATATATCAGAGTTATATTATTTTAGTTTAATTATATCAGAGTTATATTATTTTTGTTTAATACAAATTTGATTAAATTATTCATAAATTTTAATTTAAAACTATTAAATAATTATAATTATTCAACTTAATTTAATATTGGATAGTTTTAGTTTAAATAGTTTAACTTTTAGGTTCAAAGTCATTCACTCAATGTTTATTTTTTGGACAAAGTCATTCACTCAATATTATCCTGATTTTTCAGCAAGTGACAATAAACCTTAGATCCGGTTCCGGTCCTATGTATTATGTACGTACTTGAATTGTCCACCCTTATACTAGCAGAATCCCGAATTATCAATCACAAAACCATCTAAAAAGGATGACTAAACCACCATTGTTAAAATGTAATACAATAATTCAAGGGATCCCATAAAAAGTCTAGCGGTCCTGATTCACCAGCTTCTACGCGTTACTCACTTTGTTCGAACCGTGTTACTCATTTTCTCCGGACCAAAATATAATTCAAAAGCAGCCATTTAGTATCATTAAAAGAACTAATTACCAATACTTTTTAATTAGCGCTTTTCTTTTTAATCTATTTATTTAATATATCTTCGAGAGGCTCAGCTTGAAGCTTCTGTCAATGCTTTTTGCTAATTGAGAGGATTCAGTTCATACAAGGTTGTCATCATATCCACGATTCAATATTTTACTCTATAAGAAATTATAGTAAAACAATTTTAAATAAAATATATATATATATATATATATATATATATATATTTTAAACCAAAACTTATAGTCCGGTGGTGATTAACTCGAGAGCAAAACCTCAAGGTTAGAAAGAATAGAAGATCAATATATGACAACACGTGACTAGTTTGGATCATTTCAGTGAGATCAGGATATCCATATATAATTAAAAAAAAGTTTATGGTATTTTTTAGCATGAGCCGGTAATCAATGGGCAATAAAACAAATTAACATGTTTCAAGAGAAGAACGGGCCGTCACTATTCCAAAAATTGTTTAAATAAAAAGATATCCTAAAATGTTATAGTTCAATTATGGAGAAGAAATCCCCTATACTATATTTGCGAAGTGATTTTGCCACATGTTATCTCTAGAATCAATTTTACAAAATAAATATGACATGGCTACTGAAATTGATGACATGACTTCCAGAAAAATATGACATGAATAATTTCATTTAATGTTGATTTATATTTTTGGCAAACTTATTAGAATATGGTAATAGTTCATATATTACATTTAATACACTATATTTGCGAAGTGATTTTGCCACATGTCATCTCTAGAATCAATTTCACAAAATAAATATGAAAAGACTACTGAAATTGATTACATGACTTCCAGAAAAATATGACATGAATAATTTCATTTAATGTTGATTTATATTTTTGGCAAACTTATTAGAATATGGTAATAGTTCATATATTACATTTAATATTGATATTTTTTTTGGTAAACTTTTTTTAAATATGGTAATAGCTCGTACATCAACATTTCAAATTTTGAAATATTATTATTTTTGTATAATTATACAATTTATATTAGTAAAGCTTTCAAAAATTTCTACATTTTAAAAGAAATTTAAATATCTAATCGTAAGATCATTAGTTTATTAAATATCTATAAATTTTATAAATATTGTTTAGGTTAAATTTTTGATAATTATACAATTTTATATCATTTTTATTAGTTTTATACAAATTAATTTAATATAGAGAAATTCCCTAGACTTAAAAAAGCTTTTGTCACAAATATAGACTTTAAAAATAAAAATTACCAAAATATACTTAAATGTTTTATCAAAAGAATTAAATATACACTTATACTCCTAGGGTTAATTAATCTATACATTAGGGTTTAGAGTTAAAGGGGTGGGGTTTAGGGTTTGAAAATAAAAAAAAGTTAAAATTTTCAAAATAAAAATGCTATTTTGGTCATTTTAGTTTTTGAAGTCTATTTTTGTGACAAAAACTAAAAAAAAGTCTATTTAAGAGAATTGTCTTTTAATATATATCAAATCTATATTAAATATTAGTAAGAAAATAGTAAAATCTATAATATTTAATAAAATTTATTTTTAAATATAAGTTGATTTTGAAAATTTATTACTGCACATGGTGCAGGAAAACACCTAGTTTTGTTTATACAGAGTTTTGGATAAAATGTGGCGTAGAAGAAATAAAAGGACATCTCAACTTATTAGAAAGGATGGGAGTACATTCGTATGACGCCATGCTATTCATGTTATTAGTCAACTTTTGTTGTGGTCATACCCTCTTATTACCCACACGTGTAAATAATGTTTTATTGACCATTATATTTACATATAATGGTCCCAATAATGGAAATCAAAACTCAACATTAGTCCAACTAAATATAGCACCATAAGTCATAACCATCACTAACTCACTAATGACTAAGAAAAAGTAACATGCCGCCAAAGGAACAAGAAAAGGTGTGGATCCAATCTCATTTTTAATGCATAATAATGATTACAAATATGCTTAAAACTACATGCGTGTCTTCATTCGAACAGCCTAGAAAATATGTGGCGGGTGTAAGGATTAAGGAATACGAATGATAGTTAGATGCACAAACAAAAGTGTTTTCCATTTCAAACATTATCAGTTTTTACTTTTGTGTGTTTTTAACAAATTTGCGTTGAAGTTGAAACTTCGCACGTGTCTCCTGCATAAAATATCGTGGAATATAATCAAACAAAAACACTTAAGTGGGTTTAAACTTTAGAATAATACTCCTTTAAATTATGTAGAAAAAAATTAAGTGGATATGGGATGGAAGCTTGACCAAATAATGTAATGCAAAATAAAGATTGTAGTAATGAAAAGGTCCACGCACAAATCTTTTTCCATGTATCATGATTAGCCTTCACTTCAAACAAACTACGATTTTGTACCAAATAAACCACTCTACTTCAGAAAAATGGATAAAATCAAATTTATTGTAAACTTAATTTATTGTAAACTTTTTTCAATAAAGTAAACATTTTAGATTTTCAACCATCGAAAATAGATACAGTGTTATCGTTATTTGTTCGTAGTTACAAGCTAATTTAATTAGCTATTGAAGTTTTTTTACTTTCAAAAAACGATCTTTTCTTCATATTATATTATTATTAGTTAAATACAAATTTAAACAGCTTCAGAACTTGGATTTGTTTCCAAAAACTAAAAAAAAAATCACATACAAACCCATTTTCGGAATCGCGCTAGGTGCTTGTCGGCCAGTAAGATAATGCCTAGCAAGTTATCAAAAAAGAGAGTATTCGGAAAATATGCGGGCCTAGTTTTAAATACAAGTTAATATATTTATAATATGTTTATCTAATTTTAAACGTGATGACACAAATTCTTAGAGATAATTATATAATTTTTTATAGATAATTTTAAAAAGTCTCTTTTTGTTTTGTCGAACATTTAGATTAGGGTTTGTTTGATACGAAGAAACCCCAAAATACAGTATGTATGTGTTTGTTTTGGGTTTGAAGAATAGTTTTGGACTTAATAACTAACTAGGTTAAGATCCACGCAAGAGAACATTATATAAATAAATTATTATAGGTACTATATTGATAATTAAATTGGTGCGAACATAAATTTTATTAATCCAAACAATATTTTTCTATTTGATAGGATATATAAATAAATTTAAATGATATTAACATATATAATATATTTTTAATATTAATATCTATTAAATGACAATTTCTAGTCATATGATTTTTTGATTTTTTGATTTTTTGATCTTTTGTATCTTTTATAGCAAAAAATTTAAATTACTGATAACAAATTTGACATTGTGAGATTAATAGTTTTAGTAATTTATAATTTTTAAACAATTAAGTTGACAATATTTGTTCAAAGATTTTATCAAAAAAAAATTATTCAAAGTAAATTTTGAAATTAAAATACTTATGTATTTTATATGGTATATAGTTTAATTTAATTAAATTATTTTTTTACTTATATGATTTTGTAATCATTTTTATTTTGTCATAACAAAATTTTTAAACCATGGATCAGAAAATTTGAATGTGAGAATTTTAACAGTTTTACTAATTTATATTCATTTTTTTTAAATTCAAAATATATCATATATAGAAAAATCTAAATTTTTATTATATGGTTAATGTGGTTATTTAATTTATTTTAATAGTTTAAAATTAAACAAATATGATATAAGATACACTAATTTTTATCGAATTTTTATTATTTAAAATTATTAGTTGTCATATATACTTTAGTCACATTAGATAATTCCGTAATTTTTATTTAAAGAAATAATAAAAAACATTAATAATGAACTTATGGTTAGTTTAATAAAAAACTTATTATATAATTAGATGGACAAACCTATTTCTCTAAAGGATTCTAAGAATCATCGTAGTGATGATATGTGACTACAAAAAGAAGTTATAATGTTTCTCAATTAATATATAGGGGATTGTAATTATTTGGTAATAGATAATTACACAAAATTTTCAATATTGACTAAAAGATAATCAACCGCGTTTCAACTTTACGCGGTAAAAAAAAAAACTACGCGGGAATTACTTGGGTTAACGCAGAAATTACGTGGATCAATGCAGTTCAGCGCGGTCAACGCTTTACTTCACCTATTTGGTAATATTCGCGCGGTTAAGCTCCAAACAACACCTAGGCAGTAGGCGGCTGCGTTTTCGAACAGGTATACGACAACCCAAACTAAACAAAAATCATGTACTGGGGAAGGAGAAGGCTCGTCCAATTTAAAGCTTAATTAAGTTTGATATATTGATCCAATGGGCTTTCCAACAAAGAATGAATTCTTGAATGGGCTTAAACACCTCTTTTTGTTTTTTTGAAAAAAATAAATCATCACTTCTTTTGTCTATTATCCTCGCATCTATTTGTTTATAGCATAAATTACGGATCTTAGAACGTGAGCAAGATATAATAGTCTGTTCGTTTTTCCAAAACACACAACAATAGCATGTGCATTTGGACCCAATATCAATGTATATGACAATTATATATTATTTAAAGGTTAAGCACATCAGTGACCAACCACAAATGTGCACCAAAGCTTCTCGACTCGCATCAGTTAGTTATTCGATGACTATTATCGTAAAGTGATTCAGCCTTTCATTGCTCTCCACAGCCAACAAAGAAGGAGCATACTGAGGTATATAGTCTCTTTGTATATAGTTTTAATGCTTGTACATTGGTCTTATATATAGAATAAAGTCAGTCTCAAACTAGAGCTCCAAGTAACACAGAACTTTTATGGAATCTTTAAGGAAAAGAAAACAACAGAACTTTTTATGGAATCTTTCAGGAAAAAAAAACATATCTCCAATTCAGTTTTTATTCCAAAACAACAAAAACAACAAAGAAACATACAATGCGTCAAAGCCTCAAATTATGATATTTCATATCTCGGCTTACAGCTCATTGAATGAGTAAAGGATCTTGTCCCTCCCAGATTCCATCACGACAGTCTTGTAGTTCTTGGTCGCACCACCCTCATTCTTAGCCGCGATGGTCAGATCGTATATTAATATCGCGGAGCGCACTTG
Source organism: Brassica napus (assembly GCF_020379485.1). Lineage (NCBI taxonomy): Eukaryota > Viridiplantae > Streptophyta > Magnoliopsida > Brassicales > Brassicaceae > Brassica > Brassica napus. The sequence goes on along the minus strand of NC_063444.1, from coordinate 17,443,015 downwards.
CCACTTTCCCTCGATGATCTTAACGAACACAAGATTATCATCCGATTCCGAGTTATGCTCATCAATCGCATACTTGGCGACCTCTCTAATGTTTCGAGCCGAGACATCTTTGATTGACACAAGCTCACCGTCACCGGGAAACGCTTCCACAACGGAGATGAGAGGGAGGAGGATGAGCGAGAAACAAATCAAGGACTTCATCATATTTTTTTGGGGTTCTTTTTGGAGATTCTTACACCGTACGGTTTGTTTTGGAGATTTTTATAGACTGATTTGGTCAGATACTTCCAAAAATTTACATTTTCCACCGTCAGATTTGACAACGGGATTCATCCACTCACGTGGCGTACAAACGTACATGTTATAGAGTCAACGATGGCTGACCCCTTAACGTGCTGCCGAAGACTCATTGTCGACTAATGGAGTAATTATTTATTGGCTTAAATTTGTTGATTACTAAACAGTGACGAAGAGCTCATACGACATCGTTTCCATGGATCATAAACTCGGAAGTAAACGGACTGTTCAAATCCTCCTGTGGAGATTGCCGGGGAAAGATTTGAGACTTGTCACCTACTTTCAGGTATGATGAGATTATCAATTTGCCAAAATTTACTTCATAAAAGTGTGGAAAATAAATCTACTGTTGAGAAAATATGCAAATTGCAGTGTTGAAAATATGAAGTTAACTAGGTGTTAGTAAGAAATTTTTTAAATCTAACTTATATTTAAAAATAAATTTCATTAAATATTATAGATTTTACTATTTTCTTATTAATATTTAATATATATTTGATATATATTAAATCAATTTGTATAAAACTAATAAAAATGATATAACATTGTATAATTATCAAAAATTTATTCTAAACAATATTTATAAAATTTGTAGGTATATAAAAAACTAATGATCTTACGATTAGATATTTAAATTTTTACAAAATTGTAGAAATTTTTGAAAACTTTAGTAATACAAATTGTATAATTATACAAAAACAATAATATTTCCAAATTTGAAATGTTATATATGAATGAATATATTTATTTTATAGATGATGTATGAGCTATTACCATATTTAAGAAAATTTTACCGAAAAGAAATATCAATATTAAATATAATATATGAATTATTACCATATTCTAATAAGTTTGCCAAAATATAAATCAACATTAAATGAAATTATACATGTCATATTTTTCCGGAAGCCATGTCATCAATTTCAGTAGCCATGTCATATTTGCTTTGTGAAATTGATTGTAGAAAAGACATGTGGCAAAATCACCTCGCAAATATAGTCTAGGGGATGGCTCAAAAGATTTTTTATTTTTTATTTTGGTAAAAATGGCTCAAAAGATGAAAACTAATTAGGGGTGTTCAATCCGGATATCGGTTCGGTTTAGGTTCAGTTTTTTTTGGTTTTTGGTATTTCGGTTAGTAAAATATAACTACCATTCTAAATCCATATTTACTTCGGTTCGGTTCGGTTTATATACCGTCGGTTTTCAGTTTATGCGGTTTTATACCAAAAAACATAATTATTTAGTTTGAGATCATATAAAATGAATTTTAGAGTCATATTGTCAATACAGTCATTTATTAAAAATATATTACATGTTCAAATAAATGAACAAAAACGTAAAAATGCTTCTACCATAAAATAAAATCATCAAATCTATAAATAAAATAAAAGCTTGAAATTTTGAAAATAAAAATATGAAACAAAACAGAAACATGAGAGAATATTTTTTCCACTCTTCCATATTTAGTGTTCATTAAAGTCATGTTTTTTCGATTGAACACGAAACTCTATTTGTTTATAGATAAGAAAAAAGTTGTGAAAATTTTCCATTAATTATTTTCTATCAAATTTATCATCTTCATATTAATTTAGTGAATACTAAAATAAAGCAAAAAGATAAAAAAAAAAAACTTAGAAAATAAGATATCTGAATTGCGATGTATTCAAGTGTTTTACAAATTATATAAGGTTCTTTATTACTATAACATTATGGTAATAGTTATTAACACAAATTTAACTTATATAACAAATAGATTTTCATGTATTGTTATAAAATAGATACATATTTACATGTTTCTACTTTTAATCGGTTTTGTTCGGTTTATTCGGTTTAATCGGTTATATACCAAACCATATCCAAATCCTACGGTTTTTATAAAATTATATCCATTCGGTTTATATGGTATATACCAAAACCAAACCATATTGTCTATTCCGGTTCGGTTCGGTTCGGTACGGTTCGGTTTTACCATATTGAACAGCCCCAAAACTAATTACTAAGTTGCATGGAAACTAGAAAGCCCGTCCTTTTCTTGTTGTTAATTTTAAACTGAATATATTTTTAATATCTATAACAATAAAACAAGCTTTTCTCTCTTCTCCTGCTGCCACGTTATCAGTGCTTCATGGGGCAAATTTGGACACCTAGCGGAATTAATCATCTCACGTTTATCGTCGTGAAATAAGTTATCTGGAATTGGGCTTTATACTTACGTTTTGGTTAGGCCCACGTCTGTAAGTTTGAGATAAATAACACAACAGTCGTCTCCCTTCGGATCAAGACGCCTCTGTAACGTCTGAAACTTTCATTTACCTACTTCTTTAATCCTAGCATTTACGTGATTATACTCCTTCCACTCTCTAGCATTTAATCGATCTCAGCATCTTCCAAAGTAACCTACACAAGCTCTTCCTATAAATGTGTGTGCTCACAGCGATCAACAGTTACCTCTCTATCAAATCAGAAAGCAACGATCTCTGTTACCCATCAAAATTAACAATGGCGAATTCATGCATCCTGCTTGGCGATTTGAAAGCTGGCCGCTGCACAAACACCGTCATGGTCCATCTGTTGAGGTTCTGGGAGGCCGAGAAATGTCAAGAAAGGCGGCGAGTGGGTGGTGGCATGCTCCTCTTGACGAGAAGGTAATCACGACCGTCTCCTATTAAAGCTTTATCTATAACAATAAAACATGCTTTTCTCCCTTCTCCTGTTGCCACATCATCAGTGCTTCATGGGGCAAATTTGGACACCTGGCGGAATTAATCATCTCACGTTTATCGTCGTGAAATAAGTTATCTGGAATTGGGCTTTATACTTACGTTTTGGTTAGGCCCACATCTGTAAGTTTGAGATAAATAACACAACAGTCGTCTCCCTTCGGATCAGGACGCCTCTGTAACGTCTGAAACTTTCATTTACCTACTTCTTTAATCCTAGCATTTACGCTCTCTAGCATTTAATCGATCTCAGCATCTTCCAAAGTAACCTACACAAGCTCTTCCTATAAATGTGTGTGCTCACAGCGATCAACAGTGTTACCTCTCTATCAAATCAGAAAGCAACGATCTCTGTTACCCATCAAAATTAACAATGGCGAATTCATGCATCCTGCTTGGCGATTTGAAAGCTGGCCGCTGCACAAACACCGTCGTGGTCCATCTGCTGAGGTTCTGGGAGGCCGAGAAATGTGAAGAAAGGCGGCGAGTGGGTGGTGGCATGCTCCTCCTGACGAGAAGGTAATCACGACCGTCTCCTATTAAAGCTTTATACGAAACTAGAAATTCCGATTGTCTAATCTTATTATTTACTATACCGTCGATTCATCTTATTTTTTGATGATTTTTCACTATAATATCAGGTTCGCTAATGAAGAGTTTGCAACTTCTGGTGTCGGCGTCTAAAGCTGGTAGGTGTACAGAGACCGTTGTGGTGAGGCTTGTGTGGTTTCGAGAAGCACGTAATGTTAACAAGAATGGTGATCTCATGGGTGTTGATATGGTCTTGGTGGATGAGAGAGTATATTTTACTAACTAAAACTCTTATAATTTTGCACCGAATGTAAAGCTTCGTATTTGTAAGTTATGATTTTTTTAATTGTCTTAGCCAACCCTCATCCAGGGATGTATAAGCAGACATCAGTTGAACATCTTTCAACAACTTAGTAAAGAATGAGCGGTTTATGAGCTCAGTCTCTTCGAGGTAACAAGGAGTAATCTGAACTTTAAAGTCTCGATGGCCACGTTTCTACAAAGTTCATGGAGAAGACCAGTTTTGGTGAGATTGCAGATAGAATTAACCCGGAGCTTAATGCATATGTCCTGACCTCAGAGCCACATGTGCACCCTCAACTCATCCATCCATTATTTGTACTTCTAATCTATTTAAGTTACTAATTCCGATGTAATGTAACCATATGCAGGCAAGTTTCTCTGCACTGCAAAAGTGGACAATGACTGTATGAATATGTGGTGCTACATCTCATGTTCTAAATGCTCAAGAAAACTTCATAGGGGTTTCTCATCACTTACATGTATATCATGTAAAAACGAGAACGTTATTGGAGTTCTAAAGTTATCCACACTAAACAGAACATCCCTCATACCCTTTAACCAACCACATTTTATCACTCATATTATGTGACTTATGCAGGTACAATATGCAAATGTCTATATCTATGATGTCTCCGAATGTGTTGTGTTTGTGGCTTTCGATGGGTCAGTCGCCAATATGACAAATGTCACAGCTGAAAGGTCGCACAACTAATGGTAACATCCCCAAACAATACAATTTCGCGTCTGTTAGGCTCTTTACCAAATATGAACACTGCTTGCTAGAATGTAATCTGCAAACAGAACCCACGGTGTTGAAGACTCAGATGAGAGATCCCTCCCAGAATGTCTCAAGGATTTAGTTTGGAGGACCTACACTTTCTAGTTAAAGCTGTCGGCATTCAACTTTACTTAACAAGAGCATGTCTCAGACTACGATGAGCGTCCACCACAACCAAACTTTGAGGAAAGTGTATGTTGATACATTCTCTGCAACTTAACTCACCTCACCCTTTTTAGTATTGAGAGATTTTAATTATCCATGTCCAGGGAAGTGGTAACAACCCAGGTGATGGCATGCCTGGAGCTGGAACTTTGACAACAAAGCCCTCCCTTGGTGTAAGTAAAGCAACCCCTGAGGCCAGTGTAGGGATGGATATGCATCCAGGATTGTTGAAGGAGGTGTTTCTGCGATTGCAGCTTCACCTACTGAACATATTCCATGTGGCATAAATGCTGAGAAGATGCCATTTCCAATAAAGGAGCCCGTTTGGACAAAGCTTTGGAAGACTTAGCTCCTTAACTTATCGAACTATGTTGACGACCGGACAAACACCACTGCTACTCCTTTTTCTTTTGGCTTTTTAAATGTTATCAATAATTTATGGGAAATTGCCAAAAATACCATTTTAAAAGTATCATTTTTCATGTTTATACTAATCAATTTTACTCTCATCTTTAACGAAGAGTAAAAAACATTTATAACCCTTGAATTAACTTTGACAAAAAAAACATAAGTTTAACTAATCTAAATATAAAACATCAACTATAAACCCTAAATCATCAACTCTAAATCCTAAACCATGAAACCTTCAAATCTAAACCTTAAAACATCAAATATAAACCCTAAACCTTAAATCGAAACTTAAAACATCAACTCTAAACCATAAATCATCAACTCCAAACCCTAAACCATGAAACATCAACTCTAAACCCTAAACCCCAAAACGTCAACTCTAAACCCTAAACCCTAAACCCTAAACATTCAAATCTAAACCCTAAAACATAAACTCTAAACTCTAAACGTAAACCCTAAACCCTAAACCCTAAACCCTATATTTTTTCTGAAATTCGAACCTGAAACCCTAAAACCCTAAACCTTCAAATCTAAACCATAAAACATCAACTCTAAACCATAAACATAAACCCTAAACCCTAAAACCCTAAACCTTCAAATCTAAACCCTAAAACATCAACTCTAGGATTTTAGAGTTTAGGGTTTACGTTTAGGGTTTAGAATTGAAAGTTTAGGATTTAGGGTTTAGGGTTTATAGTTGATGTTTTAGGGTTTACAGTTGATGTTTTAATGTTTAGAGTTGAAGGTTTAGGGTTTAGGGTTTAGAGTTGATGTTTTGGAGTTCAGGGTTTAGAGTTGATGTTACAAGGTTTTAGGGTTTATGTTTAGGGTTTAGAGTTAAAGGTTTAGGGTTTAGGGTTTAATTTTTAGGGTTTAGGGTTGATAATTTAGGGTTTAGTGTTGATGGTTTAGGGTTCAAAGTTGAAGTTTATGGTTTAGGGTTGATGTTTAGGGTTTAGAGTTGAAGGTTTAGGATTTAGGGTTTAGAGTTGAGGTTTTAGGGTTTACGTTTTAGAGTTGATGTTTCAGGGTTTAGGATTCGTATTTCAAAAAAAAATAGGGTTTATGATTGATGGTTTAGGGTTTAGGGTTCATATTTTAAAAAAATAGGGTTTAGGATTGATGGTTTAGGGTTTAGAGTTGAGTTTTAGGGTTTAGGGTTTGGGGTTCAATGTGGAAATTATATAATTAAAAAAAAATATTTATTTATTTTTTAGATTTTTATTTGTTTAAATATTTATTTATTATATATATAAAGAACAATGACACAAGAGTTTTTTGCCACTTAATGAATAAGATATTTTTGAAAATATCATTTTAGTGGTGGTAAAAATGAAAAATGGTAGCATGAAAGTGGTAAACACATAATTCCTCATAATTTATAATGGGCATGACGGATTTAAAACCATTACTGTTAGATTTTTTTTTATTCGTAATAGTCTTGGTGAGAACGTAACTTTTTTTTTTTTTTTTTTTTTTTGTTAACCGTGGGGATCCGGCGACCGAGGTCAACCTACTAATCCCACGAGGCCCGCAGCAGCCACGTAATTTCCACCTCAAGAATTAGCAGGGAGGGCCCGGGTGGCCACAGGGGGTTTCGAAGCCGGGTCCGTATTGGCGGGGAAACTGCCTCAAGACCACTAGCCCACCACCCCGTGGTTATGAGAACGTAACTTATGAATCAAGTTTCAATAATAGAGACAACCTTAGACATTCACAAAACATTGCTATTATTTGACATTGAAGAAAAATAATCATGCTTTCAGCCTGACTTACAACATCGGGGACGCATCTATCTTACAAAATTATAACCTCAGAATTCCCATTTAGTCATCAGCCCCAAAATTAGACCTGTCCCGTAAGGAGCTCAAGAAGTAGTACACAATGGAAATGAGAGCATTTCTAATTTATATTCCACTTTGTTTTGAAAAATTTATGTAATTCCACTTAATTTTAACTCTATAATAAACTAAAAAGAAGAATTATTTTAATTTTTGATTCATAAGATTTTTTTTATTATTAAAATGGAATTCTTCATAAGATTTGACCCTTTATTTGTTTTTTTTTCTTTTGACGTCAAAGGCCATTCTATTACTCAAACTTGAGGTAGTCTAGGTAACCAGACCGGAATTGAACAACCAATAAAATGTAACTCCCTATGAAAAGATCTGGCAGCCTTAGTTAAAAAGTTTAAAATTTGATTATGCGCTCGTGGAACATGAATGATGTTGAAGTTCGAGAAGCATATCTGTATCCGCATTGATTTGTTTTCAATATTCCAACCTGTGCTATTCTTATATTTATGTGACAACATTAATTATTTTTGACCTAAATATTATATATTCGCATTGCTGCCAAATCTATACTATAATACAAGTCACATACATGAATAATTCTTATATACTTGCCAAATAAAATTTTTATTACTATAATAACTAATAAAATATCTTATATCACGATATGTTGTGCTTTCAAAAACCTCAGTCTATAACTTTTTTTTTTTTGCAGCAAAACCACTCAGTATGATATATAGTTACATTAATTTAAAGAATCAATGTTTGGATAATGACAATTCATAGGCTCCCTATATTGAGAGGAAAATTCAATACTTGTTCCACCACAAAGTTATCAAATGACTCAATCATCTTCGCCAATCTGCATTACAAATAAGAACTATGACAACGATACATATCTTTATGATTTATTAATGTTGTGTAGAAACAATTTCGAAGAGGAAAATAATATCTGAATAAATTATCCTGAAAAAAAATAATCAATTCAGTTTTGAGCAATGGTGGATCATGATTAAGAATTCACTTGCTGGATTCAAAATCATGTTGAAGACAATATTTCGTCCGCAATGAAGTCTCTAACAAATTGCCACTTTCATGAGATGGACAAAACATACGAGAATTTTTACTACTTTAAGAGGATATAGCATGCAAGTTTGTTATCTTCACTCGAACAAGATAATCACAAAACAAACACATGCATTTACGTGTTTCATTTTGGAATATCAACTTTACTTTATGTTTTAAGTTAAATTATATTTACTTTTGTACAACTATCAGTTATTTATTCTATTTTTATTTCATTAATCTATGGAAACCAGTTATGCTATTCCTCTTTGATATAAGTAACTACAAAACAAAATAATACACTACTACTTACCAATATCAAATGGATCAAAAACTCTGTTATCAACTCAAACAAAAAATACGCACCCGGCACGTAGTGCCGAAATACCACTAGCTTTCAATAAATTTGTGTACATAAGTTCATTTAACTATATTATTGTGAAATTGGGAGACTCGACTATCAATCTTACGAGACTCTTTCTTATGCTGTGACAATATCAAACATCATAATAACTAAAGTCTTGTATAAAGATGAAAATTATGCATAATAAATGTAAATAAATTAAAATTAACCGTTAGATTTTATAAATCTAAGAAACACTATTTAACTAAAAAATATTGGAAAAACTTTATAAACAAATTTATTTAAATTTCAGATGCGATTGTTAAAACATACAAATATCTAGGGCTGGACATTTTATCAGTTAAATTTGATTCGATTCGTTATTCGTTTCAATTTGATTCAAAAATTCCGGATATTCGTAAACCTTCGAAGCAAAGCAAATACTAAAAATCAATATCCGCTAAAATCGAAGCAAATCACAAATATTAAAATTTTGAGAACAGAATATCTGATCCGATCCGGTAATATATAAATACATGTATATCTTGATTATATTTAAATTTTTAAATGTATAAAATTATATTATTGCTATTATAACATATGATTTGACAAATTGTATTTACATTATTACTTATATAAAAAAATTACAAAAAAGGAAATGAATAAATTTATGACAATTATAATTTTTTTCTTAAGTTTTGTCTTATTATAATTGTTAACTAAGTTTAAATTTTTTATAAAATATGTAGATTCACTTTTTCTTTTAATTTTTATCTTATATATCATGCAAAAAAATATTTTATAAAACAAATTTGTATCAATTTTTTTAGATTTTTTGCATTAATCAAAACATATGAGATATCCGTAAGTATCCGTAAATATCCGCAAATATCTATTTATTTTCTGGATATCCGTTTTTCCGAATATCCGTTTTTTTCTGAAACAAAGCAAATCGGAAAACTAGATATCTGTGGCATACGAAACAAATCACAAATACATTCAAAAACTCGGATATCCAATCTGTGTCCAGACCTACAAATATCAATATTGACCAAATACCAAAAGTATGTATTAAATTATTTATGCAATAGATAAATTATTTTAGATATTTAATAATATCTTAGTATATTTTAGATACATATTTGGAATGAAATCAGATTTTTGTCATTTTAATTTTTTTAAAGTTTTTTATATCCATTTGGATTTTTTTTTTGTCATTTCAAAATTTTTAAATTTTTTCGGATACTGAATTTGGTTCAGATAAATAACCTTTTTGTCATTTTAATTTTTTTTAAGTTTTTCCGATACCCAGTTTGGTTTTCCGATGAGCAAAAATTATTACCATTTTGGGTGGTTTGGAGATTATGGAAATATAGAAATGACTTACTTTTCAACAAAATTAAATATACGGCGGATGAAGTTATCTCCAAAGCCCAAGTAGATTTAAAAAAATGGTTGAATTCTACAGTTTCATCGCAAATAATTAATTCTACGGAAAGAACCCGATCTGAAAACATTAGGTCTCATTGGTCTCCACCCCCTTCAGGTTGGGTTAAATGTAACTACGGCGCTGCTTACCGTGAAGGCTCTCAAGACTCTGGAATGGGTTGGTTAATATGTAATAACCAGGGCACTTTTTTAGAAGTTGGAATGGGGAAATTTGAAGGACGATCAATAGTTATGGAGTCGGAATTGTCTGCGCTGATTTGGTGAAAGCAAGCCTGCTCATCGTTAGGTTATAGGAAAGTTATATTCGAAGGAGATAACCTCGGTATCCTTAAATACATCAAAGAGGAAGCTTACAATTCCCGTTGTCAACACTTGGTCAACTCAGTCATTGCATGAAAATCTCGATTTCGCTCAACATCATTTGTGCATGGTCATCGTCAAAATAATGGCTCTGCAGACTTATTAGCAAAAAAATCTATTATTTCTCCGACCGATTGGAGTTTGTTCTAATCATGTCCAGTTTTTTTTGTACAACAACATTTGTGACACAATAATTAATAAAAATTTTAGCCGGAAAAAAAAAACCCATAACCTGTGGATCTTTAAATCGGTTCGGATAACCGATTTATTTTATTGGTCGGATTTTCGGGTTCAGTCTAGCCAAAAGTCACGAATCAATGCACCCGTTCATCACCTTGTCATCTCGATTGATTTAACCCAAAATAATTAAATTAGATAGAAGCTCAAAGTAACGCGCACATATCCTGAATCTCAAATAAGAGACATATCTATGCTTTAGATTTTATTCCAAAAAACAATAAACATAATATCAAAATCTCAAATTATCAAATTATCAAACCTTCAAATTACTAATATATCGATTCTAATCTATAAGGCCTTGAATGACTCAAGGCTCCTGTAATGATCCCACGGCCTTTCCACCACGATGGCCTCGTAGTTCTTTGTGGCGCCACCGCCATCCTTCGCCGCGATGGTCAGACCGTACCTCTTCCCGGTAACCACTTGCTCCTTCCCCTCGACGATCTTCACGAACACAAGGTTCGCCTTAGATTGCATGTTATGCTCAATAATCGCATAGTTGGCGAGCGATTGGATGTTCAGATCAGATAAATCAATCGGCTTCCAGCCACCGAGATTACCTTCCACGACGGAGATGAGAGGGAGGAGGATAAGAGAGATCAGATCAAACACTTCACCATTTTTTGTTTTTGTTCTTATCTTTTTTTCTTTCTCGAGTCTTAATGGTGTCGTCCCTTTTATAGATGAGTCAAGAAATTTACGGAGAGCCCAATAGGTCTTACGTGGTGACAAGTCTATTGTCTTTGACACAGACAAATGGATCCATCCACGTGGCGTACGACAAGTACACGTGATAGAGTCAACTGTGGCTGTCCCCACACGTGTAGTGTAGAAGCGTCATTGTTAAGTAATGGAGTGAGCACTAAATGGGCCCAGATCGAAGTAGTCCTATGAGATCCTACGACGTCGTTTGCTTCATAATCTCGGGAGCAAACTTATGAACAGTTCAAAATCCTAGTTCTAATTAAACACAGAGTCACAGAATATTTTTTAGACCGAGGTGAAGTATATGTGGATGGTTGGCCTTGAGCTCAGCCAACTTACTTGAGAAAATCTACAATCACAGAAAGACTAATGGAATTGATTGAGGCTCAAATGTATGTTATTGCCACCTCCTGAAAATATTTGTATGCCCAAAGCCTGATCCAAGGTTCTAGATTTAATATCATAATCAAAACTCAAATCGAACGGCTCAGATTACCCTTGTAGACAAAGGTGACAAGGAGAAGAAGATCTGGAAACCAAAAGGAACATTAACTTCAGAAACGTGTTCTGTTTCTGAAACAGAGAAGAAGAATGAGATAATAGATTTGAGAGACAAGACTCCAAGGGCTGAAACAAGTTTTACTAGACACGGAATGGGCTTGCAAGAAGAAGAATCAAAGCCCATTCAGAATCAGAAAACAGCAACGGCTACTACAAGTCATGAAAGGAAAAACAGAGAAAAGGACAAGTCTTGTGGTCCTGGAAAGTACGAACTAGAAGAACCAATAGTGTTGAAGAAACGTTTCCAACAGCTGGAATCCAATGAAGAGATGTTGCCCTAATTGACAGCAAGGAGATAGACTAGGGTTTTCTCTCTTTAGTATAAATACAGCTTAAGCTATTGTAATAATCTTTATGCAAGAAATATAATGAAAACATTCAGTTTATCTTTGTCTCTGTTCCAGATCACTTGAACTTCTTCTTGCTTTCATGGTATCAGAGCTCAGTGAGCAATCCTGAGCCATGGAAAACACTTTAGATCTATACTCTCAACCTCAACTTGACATCACCAACTGCGCAACTCTCAAGCTCACTGAAAGAAACTATATCCACTGGAAACGACAGTTTGAATCTTTCCTCTCAGGTGTTGGTCTTCTGAGCTTCGTTAATGGAGCTTCTCCTGCGCATGTGGCTCTGATTCACGTCCCAAATATAGGAGGTGGCTACAGAGACGTTCCAAACCCTGATTATCAGTTGTGGGTCAGATCTCATCAAATAGTTCAAGCCTGGTTAGTAGGATCGCTCTCTGAAGACATCCTTAGTGTTGCTCTTGGTGCTAACACTGCTCAAGAAATATGGACTTCGCTTGGTAACCACTTTAACAGAGTGTCTTCCTCTCGTCTCTTTGAGCTCCAGCGTCGTCTTCAAACAGTTTCGAAGTCCAACAAGACCATGGCTGATTATCTTAAGGAGATAAAGGGGTTATGCGATCAATTAAACTCTGTGGGATCTCCTGTATCCGAGAAGATGAAGGTCTTTGCTGCTTTACAAGGCTTGGGAAGAGAGTATGAGCCTATCAAGACCAGTATTGAAGGAACTATGGATTCTGCTTTGCCGCCTTCATTTGAAGATATCTCTCCTCGCCTCACTGGGTTCGAAGATCGTCTCAAATCCTATGAAACAACTCAAAGTTCAGTGTCTCCACACCTGGCGTTTCATGTATCTTCGGAAGAGCCTAACTACTCTCAAAACAACCATTATGCTCAACAAGCTCCACATTTCAATCAGTACCGTGGCAGAGGGGGCAGTAATGGTCGCTTTGGGTATAATAGAGGCAGAGGTTATTCCACTAGAGGTCGAGGCTTCCATCAACAAGTTCCTCCTAGAAATTCATCACCTCAGGGAGAGGCTTCAAACAGACCTTCTTGCCAGATTTGTGGTAGATTTGGACACAATGCTCTTAAATGCTACAGACGTTTTGACATATCTTATCAGAGTGATGATATACCCTCTGCAATGGCGGCTCTGCACATCTCTAATGATCCTCCAGCTACTGATCAAACCTACAATGGAACAGAGTGGTTTCCTGATACTGCTGCAACGGCACATGTCACTGACTCCCGACATAATCTTCAGTATTCTCAGCAGTACACAGGCAATGACTCGGTTATGGTGGCTGATGGCAACTTCCTGCCCATTACTCACGTAGGTTCAGTGCCTCTGCAGTCAACTCCAGGTAGTTCAGGTATAATGTCACTGAAGGATGTATTAGTATGTCCAAACATTGCGAAATCTTTACTTTCAGTGTCTAAGATGACAGTTGATTATCCTTGTGAGTTCACATTTGATTGTGATGGTGTGTATGTTAAGGACAAGCTCACCAAGCAAATCCTGACTCAAGGAAGCAGACGTAAAGATCTTTATGTCCTGGAGAACTCAGCCTTCACTGCCTTCTATTCTGCTCGTCAGGTGGCAGCTAGTGCTGAGGTTTGGCATAGAAGATTGGGTCATCCAAGTGCTGAGATCCTGCAAATTCTATCCAGAAGTCTAGCTATTAGTATAAATAAAAGCATGTCCAAGATTTGTGATTCATGTCAACTTGGCAAAAGTGCTAAACTACCTTTCTCTAGTTCTGTTTATGTATCTACTAGACCTCTTGAGAGGGTTCATTGTGATCTATGGGGTCCCTCACCAGTGTGTTCTGTCCAAGGTTTTAAATACTATGTCATCTTTGTGGATAATTTCTCTCGGTATTGTTGGTTTTATCCCATGAGACAAAAGTCTGATTTTCATCAAATATTTATCATGTGGCAATCCTTGGTAGAGAACCAATTAAACCAGAAGATATCAATGTTTCAGTGTGATGGAGGAAGTGAGTTCATTGGCAACAAGTTTGTGAATCATCTCTCAACCTGTGGTATCAAACATTTGATCTCTTGTCCTCATACTCCCCAACAAAATGGGATAGCTGAGAGAAAGCACAAACACATCACTGAACTTGGACTTTCTATGATGTTTGAAGGTAAGGTTCCACAGATATATTGGGTAGAAGCTTTCTTTACTTCAAGTTTTCTTGGGAATCTCTTGCCTTCCTCTTCTCTGTCAAATCACAAGAGTCCATATGAGGTCTTATTCAACAGAAAACCAGAATATTCTGCTCTTAGAGTGTTTGGCAGCGCTTGTTATCCTTCACTGCGACCTTATGCCTACAAACAAGCTTGATCCTAAGTCCTTGCAGTGTGTGTTTCTTGGCTACAATGAGAAGTATAAGGGTTATAGATGCCTTCATCCTCCCACTGGGAAAGTCTACATCAATAGACATGTTTTGTTTGATGAACTGTGTCTCCCTTTTGCCTCTACTTACTCTCACCTTCATCAACAAAACTCCTCTCCTCTTCTCTCAGCGTGGCAACAAAGTTTTCTTTACTCTACTACATCAGCTGAATCTGAAGATAGATCTACTGGTCCTCAAAAGTTTTCAGTGCCTCAGACAGGATCTCCTCATTACATAAGTACTTCATCTTTATTGTTTGTTCCTCCTGTCAGTTTGCTGCGGTCTTCTACAGTCTCCCCTGCAGCTCTGATAGACAACTCACATTCCTCTGGTTCTGCTTCAGATGATGATCTACCCGGGTATACTCCTGTAAGTTCAGACAAACAACTCACTCGCCTCTGGTTCAAGTATCAGTTCAACACAAAGACAGTCGGTTCAGTTTGGTACTCTGCCCTCAGTACAACTTCAAAGCTCGCCAGTCACAGACAAATCGATACCCTTTACCACTGGTACAAATCAGCAACCGTCCTCAACATCAGCTGATTCAATACATCAAACATCTCCTTCTCAACCGTTGTCCACTGATGTTCCTAGTCAATCTACACATCCAATGGTCACTCGTTCAAAGGTGGGAATTACAAAACCAAATCCGAGATATGTCCTCTTTACAGTAACCTCTACATTGCAAGAACCAAGAACAGTGAAAGAAGCTTTGAAACATCCTGGATGGAACAGAGCCATGACTGAAGAGATGGTCTCTTTTGACGAGACTGATACTTATACTCTTGTTCCTTATCAGCCTGATATGCATATTCTTGGCTGTAGATGGATCTTTCGGGTTAAGTTAAATGCTGATGGAACTGTTAAATGTCTGAGATCACGACTGGTAGTGAAGGGCTATGATCAGGAAGAAGGGATTGACTACATGGATACATACAGCCCAGTTGTTAAATCTCCTACAATCAGAGCCATACTAAACATTGCCACAGTTAATAAGTGGGATATAAGACAACTTGATGTCAAACATGCTTTCCTCTATGGATATTTGACAGAAACGGTCTATATGCATCAACCTCCCGATTTTATTAACTCTGAGAAGCCAGCTCATGTTTGCAAACTAAACAAGGCGATATATGGATTAAAACAAGCTCCACGAGCCTGGTTCAACAAATTTAGTGATTTTCTGCTGGCTTTTGGCTTCATTTGCAGTCTAAGAGACCCTTCTCTCTTTATATACAAGAAAAATGGAGACATCATTCTCCTTTTGCTGTATGTAGATGATATTGCTTTGACTGGGAGTAACATAGTTCTCATTGGTACACTACTAGATGCTCTCAATCGAGAATTCAAGATGAAAGATTTGGGTCAGTTTCACTATTTCTTGGGTCTGCAAGCTAGCTTCACTGCAAATGGAATGTTTTTGAATCAGGAAAAGTATGCTGAGGACCTTCTTCATATCTCTGGTATGTCTGGTTGCACTCCTGTAGCTACACCACTACCTCTTCAGCTCAACCGAGTTCCAGATACTTCAACATTGTTCCCTCAGCCAACATACTTCCGAAGCTTGGCAGGAAAGTTACAGTATCTGACCTTAACAAGACCGGATCTAC
Organism: Brassica napus; assembly: GCF_020379485.1. Lineage (NCBI taxonomy): Eukaryota > Viridiplantae > Streptophyta > Magnoliopsida > Brassicales > Brassicaceae > Brassica > Brassica napus. The sequence continues at coordinate 17,426,968 of NC_063444.1, read as the reverse complement.
ATTTTGCTGTGAACTACATATGTCAAAAGATGCACGCTCCAACTGAGAATGACTTTCTTCTTCTTAAGCGTGTTCTGAGGTATCTTCGTGGCACAACCAACAACGGTATCTCCTTTAATTCTCAGACTGATTCAAAGGTAAGAGCTTATAGTGACAGTGATTGGGGTGGATGTCCTAATACAAGAAGATCCACTGGTGGTTTTTGCACTTTCTTAGGCTCAAATATCATCTCTTGGTCAGCTCAAAAACAGGAATCAGTCTCCAGAAGCTCCACTGAAGCTGAATACCGCACACTATCTGATACTGCTGCGGAAGTGGTTTGGCTTACAAATCTAATGAGTGAAATCGGCATCCCTCTTTCTTCACCTCCGGAACTGTTCTGTGATAACTTATCGGCGGTTTATCTCTCTGCAACTCCAGCAATGCACAAGAAATCGAAACATTTTGAAGTGAATTTTCATTTCGTGCGTGAGAAGGTAGCTATGGGGAAGTTAATTGTGCATCATATACCTGGTTTACTTCAACTGGCCGATATATTTACGAAATCCTTGGCGTCACAGACATATCATGAGCTTAGGTTCAAACTTGGTGTGGTCAGCTCTCCCACACAAAGTTTGAGGGGGCATGTAGACAAAGGTGACAAGGAGAAGAAGATCTGGAAACCAAAAGGAACATTAACTTCAGAAACGTGTTCTGTTTCTGAAACAGAGAAGAAGAATGAGATAATAGATTTGAGAGACAAGACTCCAAGGGCTGAAACAAGTTTTACTAGACACGGAATGGGCTTGCAAGAAGAAGAATCAAAGCCCATTCAGAATCAGAAAACAGCAACGGCTACTACAAGTCATGAAAGGAAAAACAGAGAAAAGGACAAGTCTTGTGGTCCTGGAAAGTACGAACTAGAAGAACCAATAGTGTTGAAGAAACGTTTCCAACAGCTGGAATCCAATGAAGAGATGTTTCCCTAATTGACAGCAAGGAGATAGACTAGGGTTTTCTCTCTTTAGTATAAATACAGCTTAAGCTATTGTAATAATCTTTATGCAAGAAATATAATGAAAACATTCAGTTTATCTTTGTCTCTGTTCCAGATCACTTGAACTTCTTCTTGCTTTCAACCCTGACCTTTTCTTATTTACAGTAGACACGACCGCATGGAGGAGACTGCAGCTGCGGAGGCATGGAGAGACTCCAAATTACGAAGTTAACAACACAGGTAAATACTCAAGCTTCATCAGATATTTTGGATTGCAGTGATCGCACCAACTGAAAATACAATGTGGTTATGGTTCAGGTGCTCCTAATGGTTCCTAGCATATTTATATTGTTTTTTTCTTTACTGTATCCATACGTACAATATTTTTTCTATGGCAGTACTCTGCCAGATTCATTGCCGACGCTGTGAAGAGCTTTCTTTATTCAGTAAACGAGGGCAAGATCCCAAAGAAACGATTTAATTGTCAGTGCTCCTCCTTATTTATATGATCTTCATATGAAAGTCTATAAATGTTGTTTCTCTCTGCTGAGGCTTTCTCCAATCTTTTTGTTGTAGTGAGACTTGCTTCTGAGGAAACGTCAATTATAACTGACTGGGTTTGAAGCACAGTGCTGTTACCACTTACATGTATAAGGGTATTAAGACAAGCATACCGGTACTTTTTTTTGTTTTCAAACCGTTGTAGAATTACATATTTCGAAGGTGACCGACTTTGCCATGCTCTGGTGATCATCTCTTGGTGCTTTCTCATTGCTACTACTATAGTCTCTACACAATTAATTACAAATTAGACATGTGTAAGACATGGAGAGTACGTAGCATAAGAGTAACATCTACCCACTTGTGTTTTCTTCTCCTAGGCAAACAGTTTTGTGTTGTCTTCTGTGTTCATAAAATAGTTACAGAGAGTTTTCCCTTTCACACACATGTGCTTGCCAAGCGTTTCCAAGACATTACAGTCTATTTGCCTGTCCTAATTTTCACAGAGGCCCCGAATGTGTCACAGCTAGTTTTTTTTTGGTCTTGGTTGTTTCTTTAAGTCTGTAGTGGAGTTGTGGTACATTTTAAAACAGTTTGCATTTGATTACGGACCCAAATTTAGTTACTGTTTGTTCCACTCATTTGTCTAGGCCTGGGCGTTCGGTCCACCGTTCGGTTTCGGTTCGGTTGAATCGGTTGTTCGGACTATCGGTTCATAGAGCACAAGTACCAATCGGTATTTTCTATAATGAAGAATGGTTTCGGTTCGGAATCAATCGGTTTCGGATCGGTGCGGTTGAAGTAAACAAAATCCACTACCAACCGATAACATTACGGTTCCGGTGTGGTTTCGGTTTTAACAACCATAGTCAATCAAAAATAACCAAACAAACCGAAATATACCAAACTTAACCAAACATCCGAAAATTCCATTGAAACAATCTGAGTTCAAACACACCAAAACACAATGGAAACACAAGTTTTAGACACAACAAGACAAGAAAATTTGTGTCTAAACTTAAAACCAACATTCAAACCAAGAACAAGTCTTCAAATTGCAAAAAAAAAAGATAACTTGAGACCGAGATAAAAAAAGATTGCCATGATCTTCTTAAGCTACCACAAAGCCTTAGTCTTCTACTCTTCTTCTGCAACTGGAACTCTTTTTTCTTCATACTCTGTTTCATACAAAGTTCAAATCAATTACTAAAACCAAACATTCATGTTATAAGTAAAGAAGATGAGGTGTGTAAGAATTTACCTCTTTCAAGCTTGTCCATTTCTTCAAGGTCATCTAGTATCTGAGGATTTGTAAGCACTCTTGACTCCATTTTTATGTCTTGCTTCATCCACTGCTCTGTGCACATCAAAACCTCCACCATATAATGCGTCAAACAGCTCCTGTGAGGTTCTAGAAGCCGACCGGATGTACTAAAGGCACTCTCTGAAGCAACTGACGAGACTTGTATAGCTAGAACATCTAGAGCAATCTCAGACAAGATAGGAAACTTAACTGAGTTCTTTCTCCACCATGAGAGTACATCATACTCCATTCCAATCATCAAGTCAGGCTGTTCCACGGACTCCTTAAGGTATGTTTCCAGCTCATCCTTCTTTTCTCTAATCCCTATTTCGTTTAGCTTCTGCTTGTATCTAACATCCATCCTCTTGTAACCCACAAAGTCATCCACAACCTCCATCCTTTCAATGCTTTGGTCTCTCGGCTGAGTAGATTGGTCAGACTGAGATGATTGGTCACTTGGATCAACCCTGGGTCCATGTCGTGAACTGTACTCTTTGAACAAGCTCCTCAAGAGACACATCAAGGACTCATACATCTCCTTATAGTCAACTGTATCCAGCCCATACAACTCTTCGAAACACAGCTTTGCAAGCTCCAACTTATTGCTGGGGTCGAAAACAGTGGCAACAATTAACATCATGTTAATATTCTTCATGCCATTCCAATACTTCTCAAACTTCTTCAGCATCTCTGTGGCTTTAGACTTCATTTCAGAATCAGAGCTTGTGGAAAGACCTATCAGATTAGTCGCAATGGTTACAATCTCACCGTAGCACCTATAGGAATTGAGTGAAGTTGAGGCCGAGACCACCAGTGTCGAATTGTAGAAGATGACCAGAAATCGACACAGCTTCTCAATAGCATTCCAATCCCTTAGCTGAGGAGGTCCTACCCTTTTTTCTCCATTTTCCAACTCGCTAAAATGATCATTGTACAGCTTGTCTTCTACTTCCATCTTACTGAAAGCCACCTTGAACTTCAGAGCTGTTGACAACATTAGGTAGGTAGAATTCCACCTTGTCTTGACATCCAACGGTAGACTCCCCCTTGTGATCTTACCAGAGTCAACTTTCAACTCAAAAGAGCTCAACCTGTTAGCATGCGATCTAACATAGGAGACATCATTGCGGATAGCAACGACATTGTGATCTATTTCAGCCATTCCATCCTTAACTATCAGATTAATTATATGGGCACTACATCTCAGGTGTAAAAACTCCCCATCTAACACAAAAGCCTGATCTGAACCAAGGACAAAACTACTCTGAAACTTCCTCAAAGCTGAACTATTGGCAGTAGCATTATCGACAGTTATGCAGAAAACATTTATGATTCCCCATTCAGACAAGCACTCTAGTAAGACATTGGCAATAGTCTGACCTTTGTGATCTGTGATGTGTTTGAACCCTATGATCAGCTTCTTTAACTGCCACAAAGGGTCAATGTAGTGCACTGTGATGACCATATAGCTCGCACCTGTATACATTGTTCAATAAAAAAAAACCATGATCAGCTTTCTAATATGTATAAAAGAATTGAGAGATGTCAAAAGTATAAAGTTTACCGGTTGTTTGAGAGACCCAAATATCTGTTGTCAAAGACACTCTTTGATTGCTTCTCAAGAACCATTTCTTGAGTGCATCTTTCTTTTCCACATACATCTTGTTAATGTCTTTTCTCGCAGTTTTTCTTGAATGAGGAGTGTACCCAAAGTTTACCTACAAACATAGAAAAGAGAAGACATTAGTTACAATGAAACATGATACTTGAAGATTATCATAAGTTACAAGAACATTAGACATTACTAACCTTGTGACAAAATTGTTTCCATGCTACGCTTTCAACGAATGATAACGGCAATTGTCCTAAGACAACCATCTGATTTGTGGCTTCTCTCAACTGACCTTCAGTCAACTTTGCCTTCTTAAGTCTCCCTTCATCATCAATGTTTGCTTGCTGATCTTTTTGTCCAGCCGACCAAGCAAGATGGCTCTTACATTTCTCAAGATGGCTCCTTAGATTGGACGTCCCTGAGGTTGTGAGACACGAAAATGTGTTCTGACAGTAGTTGCAAACACACTTGTTTCGGTCTTCTGTAGTCCTTGTGTAGTGCTGCCAAACGTCGGATCTTGGAGGGAGAATACGCTTCACTTTGCTTGTCGCTCCACTAGCTCTCTCTGACTCTTTCCTTGTCTGGGTAGTATTGGGAGCTTGAATGTTTCCAGCATCATCTTTGTCTCGGCCAAATGATGATGTTGAGTCCATCTGAAAAAAAAATTAACATGCAAACCCCTGATCATAACCGATTCCATTTAAATCATAACGACATAACCTATTCAATTCAACTTAAAAAAAAAATAAGAACACAAAGAAGAACTGAAGAAACAGAAAAAAATAACCTCTGATTGGATTCTCGATTGCTCGTGTGAAGAAGAAGAAGATGGAGACGGTAAGACATTTATATAGGCCAGTTTGAGATTCTTAATGACGATGATCAATAACCGAAGAGTTTTTTTTTTGGAACTAGGGTTCGTGAATCACGCCTCACGCCGCTCGCCTCACGCATGAAAGAGAAGAGACCGATGAGTTTTCTGTATTGGTATAAATGAATGTATGTATATGTAAGAGAAATATATAAATGCTCGGTATGTTTCGGTTACCTTGTCTTGATCTCGGTTTGAAACCGGACCGGACCATAGCCGAAATTTGTGGGCTTTAAAGTCCAATCGGTATTTTCTTTGGGTCCGCTACCGATCCAAAACCGATACTTCGGTGCGGGTTACACTATGGACTTCGGCTTCAGTATATTAAGCCCAGGCCTACATTTGTCTTCAGTATTTTCCCCGTTGATTGTGAAAAACTAGAACCTTTATTTTTTTTCACAGTTTGATGATACTTCTTTGAACTGCTAATACTAGAGTTAGTAATGGGCGTCAGGCAGAGAGAGACTTAAATGGCGTTGAGTGTGCATATATAATCTTAGGCTCGTACCCAAGTGCATTGATCATGTTATCCTCTTTTCCTTATACAGAAGTGTGTAAAGTTTTTTCTAAAGCTACTTAGACCATGGTTAACCCGGGGTTCTTAGAGTGAGCTTCTTAGCGGAAGTTAAGAAACTGTTTCTTAACTTTTAACTAAAAAGACTAAGAACCGGTTCTTAAAGTCCAAATTTAAGAACCGGTTCTTAGCTTATTTATTTAAAAGTTAAGAAACAGTTTCTTAACTTCCGCTAAGAACCTCATCCTAAGAACCCCGGGTTAATCATGCTCTTAGAGCTAAAATGATGGTGAAGAGTTCGTTCTAAAAGTAAGCAACATTCCACATGAAATACAAGTATACTATTAAGGAAGAGGTACAGCTTGTTTGTTTTAGGGAACGAAGAAAAGAGAACAAAAGAAGTTGGTAGTGATTATAGCACAAGAGTGTCATTAGAGCCACCAGCATGGTGAATGCATATATGCATATAACAGTGTCAAGGCCGACTTTAAGGTAGGGGCAAAGGAGCGTGGGTCCCGGGCCCAATTTTTTTTTGCAAAAAAAGTATTGGAAAAAGGGTTCAGTTTTAAAATAAAATTAGGAATATGGGCCCAAATTTTTTTAAATTATCTATAAATACATGTGAAAAAATATTTAAATTTATTTTTTCCAAGGGTCCATGATGTCTTTGAGTCGGCCTGTGGTGATCATCTGATGTATAGAGAGATGGAGTAAATTTTAAGCATTCTCGTTGTGGACGGGAGGCTTATGATGAGGCTGAGGATAATCCATGACCACTACTTCTCCTTGATGAGTCAGCAAATAAAGCTAACTATGGAAGACTCATCTGCACAAGAAATTCAAAATTAAGTTCAACGGCTAAGTCTTGAGACTTGGGATCCGATTGGGATTTGGCTGTTGAGACTGTTAATTAAATCTAAAGCCTTTAAAGTCTAATTATTACCAATCAGACTTAAGTTTCTAAAGTCTTTAAAGCCTTCCTTAAAATTCTCAAAGTCACAATAACTGAATTTACTCTTCTAATAATTTGTTACGTCAGTGGTATTCAAAAACAACAATTTATGGCTTTAGGTTTTTTTCTAAAGAAACAGTCAGTTTTTTAAAACCTAAAATTTGTAACCCAAACTTATCTGTAAAGTCACAGCCGTCACAGTTGCAAACAATCGGAGCCTTAGTCTTCTCTTTTTATTTATGTTTTATGCAAATAATTAGATCACTACTTCACTTCCTATTTGATAGGAACAAAGTAACGTGAATCACTTTCCCATTATCTTTTCCATTATGCATTTGCTTCCAAGTTTGTAGGAAAGTGTAGTTCCAATTTGTTTTCTATATAAATCAAAAAGCCAAAAAGAAAAAGCAGAGAAATTTGCCTGAAAGTTACTTGTGTTCTAAGTTCTATTTGCAAGTTTTTTTTTTGTTCAATTATTTTGCAAGTGTTTGTGATCAACAATTATAGCCTTTAATAGAGGTTTATCACTCCCCCTGTCTCCACTCCACCCAATACCCTTTTCCTTCCTCCACCATTGACAACATCTTGTGCTGAAGAAGCAACCTTGTGATGTTGCTGTAGAAGCCGGATAACCGGACTGAAATAAACGATATAATAAAAGCGATATGTTAAGGAAAATAAACGATTGTGAAGAGCGAATACAAGAACGATAAGAAATCGTATTCGCTAATGAACATGGAGTCGAGATATAATATCTTTCTTTAACTCTAAATATTCGCTCCGTTAGTGAGACAAAACTGTACGAATACCGAGTCCCAGGATACAACCATGGTAGACACATCATGCTTCACTCGTGATGGCCCTATCGAACTATAAACTCTAAACACTCTCGTAATTAAGACTTACGCTAAGGGAATTTTTTCTGTTGGTTTCGATGTGAAAAAGTTGAGAAATGAATGAAGAGGAGGCGAGTATTTAAAGAAGAGAGCCGGATTTGATTTTTGAAACTGTTGCACACATTTAGCGAAAATATCTCTGAAATCTCGGGAGTGGAGAGTTGAGAAACTTTCTCCGCAAGATCTCTCTTCTGTTGACTCGTTCTAATCCATTTCGAACAGACAAACTTCGTGTCATTTTTAGACAAACTACGTGTCGTTTATTCACAAACGTCATTCTGTTTTTTAGAAATGAAATGGCAAAAATGTAGTGCTTAACTTGGTCCAAAGAGAATATTCTTATTGGGCAGGAGACCCTCCACCAAGACCCAAGACCCAAGCCCAAGCCGAGCCGAGCCGAGCTGGACAGCGGCGGCGGCGCGCGCGTGGAGAGACTTCCTCTCTCCTTGAGCCGTTTAACAACTCATAACACATGAGCATATATATATTGCTCATCTCCTCTCTACTTCCCCGATGTGGGATGTTCTTAAGTTTCATTCATTTAACCCAACCATGCTTTTTCCATGTGACCCGTAGGCCCATTTGTATTCACCTTATGCCTTTTATTAATTCAGCCATTAGGCTATAATATTAGGCCCAACACTCCCTCACATGAATAGAAATGACTCTAAACATATGCAGACTAAATGCAGACTCGATAGACTCTAAAAAAAAAATTAAACTTATTCTAATCCTGACTAGACTAGACAGACTTATCGAGAGTGTTTGCGAAAAATTCACTGTGTTTGAGTTGGTGGCATTTTTAAGCCTTGAACCACTCATAGTTAATATCTGTCGGGTTTACTTTACCAGAAGGTGAACATGATGTCTTGAACCAACCGGTGTTTTATGTAAACCGAGACAACAGGCATAACGTAGCTTCATTTTCTCGTAGAACTTAGTTCTCTATTGTGTTCATTGTGGCCCTGAACTATTCCTGGTTTTCATGAGTGAACTTAGAGAATATAGCTTTGCATTTATTCTCCTAGAAACGGCCCCATTTCACACTCATTAGGTGATCGACCATGAAAAGTATTGAGTAATAGTCCGCTTTGGAAGCTATGGAATCATTAAAAGCTTATGATTATCCTTCTCACATTTGTTAGCACTTTTATCATCTTAGGAGCTGGGAAGAGACTACTTTTTCTCAAGTGCTTTGGTTAGATTCAGTTTGATTTTGTTTTCCCTTTGAACCTACGTCTTGGGATCTCTAGTCATGATAGGTAGGGTTGTAGTCAAGCATCCTCATTTGTAATAGGCTTTAAACTCATTCCTTTTGATGATTTAGCAACAACATCTCGTGACAAACCTTTTGTAAATGGATCCGCTAGGTTGTCAGCCGATTTGATGTAGTATATTGTGATTACACCAGTTGAGATAAGTTGTCTAATGGTTTTATGTCGTCTTCTGATGTGACGAGATTTACCATTGTAGAGATAACTCTGAGCCCGAGCTATAGTTGATTGACTATCACAATGTATGCGTATAGCTGGCACAGGTTTCTCCCACATAGGAATATCTTCCAAAAAATTTCTAAGCCATTCAGCTTCTTCTGCTGCTTTGTCTAAGGCTATGAACTCAGATTCCATGGTTGATCTGGCTAACACTGTTTCTTTGGTAGATTTCCATGATATTGCTGCTCCTCCTAGTGTAAAGACATATCCACTTGTGGATTTTGAGTTTTTAGAATCTGATATCTAGTTAACATCACTGTATTCTTCTAAAACTGCTGGTTCTTTACCATAGTGAAGCCCAAAATCTTTTGTGTAGCGCAAGTAATTAAGTACTCTCGTTATAGCTTTCCAGTGTGTATGACCTGGATTACTTGTATATCGACTAAGTACGTTTATTGCATGCGCTAGATCTGGTCTCGTACAATTAGTCAAGTACATGAGACTTTCGATCACACGTGCATACTCGTTTTGTGACACCGCTTCACCTGACTTCTTTGTCAAGTGCATTTGGGGATCTAAAGGAGTTTTTGCCGTACTTTTAGAGTAATTTTTAAATCTCTCTAATATAGTTTGAGCATAATGAGATTGGGTTAAGATAATTCCGTTTGAATTTCTTGTGACTTTAACCTCGAGAATTACATCTGCTAATCCCAAGTCTTTCATCTCAAATGTCCCTTTGAGCATGTTTTTTGTTTGATTGATAATGTCTTTACTGCTTTCAATAATGAGCATATCATCTACATATAGACATAGCAAAACAAACGCCTTTTTGGTAGTTTTGTAGTATATGCATTTGTCACATTCATTTATTTTGAAACCATTTGACATCATTTTATTGTCAAATTTCTGGTGCCATTGTTTAGGAGATTGCTTAAGTCCATAAAATGACTTTACAAGTAGGCATACTTTGTCTTCCTGTCCGGGAACGACAAAACCTTCAGGTTGTTTCATGTAAATTTCCTCTTTTAAATCACCATTTAGAAAAGCGATTTTTACATCCATTTGATGGATTTCTAGGTCTCTTAAGGCTGCGATTGCTATCATCAGTCTTATTGATGTTATTCTCGTTACTGGAGAATATGTATCAAAATAGTCCAAACCTTCCTTTTGTCGGAATCCTTGAACTACAAGCCTAGATTTGTATTTTCCACCAGGTTTTCGTGTCATAATCCATTTATTTCCTAATGCTTTGCAGCCAGGTGGTAAATCTGTTATGTACCATGTATAATTTTGCATGATAGAATCAAATTCACTCCTGACAGCTTCATTCCAAAATGGAGCTTCAGGTGAAGCCATGGCTTCTGCCAAAGTTTTTGGAACATTTTCTACTAAAAATGCCATTAGGAAATCTTCACCAAAAGATTTTTCCTTTCGAGCTCCTTTGCTTCTTCGAGGTTCATCTTTTTCTTCATTTTCTGAAATATCATTTGTATAAATCTCGACGTTTGTCTCAGTTTCTGAGTTTTTGACATTGTCTCTTTCTTTTCGAGTTCGTTTTGAACCTTGTTTTTCCTTATATGAAAAAATATTTTCGAAGAAAGATGCATTTCTTGATTCCATGACTGTATTTTCATGAATGTCTGATATTGCAGATTTATGTACCAGAAATCGATAAGCATTACTGTTATGTGCATATCCGATGAAGATGCAATCCACTGTTTTAGGTCCAATAGTGACCTTTTTTAGTGGCGGTACCGCAACTTTTGCCAAGCACCCCCACACTTTGAGGTATTTATACGAAGGTAAATTACCTTTCCATAATTCATATGGAGTTTTGCCAGTTACTTTGTGTGGAATTTTGTTGAGGATATAATTAGTGGTAAGTAACGCTCCCCCCCCCACATGTTCTGGGGTAACCCAGATTCCTGCAACATTGCATTCATCATTTCTTTTAGAGTTCGATTCTTGCGTTCAGCAACTCCATTAGATTCTGGTGAGTAAGGAGCTGTAGTTTGATGGATTATTCCATGTTCTTTACAGAATGCATTGAATGGACTATCATACTCGCCTCCTCTGTCGCTTCTAACTACTTTAATAGTTGTTTTAAGCTGATTTTCGACCTCGAGTTTAAATTCTTTAAATTTTTCTAAGGTTTCGTCTTTGCTATGTAATAAATATACATAACAATATTTTGAGCAGTCATCTATGAAGGTCACAAAGTACTTTTTTCCACCTCTAGTTTGTATGTATTTTAAATCACATAAATCGGTGTGAATTAAATCTAGAGGTTTATTAGTTCTTTCAACACGAGGTGATGGCGTTTTTGTGAGCTTAGCCTGTACGCATACTTCACATTTTTGTTTACTTGTTTTGTATTTAGGAATTAGATTTAAATTCATTAATCTTTGTATAGATTTGTAGTTTACATGACCTAATCTTTCATACCATATATTAAAAGACTCAACCAAATAAGCAACTGACTCTTTCTTTTTCATTGAAACTTTTGGAGCTACAACTTTCGGAAGGACTGTCATTACATTCAACTTGACAAGTCCACCCTTAACATACCCCTTTCCCAAATACATCTCATTCTTCCTAATCACGAGCTTGTCCGCCTCCAAACTTATGGCGAATCCATTCTTGCTGAACAAGGTTCCCGAGACCAGGTTCTTCCTCATGTCAGGCACATGCTTCACATTCGTCAGAGTGACCTCACGTCCAGATGTCATCTTCAAAATCACATTGCCGCGTCCTTCAATCTTGGAGACTGCAGTGTTTCCCATCCTGAGCTTCTCATGAGTCTCGCTTTTCTGATAGGTGCTGAACATCGCCCTATCGGTGCAAATGTGGGTGGTTGCACCAGTGTCATACCACCATTCCTTGGGGTTGTTGCTTTCAACCATGTTGGCCTCAGTCACCACAGCAACGAGATCCTCCTCAGTGAGATTTGCCTGAGCCTTCTCATCCTTGATATTTTTGCGACACTCAACAGTCTTGTGCCCCACTTTCTGGCAGTAGTGACATTTCCCCTTGAACTTCTCCACATTCGCATTGATCTCAATACCTTTGTTCTTGAAGTTTTTTCCAGAAGCCTTCAAGGCTGCAGAAGTTTTGGAAGGCTTGGCAGGAGTATTAGCATGTGCCTTTCCTTTTCCTTTGTGCTCAACCATGTTGACACTGTGCTCCTTAGCAGTGACCTTGTCAGCAGTTCGGTTTCTGGATTCCATTTGAAGCGTCATGATGAGCTCCTCGAGCCCCATCTTCTTCTTCTTGTGCTTCAAGTAGTTCTTGAAATCCGCATAGCTTGGAGGAAGCTTTTCAATGAAGCTGAGAGTTGTGAATGTCTCGCAGATGGACATTCCTTCAGCAGCGATTTCATGGCAAATGAGCTGAAGCGCTTCCACCTGATCCATGATGGGTTTTGAATCCACCATTTTGAAGTCGTGGAATTTTGAGACCACATACTTCTGGCAGCCAGCGTCCTCACCTCTGTACTTCTTGTCCAGTGATCTCCATAGTTCTTTCGCCGTGGGGATCTCACAGTAGACACGGTACAATGGGTCAATGAGACGACCCAAAACGTAACCTTTGCAGATGTAGTCGGAAGGCACCCATATGTCAACAGTTGCGAGACTGTGAACATCATCAATCCCGTAAGGAATAAGAGGCTTGTCCTCCTGGATGAAGTTGTCCAACTTCATCGTTATCAGGAAGAACATCATCTTCTTCTGCCACGTTTTGAAGCCTTTGCCATCAAACTTGTCTGGCATCAGTCCTTGAGTGAACACACTAGGGACAGCCGGAGGAGTTTTAACTGCCACCGGACCACTTGCAATTGCTGAAACTGAACCCGTCTGATAAAGACCAGCACCGAATAGACTCCGGCGAGTGGTTTCATCAGCAGCATTTCCCGCAGGGAGGATAGTGCTTGTTGTTGCTGCAGCGGTTGACGCTGTGATATTTGCAACGGTTGTCACGGTTGCATCAGTGGCTGCAACGTTGAGTGGAGTTGTTGTGACATCAATGAGGGTGTTGTTATCGTTTGTCATTTTTCAGTAGAGAAAACATGAAGACGGATTAGTACTCCAATCAACAAATAACATATTATTTTTAAGCAAAAAATAATAGTCTAAAATCGATTTTCATTTTTGGTGTTTGAACCAAATCATATCGATATAAGTCTTGAGAAAAAATGTTTTGCAAACTCGCTTAAAAGCGTTCGCAGAAATCGTTTTGTATAGACTTAGAATGTTTCACAAACTCGCTTAAGACAGCGGTTATCGAAATGATTCATAACATTTTGATAATGTATCAAAAAACGTTTCGCGATAAAGCTAGAAAGCAATCCGCAAAGCGTTATGAAACAAATAAGAAACGTTTCGCAGAAGGGCTATAAAGCAAATCGCAAACTTGTTTTCAAAAGAACATAGAAACGTTTCGCGGATAAGCATATAACAAATTGCAAACATCGTTTGAATGAAACCATAACAGGTTTGTATGAATCGTATATGAATAAACGTTTTTCGGTAGTGCTGCAGAGCAAAACGCAAACCGTTTATGAGATAAATTACAAACGTTTCGCGGAAGTGCTAGAAAGCAAATCGCAAACACGGTTCCAAAACCCGTTTTTAAAGATCGTTCTTCAATCCGATCAAACGCTTTAGATAGAAAGCGAAATAAGAGTTAAGATTGTAGAAGCCGGATAACCGGACTGAAATAAACGATATAATAAATGCGATATGTTAAGGAAATAAACGATTGTGAAGAGCGAATACAAGAACGATAAGAAATCTTATTCGCTAATGAACATGGAGTCGATATATAATCTCTTTCCTTAACTCTAAATATTCGCTCCGTTAGTGAGACAGAACTGTACGAATAACGAGTCCCATGATACAACCATGGCAGACACATCATGCTTCACTCGTGATGGCCCTATCGAACTATAAACTCTACGAAACACTCTCATATTTAAGACTTACGCTAAAGGAATTTTTGCTGTTGGTTTCGATGTGAAAAAGTTGAGAAATGAATGAAGAGGAGGCGAGTATTTAAAGAAGAGAACCAGATTTGATTTTCAAAACTGTTGCACACGTTTAGCGAAAATATCTCTGAAATCTCGGGAGTGGAGAGTTGAGAAACTTTCTCCGCAAGATCTCTCTTCTGTTGACTCGTTCTGATCCATTTCGAACAGACAAACTTCATGTCGTTTTTAGACAAACTACGTGTCGTTTATTCACGAACGTCATTCTGTTTTTTAGAAATGAAATGGCAAAAATGTAGTGCTTAACTTGGTCCAAAAAAAATATTGTTATTGAGCCGGAGACCCAAGATCCAAACCCACGCCGAACTGGACGGCGCGCGCATGGGGAGACTTCCTCTCTCCATGAGCCGTTTCGTAACTCATAACACATGAGCATATATATATTGCTCATCTCCTCTCTACTTCCCCGATGTGGGATGTTTTTAAATTTCATTCATTTAACCCAACCAGGGTTTTTCCATGTGACCCGTAGGCCCATTTGTATTCACCTTATGCCTTTTATTAATTCAGCCATTAGACTATAATATTAAGCCCAACAGTTGCTTGTGAAACCCTAGACGACTAGCATTGGAACAACCAATATTGGATGACAAAAGCAGAAGAAAGAAACAGAACACCAACGCAAATCCTCTCCTCACATTAGCAAGACATGACCTCTATATTTCTCAAAATACTTCTATTTATACTGTGTCTATATGTGGAGAGATGAGGGCAAGATGAATATAGTTTGAAATGTTTCTGAGATGTAAGAGAAGAGAAGAGGGAAGGAATATTTGTAGTGCGAAAAAAAAGTTAATGGAGTGAGTAAGCTATAGTTTTCGAAAGCTACATTTCAAAAAAGAACAAACACGTTCGTAAGTCTTACTGTCGTTATTGACACTAGAATTCAGCCAAGTCCATGCAGTAGTTGATAAAGTGTATATATATATATATCACAAGCATGAAGCTAATCAGATGTTAATATCTTGATAACCAACTGTTTAGTCGAGTGTACATTTATAGCCCAGATGCTATCTACAAAACTATAGGCAAAGATTTGATAAGTTCATAATCACCTAGACAGAGAGACAAAAGGGAATAGGCATTAAGCTCAGTGTCTGTAATGACTGTTTTGTTCATAGGGCATCAGGTCTGTAAAGACTTAGTAAGGGGAAGTTCACTGCTTAGCAACTGAAGATGAAGATAGGACTTGTCCAAACACAATAACCAAAAGAAATAGACAAACACGATAGTGAAAAGTGTAAAAGACATATAATGATTAAAGAAAGATTTCACGATTCTGGAACCGATACTAAAAAATTGAACTAAGAATAATACAAGTCAAACTATATCATTACCGATTGAGTTGGACCAGGTTTGTCTCATCAGAGAAATAAACTGATCCAAACTGTACTCTCTCAAATTATATACGAACTACAAAATACAAAACTGAATACTAGAATAATACAACTCAAACTCTTATCATTACCGAAGAAGCTTAGCTGATCCGTGATCAAACCGGACTCTCCTCAAAGAAGCCACAAACTCATCATCAAGGTTGGCGAAACCTTCAAAACTGTATCCATATCAACATCACCTAAATCTAAATCAAACATGTCAAATTAATAACCGGTTGCGTTTTAAATGTGAATGTTTACCGGTCATTCCTCAAAAATACGAACGTGTCGATCTCTCCGGTCTAATTACAGTTAATAACGATCGAGTTAAGGACAGACAGATACAAATAAGCCAAAAGTCAGGAACGCGACGCACGCCGTTCATCACATTGACACATTGTCGTCTCGACCGATTCAAACCCAAATTTTCGAAATTAGATAGAAGTTCAAAGTAACACAACAGATCTCTTGATTCTCTTATTGAATCTTAGAAAGGAACATATCTATAATTTAGTTTTTATTCAAAAGACAAACAACGGACACACAATTTCAAAATCTCAAATCATGGAAACCTATAAATATTTAATATTATAATATATCCGATCCATGTCGATTTTTTTTACAAAAATATATAGAACTTAGATCTATAAGGCCTTGAATGACTGCAGGCCGAAGTGATGACTCCTCATCGTTTCAACCACGACAGCCTCGTAGTTCTTTGTCCCAGCACCCCCATTCTTTGCCGCGATGGTCAGACTGTACGTCTTCCCGGAAACCACTTGCTCCTTTCCCTCGACGATCTTCACGAACACAAGATTCCCCGTAATTTGCTTGTTATGCTCATCGACCGCATACTTGGCTACCGCTTGGATGTTGGGATCAGATAAATCCTTGATCGGCTTCCAGCCACCGAGATTACCTTCCACGACGGAGATGAGAGGGAGGAGGATAAGAGAGAGACAGATCAAACACTTCATCTTTTTTTTGTTTTGCTCTTATTGTTTTCTTTGGCTAGTCTTATTGGTGTTGTCGGGTTGGGATCTCTCTTTATAGAGATTCCAGAAATTTAAGGAGAGCCCAATGGTCTATTGTTTTTTAACACTCACAAATGGACACGTGGCTTACAACGTGATAGAGTACGGTGGCTGTACTACACATGTATTTTCTGAAGAGTCATCATTGTTGAGTAATGCAGTGATGAGCACTAAATGAGCCAGATTTGTTGATTTGGTCCAACGTTGACTCGCATCGGCTAAACAGGTATGAGATCCTATGATTTGTTGATTTTGGTCCAACGTTGACTCGCATCGTCTAAACAAAGTACGAGATTCTATGACGTTGTCCCCGGATATTATTTACAAATTGATTTTGATACATATTCTCTTTACAATCAGTTTCATAGCATAACAGAAATTAGAGCTTGAGTATTAGTTTCTACGTATTTATACATTGATATTTGATTTTATTATTAGTGCTATATATTTTAGATATGTTTTCATTTAACTAAGTGTATTCAAAAGATCCGGATCGAACCGGATAATATGATTATTTTTTGTTCAAATATCCAAATCACTTTCAAATACATTCGTTATTTGAATATTTTTAGTTTTTTGTACATCAGAACCAAATTCATACAGACCCGGGAGATCCAACTTGAAACTCACACATAAATTTATATCCAACATGGCCTAATTTCAAAACCAAAAAAAATCTATACCCGAAAAACTCACTCGTACCTAAATGGGTACCCCGAATGTCTATGCCTACCAGATTCCGTAAACAAAAAAATATATATATATATATTTATGTGTTTGGCTAAATTAAGTGAAATAGAAAAAAAATTATTTAGTCATATTTTTACAATATTAATAATAATCAATATATGAATATCAATTTGAATGATAACGGAATATTGAATGATAAAAAGAGGACGACACATATAGAAGCTAATATTCTTCTGTTAATTCCAGGAATATGGTGTTTTACGGATGGATCCTGGAAAGAAAATGAAAGTTTCTCAGGTCAAGGGTGGTACAGCACATTAGAAGGATTTGTGGGACTAATGGGAGTAAGGAATGTCCAGGCTTCACTCACTCCTCTCCATGCAGAGATGGAAGCTTTACTATGGGCTATGGAATGCATAAAAAACTTAAAACAATTTCAGGTTACATTTGCGACGGATTGTTCTCAATTGGTGAAGATGGTTTCAGAACCAGAAGAATGACCATCGTTTGCAAGTTATTTGGAAGATATACACATCCTGAAAGAGAGTTTTACTAGTGCAGAGATTATCTATGTACCAAGAACGCGGAACAAGAAGGCGGATAGCTTAGCCATAAGCGTTAGGAAGGAAACGTCTTTTGTAGTTCACATGGATCAATATCTCCCAGTGTGGTTCACAGAGTCAATATGAGTCTGTAAAGTTGATGACAAAAAAAAAAGAATATCAATTTGTTTAAATAAGTTTTGGAATTGTAATTAATTAATTTAAATTGATTTTAAATGCCGTGGTAAAATTTGTAAATAAAAATAAATACAAAAAGGAAGTACCTAAAAAGAAATTTCAAAACCCAAAAAATCTATACCCGAAAGAAACAACTCGTACTTAAATGGGTACCTGAATGTCTATGCCTAACTGATTCCGTAAACAAATAAAAAAATATTTTAATGTGTTTGGCTAAATTAAATTAAACAGAAATTTTTTTATTTACTAATATTTGTACAATATTAATAATGATCAATATATGAATATCGATTTGTTTAGATAAGTTTGGAATTGTAATTAATTAATTTAAATTGATTTTAAATGTAGTGGTAGAATCTGTAAATAAAAAGAAATATAAAAAGAAATACCTAATTTATTATAAATGCAATGACTAAATGTGTAAATAAAAGAAAATGCATATACTGCTATCCAAGTTTACAAACAATTCTCATTTAATATTTTCATCCACAAACCTCCCTTTTAAACTGCAATTCATGTTTCCAAACAAACCTAATTTGTACTTCAGTTTTAATAATATAGATAATGACATGGTTATGGCTAAATATGACATGTATAATTGCATTTAATTTTTATTTATATTTTTGTTAAACTTTTTAGAATATGGTAGTAAATTATACATCATCATTAATATATTCAAATATGACATTAAATAATATTTTACAATTTTTGAAATATTATTTATTTTTATTTGTTATCACTACAAAATTTTACTGCTAAAATTATTTTCAAATTCTTTAAAATTTTATTTTAAAAATATATAATTTTAATCATAATATTATTCGTTTCCATTATATATGTACACATTTTAAAAATTTTGTTTTTTGTACTTTTTCTTATGAAATTTCAAATTTATTGATTTATCATGCTAAAGAATTATATTTACAAAAGAATCAGACTATATAGATTATACTGGAGTTTATTTATACTTTTTGGTAATTATACATCTTTGTATTAATTTTTTATTAACATTATACGAGTTGATTTAATATGTTTTATCAAAAAGAATAGATAAAAATCTATCTAAAATTATAAGTTTAAATATATACATATCTATTCATAAATATAATTTAAAATAAATAAAAATAATTTATTTTAATTTAATTCTATGCCCAATCAAATAAAAAATTATATTAAAATAATGATAAGAAAATAATAAAATCTGAAATAATAAAATTTATTTTAGATATAATTTAAATTTAATATTTTTATTACTGCACACAGTACAGGAAAACGCCTAGTTTACTTTATAAATCTCGAGAGCATACTTATACAGTCGCATAAGATTTTTAGACCACGATATATAGATAGTATTCGATAGTTGCTAGTCATGAGCTCGAATAAAAATATTCATACTGGAATTGACTGAGGCTCAAATGTATGTTATTACCTCCTGATAATATTTGTAAGCCCAAACCCTTATCCAAAATATTGTCTTTTTTTTTAATTTAATTAATAATTTCTTAAATCGAATGTAAAATAAGTAGAATTAATTTAGATACTTAAGGGAGTAGATTCTGTCATAATTAATTCACAAGTATATGATGACAAAAAAAAACTTAATTGACAAGTAGATTTTAAAATCCAACGCCCAAAAAGAGATACGAATAATGTTTTAATCTCAAATTTTGTTACTGATTTCTAAAAAACCCCCCATAGAATATTCTGCATGCAAATATTAGGCCTGTTCATCGTCAATTTGGGGTTAATAAGTTGACAACTTGTCAATTTGGGGTTAATAAGTTGACAACTTGCTATGCATTATATGTTCTTATATATTAAAACAGAAGTCACAACTTTGATTCATGTGTGATTTTTTTTTAAAATGGACCTAATGGACATATTCCTATAAAGTCATGTTATATTTTATCTCTAATCTTATCATTTAAATTTTAGGCCTACCAAAAAATTTTATTGGGATATCAATAATTGGATTTAAACAATAGATGATCTTTTGAATTTATAGATTGTATAAATTAAATAGATATGATTTAATAGTGTAATACTATACCTCCATATGTTAATTATTTAAATATTTGTCGATGTTAAATTTTAAAATTATGAAGATTTTTTTTAAATAACAGAAATCATATTATCTAACAATGATTATTCTTTACTACATTAAACCAATGAAAACAAATTTTAAAAGTATATTTTAAAAATTAAACAAAAACTAAATGTTTAATTATTTACTCGATAATATAAATCTGTGAAGCGAAAAGTTTAATTTAAAAAAAAAACTTTCTAAATTTGTGAAATGTTAAAATATTTTTGAATATGACAATAAAATAATATTTTACTAATATTTATATATATAGTTACAATTTTAATAATGAAATAATAATCCAAAAATATATATATAGAAGAAGATACAAATACATGTGAAAGTTTGAAACAATCTATTCAATGAAAAAAATATACCGTAAACTTATTGTGTTTTAAAAATTGATAGACATATATGTATATTATAATATATACCAATTTAGAATTGAAAACAAAATGTTTATATAAAAATAAATGAAAACAAAAATCCGCACGGTTGCGCGGATAGAGATCTATTTTGAATTAAAGTAACATATAAATTACAGGCTTAGAGCAAATCCACTTGATCTTTTTTTTAATCATTATTTTATATGAATCTTAGAAAGAAACATATCTATAATTTAGTTTTTATTGAAAAGAAAACAAATAACGGACGCACAATATCAAAATCTCAAGTCATCGAAACCTATATATATTATAAGAGTTATTCTTGGGTTCAACCCCTAGGATGAACCTACCAGCCAATAGAATTTCATTATTTCAAATTCGATATCTTTTAAAAAAAGAAAACAAAATATTATCAATTTATATTATGTTTTAAAAAAAAAAAAAAAAAATAACAGCTACAGAAAAAAGAATTAAAAAAATCTTTTTAACGTCGTCAGCAAAACACTAAACCTTAAATCCTAATCCCTAAACCCTAAATCCTAATCCCTAAACCCTAAATCCTAATCCCTAAACCCTAAACCCTTGGGTAAACCTAAACCCTTGGGTAAACTCTAAACCCTTAGGTAAACCCTAAACTCTTGGATAAATCATAAACTCTAAATAAAAACACTAAACCCTAAAACTCTAAACCCTAAATCCTAAACCCTAAACCCTTGAGTGTTTTAGTGTTTAGTGATTTTGATTTAGAGTTTAAGATTTATCCTAGAGTTTAAAATTTATCCTAGAGTTTAGGGTTTACCCAAGGGTTTAGGGTTTAGGATTTAGGGTTTAGGGTTTAGGGAATAGGATTTAGAGTTTAATGTTTTGCTGACGACGTTAAAAATATTTTTTTTGTAATTACTACTATTTTTTATTTATTTTTTTTACCTTTTAATTTTTAAAAAATAATATAATTTGACAATATTTTGTTTCCTTTTTTAAAAGATATCAAATATTAAATAACACAATTCTATTGGTCGGTGAACTTAGAGGTTCACCCTAGGGGATGAACCCAAAAATAAGTCATATTATAATATCCGCAGGGTCGGCTTAGATAAGAGGCAAGCGGTGCGACCGTCCCGGGCCCAATCCGTTGTTCTCTTATTTTTTAATAGATAGGGATCCGATTTTTTTTTAAAAAAGTACATGTATTTTTATATTATAATAAGAAAATAGACCCAATTTTTTTTTTTACATGAAAGTTTTTTTTTATTTTCAAAGATTTATTTTTAAAATACATCTGGTATTTTGAAAAAAAAAACATATATCTATCAGATTTTTTTTAAAAAAATAATAGTTTACAAATTAAAATTTTTTTTTGCCTTAGTCCCGTAACACAATTGAGCCGGTCTTGAATATCTGATCCATATCGAGCTTTTATTTACAAAAATAAAAAACTTAGATCTATAAGGCCTTGAATGACTCAAGGCTCCTGTAATGATCCCACACCCTTTCCACGACGATGGCCTCGTAGTTCTTTGTGGCGCCACCGCCATCCTTCGCCGCAATGGTCAGATTGTACTTCTTCCCGGAAACCACTTGCTCCTTCTCCTCGACGTTCTTCACGAACACAAGGTTCGCCTTAGATTTCATGTTATGCTCATTAATCGCATAGTTGGCGAGCGCACTACAAGAAAACAGCAAGGATTCTGAGGGAAAAAATCGTCGGAATTTTGTCGGAATATCGTTATTCCGACGACATACCGACGAAACAAGTCGTCGGAAATAATTCCTCGGAATTTCTTCTTTCCTCGGAAATCCCTCGGAATTTTCCGACGGAATTCCGAGGAAACAAACTTCCGAGGAAATTCCGAGGATCACTAGTTTGTCGAAATGTCCTCGGAATATACCGAGGGAGAACTTCGTCGGGATATTTCCTCGGACGTTCATCGATCGATGCGTTTTTGGACATAAATACATCGATCGATAGGAATATACCGACGGACATATTCCTCGGAATATTCCGAGGAAAATGTCCCTCGGCATATTCCGAGGGAAATGTCCCTCGGTATATACCGAGGGAAATGTCCCTCGGTATATACCGAGGGAACAGTTCCTCGGTATATTCCGAGGAACAGTTCCCTCGGTATATTCCGAACGTTTTTTTGTAAACAGATCGATCGATGGATTTTTGTCCAAAAACGCATCGATCGATCGAGTAAAAAATATAATTAATTTCCTCGGAATGTAAAAAATATTAATTTTTTTAAAAAAATAAAATTTCTGAAATTTAAATTCGAAAATATGAAATTAAAATTGAAATCATATTAATTAATATTCAAAGTTTCACAAATAAAAATAAAACATTCCGAGTTTTTGGAAAAAAAAAAATTACGGGTCTGGCACGTCCGGGAACACCTCGTTCGGGTACATCCTCTGCATCATCTCCATCATTTGCTAGTTCAGCCTCCTCTGTGCCTCATAGCCCGCCTGTTGAGGCGTCATCTGTGTCTCCAACAAAGATATATGATCATCTTTGTCCTTCAACTGAGCCGTAAGTACTTCTGGATCAACAAAGGGCGGTGGTGCAGAAGAAGGAGGAACTGACCGGGTGCGACGACCCAAACCGACCAAACGTCCCTTCTTCTTTGGAACCGACTGAATAGAAAATAGCCAAATTTACGAATTTAAACCAAGAAATAAATGAATTGAACTTTTAAAAAAAAAAACTTTCGGATTCAACGATTTCGTTGATTCGAAACCGGGACAAGTTGGTCGAAGCCGTCGAAGCGTCATCCTCGGTTTGAAGCTGAAACACTTCGTCTACCACCTGAGTTTGGACCAGGTCGACCACGTCCCTCACAAGACCGTCATCAATCTGGCCGGTCTTCTTGTTGGTATACGCCCTCCTCATTAGGGCGAGATCATCAACCGGCTCGCCATCATTTTCTTCCACACTACAGGAAATAAGGGTTTTGATGGCACCGCTAAAGCGCTATAAGACGCTACCATAGCGTTGTAGAAAGCGCTCCAATATCGCCCGCGATAATAGGTCTCGTACATTTCATAGCGGATTTTTGTTGTGCTATTGATATTTTATTATTAATAGCGGTTCTTGTTATGCAATTGTAAATTTGTATTATAGCGTCGCCAAAATGATATTATAACTTTTTAACTATAGCATTTTTTAAAATTAAATATAGCGATTTGTAATTACTATTGTCGTCTTCTATCAATAGCAATATTTGAACATTTCATTGCATTTTTTTATATGCAATTGTTTCATTTTGTTTATAACAAATTTTATTTAATATTTTGATTTTTAAAATAATAGAGAATCAAAAAATGTAAAATAAAAATTAATTCTAATTAAAATTCGAAGAAAATTAAAATATTCGAAAATAAAAAATATATTCAATTCTCACAAATTTTCCATGCAAAAAAAATCAATCAGCAACTATAATTCCATCACAATCATCTCTAACACAAAAACTTTCATCATCAGACAATTGCTCTGTATCATCAAATTCCTGTGCGAGTAATGGTGCTCCGACAACGTCTTCCTCTGTCTCGAGTTCATGATATCCTCTCGGTGGTGCTCTCATAACAACATACCAAGGCGATTCTTCATCTTCTCTAGAGTAAAATACCTGTTTTGCTTGTGATGGTAGAATGTATGGATCTTGTAAATATGGCGTTTGGTTGACATGAAGATTGACAAGGGTGAAACCATCTTCTTCCTTAACACCGTAGCCTCTGTTCGCCCAATTACACTTGAATAAAGGAACGCTGAACATGTGGTAATCGAGAAGAATGATCTCTGTTATCACTCCATAATATGTGACCATATCGGCTGTATGTCTTGTATCTCTTGCAGAAGATCTACACATGCTGAAAGCTTCGTAAGTGACTCCACTATTCTGAGTCTTTCGCTTAACGGATTGTATGTGAAATCGGTTCCCGTTAATGACAAAACCTTTATTGGTATGAGCAGTAAACCTTGGTCCAAAGGCCAACCACCTCAGCTTCGTAGAATGCTCCTTTGAGTTAGAAGGTATCTAACAAGGATGTAAAACTGTGTGAGCTATGTGAATAGAAAAGTGAACAGATAGTGAAGTTGTACAAACCTTATTCTTCACCCATTCAGCAAATTGTTGGGTGTGATGCTTCCATAACAAAGTTTCATTTGTTGCTAATCGAACATCATTATCTTGCAGTTCTTGTAAGTGCTTCCTGGTTCTCATAACAAAGTAGAGAGTTATCAGACTGATAAAAAAATCTGAATTTGAGAGGGACAGTAGAACTTACTCAACATAGGGATCCATAATAGCCATATTCATCAAAACATATCGATGTGCTATGTCTCTATCTTTCTCTGAAAGAATAAGCTCTGTTCCCTTTTGCAGTGGTCGACCTTCAAGAACCATTCCATCAGACTGAATATCTTCATTACGGTTAAGTACTTCTTCAACGGGTACAGAATTCTTTAGGAACTCTAAACAAAAGGCTATGCATTCTCCAGCTAAGTACCCCTCAGCCATACATGCTTCTGGCCTAGCAAAATTCTTTACATATGCCTTGAGTGTTTTCATGTATCTACAGCTCAAACAATATAGCAATAGTTACAAACCTCAGTTGATCGGAAAAACAGTTCAGGATATAAACAATTTACATTACGCGAACAAAATGAAAACAAACCTCTCAAACGGATACATCCAACGAAAGTGCACAGGACCTCCCAAACGTGCCTCTCTTGCTAGGTGTAAAGGAAGGTGGAACATGATATCGAAGAGCGATGGAGGAAAGAACCGCTCGAGTTGGCACATTGTCTCCACAAACTCATTTTCCAAAGTTATCAGCTTCTCCGCGTCAATAGCACGCTGACACAATCTGTTGAAGTAGTTACATACTCGAGTTACTGCCACTCTTGGTCCTCTTGGAAAAAAAATCGACTGAAACCTTCGATTTTCGAAAAGGAGGCGTCAGCAAAAG
Organism: Brassica napus; assembly: GCF_020379485.1. Taxonomy (NCBI): domain Eukaryota; kingdom Viridiplantae; phylum Streptophyta; class Magnoliopsida; order Brassicales; family Brassicaceae; genus Brassica; species Brassica napus. The sequence continues at coordinate 17,401,586 of NC_063444.1, read as the reverse complement.
GAACTAAACCTAGATTTGAGTAATCGCAGAAGGAGAATGAACAGATCTCCGATGGAAAGACGGAGATTGAAAGATTAAAAAATCAGATCCTACGGCTTCTATGAAGGCACGTCATCTATCCCCACCATTCCTTCTTATTGGTTTATGTACAATTCTATATTAATTTATTTTTAAATTACGAAAAATGCATGAAAATGATGGGAAATTATGTTATAAACAAAATTTAAATTTTAATAAATTTTATTATTAATTTTTTTTAACAAAAATATTATATGTTTGAAATAAGTATAAAATGATTTCTCTATATGGAGAATAGATGATGATAGGGTTGAATCCTTATGTGTTATATAGGGTTGAATCCCTAAATAAACCCTAAAATCTAAATTTGTTTCATCTAAATTGTATAAATTTGTTACAATAGGGTTGAATCCCTAAATTTGAATCCCTATATGATGATAGGGTATAAATTTGTTACAATAGGGTTGAATCCCTAAATAAACCCTAAAATCTAAATTGTATAAATTTTTATGAACAATTTATTTGTAAAAATTTTAATGGAACACTTAAATTGTATAAATTATTTTGAAACACTTATTTTTTAAAAATTTTAAAGGACCACTTATTTTTATAATTTATATATATGCCAAGCCTACATAATCTTATTAGAAATATGTCTTAACAACCAAACAAAATATGTCTTACAACCAAACAAGCAAAATATGTCTTAAAACAAAACAAGCATACTCCGATCCATAAATATGTCTTTGAGAATACTCGATCGAGTACATTTAAACATACAGAATCTTATCATTTGGCCAAGCCACTGTGCTGCCCACAGCATCTGATATGTCTTCCAGAAAAGAGTTTGGTCTCCATAGAGATGCATCTTCAATCAAGGCCACTTCAACCCAGACCCGACTTGCATTGCCACCTTGAAAAAAACATAAATTAAAGAAACATTATAAATTAGAAGAAATGCACAATAAATTAAAATTCTGAAACTCAAATAATTGAAAAAAAAAGCGGTTGAACTTACCATGCGATCTCACAGAGTGGCAATAGATTGAGCACCCAAGTTATGCTTGTAGATGCCCTTCCCTTTACGGTCGCTCCTGCGGTTGGTGGAGTTGGTGGAAGAAGTTTCTTTCGTCTCTTCCTTATCCCAATGCGCACACAACTCCTTCCAGACCGTGTCGTTCATCGACTTTGTGACCTTTTAATAAAAAAAAAAAATAGTTTAATAAATTAAAAAATAGTTTAATAAATTAAAAATTTTTTAATAAATTAAATCGAACCTTATTGATTTTCCACTTCTTCTTCCACTCGTGGATCTGTTTCCCATAGTTGTCCATAACTTTATGGACGAAGTGGTGATAGATAAAAAGCGTCTCATCGGAATTCCAGTTGAACTCTTGCTGAAAAAAAAAGCACAATTAGTAGAAAATTTATATTAAAGATTAAAAATATAAGTAAAAAATCAGAATACTTACCGCAAACTGAGTGAAAGTCGGATGTCCACTGTCGAAGGCCGAGTACATCATACGGTTGATCCATGCGCTGATCCCGTTCCCGGATCGGTTGAACCTAATAAAAAGAATAAACGGTTAATAATGAATCCAAATTTAAAGAAAAAAAAATGTTTAATTACCATGTTTGACCCCGTCCATGTGGATACGGAGTGAGATACGGAAGATGGTCACGACCGGGCTGTTGAACCAACTCCGCAACACGCATCACTCCCGGAGGACCCGGAGGAACAGGAGCGGATGCAGCAGCGGGAGCGAGAGGAGCAGGAGCGGGAGCGAGAGGAGCAGGAGCGGGTGCAGCAGAGGGAGATGTATAGTTGGAGCTGTGGGACGAAGGGAAATCCTGAAAATAGCTGGAATCCCGAGACTGGCTCCCCGTACCACCACGACCACGACGCTGTCGAGGCCGGGTCTGATCATCATGAGACCTGTAAATTAAAAAAATATATTTAATAAATAGAGAAATATATAAATTAATTTTTTTTTTAAAAAAATCCAAAATAATTTAATCACAAAAAAAGATTTATATATATTAAAAATATTTAATAAATATATATAAAAATAGTTCTAATAAACAAAAAATAGTTTTAATAAATAAAAATAGTTTAATAATTACAAAAAAAAAAAGTTTTAATAATATATATATATATATTAAAAATATTTTTAAATCCCAAATAATAGTTTTTAATCACAAAAAAAGTTTTATAGATATTTAAAATGTTTTGTAAAATCCAAAAAATCGAATTTATATACAAAACAAATTTTGTAAAATCCCAAAAATCGAATTTATATAGAAAAATCGATTTGTAAAATACAAAAATCGATTTTGTATACAAAAATCGATTTTATAAATACAAAAAAAATAAAAAAATAATAAAAAAATTATAAATCAATTCAACAAAACAAATTATTCAACCAAATCATAATTCTAAACCTATTATACAACCAAATCACAATCCTAACAAATCACCCTAACAAAAATCTATCAAAACTACACAAAAATCTAACAAATAGAACCTAAGAGAGTGGGATAGGGTCCTTACATGATTTGTGTAAGAGAAGGGGGAGATCGCCGGAGATATCGTCAGATTTCAGGGGGAAATCGCCGGAGAGAAGAGAGGAGTCGCGCAGAGGAAGAAGAGAGAAATGGGGAAGAAGAAGGGGCTCGTGGTTATAAAACCTAGGGTCCGACGGACATTATCCGTCGGAATTCCGTCGGAATTCTAATTTCAATTTTCGCGAAATATTTGCCCGGTAAAATGAAAATATTCCGAGGAAATTCCGACGAATAGTAAAATATCCGTCCGAATTTCCTCTGAATATTCCGAGGAAATACCGAAGAACTAGTGTTTGGGGTTTCAAAACATCAATTTTTTTGCCGTATTTCATTTCTTATACAATTGTAATGCATACCATTGAGGATTCTTTGTATAGATGAGCATAAACCATGAAATAACAAATTTCAAAACTAATTGAAAGTATTCCCTTTACCGTTCATTAAAAGGTATAAGTGTTTCTCTTATGTTGTGTGATTTCGTTCATACAATCGGAAAAATGTTAATTATACGATAAGGAACAAATATTTGACTTCATAATGAACGTAAGACACTTAATAAGGGTTATATAGGTGTTATTCAAACCGCAAAACGTTGTTTTCGGTTTAAAAACCCTATTTCCTCGGATTATTCTGAGGAAACTCCGAGGAAACCCTCTTCTTCCTCGGAATTTCCTCGGAATTTTCCGAGGAAATTCCGAGGAACTAGTGTTTGGGGTTTCAATACGTTAATTTTTTTTTTTACAAACGGATCGATCGATGTATATATATCCAAAAACGCATCGATCGATCACTAAGATGGACCGGACCGTAAGAATGTGATCGATCGATGAGATTATCCCATCGATCGATCGAGAATCTCAAGTGTTCCTCGGAATGTCCTCGGAAAATCTTGTAAGTTTTTTTATAAACGGATCGATCGATGGATATATGTCCAAAAACGCATCGATCGATCACTAAGATGCACCGGACCGTAAGAATGTGATCGATCGATGAGATTATCCCATCGATCGATCGAGAATCTCAAATGTTCCTCGAAATGTCCTCGGAAAATCTTGTAAGTTTTTTTATAAACGGATCGATCGATGGATATATGTCCAAAAACGCATCGATCGATCACTAAGATGGACCGGACCGTAAGAATGTGATCGATCGATCCGTATTTGTTCAAAAACGCATCGATCGATGCGTGTGCGGGAAAGAGAATTATAAGGCAAAACCCGACCTTTTTTGGATCTAAACCTCAGAACTCTCATCCCCTCCGATTTCCCCTATAATTCGCCCCCCCCCCTTTCTCTCTCTATAATCATCCGATTTGAACAATTTTGGACTCTATTCCCCTTGATTTTTCGAGCTCTACCTGATTCCTACACTCGTTTTCACCCTAAGACAGGTATACTCCGCGAATCTCCACAAACAACGACATGCTACACAAGATCTGGGTTTCTTAATTATGAGTTCGTATTTCTTTTACATGGTTTCTTCGTTTTATTTGGTTGTGTTTTGAGTAGTTTTTAATTCGTATTCAGCTTTGCCTTGCTAGATAAACCAAATAACTAATATCCGAGGAAAGAGGTTATATCAGGTGTTCCTCGGAATTTCCTCGGTATTTCTTAAAAAAAAAAAAAATCAATGGTAGTCTGTTTCCGAGTCATCATCACCAGATGAATCTGAATCTGGATCTTGGTGAAACTCTCCAATCACTGGTTCATCCTCTACGTGAACGACGGCTTCCTCTCCAAAGTCGGTTAAATCGACAACAAGGCCAACTCCAGCTAAATCTTCTGCTGCACTTAAGTTGCCGGATGTGCTTGGTTGTAGTGGGTCTTCCAGCTCAGAACTTCCCTGAACTCGGCCTCTCGGGTTGAGTCTTGTAACAGTAACCCATGGATCATCTCTGTTCCTTACCCGGGGGTACTTGATATAACAAACCTGTAACATTTAGAAAAATTATAAATTAATACACATGAGGATGAATCATTCTGAATAATTAATATTTAATTACCTGATCGGCCTGAGAAGCAAGAATGAAAGGATCATAATATTGCAGCTTTCGCCTCGAATTTACTGATGTAACACCAAATGCATCTGTTCTCACACCTCGATCTGGAGTGTTGTCGTGCCAATCACAATAGAAAACAGTACAGCGCAATCCAACCATGCCCAAATACTTGATTTCCAATATCTCATGTATGTGTCCGTAGTATACATCATCTCCTGATGCAGAACAAACGCCAGCATCATAAGTCGTACTCGAACGTCTCCTCTTCTGAGTTGTGAATGCATATCCTCGAGTGCAAAATCTCGGATATGACTTCACAACAAAGTTTGGTCCAACGACCATCTCACGTATCCAATCGTCAAATGTTTCACCTCTGGCCAAACCAGTAGACACCTTTAATAGCACATATATATATGTTATATCAATAAATGTGAATTAGTATAAATATGTGATAAAATATATTTTAATTTGTTTAAAGCACTCACATAAGTAAACATCCATCCAGTAAATTCTCTCTGCTTCATTTCTTCAAGTTCGTCCTCTGTGGCGTATCTATACTCGAACCGCTTTTCTGCCATGAAAATCCTGTATATGATGACAATAATGTAATTAATTAAGATTTAAATTTCAACTTGTTAAAATAAAAATTTGTAAGCTCATTTATTTACCTCTCATATTGTAGAACGTCTTCGCAGTTGGTGAGCAAATATGTTTGCAAATGACTGCGCTCCTGCTCAGTAAGTCGACGGTCCTTTGGTTTTCCGCTAAGTCGTCCAACGTCTGTGAAAATGTCTGGAACCGTAACATGATATGTTGCCTGTTCGCCTCTATCATCATGCTGAGCAGATCTTCTGTTTTTGGTCTGAACTTCTGCTGGAAAGTAGTACTCGGCAAAGTTTGAAGTTTCTTCATTGATCATCTGTGCGACTATAGAATCTTCCACCCTACTTAAATTTTTCACCATCTTCTTCAAATGGAACATATACCGCTCATACAGATACATCCATCTATACTGCACAGGACCACCAAGTTCCAATTCTCTTCCCAGGTGAATAACAAGATGCTCCATAACATCAAAAAAATGAGGGAGGAAATATCTTCTCAAGGTTGCACTGAATCACGGCTTTGTTAGTCTTCAAATTTTCAATATCTACAAGAGTCACTGATCTCGTGCATAAATCGCGGAAGAAACCACTTATCCCTGCAATTGCTTCATGAACATTTCATGGTAATAGTTCCTTGAAGGCAAACGGAAGGAGGCGTTGCATCATTACATGGCAATCGTGGCTTTTCAAGCCAGTAAACTTTCCTTCCTTTCTGTCGATACAGTTACGCAAATTAGATGCGTAATCGTCTGAAAATTCCACATCGTTTGAAACCCAATCAAAGAACGTATCTTTTTCCTCTGCATCAAGTCGGTATATGGGAAAAGGAGCCCTACCATTCTCATCAACATGAAATTCTGAACGAGCACATATATCGATTAAATCCAGTCTTGACTTCAAATTATCCTTTGTTTTACCTTGAACATTAAGGATCGTGTTCATGAGATTGTCAAAAACGTTCTTCTCAATATGCATGACATCTAAATTATGCCTTAGCAGATGATCCTCCCAGTATGGCAGATCCCAGAAAATACTTTTTTTGTGCCAGTTATGTAGGTCTCCAACAGCATCTACCGGAAAACGCTCATGTCCACCGACGTCTGGCGTCCTTTCTGCACCAAAATCTCTTAGTTGTGTCTTCAAATCTTTCCCACAAATTTTTGGAGGTGGACTGTCAAACACCCTCTTGTTCTTCGTAAACAAATTCCTACTCCTACGATATGGATGATCAGGTGGTAGGAATCTCCTGTGACAGTCAAACCAACACGTTTTCCTTCCGTGTTTTAGTTGGAAAGCATCAGTGTTATCTTGACAATATGGACATGATAGCCTTCCATGCGTTGTCCATCCAGATAACATACCATATGCTGGAAAATCACTTATTGTCCACATTAGTACTGCCCGCATTTGAAAGTTTTCTTTACACGAAACATCGTATGTTTCAGCACCTTGAGCCCATAGTTGTTGCAACTCATATATTAGTGGCTGAAGAAACACATCAAGTGATCTCTTAGGATGCTCTGGTCCGGGAACGAGAATCGAGAGAAACAAAAACTCTTGTCGCAAGCACAAGTTTGGGGGTAGGTTGTATGGTGTAAGAATGACTGGCCATAGAGAATACTGTCTTCCACTCTTGCCAAACGGGCTGAAACCATCAGTACATGCACCAAGGTAGACATTTTTTCTCTCATACGCAAAGTCGGGATACTTTGATTGGAAATGCTTCCACGCTTTTGCATCTGAAGGATGTCTGATCTCACCATCTGTTGAGTGCTCCGCATGCCATCTCATTGGTTGCGTTGTGCGTTCAGACAGATACAACCTCTGCAACCTTTCCGTCAAAGGCAAATACCACATCCTTTTATATGGCACTGGAACTCTTCCACTCGTATCTTTATAACGAGGCTTTCCACAAAATTTACATGTAACCCGCTGTTCATCCGCCCTCCAATAAATCATGCAGTTGTCGCTGCATACATCTATTACCTGATACGATAAACCAAGACTAGCTACGAGTTTCTGAACCTCGTAGTATGAACCAGGAGCTACATTATCCTCGGGTAGAATACCTTTTACAAAATCAGCAATCGCATCCACACAATCTTCAGCCAAATTATAATCTGTTTTACCAATCTTGTAGCAGATGATAAAGCTGAATGACCATCTCTGCAACCTTCGTACAATGGTTGCTTTCCAGCATCCAACATATCATAAAATCTCCTAGCTTCTGCATTGGGTAAATCTTCCCCTCTAAAATGATCATTTACCATCTGCTCAGTACCTACACCATAATCTACATCCTTTCTAATTGGTTCTTCTAATCTAACCGCTGGCTGAGGTTCGCTAGTACTACCATGTTCATAATCAGTTTCCCCATGATGATACCAAATTTTGTAACTTCGTGTAAACCCACTCAAATATAGATGAGTCCAAACATCCCACTCTTTAATAACCTTTCTATTTTTACAATTAGAGCAATGACATCTTAACATACCTGTTTTTTCTTCCGGTTGTCGGTGAACTAACCCCATGAATTCGGTTATACCTCGTTGGTATTCTTCCGTAAGCAATCTCGTGTTCGGATCCAAATGAGGTCGATCGATCCAAGAACGAAAATAATTTGAAGAAGACATATTTTTTATGAATCAAATTCGTGTGTAAATAGAGTAAGAGGGAGGATGAAGATATGGAGTGAATGAAGAGGAAGAGGAGTGCTTGTATTTATAGTTTAAATCCTGCCGACAGACCGAGGAAATTCCGACGGAATTCCGACGGAAAAGGCTAGTTTGTCGGAATTTCCTCGGAATTTTGTAAAATCCCCCAACGGCTCTCCAACGGCTATAATATTTCCTCAAAATTCATCGGTTTTTTCCGAAGAACCCATTTTTCCTCGGAATTTCCTCGGAATATTCCGACGGATTGATATTTCCTCGGAATTCCGTCGGTATATTCCGAGGAAATTCCGAGGAAACCCAATTTTGTGTTTCCTCGGGATATTCCGAGGATTTCATTTTCCGTCAGAATGTCCGTCAGAATATCGCTGTTTTCTTGTTGTGGCGATTAATGAATGTTCAGATCAGATAAATCAATCTGCTTCCAGCCACCAAGATTACTTTCCACGACGGAGATGAGAGAGAGGAGGATAAGAGAGAGACAGATCAAACACTTCATCATTTTTTGTTTTTGTTCTTATCGTTTTCTTTCGCTAGTCTTAACGTTGTCGTCGGGTTGGAGTCTATTTATATAAATTTAAGAAGAGTCCAATGGTCTATTGGCTTTTAACACCGAAAAATGGATTCATCCACGTGGCGTAAGGCATGTAACGTGATAGAGTACGGTGGCCCGTGGCTGTACTACACATGTACTGTCCAAAGAGTCATCATTGTAAAGGAATGCAGTGGGCACTAAATGGGCCCAGATTTGTTGATTTGGGCTAACGTGGAATCGCGTCGCCTAAACGATATGAGATCCTACTGCGTCGGGAGTAGCCAGACCTAGGGCATGACAGGTTTCTTTTCTACCAACCACAAACCTAGTTTTTGCGGTTTGTAGTGGTTGTTAACGTTTTACAATAATTACTCAAACCGCTCTAAACCGCTTCAAACCGTTCTAAACCTTTTAAATTTAAAAGTTGGTTTCATCTAGCGTTTGCAGTTACGGGAGGGTAAAAAAAAATTTCATTTTTTTAAAAACAATATACATATAAATACAAAAATAAAAATAAAAATAAAAATTGAAATAATAAAAATACTAAAATGTATCTATCATATTTTAATTTATATTATAATTTTTTTAAATAAAATTATTTTCTATTTCTATTAGTTTTAAAAAATTTAAAATACAATTTTTATATTTATTATAATATTATAATGTTTAATACTTTTATAATTATATAAAATGTAAATATTATTTATTTATTATTTAACTGTTGTCGTATTTAGTGGCTAACCAGTCATAAGTATCCCGCAAACGCACCAGTTTCTTGTTTGATAAGCTTGACTTGCAAGTTTAATTTTCTTATTGAGTTATGATTATCTAAAAGAATTAGGAAATATGGATTGTGATAATACTATTAGAATTAGGAGTTATCTAGTTATATATATATGGAGATGCATTTTGTGTTGCATAACATAAGATAAGACTTGTGATTGAATAAGAGAACGACTTCTTATTACTTATGATTCTATATTTGGTATCAGAGCCACACAAACTACAAAATTAAAACGATGGGAGATGAGACAGAAGATATTAATGCGATGAAGATCAAAGAAACCGGCCCCTCCTCCATAAAATTTCCAATGCTAAACTCCTCAAACTATGCGGTGTGGGCTATGCGTATGAAGATAGCACTCAAGGTCAACAAAGCGTGGGAGGCTATAGACCCCGGAAGTAAAGCTGAAGAAAAGAATGATATGGCTATTGCCTTGCTATTTCATTCTATACCCGAGGCCTTAACACTACAAGTTGGTGACCTAGATAAAGCTAAAACAATTTGGAATGCGATTAAAACCCGACATGTTGGAGCTGAGAGAGTTAGAGAAGCAAGACTACAAACCCTAATGGCAGAGTTTGATAGACTTAAGATGAAATAAGAAGATACAATCGATGTAATCGTTGGAAAGCTATCAGAGATTTCTTCGAAGTCAGCCTCGCTAGGGGAGATCATTGAAGAACCCAAAATTGTGAAGAAATTTCTTAAAAGCTTACCGAGAAGAAGATATATCCACATTGTTGCATCTTTGGAACAAGTTCTCGATCTCAACACCACAAGTTTTGAAGATATTGTTGAGAGATTGAAAGCATATGAAGAACGAATAGGAGAAGAAGAGGAGGAGCTACAATGATGTGATATTGGGCTCATATATGAAGCTATGGACATGGAAGACATTCAAAAATTGACCCAAGATGTTAGCTAACATGGCCACCCCATTTTTATCAAGTTACAAGTCCAAGAAGATTCAAAATCAAATGGTTTCTTTGCTGTCCAAAGAGAGTGACGAAAATTAGGTGGTTAATTGCATGGAAAGCTTCTCTCTCCTACATGCAAGGAATGCTTGTTTCAAGAACACTCTCTCTCCTCCATGCACTAGTTTTATCATTTCCAATGTAATAAATATCTAGCTTTGTGAACAAGTTTACTCTCTTATAAATAAGTTGTAATCTCCATTGAAATAAAATAAACTTTGAGTGATTATTTTTGGAACCTTGAGAATGATTCTCACTTTTCTTTCAATGGTGTGTAATATCCATTGATATTTTCGATCCGTCTTGGTTCGTCATATCCAAGGGATAAAACCGATTCGTCCTGGTGCGTCATATCCAGGGAATCATCCTCATTGTCGTCTAGGTGCGTCATATCCTAGGGCATTGAGTTGGAATATCGATGGCCTTTCGCATCCTTCGTGTGACCATTCACTCCACATCCCTTGTCTTTGAAGCTTTACGGTTTCATAGCAGCAAGGCTTATCCCCTTTACCAACTTAGAGTGCCGACTCCTCGGGAGGTTTTCATTATGTGGTATCAGAGTAACTCTGGAAGGGAAGTTTATGTTTTCTCTAAAGTTTTCGATTTGATATGTTCATCTTCTTGTTCAGTTTTGATCGAGCTATGTTTCTGTTGTTGAAAACTGATAAATCTGAGTGTTTTGATCACGAATTTGTTTCTGTTCTTTCATATTCACTTTGATTTCGTGTTGATCTGTGTTCTATGACAAAACTCTGATAAAATAGGGTTTCTTGATCTGATTTCTGTGTTTAGACTCTTCACATCCTTGATCAGAAAGTTTTTAATTTGCTGTGATATGTTTCTGTTGTTAAACTGAGTTGATCTGTTTCTGTTGTTGTGAATCTGTTCTATTCTGAATTTTTACAACTCAAAGCCTGAAACTGAACCTGATTTTGTGATCTCTCTCTCCCTCTCTTCTCACAAGTCTGATCTGTTTAAATCTGTTCCGTATTGCTCAAGTTTTGATTTGTACTTGTCTTTGGTTGAGTTCGAAATTGATCAGAGGAATTTAGGTTTGATCTTATTGAATCTGATTTCGAATCTGCTTGTGTTTGGGTTTATTATTTTCGTTTTGGTCTGTTAAGAGTAAGAATAATCAGGCTGGGATCGAAATTAATCAGAGTTGTTTAAGGTTTTAAGTTTCGATTTGAATCTGTTTTTTTGTTTTGCAAATTGATTATTTTTGTTTTCTCTGTAGAACTTGTTACTGCTGCGTGTTGTTTTCGGTCTCAGGTACCATGGCAGGAGATCAAAAAGGAGAACTCAGCAAGAAAGATAAGTTTTTTCTTGAAGAATTCACGGTCATTCTGGATAAAGTCTGCAAAGATCAAATGAGAAAATTCAGACAAGACATACAGCAGCAAAGGAAAAGCAGATCATCCAGAGATGAGTACAAGAAAAAGGAGTTTGATCAGATGGACAGAAACCAGAAGCATGCTGGATTGAAATTTCAAATCCCTTCTTTCCTTGGGGAGGCTGATCCTACTGCATATGTGGAATGGGAAGAGAAGATGGAGTTGATTTTCAAATGTCAAAGCTATTCTGAAGTAAAGAAGATTCAAATAGCCACTGCTGAGTTTTATGGTTATGCTTCAAGCTGGTGGAATCAATTGGTGTCGTCTAGGAGACACTATGGAATAGAACCAGTTGCAACCTGGCTTAAATTGAGGGCTTTGATGCATCATAAGTATGTTCCCAGACAGTACCACAAGGAAGTCCTTCAAAAGCAGTTTGAGGCAAGGCTATGTTCTTCAATCTTGGATCGGAAACAACAAGGAAGCATGAGATCAACTCCAACCAGTGTCATTAGTTTATCTAGCAAAACAACAAACCGGGTCAGTAAGGAGGACATCAAGGAGCTGTCTCAGTTGATTAAGTACGTGGGGAAACCACTCAAGAGAACCAATACAACACGACCATTCATTGAAGCACAACTGCAAGAACCAGTTACTACTGTCTCAGAACTCCAAGTTGAAGAACCGGTATCAGATGAACATATTCAAGAAGATCAAGCCAAAGAATCATCACCTACCATTCAGAAAGAAGAGCAACCAGTTCAGGACGTGATGGTTCCTATCATTCAGGATGTGAAAGAAGAGGAGGCTGAGGCCCTCATGGAACCACAATCAGACCGTGGACTGAATCAACTGATTGTCTTTGATCTGTCTGATTTCCAAAAGACATTCTTGAGTACTTTTCTGATCAGTCCCTTTGTTTGGAACAAGACCAGAGCAGTGGAGCTTTTAAGACACAAATTGGGGATGAAGCAATTTGTATTTGAGCCTGGAGGAGAGTTGTGTAATCTCAGGAACAAGAACAAACTGATTGAGAAAAAATCAGCTACATCAACAATTGATTTTGTTGACTTCTCATCGTCTGAAGATAAGGTGTTGCACGTCTCATCTCAGCAAGACTTTCACTACAAAACCAATTGTAGAATGTTTACCACTCAGTCCTTGATCCAACAAACCAGACCACGCAGTAAATGGCCTCCTGATCATCAAGATATTGCCAATTTTGCAAAACACATCGATTTGGATCAATTCCGAGAGATGCTTATATCTGATTGGGTTGGAAGGTTACAGACCTACTTGTGGAGACCTGGAGCATATGTAAGCATATTTATCTTCCTTGAAGAGCACTCTGCCCGTGCTAGAATCATCTTGGGTTATAAGGAGTTGGAAGCTGGTCAAAACGCCTTGCTTCTCGACCATGTCAAGATATGGAAGCCACCAGATATGCAGCAGCTTCAGAACCATTACAAAGATTATCAAACCATGAGTGGAGGTTGAGGATTCACTGGAAAAAATGGTGAAGTAATTACTGGATCAGAAGAAGAACTCATTGTTTCTTCTCAAATCAAGGAGAAACCACCAGATCAACTTAGCTTACAACAAACTCCAAAGCAACCAACCCGAGGTCAGACTATTTTGAGGTCTACACTTTTTGAAAAGAAGGGTTCTAATGACCAGAGTATCAATGATGAGTCCTTGGCTAAGTTGGAGAAGCAACAAGCAAACCTTGAAAACTGTCTAGCTGCCAGCTTTGACATAGGAGCAGTCCAAGGATCATATCTCAATAACCAAAGGGAAGAAAGCAACAAACTAAACTTCCATGGAAACTTAACTCATCAGGGGCTCACGGTGAATTGGAATCATGTCCAAAGCTTCTCAGGGGAAAGAGTTATGGGTTCTACAAGTCGGGTGAACCTGTGTTTGTTAGAAAAATTCAAACAAAGCAAACACAGGTTCACCCGACTTGTAGAACCCATAACTATTTCCCCTGAGAAGCTTTGGACATGATTCCAATTCGCCGTGAGCCCCTTATGAGTTAAGTTTCCGTGGAAGTCGAGTTTGTTGCTTTCTTCCCTTTGGTTGTTGAGATATGATCCTTGGACTGCTCCTATGTCAAAGCTGGCGGCTAGACAGTTTTCAAGGTTTGCTTGTTGCTTCTCCAACTTAGCCAGGGACTCATCATTGATACTCTGATCATTAGAACCCTTCTTTTCGAAAAGTGTAGACCTCAAAATAGTCTGACCTCGGGTTGGTTGCTTTGGAGTTTGTTATAAGCTAAGTTGATCTGGTGGTTTCTCCTTGATTTGAGAAGAAACCATGAGTTCTTCTTCTGATCCAGTAATTACTTCACCATTTTCTCCAGTGAATCCTCCATCTCCACTCATGGTTTGATAATCTTTGTAATGGTGCTGAAGCTGCTGCATATCTGGTGGCTTCCATATCTTGACATGGTCGAGAAGCAAGGCGTTTTGACCTGCTTCCAACTCCTTATAACCCAAGATGATTCTAGCACGGGCAAAGTGCTCTTCAAGGAAGATAAATATGCTGACATATTCTCCAGGTCTCCACAAGTAGGTCTGTAACCTTCCAACCCAATCAGATATAAGTATCTCACGGAATTGATCCAAATCGATGTGTTTTGCAAAATTGGCAATATCTTGATGATCAGGAGGCCATTTACTGCGTGGTCTGGTTTGTTGGATCAAGGACTGAGTGGTAAACATTCTACAATTGGTTTTGTAGTGAAAGTCTTGCTGAGATGAGACGTGCAACACCTTATCTTCAGACGATGAGAAGTCAACAAAATCAATTGTTGATGTAGCTGATTTTTTCTCAATCAGTTTGTTCTTGTTCCTGAGATTACACAACTCTCCTCCAGGCTCAAATACAAATTGCTTCATCCCCAATTCGTGTCTTGAAAGCTCCACTGCTCTGGTCTTGTTCCAAACAAAGGGACTGATCAGAAAAGTACTCAAGAATGTCTTTTGGAAATCAGACAGATCAAAGACAATCAGTTGATTCAGTCCACGGTCTGATTGTGGTTCCATGGGGGCCTCAGCCTCATCTTCTTTCACATCCTGAATGATAGTAACCATCACGTCCTGAACTGGTTGCTCTTCTTTCTGAATGGTAGGTGATGATTCTTTGGCTTGATCTTCTTGAATATGTTCATTTGATACCGGCTCTTCAACTTGGAGTTCTGAGACAGTAGTAACTGGTTCTTGATGTTGTGCTTCAATGAATGGTCGTGTTGTATTGGTTCTCTTGAGTGGTTTCCCCACGTCCTTAATCAACTGAGAAAGCTCCTTGATGTCCTCCTTACTGACCCGGCTTGTTGTTTTTCTAGATAAACTAATGACACTGGTTGGAGTTGATCTCATGCTTCCTTGTTGTTTCCGATCCAAGATTGAAGAACATAGCCTTGCCTCAGACTGCTTTCGAAGGACTCCCTTGTGGTACTGTCTGGGAACATACTTATGACGCATCAAAGCCCTTAACTTAAGCCATGTTGCAACTGGTTCTTTTCCAATGTCTCCTAGACGACACCAATTGATTCCACCAGCTTGAAGCATAACCATAAAACTCAGCAGTGGCTATTTGAATCTTCTTTACTTCAGAATAGCTTTGACATTTGAAAATCAACTCCACCTCTCCTTTGGATTTAACCCCTTTACTTGAGTGTGAAAGGGTCAGTTTGGATGGCAAAAATAAGGCAGAGATAGTGAAACAACTCCACGAGCAGGCTAGGCTCAACATTGAAGAGAAAACTAAGCAGTATGTCAAGCATGCCAACAAAGGAAGGAATGAGATGGTCTTTAAAGAGGGTGACCAAGTCTGGGTTCATCTAAGAAAAGAGAGGTTTCCTAATGAGAGGAAGTCCAAGCTTATGCCGAGAATTGATGAACCTTTTGAGATCACAAAGAAGATCAGCAACAATGCCTACAAGATTGATCTCCAAGGTAAGTATGATGTGAGTAATAGCTTCAATGTTACTGACTTGATCCCTTTTATTGCAGATGAACCTGATTTGAGGTCAAATCCTTTTCAAGAGGGAGGGGATGATATGATCATGGACCAGCCAGCTGATGGAGATAGAGATGGAGAGCTTAGAGATGAACTAGCTGAAGAAGATGTCTTAACTATTCCTGAAGGTCCCATAACTCGAGCCAGAACCAGGAAACTCAAAGAAGCTATTGGAGGATTAATCAGGAAGTCTTTGGAGCAAGAAGAATGTCTTGGAGGAAGCTTGATACATCAAGACACACTCATTATCATTCAAGCCATCTTACCATCAAGCTGAGTATCATCTAGGCTAGCAAGCTATGTGTGCTCTTTTCCTGTCATTGTTTTTGTCCCACTGGGTTTTGCAATGATAGGTTTTTAACGAGGCCATAGTCTTGCTAACACATCACCTAGTTGATACTCTCGGACCAAACCACATGAAGAACCTTATGTTATCTTTTATTTCTAAGTACTTATGTCTTTTATTTTCAAAAAAAAAACTCTATCTAAGTTATGTCTTTGTTTCTACATTATTAAAGGAGTGTGTTCCTTTAGTTTTGAAATGCTTGGAGCCTGTTCCAAGCCTTTCACTATATATATGTGTGTGACGGCAACCCTAGCAATCTATCAAGTCTTCTTTCACTTAAAACCTTTGTGTTTTCTTCTCCCTTTGCTTTCACGAGTTAAGAGAGCGTCAGGTGTGTAATCTCTAGTCTGTTGGTGTGTAATATCCAACACCCAAGGGCTTTAGAAAGGTGTGTCATATCCGATCTAAGCCTAGGAGTATCAAGAAGCCTTTCCGCAGCCTCTTGTGTCACCATACGATCCACAGCCTTGATAAACTTGAGTTTTTGATTCGTTTATGCAATGATCTATCCAAAACCATCCAGAGAAGAGTCCTAGGATCTCATTACTTATCCCTTACCAATTTCAGAGTGTATTCCTTGGGAGGTTTTTTTATCATTTGGTATCAGAGCAACACTCTGAGTTTGGTATTCACTTCTGTTATCCACCATTCTCATCTATTCATCTTCTACAAACAAAGAAAAAAAAGAGTTTTATTATTTATGTTTTTCAAATCTGCTGGATCATTTGGAAGTGTGTGTTCAAGTTTTTCTTTCTTTGGAGAGCAAGATTTGAGGACAAATCTTTTTGAAGAGGAGGAGTATGCTGTGATATTGGGCTCATATATGAAGCTATGGACATGGAAGACATTCAGAAATTGACCCAAGATGTTAGTTAACATGTCCAACCCATTTTTATCAAGTTACAAGCCCAAGAAGATTCAAAATCAAATGGTTTCTTTGCTGTCCAAAGAGAGTGACGAAAATTAGGTGGTTAATTGCATGAAAAGCTTCTCTCTCCTACATGCAAGGAATGCTTGTTTCAAAAACACTCTCTCTCCTCCATGCACTAGTTTTATGATTTCCAATGTAATAAATATATAGCTTTGTGAACAAGTTTACTCTCTTATAAATAAGTTGTAATCTCCATTGAAATAAAATAAGCTTTGAGTGATTATTTTTGGAACCTTGAGAGTGATTCTCACTTTTCTTTCAATGGTGTGTAATATCCATTGATATTTTTGATCCGTCTTGGTGAGTCATATCCAAGGGATCAAACCGATTCGTCCTGGTGCGTCATATCCAGGGAATCATCCTCATTGTCGTCTAGGTGCGTCATATCCTAGGTCATTGAGTTGGAATATCGATGGCCTTCCGCATCCTTCGTGTGACCATTCACTCCACATCCCTTGTCTTTGAAGCTTTACGGTTTCATAGCAGCAAGGCTTATCCCCTTTACCAACTTAGAGTGTCGACTCCTCGGGAGGTTTTCATCATACAAGATGATAAAACCAAATTGTTGTACTCCAATACGGAGTCACAACAAGATCAATATGGAGGACGCGGAGGTCGAGGACGTGGAGGTCGATATAACTCGCGGAGAGGCTGAGGTCGTGGTAGATATAGCAATTTCAACAACAACGTGACGCTTATCGACAAGGAACTCAATGGGACGCTTCACACATTGCGTGCTTCAAGTGCGATAAGCTTGGACACTACGCAAATGATGTCCGGACAAATTACTTAAGCTTCAAGAAACTATTGAGAAGAAAGGTGATGATACTCAAGAGGCCGATGAGCTAATAGTGCATGAGGTAGTCTACCTCAATGAACAAAAGGTCAACCTGAGCATCTACGATTCTGGTCATGATAACAAGAACTTGTGGTATCTTGATAATGGAGCAAGCAACCATATGAGTGGAAATCGTATGTTCTTTCATACAATGGACGAGAAAATTACAGGCAAAGTGCGGTTTGGGGATGATTCACGTGTTGATATCAAAGGAAAGGGCTCCATTCGATTTGTCTTCTCGGGAGGTGCTAAAAAAGTTCTAAACGACGTATATTATATTCCAGCTTTGAAGAGCAATATTGTGAGTCTGGGACAAGCCACAGAAGTTGGCTGCGAGGTACGAATGAAAGGTAACACGCTAATGCTATTCGATCGCTGTGGACATCTCATGATCGAGAGCATACGATCAAGAAATCGGCTTTATAAAGTCACCTTGCAGACGGATAATATTCAATACTTGCAAATAGCGTCAACTGAATCATCGACATGGCACGCCCGACTCGGTCACGTCAATGTTGAGACGATGAAACTGATGATAAATAAAGATCTTGTCACCGGCATTCCAAACATCACAGTCGGAAAAGAAACATGTGCGTCTTGCTTACTTGGAAAACAAGCTAGACAACCATACCCACAGACAACTCAATATCGAGCAAGCCATCCATTGAACTCATCCATGGAGACCTATGTGAACCCATTACTCCTGCTACCCCAGGACATAAACGATACATTTTTGTTCTTATTGATGATTTTTCTCGCTATATGTGGACCGTTTTGTTGAAAAATAAGAGTGAAGCTTTTGAAAGCTTCAAGCGTTTTAAGGTGATGGTCGAACAGGAGACAAAGGCTACAATCCAGACGTTGAGAACATACAGAGGCGGTGAGTTCATATCTCATGAGTTTGAAACCTATTGTGATCGACATGGTATCAGGAGACATCTTACAACACCATACTCTCCTCAACATAACGGAGTTGTCGAGAGACGGAATTGTATGCTATTAGAGATGACCAGAAGCATATTAAAACACATGAGTGTTCCAAAATTCTTGTGGGGAGAGGCAGTACGAGATGCTACCTATTTGATCAATCGACTTGCGACAAGATCGCTAAAGGGAAATACACCATATGAAGCTCTTCGGGACAAGAAGCCAAATCTCGATCACCTATGAGTATTTGGGTGTGTGTGCTATGCTACAAGTGATACAACAGGAAGGAAGAAGCTTGATGATCAATCTAGACGTCTAGTGCATCTCGGGACAGAGACATGGTCTAAAGCCTATCGCCTTTTAGACCCATCGAAGAGAAAGATTGTCGTAAACCGCAATGTAGTTTTCAAGGAAGACCAAAGTTGGAATTGGAAAGCAGAGGAGGCGAGAGAAGATGATAACTCCGGTACCTTTGAGTTTGAACTGAAGACACTCGATGACAATAGAGAAACTCATGAGACAAGAGCAGTAGGAGACAATGAAAGTATTATTCCAACTAGTGAAATAGAAGAAGAAGAAGAAGATGATGATGCTGATACTGATCAACCTCAGGTACAACCAAGACGATCAACAAGAGTAAGCAATAAACCTTTGTACTTAGAAGATTACGTCCTCTTAGCCGATGAAGAATGTGAACGCCTTCTCATGGTCATCAACGATGAGCCATGGGATTTTACAGAGGCAAGGAAGCTACAGGTCTGGATCGATGCGTGTTTAGACAAGATAAGTTCAATTGAGAAGAACAATACATGGATCCTAGTTGATTTACCTAAAGGAGTGAAGCCGATCGGATTGAAGTGGGTATTCAAAATAAAATGTAATGCCGACGGAAGTATCATCAAATACAAAGCGCGGTTAGTAGCTAAAGGTTACGTTCAGAAACATGGGATCGACTATGACGAAGTCTTCGCTCCAGTTGCTCGAGACAATTCGTCTAGTTATCTCGTTGGCCGCTTCATCTGGTTGGAAGATACATCACCTCGACGTGAAAACCACATTCTTGCATGGTGAACTAAAGGAAGAAGTATTCATTGCACAGCCTGAGGCCTTTGTGATCGCATGACCAGAAGGGAAAGTTTATCAGTTAAGAAAAGCTTTGTATGGTTTGAAGCAAGCGCCTCGAGCATGGAATGCTAAGCTAAACAAGATTCTTGTTGGGTTGAACTTTCATCGTGGTAGTATATGTCGATGACTTGCTCATCAGGTGTCTTCGTTGACTTTAAGAGAAGTATGGCAATTGTGTTTGAGATGAGTGACCTTGGAAGATTGACATATTACTTGGGCATTGAAGTACATCAGTTCGACAGAGGTATTACATTGAAACAAAGCCGATATGCGATGAAGCTCCTTGAGGAAGGCGGTATGGGCACGTGCAACTTAACTCATGTTCCTATGGACTTCAACATAAAGCTGTCCAAGTCACCTGCAGAAAGAGGTGTTGATGAAACATAGTACAAAAGGAACATAGGTTGCATGCAGTACTTATTGCACACTAGTCCGGACCTGTCTTTTAGCGTGGGACTACTAAGCCGATACATGCAGGAACCAAAGGAATCATATGGTGAAGCATTAAAGCAAGTACTGAGATACGTACGAGGAAGTGTCTCTTTAGGTGTTTTGTATTCAAGGCAGTCAAAGTTAGAAGTGGTCGGATTCAGTGATAGCTCTCATAACGTCGATGAAGATGATGGTAAGAGCACTACAGGTCACATATTCTATCTCGATGACAGTCCAATAATGTGGTGTTCACAGAAGCAAGAGATTGT
Source organism: Brassica napus (assembly GCF_020379485.1). Taxonomy (NCBI): domain Eukaryota; kingdom Viridiplantae; phylum Streptophyta; class Magnoliopsida; order Brassicales; family Brassicaceae; genus Brassica; species Brassica napus. Next base: position 17,381,209 of record NC_063444.1, on the reverse strand, counting down.
TGCTCTATCATCATGTGAGGCAGAATTCATGGCTGCTACAGAGGCAGCAAAGCAAGCGATATGGTTGCAAGAATTACTTGGTGAGGTCATAGGAAAGATTTGCGAGAAAGTGAAGATAATGGTGGATAACAAATCTGCAATTGCTCGACGAAAAATCATGTTTTTCACGGCCGAAGTAAACATATACACTGAAGGTTCCACTTTATACGCGAATGTGTTGAGAAAGAGCGAACTGAAGTGGAACATGTGCCAGGAAGTGAGCAGCGAGCAGACATACTAACCAAGTCATTGGGAAGAACCAAGTTTGTCGAGATGAGGAATTTGATCGGGGTCAAGAACGTGGATGAAGGCGAATTCAAGCTTACGGGGAAAATTGTTGGATAAGCTTGACTTGCAAGTTTCCTTTTCTTATTGAGTTATAATTATCTAAAAGAATTAGGAAATATGGATTGTGATAATACTATTAGAATTAGGAGTTATCTAGTTCTATATATATGGAGATGCATATTGTGTTGCATAACATATGATTTGTGATTTGTGATTTGTGATTTGAGAACTTTGTGATTGAATAATAGAAGGACTTCTTATTACTTGTGATTCTATATTTCTAACTGCAGTACAAATTTCTTTAACCCGTTTAAAATCACAACCACCCGCATCCGCAAACTCCCACAACCGCAATCGCAACCGCTGCGGTTACATGAGAACCTTATACAGTCACATAAGATTTTTGGACCAAGGTTAAAGTATTGATAGTTGGTGTTGAGCTCGAGCCAACTTACTTGAAGAAAATCTACAATCACATAAGACTCTAATGGAATAGATTGACGCTCAAATACTACTAAGTTGAAAGCCCAATTACTAGGACTGGACTCTCGAATCCCGCCGCAACATTCTCGGCTCTTCCTCTGTCCACCATCTCTGCAAGAGCATTTTCATCCTTGGATTCATTTTTTTTTTTTTTTTGCCCTCGGATAGAGTTTCATGTTACACTTGTTGAATCATGTTGCAAAGGCAAAGCGTATCTATGCTATTGAAGGTGGTTTCTTTTCGTATCACCAAATGTTTACTAATGCAGGTTAATACTCAAGCTTCATCAAACATTTTGGATTGCAGTGATCGCAACAACTCTAAATACTATGTGGTTGTTGTTTAGGTGCTCCTAATGGTTCCTAGCATATATTCTCACATTTAATTCGTTTTTTAACTGTATTCATCTGACCACCTACTATTTTTTTATTTATTTTTCCTATGGCAGTACTCTGCTAGATTTAACGTCCATGATGCAGCGAAGAACTTTCTTTATCCTCTAAACGAGGGCAAGATCCCAAAGAAACGATTTAATCGTTAGTGACTCTTTTTTATATAATGGTGATATTGAAGGTTATACCTTGCTTCCCTTTGTTGACAGGCTTTCTCTAATCTTTGTGTAGTAAGACTTGCTCCTGAGGAGACGTCGATTAAACTTTTATTTCCGTTGTAGAATCAAATCTGTCTGAAGCTGACCGACTTTGCCATGCTCTGGTGATTATCTCTTGGTACTTGCTCATTGCTGCTACACTGTTAATTATATATTAGACATGTGTAAGATATGAGGATTAGCATGATAATAACCTCTGCCCACTTGTGTTTTCTTCTCCTAGACAAACAGTTTTGTGTTGTCTTCTGTGTTCATAAATAGTTACAGAGAGTTTTCCCTTTACCACACATGTTCTTGCCAAGCGTTTCCCAGACATGCCTGTCCTAATTGTCACAGAGGCCCCGAAGGTCTGACAGCTAGTTTTTTTTTTGGGTTGTTTCTTTAAGTCTGTAATGGAGGTGTGGTACATTTTAACACTGTTTGCATTTGATACGGGCCCAAAATTAGTTAAAGTTTTTTCTTGCGAGCCAGCTTCTGTTTGTACCACTCATTTTCTTTAGTATTTTTGCCGTTATGAAAAACTAGAACCACTTTTTTTACGGTCCGATGCCTTCTTTGAACTGCTAATACTAGCGTTAGACCATGATTAACCCGGGTTCTTAGGGTGGGGTTCTTAGTTTTGGTTAAGAATCATTTCTTAACTTTTAACTAAGAAAAGCTAAGAACCGGTTCTTAAATATATAAAAACCAGTTCTTAACCGAAAAGTGTAAAAAAAAAAAAAAAAAAAAAAAAAGCGTCGAATCACGAGTTAAGAACCCAAAATTAAGAGCTCTGGTTGATCATGATCACTTAAATGGCGTTATTTTTGTTGAGTGTGCAGAAATAATCTTAGTAGGCTCATACCCTACTGCATTGATGTGTATTCCTCCTTCTCTTATGCAGAAGTGGCCCACTTCAGACAAAACACTATTCATCCTACTGTATCTGTGACACATCAAAATCATCTTTTAAGTATTAGTGAGTTTTCCCTTTTGAGTATTCAGTTCTGTTGCTTGTGTTCTCATGATAAAAAAAGACCATTGGATTCCAGTTCGGTCTGTGCAGAACAAAATGTTATTTGGAAAGTAAACATAGAGTTGGAAGTTCCTTTCGTGGAGATATGTATGAAATGCTTCATGTTTAGACTTTTTTCTAGGCATTTTGGATTGATTTTGATGTGAAAATTAAATATGGTTTACTATGTTGACATTTGAGCAGCACTGATGAGTTGGATGGGTTTTGGGAAACTTTTAGGTGATACTGGATGAGGCCATAACCAAACTTAGACCGGCCTTCTTCTGGTTGGGCAGTGGAGAGATTGATCTGAAGCTCGGCGTCAGGACATCTGAATTCATTGATTTTGTGAAACCATTCATAGTTGGAGTCTGTTTTAACAATATTATTCCCGTCTTCCATCCTAATTTAACCAGAAGTATACGGTCGGTACTATATACCATTAGCTAAGTTTTGAGCTGCAGTGAGGGTTTTGTACCTCTCACCGACATTGATTGGTATTCTCTGTAATGATGATGTTGGTTACGTACTGCTAAAGCTACTTAGAGCTAAAATGGTGGTGAAGAGTTCTAAAGTAAGCTCATTCCACATGAAATACAGTATATTATAAGCAGAAGAATGTTCGTTACGTACTACTAAAGCTACTTCCACATGAAATACAGTATATTTATAAGGGAGAGGTGCAGCTTGTTTGTTTTATAGAACGAAGGAAGCGAGAATAAAAGAAGTTGGTAATGAATATAGTTCAAGAATGTCATGGTGAATGCATATGCATGTAACAGTCTCGTGATCATATGATGTATAGAGAGAGGTACAGTGAGCCTTCTCGTTGTGAATGGGAGGCTTGCGATGAGGCTGAGGATAATCCATGACTACTACTTCTCCCCCCGTCTCTACTCCACCCAAAGCCCTCTTCCTCCCTCCACCATTGACAACGTCTTGTACTGAAGAAGCAACCTTTTGGATCTTGTGATGATGCTTGTGAAATCCTAGACGACGAGCATTAGCACATCCAACATTGGATGCCAAAAGCAGAAGAATGAAACAGAATACCAACCCAAATCCACTCCTCACAGACCAAGACATGACTCTCTTTTTCTTCTTTTTCCTTAAATACTTATATAATGTGGCAAGACGAATATATTTTCAAATGTAAGTGTAAGAGAAGAGAAGAGAAGAGGGAAGGAGTATTTGTAGTGAGAAGAAAGTTAATGTAGAGAGTAAAGAGAGAAAGACAAGCACTGAATGCAGGTGGGGGGGTCCTTCATTACCATAACATGCTCTTGTTCCTCTCTTGTTCTTTTACCTTCTCTCTCTCTTGTCCATTTTTTCAAACATATTCACATTCATTTCTGCATTACATATACGTATCTATTGATGTATAGTGGTGTGTCTTGATCGGCCAAACTTTTTGTCTACTTAAGTCTTCGTGTGGGGTCAATCTCTCATTTTCCATTAGCAAACCTTATACTTACCCTCGTAACCCATCTTTATTGTACAATTTCACGGCAGTTTATTCAGATATATTTAGCATATAACACAATAGTTTGACGTAACATTCGCAAGTCATACTCAGATGACATTCATCTTCTTATCAAGACACTACTAGACATGTTACATACGTTAACATGATAACATCCCCATCTATTCAGTTTACAGACACTGGCTATGAACCTTTTCGTTCAACTTTCACTTAAATATTCAAAGTACCTATCTTTTCCTAAGGACACAACCGCGTGTCTCACGTTTCACGTGACTGGTTAGGAGGCCTTCTCGCCTTGAATGAGATAATATCTTTACGGATCACTCATAAATACATAAATCGAGCAAGCTTTAACGATTGACAAATAAACATGAAGAAGCAAAAATCAACATGGACAGAGTGGAGAGTTAGTAGAACAAGGCAACATGGTCCGACCGTCTCTTCCTCTCTCCGTCAACGACAATGTGGGACCTTTTGTACCATAACCGGCCATTGCTGTTCTATTTAGTTAAGACTCTTTTGCCTCTGTAACTACTGTGGCACATCAGGGCATCATGTTATGTCGGCTTATTGAGTGAAAGTCAAATAAAAAACACAATCAAGTCGTGACAAAGTAGGTTTTGAGATTATATATACTACATTATTTTTATGTTCTCTGTACACATTAACGGCCATCTTAAAGTTCTTAGAGAAAGTAGTACATAGATAACTAATAATAAGATATGAAATACTCAGGCGAAATAGGTAAAATAGAAACGAAATATCCAGCAAGAGATCTCTATGGAGATCCAAATGTGTTCTCTCCGCTGTAAGTGACATAGAGAAAGCCATCGTCATCCTTTTTCTCTTCGTACACAGCAGACATTAGTGCACCTGCCAAAGTAGATGTCTCAGAATGATTTTAATAAGTCTTGAAATACAGTAGGTGTTATCTGTGTTACCAGTTGGAGGAAGAACATTGTCCACAAAGATAAAGATAGCCTTTTCAGCACTCAGTTTGATTCTTTTGCGAATGACATACACGAATTGCCCCACTGTCAGATCAGCTGGGACTAGGTATCTGCATCCAGGATAAAAAAGCTTAGTTGTCAATCACAGGCCAGGTCCGAGGGAGATGTACATTGATTACAGTAATCAAGATGCTTACTTTTTCTTGTCGATGGTTGGTATATCACTCTTCTCCCCCTTCTCAACAATCACCTGGATCCCACACAAATACAAAAAGTGTGACAATCATCACTCAAGTGGGGCTTTTAAGTAACCATATAAAATCAATAATCACTTCCCAATATGAACTATGCAAATCAACCCATTCAGTCGTAAGTGTTACCAAGCAGTACTTGTTAAAACCAAGTTTTCGAAAGCTACATTTCAAAAAAGAACAAACAAGTTCGAAATCTTACCGTCGTTATTGACAGTAGAATTCAAAAAACTCCATAAAGCAGTTGATACAATGCCAAAAAAAAATATATATACATATATATATATATATAGCACAAGCATGAGGCTAATCAGATGTTGATTACTTGATAACCAACTGTTAATTGGGAGGAGTATATTTAAAGCCAGATGGTTATCTACAAAACTATAGGCAAAGATATGATAAGTTCATAATCACCTAGACAGAGAGACAAAAAGGGAAAACTATAATATAGGCAGATAGATGCTGGGCCATGAAACATAACAAGAGCTTAAACACAAAGGGATCGTCCAAACATGGAAAAGGAAGACAATATGCTAATCACAAATGAGTTTAGGTAATGTAAAACACTGAGCACTAACCGGAATCCTATCTGGATATTTCTCTCTAATCCGAGCAGCCTCTGCACTTCTTTTCTCTGAAAATAGAATCATCATTAGATCCAAAAGTGAGTAAGTTTACTTGAGAATCAAACACAAACGGTAGGATCCAAACCTAGGTCATGCTCTTCCTTGAATGTGCTCTTTGCCATTCCTTATAAGCCTACATGTACAATAACAACCCCCCAATCAGACAACCATCAAAAACAGAATCAAACCGAGAAGTCATTTAATCTGTCGATCATGTCTTAAATCCCAAAAAACTTCAGAAACCCCCTTTTTTCTCACAAGACATAGTAGAGACTCTCCTTAAAGCCTAAATCGATTGATCAACATAAACTTAATCTAAAACGAAGTACAAGATCGCAATAAGGTAAAAGAACTCCATGATCGAACCTGTTGCAAGACAAAAGACGAAGCCTTTTCTGCGATCAAACACACTTTTCCTAGAGCTCAACGCTATCGTTTGAAGATAACAAACAGCGACACAATTAACAAACCGAATATCCAAGAAAAACGAAAATCAAGCAACCTACTAAAATTCTGCTAACCATTTAAAAAATTACGCGATAAGGATAAAAGATTGTATACAGATGGAGCGGGATAATATCTGAACTCCTCAGCTGACGTGGCACGCTTAGAATAGTATCTGACGGTACGTGTTTATTAATATCTTGGAGAGAAAATCTTAACCGTTCATTCTAATGACGGTGTACGAGGGAAATACTGCACCTTAACACTACCTCGTAAAAAGGATACTCGGATATGCCGGGATCACGTTTCTGACGTATTTTACCCCTAACAACTTTGGGTTTGGTCAAGAAGCACGCAAGGGTGGTAACCAAGGGGAATGAGCATGCCGGGTTTATTTGTTTTGGGCCCATTATGGGCCTTAGAAATAAATATTGAAGGCCCATTAAAGTTTCATATACAAGTGCAAATAGAACACTACTACAAACCTGAAACTTCGCCGGAGAAAGTGTAGTAGAGAGGGGTGGGGGGGGGGGGATGGGGATAATAAAGAGCTGCTTCGTGTTCACGATGGGAACGGCTTATGGTGTATACGTTGCGCAGAATTACAACGTTCCCGATGTAAAGAAGCTGACGAACACTGTTCTCGTCATCGTCGAGCACATCGAAAAGAATTATCGGAAACCCAAGAAGGACGATGTTGTTTGATTTATTGGTCGAGGTTTTGCCGATCTCAGTCTGTTTCTTTTTGTATTATTTCATAAAATTATTAACCCGTTTTGATCGGGATTTTACTTTATAATTTAGGGCTGGTTATTTGGTTTTGATTTGAAAATCGAAGAGTATATGGATTCGTGATTTTGTATACAGAAGAGAGAATTGGGGTTTTTACGCAGATCAATTGGGTTTTTCTATGTGCTGCTGAATTTGTCTATGTACTCTTGCAATTTTTCTTTGATTATCATATCCTTTGAATTTGATAATAGAATTTTCTCATTCAAGTTCTCTGTTTATGTTTCTTGAAATGGAACTATCTTTGAAGTAATATGGTCAGTGCAAATCCTAGATCAGCCAATAATTAGATCATTCAGGGAGTTGTGCTTTATGCTTCTTTTCAACGGTTTCTCTAAGCATTATCTGTCCTGTCACTGCCTTGCTTGAAGTTGTTTGCATTTGTAGAGACAAGCCTAGCGTGGACGTCTCTAGTGGCCAAATATAGACTTGAATCCTTAAGCTTTCTTCATCGGTGATTGATTCCTTTAAAGACTTATGTTTCTTATCTTGCTTCTGAGGCAAGTATTCAGTTACCAGTTACCACTTATATTCTGGACTTTCTGACTGCATCCTCATTTTTCCAACATTTTAAATTTCACTATTGGCTGAATGCTTCTTCTTTGAGGAAGAAACAATTCAGATGGCAGAAATGTATCAACCAATGCATATATACAAATGTACCTCTTGTTCTCAAAACATCTATCGGATGGTTCCATTTGCTTTGTCATCCAATTAGTGACTACTTTATATTATTCACTCCTCTTTATTACTATTTTCATGCGAGGTTGCCATGTACATTATATTTGTAAGGATTGACGCTATTGAGCGTTTTTCTTCAATTTTCTTTATTTTAGACATGGGTATGAAATGTGTGTTAGAGTTGGGTTGAATGAGATATACGTTCAAGTGAATGGCATACCGTTCTCGAGTAAGGATGACCTACCCATTCTTGAGACAAATGTTACATTTTAGTATCAGAGTAAAATGTGTACCTATAACTCAAATTCGATTGACATGTATCCATTCAACATAAAATTAAACCAGCCTGCACCTGCATCCACATTTCAAGTATTTTCAAACCGTTCGGCTCCTATCCACCGGGTGTAACAAGACGGATTCCGAATTTGGAAGATTTTGACTCAAATTCCCAATTTATATTGACCGTGACTAAATCAACTTTAACTTCTATAATTCTGATTAAGCTCCCAATTTATATTCCCAACGGCACTACCTCCAAAATTTATAGACTCTCATCCCCTTTTAAACCAACTTAGTAAACGTTTTTTTTTTTAATTTTATGAAGTTAAGTTTTTACCTTGTTTTTAAAAAGAATCGTTCATAAGATGCCATGCCAGAACATTAGCTACACGTTACACATAGCATGCAGCCGCGGAGAATTGTTTTTCTTCGCCACTTGTCACTCCCTTCAAACACCTAAGAGCTTCTCTCTCACAGCACACACATACAATCACATGCGTGCATGCATTATTACACGTGATCGCCATGCAAATCTCCTTTATAGCCTATAAATTAACTCATCCGCTTCACTCTTTACTCAAACCAAAACTCATCAATACAAACAAGATTAAAAACATACACGAATGGCGAACAAGCTCTTCCTCGTCTCGGCAACTCTCGCCTTCTTCTTCCTTCTCACCAATGCCTCCATCTACCGGACGGTCGTCGAGTTCGACGAAGATGATGCCACAAACTCAGCCGGCCCATTTAGGATTCCAAAATGTAGGAAGGAGTTTCAGCAAGCACAACACCTAAGAGCTTGCCAGCAGTGGCTCCACAAGCAAGCAATGCAGTCTGGCGGTGGTCCTAGCTGGACCCTCGACGGTGAGTTTGACTTTGAAGACGACATGGAGAACCCGCAGGGTCCACAGCAGAGACCGCCTCTACTCCAGCAGTGCTGTAACGAGCTCCACCAGGAAGAGCCCCTTTGCGTTTGCCCAACCTTGAAAGGAGCATCCAAAGCGGTTAAACAACAAATTCAACAACAGGGACAACAGCAAGGAAAGCAGCAAATGGTGAGCCGTATCTACCAGACCGCTACGCACTTACCTAAAGTTTGCAACATCCCGCAAGTTAGCGTTTGTCCCTTCCAGAAGACCATGCCTGGGCCCTCCTACTAGATTCCAAACGAAACCCTCGAGTGTATGAATGTGGTTGTCGATATATGTCAACACCACACCTCATCGCGTGTTTCATAATAATATGTAAGGTTTTATCTAGGATGTTTGAGGCTAATGTAAAATTAGCACTACTCCATAATAAAAGAGAGGCTCTTAATGTTTAATTTACTCGATCAATCATCTTAGTTAACTCGTACATGGGCTTTTAACGGCAAGCGAAACACCGTTCAAACTGCTCTGTGACTGTTCTCTATCAATCACATATAGATTTTAAGTTGCTTTTATTTTCCCCCATAGGCATCGGTGTAGAGAAACAACTGGCGTGTCTCCATATTGACGACTACAAATTTGCAACTAGTTCTAGCTTGTTTTCAACTATTGGAAGATCATTTTACATGAACTCAACGTGTTAATTAGCTCTTTGTTATCCACAAGAAATAACACACATGCATGATCAAGAGGAAGAGACATGGAAAAAGTAAAATTTACATTAACAACGGTTTCTTTTTCTCCTCTCTTCTTCCTTATCTTCATCTATTGTCTATGCTCTCGAGCAACTAGCCTACACCTCTCTCCCTTTTCCCAAGCAACCAATTTTTCTGCATGTCACCAACTAATACATCGCTATATAGAGCTACATAACACCCAACTAAGTTTCTCTCTACGCATCCACAACAACCACATCAGCCACGCGCCATTCTCAAGAAATTATATTTCTTTCTTTCGCTAGAGCTATATATAGCAGACAAATCCCTTTGTCTGAGATGCAAATGGTTACACACAGCTAAAGGAATAATTGGGTGTGAATTTGACATTTCACCAAAAGGTTACCATTTGAATTAAAAAATAGTTGCGAGTTGCAAATAATTCAACCAACTCTGTTGAAAGAAAAAAAAGACTGAATTTGTTAAGATTGATGTTTTTGTTTTGATGTTTTTGTTATAAATGGTAACCTTTTTGGAGCTACCTTATCCACTATTTGGTATGAAATGAATGGGAGAAGGCATGGTGAAACGCCAAAGGCCACATCCGTATTGGTCGCTCGCATCGACAAGCTGGTTAGGAATCGAATAACCAGTTTGAGAATGTTGGATGCTCGAAAGTATAACAAGGCCATGGAAACTTGGTTCTCCTACAGATGATTCTTTGTTTTCTGTCTCTGTTTTCCTTTTTTCAAAACATTCAGTTAATGTAACAGTCTGTACAAAAAAATTTTTGAATAAATTTAACATTATTTCAAAAAAGAAAAGGTAACTTTTTTGGAGAAATGCCTCGATTGATGTTTTTGTTTTGTTGAAGTTTGAGTAATGAAATTGAGTGTTGCTGATTTGTTTAGTCTCTCATTTTTTCCATTTATTGGTACGGTTTTATTTTATTTTATTTTATTTTTATTTTTATTTTTTTTGATTCATTCAAAAAAACCTGTATACATCAAGTGCATCATTTGTTTCTATAAAGAAAACTCAAGATCAACTACCCTCCCCTTCTTACATATTAGCTTCCTTTTTACATTCTAGTAAGAAACCAAAATTGCATCAGTTGCTCCATACCCTTCACCTCATCCATTCTCATCAAAGAGATCTTGTTTCTAATTCCTTTCTCAACCTGTATTTTGATAATTTGAAGAGGCAACAGCTTCTCTCCATGCCTTAGCTTGTTACGCTCTCTCCACACAGCATATAGCACCACCTGGAATGCATATCTTATACAAAATCTACTCATCTTTCCCTTTTCTCATCCGATATAATCACCAGTATCTCAGACCAATCTTTAGTATAAGCAGATCCCAGAATACCTTTAGCAACATATTCCCATAACTGAGAAGCATACGGTTTTAGCTCTAGCTTTGTTGAACTTGTATATTGCACGGTTCAACAAAGTAGTGTTGAACTTGTATATCGAGTGTTGTTAAAACACTACTCGTGCATAAAGGGAATGGGCTTTAAAAAAAAACAGTTGCGAACATATCCAAATTAAAGTCCATAAAATAAAATGACATAATCCTCAAAGCAACGACATAACTGGGGTCCACCACGGGAGACAGATTATTTCAAACGCGAACGAGTTTTTTCACATCAAACGGAAGGGATGAGGAGGCGAATGACACCATCCTTGATGATAGTTTTGATCGGACGGCTAGGAACGTCAACAGGAGCAGAAAGCATAGCCACGTCACCAGAGTAGAAGCGACCGTCGGAGTCATGGCTAACGGCAGGAGCTTGACCAGTCACCTTGACTCTCCCGCTCGAAACGGAGACGTTGAAGTTGTCTTTGGGAACACCTGGCATGTCTAAACGCACGTATAGGCTGCCGCTCTCGAGCTGCTTTGACTCATAAGCCATAGTCGTTCCTTGACGCACATTCGGGTGAGGAATCAACAACGGACCCGTTAAATCCGGGTCTGCTCTTCCACACATAGGAATTACCACAATGACAAATTAATAAACCAAACATAGTACTGAATCATAATATGATTAATTTATATAGTAGTATTAATTAAAAATTAACACGTACGATAAGGATCCCTGTTATAGGGAAGCCTCTGAGGACATCGACAGAGATCTGCGACCACACATATATAGAGGAGAGTACGGTAAAAACATTTACAAAGTGTAAGAAAAAGTTCAAAAGAAAATAAAATAAAATTACCATCTCCTCTGAAACGTATGCCACCGAGAAACGCTGACCAAAAAAACAACGTAACTCAGTTTATTTTTAATTGTAAGATATAAATAAAGTAAAATTTTGAATGATTCGGTATATATAATAAACTAAAATAGATAATTAATGGGTTACAGTTGCAGGAAGAGCGTTGAGGATGGAGGATGTTAGTCTTGGAGAGATGAAGCCTGAGAACACCGTCGGTCATGTGGTAGGTGAAGCCGGAGATCTCGCAGCATCCGCATACGAGTCCGGTGATGATGAGGTAGTTCCGGTGAGAGAAGTCGTGTGTATGGACCTTGGGTGCGTGGGCGCTGACACTCACAAGGGTCTTGGAGGGTTCAAGAGTAACACTAACGCCATCTTCTGGAACGCCGGGAAAATCCATTCTCACGAACATGATATCGTTCTCAAGCATCTTGTACTCCTGAAACCCTTTTGGCCCATTCATGAGAAACTCGTTGTTGATTGCGTAAAACCCTTCTGCTATCAATCAAACACGGAAAAGAAATATCAGTGAAAAAAATCTCAGTAAACGAGAAAACTGCATAAGTTTGAGCTTCTTATTGGTTTTAGAAGAAGTTTACCGGGAGACTGAGGGACGGCAGGAAGAGGAACGGCGGCCATGATTCAACAGATGGAGGTTTTTAGCAACTGGATATTGGGGTTGCTTCTCCTTTATAAATCTCTCTCTCTCTCACACGCTGATCTTTATGGGAGACAAGGCGACGAGGAGGGAAGGAAGATATTGTCAGGTGAAAACGACAAAAACTGCTAGGGAAGGGGGCACGCGTCCACTTCTTATTTGTGAAACAATGCTCCTTGCGTTTATTAACCAAACTCATTACTATACACGTACGGTTAATTATGTCTATATGATTATATCATAACGATTAATAATTTGAATAATAACAAAAAAATTAAACTTGACATTAAGGGATGGGACCAATGTTTTTTTTTGGGTCAAATGGGACCAATGTTTAAGACCGGCATGAACCCTAAAGACCCAAATGGGTCTCTTAATGATCTTTTAGTAATTAATAATGGTTAAGAACTTTTAGTCAAGAGACCCCTATTTTTAGAGCTCCAATGATAGGTTTCTTAATTTGGGATTCTTAAAAATAAAAAATTTATTTAAATAAAAATTTATAAAGATAAAAATTTATAAAGATAAAAATTATTTATTAAATAGAACATATTAAAAGAAAACGTTTTAAACATAGATTTAAAAAAACATTACAAAAAAGATTAGTAAAATAAACGAGAATAATTTGAAAGAAGCATCCGAACTCAGTTGTTGTCTTGATATTGTCCGAATTTACGCCATAAATGTTCAACCAAATCAGCTTTCAGTTGTTGATGCATTTGTCTATCATGAATTCTAGTTCGAACGCCCATCATATTGGCGATATTTGTTGGGATATCTGTAGAATACGTGAGATCCACTTGTGAACCTCTGGTGCCTTCTCCTTGTTGGAACTCTGAAACATCATATTGAGTGTATCCATCTCGTTCGTCTTCTACTATCATGTTATGGAGTATGATACATGCTCTCATAATCTTTCCAATTTTGACTTTATCCCAAAAAAGTGCTGGATTTTTAACGATGGCAAAGCGAGCTTGCAAGACTCCAAAAGCACGCTCCACATCTTTTCAGACCGCTTCTTGATGTTGAGCAAATAAAACCGCTTTCGGCCCTTGTGGTATTGGAATAGATTGGATAAAAATTGTCCATTTCGGATAAATACCGTCGGTGAGATAGTAAGTCAAATGATACTCTCTTCCATTGACAGAGAAAGTGACTTGCGGAGCTTGACCTTTTATTATGTCATCGAAAACATGAGAGCGATCAAGAACATTGATATCATTTAAGGTACCTGGAGGTCCAAAAAACGCATGTCATATCCATAGATCATAGAAAGCAACCGCTTCTAAAACGATTGTTAGTTTTCCCGAACCACGTGAATATTGACCTTTCCAAGCGGTGAGATAATTCTTCCACTACCAATGCATACAGTCGATATTTCCTATCATCACGGGAAATCCATGATGTTCACCAATATCAAGCAGACGTCGAAGATCAGTCGGTGTTGGTCTTCTTAGGTACTCCTCGCCGAATAAATTTATTATTCCTTCCACAAAATATTCCAGACATGACCGAGTAGTAGTTGCACCGAGTCGGAGATATTCGTCAAAAGTATCAGCCGCACTACCATATGCCATGAGACGAATGGTTGTTGTACACTTTTGAAGTGGAGAGAGACTAAGCCTTCCAAGACAATCTTTCTTTTGGCGAAAGAAATCAACTTCATTGGAGAGTCGATGAACAATACGCATGAACAATGGTTTGTTCATTCTAAATCGTCGACGGAAGAGATTATCAGGGTAAGTTGGAGTTTCACTAAAATAATCGTTCCATAAACGTACATCGCCTTCTTCTCGATTTCTTTCGATATAAATTCATTTTTTTCTTTCGTCTTGATCACCGGAAGCAATGGCAAAATTCTCGAAAGCTTGATCAAAATGTTCATCAAAATATTGATCAAAACTTGCATCAGCTACTCCCTCAAAAGTGTTATGAGAGGAAGATGCCATATATGTGAAAAAAAAATTGATTACTTTGTGATGATTAAGAAGAGAATGGATAATGAGATTGGGAATAGACAAAGGAAAGAACGGAGAATTTGTGAATAAAATTTATGATGGAAATGAAGAATTTTAAAATCTTTATATCAAACAAGAACAAGGAGATAAAAGAGAGAAGATGATTTTGTTGATAAAAATGTATATAGACCAAGGAGAGAAGATGATATTGTAATGTTTGCACAATACCAAACTTATATAGATCAAGGAGAGAAAGAGATAAAGGAGAGAAGATGAGATTGTAAAGTTTGCAGAACACCAAATTTATATAGAACACGAGAAGAGAGAAGATGAGATTGTGAATAAAATCTTTGTGCAATACAACATTTATATACAACTTCACAGCTTGTCAAGTTTTACACAATAAGACACAAGTACACAAAATTCCCGTGACAATAAGACACAAGTAGTCAATGGATCACACAGCTTCCCCGTGACAATAAGACACAAAAAGACACAACTACACAGCTTCCCCGTGACACAAACAGCCTCCACAAACAGTGTGTCTGTGACACAAGCTTCAGAGGAGAAGCAGCTTCTCCACCCTGACAATAAGACACAAGAAGATACAAACAAGTGATCAGAGTTATGTCCATGACACAAGACGACACAAACAAGTGATCAAAGTTACCTGATTGCAGATGAGAGCAAGTCCGTGACAGTAGCTTCAGACGAGAGCACACTTCAATAATTTTTAAGCTAACAGAATGAACAACAAACGCATCCTTAATCAATAACGATAACAAGAACATGAAACACAAACATAGGCATTTCCATAATCAATAACCATTACAAGAACAAGAAACAGAAACACAAACACAGATTTAAACAACAAAGAGTTTAAACAGAAACACAAACACAAATATTTAAACATTTAACCTAATTAGACTTAGACAACATCAACTTAAAAGCATCAAAGCTTAAGACAACAAGTCAGAAATAAGCTTCTTCTTCAGCGCTTCTTCATACTCATGCAACACTTCTGGTTTTGTAATAAGACTATCCAACAGCTTCATCTTCGACAGCCTCTCCTTCATGGCCATATCCTCCTTCTTGATGCTCCACATGCTCTGAAACTCAGACGCCGACTTCGCCTCTGCCTTAGTCTTTTGCTTACCATGCCCCTTAGATGCCTTAACACCCAGGGGCCGAGTGGCTGCTTGATCAGCTCCACCAGTATTGTTGTCAGACGCGTGAGAGGTTGAAGAATTTGCACCCTCATCAAGCTTCCTCCTTTTTGCACTTCCATCGGCTTTACAAGTATTAAGCTCGCACCACTTCTGATCATTTCGAAGTTCCTTCCAAGCATGTTCAAGGTTAATTTTTTTTTTGGTTGTTGAAGAAAATCTCATGAGCTAGCTTAAGAATATCATTCTCATTTTGACCACTGCTTCTCTCTCTACTTGCAGCTTCATATGCCCCGCAAAACTTGTTGACTAGATCGTTAATCTTGTGCCAACGCTGCTTGCAGTGGGACGCCTCCCTTACTTCACAGCCTTACACCTTAGGACTTGCAGCGAAGTATGCTGCAATCCTTTTCCAGAAAGCTCCGGATTTTTGCTCATTCGATACATCTGGATCTTTGGTTGTATTTAGCCAGGAGCTAATGAGCACAACATCATCTACCGGCGTCTAGTGCCTCCTTTTTCGACGCTCTGCAGGAGTGCCTTCCACAAAGTTGGAATCTTCCATCGGTTGCGAGTAAAAAAGAGGGATTTGAGATGAAGATAGTTCGAGACTATCTTCAGATAAACCAAAGACAATGTTTTGTTGACTGTTTAGAAGTTCAACAAACTTTTGCCTCAGCGTATTTGGAAGAGAATCCATATCCGAGATGATTTAAAGAAGAGATGAAGCTAATAACTTTGTTTTAGATAGATAGAAGAGAAGAAGAAACACTTTATAGAAGAGAGAAAGCAAAGGCATTGTGTTTAATAGATCGGCCCAACCATAAACGAGTTGACATATATCTAACACACATTCATAACACTTCAAATCTATTTCTATCTAACCATCAGATGATATTTATTAGCAACCATAAGCTAACCATTTATTACAAACTAATCAATTTAGAACAGATACACAATCAATTCATGTGAACAGATACACGAACTAATCAACCTCTATGTGAACCATTTCTCAAAAACAACCAACGAAAATATTCACAGCTATTTTATCACACTTTCAATCAATTTAAAAGAGCAAAGAAATATGCATTTACCTCTGTTGCAATTGTAGTTCTCTGGTCTGGCGAACCTTCATGTGTCTGATGAACCTTCATGTGTTCTCTGGTCTGACGAACCTTCGTGTGTCTTCAACGCTCCAACCATCTCCCAATGACAGAAAAAAATCACAAAGAACCAGATCACATATATATTCATCACGAACTCTAAACAAACACAAGAGACAAAATCAACAGATCCAAACCAGCAGAACAAAAAAATCAAAATCAAATCAAAATCAATTATAAGAGGCACAATCTAAGACATGCATGAAGGATTAAGACCTATTGAGCAAATAAAATTGTTGCTTTACCTTTCCATTAGACCGAGCTCAAACGGTCGTCGAGAGAGAGAGAGATATATGGTATTGGAATCGACGATTAAGATAGAGAGGCGGAGTCCTCGAGGAGAGCAACAGAGAGAGACGTCCAGTGATTCATCGTGGAGGAGAGATCACCAAAGAGATCCGGAGTCGTCAAAGAGAGATCACGAAAAAGCGGCGGAGTCCTCGAGGGGAGGCACCGACAGAGACGCCGATTCTCTCATAGTCGACGAGAAATCAAGAAGGGGAGGGGGAATCTCCGACTGAATCATCCATGGAGGAGAGATCACGAGAGAAATTTCGGAATCGAGACCGGCATCTTTCTTCCTTTCGCGAGAGAGATAGGGATGAGAGAGAGATAGAGACTTCGTTGTTGGACGACGCGTGTCCACAAGCGACGGTTTTTGTAACGCTTAATTAAGCGACGTTCCTTAGATTAAAAAATTTTTTGTTTTTCTTTTAATCAAAATTAAGCTAAGAACCAGGGTTAAGGCACCCCGATAATCATGGTCTTAGGCAGCTAAGTATTTTCCTGTTTTTAATTAGGATTTTAGTGTTTTTTCTTTTTGGAGATCTCTCTCTTTCTTTCTTTCACTGTCTCTAGGGTTTTAGAGAGGTTTTGGAGACTGTATGGGGAGGTTGTCAGGTGAAAATGACAACCAATCCCTCTTATGACACGTGTTAACTTTACATTTGTGAATGTGATCTATATGATAGTACTAGGATGCGTGTTCACCTCAACAGTTTCCAGTGACACGAAAATATCATCTTTCTTATTAATTACCACTAATATACAAACGTATAAGTTTTATTAATTTCATCTTTTCGTTTCTACACTGGTGAAAGCTCTGAGGTTTTTGTCTTGTATCAAGATAGACAACAAAGTTGGTCTTTGCCTAAATTTGGTAAGTTTTCAGCTTTATCGTAGACTTCGTAAATGCAGCCTTGAGGCACACATAAAATACACTTTTCATTTGTTCATAATTATTATCATATTGTTTTTATTTGGTTAGACATATATTCATATAAAAAAAAAAGATAAGAGTGCTACACAAATTGAAGTAATGTTTCTTTTTGGAATATATCCAAACTCATTGATCCTAATATTAATCAATCCCAACAAAATAGGTCCACTTAACAAACAGAAAGAAACATATCTTTAGCCACGTCATCATAATTAATGATATCAAACGGGAGGGATGAGGAGTCTAATGACACCGTTCTTGATGATGGTTTTGACCTGATGGCTAGGAAAGTCGACAGGACCGGAGAGGATAACCACGTCGCTAGAGTACAACCGAGAACCTGAGTCGTGGTCAAGAGCAGGAGCTTGACCAGTCACGTTTACTTTGCCGTTAGCCACTGAGACAGTGAAGTTGTCCTTGGGAACGCCTGGCATGTCTAAACGCACGTATAAATTGCCGTCTTCGAGCTGCTTCGACTCATACGACTCGTCCATGTCATTGCCAGAGATATCTACAAGCACAAATACAGGCAAATGAGTAAACACATTTTTTCAAAATATCGATTGAAATGGAATAAATGTGAAAATACCTTCTCCGAAAGCAGAATATTTAAACTCTGTAGAAAACAAAAAGAATCAGAAAATTAATCTAATCATTCACCTATACTCTAATTAATAAATTTAAATGTATGAAGAACAAGAAAATAGAAAAAGAAAAGTCTCGTACGTACCGATGCAGGAAGAGTGACTTGGATCGATGTTAGACTTGGAGAGATGAAGCCTTAAAACACCGTCGGACATTTGGTAAGTGAAGCGGTCGAACACGCAGCATCTGCAGACGGTTTCGATGACGGAGAGGTACTTCCGTTGAGCGAGGTCGTATCTGTGGACCTTGGGAGCATCTGCGTAGACAGCCAAAGATTTCTTCGCCGGGTCTAGAGAAACCCTCACGCACTCCTCCGGAACGCCGGGAAAGTCCATCCTCACGTACATTCCAAAACTCTCAAGCAACTTGAACTCTTCAAAACCTCTTGGCCCGTGAACAAGAAACGGGTTTGTGGATTCGTAATATCCTTCAGGGACGGCGGCCATGATTCAGCAGAGGGAGTTTCAAAGCTACTTAATGTTAGGGTTTCTTCTCCTTTATAATACTATCTGGCTCTCTGAGATTTTAAGCTTTATAGTTCTTTTTTGGATCTTTGTGGGAGGGCAAGGTAACAACGAGAGAGGGAAAGAAGATATTCTCAGTGAAAACGACAAAAAGGATACGCGTCATCCTCTAATTTGTTAAAAAAATCTGAAGACTTGAAAAAGGTCTGTGTTTTTACATTTAAGTTCGTCTTTGGAAATATTAGCAAGACTGAAACTTTATTGCGCAGTCCCCAAATTCATTCCCACGTATAATGCATGTGGTTAACATTAGGTCTGAGACTTTTATCTGATATCCGGATTCGATCCGAGATTTGATCTGGATCCGATCCGAAAATTCGGATATTCGGAGGGGCCGAATCCGAATCCGGATACTAAAATGTTGGATCGTCAAAATCGGATCCGGATCCGGATCCGGATATCTTGATTTTTTCGTCCGGATATCCGGATCCGTAAGTTTTATTTATAACTATTTCAAAATTAGTAATATCTATAAATAAAAATTAAATTTATTTAATATATTTTCATTTTTATAATAGTATATGTAAATTTTACGTAAATTTTGTAATATTATACATAGAAATAATTAAAAACATTATATATTTTTTATTTTAAAATTATTTTAATATTTTATATATATTAATATTATTTTTTATTTATTTTTAAGGATCCAAATCCGGATCCGGATATCCACCGGATATTACAATTTTTAGAAGGATATCCGACACCCGGATATCCGAGAACCTCGGATCCGGATAAGGATAGTAAAATTATGGATCCGCCGAATAAAAATCCGGATCCGGATACCTTAAAATTGTCCGGATATCCGATCCGTCTCAGACCTAGTTAACATATACGATTTTCGTTATTCTCTTTCTTTTATTTGTTTATACATATATTTTTTTGTTAACAGTGTCTATACATCTACTAATGATCTAGCATAGAGCCTATTCTCTCAGGACTATGCATGAATAATATCTTCAAGTTTTAAATGGCCTTATATTAATCGGATGTAAGCCCACTTCAGAAACTAATTTGGGTGATGGTTTTTTTCTTGGGTTCGAGGTGATGCTTTTATATATGGACATGAATCACATGATAACATAAACCTATAACATATAGAAGTAGTAGCTTTTAGTCGATGTGTTTAATATAACAGTTTTAATGGTTTCAAAAAATTTATGATCGAGAGTGTACAACAAATAGCTAGCAATTATATTACTCCTTGGTTCAAGCAGTTAAGAAGTAATATCAAAGTATGGAGTTAAGAAGTTTGGTTCAAGCATTTAACACCAAAATTCTCCTTTGAAATATGGCTAGCCATATACAATCGTCTAACAACTGGAGACTGAATGTTACAGTGGACTGCATGCCGGCTATTGGAATGTGTTTTTTGTGGATATCCGCAAAAAAAAAATATAAAGCCATATGTTCTTTACATATCACTATTCAAAACAGGTCTGGTTTGTATTTTTGGCGGGTGGCCTCCTGCAGGCTGCAGCAGCATTACATGTCTGATTGGGACTATATACTATCGTTTATATCGACAACCTAACATTAGAAAATTTGACATATATTTTGATACATGTTTTTAATCATATTTGGAGAGAGGAATCGCCAAACTGCCAAAGCGGTGAAGAATCCCAATACACGCTTGGACAGCTGATCAAATAAATCGACAAAATAGTAAAAAAAGTTTCTCCATCTGATCAGTGGACACCTGCTATGAAGACGGATAGATCACCTGGTTAACAGACTACAACTAAATTCGCCAGAAACTCGAATTATATGCTAAGTGTTGTAAATGAAGTGTGGGAAAATACTTTTGTTATTATTACTGTCGACTAGAAGGTCCATATATATACAAGGTATTAGACTGTCATAAGGTCATGTTTATCCTAACAAAATAAGGATAAGGATAAACACTATGTTACAAATATACATGGAATATATACTAGATAAACACATAGTCTCTGGTTGTTTTTATCATGTTCCGGATTGGGCCTGCAGTACGGGCTGGTCCATGGTCGATCATCATTTGGTTTATAACACTCCCCTTTGATCGACACATCCGGTACAGGTTCGTTGCATGCTTAATATTGCCTCATTAAAACCTCTCCTGAAAAACCCCAAAACCAATGTGACAAAATGGGAAACTAAGGACAGGAAAAAGAGTACAACACATGAACTCCCCCAGATGAATGCATCACTGTAGTAGACGCATTCCCATCTGGTATCCGAGTCTTCTTGGAAGTTGCCTATGACTTGGTGAAGATGATCAGCTGGATTCTCCTTGAATGAACTTGTAAGTTTTGGATGAACTGATGGTGCTTCAAACGGTGCTCGGATGGACTTTATAATCTGCAATAAAACTTTACTTGCAGGTCCTTTTTCATATCCCACGGATTCTCTTTGGTTATATGGCTTTCCCAAAACGTGGACATTCAATATATATTGAGTCATAGACCCAGAACACATACGAACAACTTTACTTCATATCTTTCGTTCATTCGGACCTATATCTCTTCGTATGTGTCAATGGCTTTATCCATTGTAACCAATCATTCTTTATTTTCTTTTGTCGATCCATGTTGAGCTATAGACCTTGTCTATATTCGTTCATAATCATGAGTGTCTAAGGTCATACCATCAATAATTATTTGCTGCAATGAAACTCATCACACAATGAATTCGCAGTCATACACTCATGTCCTTTGTACATGGTTATCGATCTTTTCTTGCTTTAGCAATGCTTATAATCATTAAGCCACGACCAGACATCCTTCTGGTCACTATCCTGGTTTATGGTTCTCACTTAGGCGTGCTGACACACACACACACGGCTATGATTTTTCTACAGACTTTCCATATGTAAAACATAGCCTGTTTAATCAATCGATAACTTGTATCATTGAACCTTTGAACCATTAAACTTTTTTCTCTCAGTTGGTCTTTATTATGATCACAAGGAATTATAATATTTTCTGTATGGACTGACTGTACTAAGTAAATACTTAGTCTTTCATATTACTTACAGCTGCTGTATATTACAATCCATAAACAACTTAGGAACAAAGCTTGTTCTATGAGAATTTCTTTCTCATATTTCTATGGTACGTTGATACCTTTATCCAGTGATCCATTTGCTGCTTACTACACCATTATTTCTTTAGTAAATATCCAGACAAAATTAAACTTGATTTTCTGTAGTAGCATCCACCATATAGGAGCATATCTCTTTATAAATTGTTTCTTGGTCCTTGTGAGTATCCTTGTGTAATCAAGCTATACTTGAACGTTATTTAGAAGGAACATGGACACACTATACCATGTGGTCATGTCCTTTAATCTCACGAAATTTCTTATCTCACAAGATCCATTCACTGGTTTCTTTCTTAGATGGCTTTTCTGTATGTACATGGTTACTACGCCCATCTGTCTTATAATTACTTTGAATTCTTTGAACACCCCACGTCCCTATATAGGTTTTATGAGTACTCTATGTGGGTTCATGATCCTCAGGTTATATCCTTCAAATCCCAAGTACTACAATCTTTTATGAGCTCTTATGTATGTAAATACATCTTTGGTGTTAACACTCTTTATCTTTAGTTTCATACTGTTCCAGACATGATCTAATTAGATTTTGAGATCTTATTATCCAAGACCTTTATACCTTGCAGTTTGGCGTCCCAAACTACATGGTCTGGTACCTTAGATGTGTGGTTGCGCAACCTTATTTCTCTGTCTGAACTGGTTTCTCTTATGAACTCGGATTTGTACGATTCTGAGCACCTTTCATTACTTTCCGAGGTTCCTTATTATTTGGAACTTATTTGTCTATCTCTAATAGACATTGTAGCAACTTGATTGTGTCTCTTAGACATCAAATTCGTGGTGCTTAAGCTGGTATGACATAGTCATTTTTTCTTTTCGGGTCAGTGTGTCTGGCATATATTTCTGCTAGCTTTTATATCTTTTGATCATATTCTTTTAGAACGTCTAGATCATAATCTTTGGTCTGAGGATCTTGCCAAGACAACTATGGTTGATACCATTATATTTCTCTTTTACTCTTTACTCTTTATCAGCCTGATAACTTTCTCCTTTCAAAGTTGGATAATCAGATTACTATCTTTTGTAATCTGTGTTCTTGGCCACTTGATTAAATCATCCATGTTTGGCACAAGATACATTATAGTTTCGTGGAGGAAGTCTTATTTATCTAATATATATTCCCAATCCTCATCTGAGGTTCCATCTTAAATGGCACACATATATGTGGTGGAATATTCGTATTTTCTTAAGATGGTTTGTGTATATGTCTGGTTTATGACCCTTAATCATTCAGAGGTGGGAATGTCTATGCTTACATGTATGGCCTGATGTAAATCAATATTTATATACATAATGTCCTTAAGCTTTAGGCTGGACGTGGGTGATGTACCATTAGTGAGAGCTTTAAAGCTTTCCAGCCGTGTATATTATGGTTGTAAACCATGGAATCCGAATTTATGATATGATCATGGACTGTGGGTTTTAGTCCTCTCTCCCCCTCATGAACATACTCATAATTTCGTAGTGCTTAGGACAGTGGAGCCTTAATTATTTTAGTGATTTTCCTTTTGTGTACTTATAACACATTGTGAGATTTTATGGGATCACTTTTGTGCCTTAATTAATTTTTCATCATGTTTTGGATCAAGATGGCTAATCTGGTCATGCCATAAGTGTTTATTTCGTGGTGAACCATACTGGTTACCATGGCTTTATGCCTCTTTCATACTGATCCTTAGCATAGAATAAATCAGTAGAAAATATGGGTATAGGCATTCATAATGCTTTTAGGCGATTTTTCAAAAATCTGAAAGGAATCGTATTTTCTTTGCAAACTGGTTCAATGTAGAAAACATTGATTTTTTTTTTCTTTATAACTCAATGGGTCTGAATAATGTCGTGTCTTTTGCCATTGTCAGTACCAATTAATTGATTTCAAGTGATTGTAGGAAGGTAAAGTTGAACCTATACAATCAAGATGAAGTTAAATCTATGCGAGAAATCAATCTATCAGTGAACTGACTCATTAGTCTACACCCAACAATTGATTTTATGTGATTGCAGGAAGGTAAAGTTAAACCTATACAATCAAGGTAAAGTTAAACCATGCATGAAATCAACTATCAGTGGACTGATTATCCTTTTATTAAGGTTTTATTTGTTATTTAATCAAGAATCATCAAGCAAGACCAAGCAAGATAATATATAAAAACAAAATCGTTTTTATTATTTCAATAACATAAATGAATAACAAATAAATCAAATCAGATATGAAAACATAAAATCAGAATGTCGGAAAATTATTCAATGTATAATCCGACCTCATGGTCCATGAGTGTCCACTCGGAATCCTCCTCAGATCTCTTCTTATCAAATGTGGCTTTATTAGCTTCAGGGATTTTCATCTCACTGTCTAGTACTTCATAATATATCTCCATGATGTCATTAAACCGTCTGATGTTATCCATCATTTTCTGCTTCTTTTGCTCAATGTCTAATAAATATGAGAACAGGTCATAATAGGTGGTGAAACCTTTGGCCTGATGTGATAACAACACTTCCTCTGAATGGAATGTGTCACGAGTTTTGTTTAACAAATCCTCGTTTGTTACCAATTCACCACATAGTCTAAGACTATAGGTGATTCTCATAAGATCAGAGTGATAATTGTCCACGGATTCATAATCCTGGAACCTTAGAGCTTCCCATTTTTTCTTGGATTCGTGCAACAATGGCTCACAGAATCTAGAATTCAAAAATGACCAGAGATTATGAGGATCATTAACATATCCAAACTCGTCTCTTAGGTCCTCACAGAGATGGTGTCGCATAATCATTATGGCTCTGTGTCTTTCACACGCAAGGGTGTCATTGCCATACTTGATGCACTTCCCAAGTCCTCTAGACTTCAAGACGGCTGAAGTGTTTATAGCCCAATCAAGATAATTATCTCCAGAGAGATCAAGGGCTTTGTAATCTGAGGGTATGAAACTCGACATCTGAAATCATTATTCAAAACAGGTCTTAATCAAGTAATCTTTTTGAAATTTTTCATGCTTCATATCAATGCCACACACGGACCAAAAGAAATTTTTTTTCTAAATGATGCATTTTCTTAAAACCATACGGTTTAAGGTGTGGATCAATGTATTTTTCAGATTTAAGGTCCTCTTATTTCAAACACAAGGTTTCAAGGCCTTTAGGGATTCTATCTTAGATGATCAGGAAAATGTTCCATATTTTCTTCATCCCATTGGATCGGATCATTTAGTATAATGATTTTTTTTTTTCAGTTCAGATCAGATTTCTTGAAAACTATGAATGATCTATATCCCTAACAGTCGAGATTTCATGTTCAGTATGCAATATTAGTATGCAAACAATATGCAATCAAGCAAACCAATTCAATCATGAAATCAGGTTAGGGTTTTCAAAAAATATACCATATATTTATTATTATTTTTTTTTCGAAAAATAATCAAATCAGAAATTATTGTGACTTAAAAAAAAATCAGGAAGATTTGATTTATTCAAGCAATTTATTATATACTTTTCAATTTAAAAATAAATATATTTTCTCAGATATATCTCTGATATTTTGATTTTAAATATTAAAAAAAATATTTTTTTTTTTCAATCCAAATCAAGTTCTAGTCGTTATCAATCATTATTTTTTTTTTCAATCCAAATCAAGTTCTAGTCGTTATCAATCATCAGGAAAATAAATTTCTCAGACAAGAACAGGAGGTAAAACCTCAGATTAATTTATGAAACCATGATCAGATTTTCAAAAAAAATTATGTAACATGCAGTCCTTAACAGTTCTAGTTGATTCAGATCAGATAAGAACATTAAACAGGACAATAATGATAAGTTTAAGCAAGTAACAGTCGGTTTCTTTCAACATATATCAGTCAGATTTTAAAAAAATTGTTTAACTTTTAATCCTAAACAGTTCTAATGTGAAACGATCATCAGGAAAAGTTTTAAACAATTTTAAAATCAGTTTTAGATTAAGAACAGGTTCAAAACAAGTTCAGGTTCGAGATTTTAAAGAGTTTATGGTTTCTGGTTTTATTTTATTTGCAGAAACATGTTGCTATATATAGCTACATGGCTGCGGATGGGGGTATTTAATACTTTTATGGGTTTTATATGAGTTTTCGATGATACCTGAAGACTTTTGATGGGTTGATCGGTCTATCAGTTAGAGATTTTCCTA
This sequence comes from Brassica napus, assembly GCF_020379485.1. Taxonomy (NCBI): domain Eukaryota; kingdom Viridiplantae; phylum Streptophyta; class Magnoliopsida; order Brassicales; family Brassicaceae; genus Brassica; species Brassica napus. The sequence goes on along the minus strand of NC_063444.1, from coordinate 17,354,889 downwards.
GTTAGCCGATGGATTGCTAGGAATTATTGTTTTTGTTGCTGCTTGTTGGAATAGGAGACTGGTATATGGTTGAGAGAGATTTTGATTTTTGGAACAAATTTTCCGCCTGTATTGTAGCTGAGCGTGAGGGCGCGTCCGAACTCCGATTGATGCGGGGTTAGCGGCGTTGGCTTCGTCTCGTCAAGAGCTTTAATTTGGTATCTGGCTCGTCGTCTGTATCCACCGGAGTTGAGGGATAGAGTTGTTTGAAGTTCGTCGGGAATTAGGGTTTTTACTGCTCGGATTTATTTCTGGTTTTTAGGGTTAGGGTTTATGAGAGCAACGTCGTGCTGATAACGTGTTGTAAATGAAGTGTTGGGGAAATACATCTGTTATTATTACTGTCGACCAGAAGGTCCATATATATACAAGGTATTAGACCGTCATAAGGTTATGTTTATCCTAACAAGATAAGGATAAGGATAAACACTATGTTACAGATATACATGGAATATATACTAGATAAACATATAGTCTCTGGTTGTCTTTATCATGTCCCGGATTGAGCCTGCAGTACGGACTGGTCCATGGTCGATCATCATTTGGTTTATAACACTAAGTTGGCTACAACAAAATATGTCTCAAAACCAATAAAACAATGGATACATTTAGTGTAAAAAAAACTTTTGAGATAATTTGTTCTTCGTTATTTTGTAATGAATGGTCCTACACTCCTACATAAATATGCGGAAAGAATCTATAAGCACACGTGTGGATCACAGCTAGCTGTCTCTGGACTCCGAGCCAATCCCTCTTGAAGTTTTAAACTTGGATAACAAAATTTTATCTTCGTAAGTTGAAAAGCAAATCAATAATTAAGATTAACGAACGACTAGTGCTTGCTAGTCTTGCTGGTCGTAATCCGCCGCCACGTATGCTCGCCTGTCAATCCTTTTGTCTAGTCATCTGATTCATAATTATCAAAGATTCAAAGCCATCTTCTTTTCATCCAACTAAATAGTTCTTTGCCTCCAACTAAATAGTGACACTAAGCCAAATAATTGATGGTTACTCGTTTGTTTTTGTTCGTTAAATATCTATCAAGACAGTGATATCTTATGAAATATCACAAATTATAGTAGTCACTTGTAGGTGTGGTCTAATTGGTTTACAAGCAAAACTTTGACTAAATTGCCGACATCGTTTAAGATTTTCTTTGATCCGTCTGGTTCTCAATTAGTTAATGCGACGCGTACCAATAATGAATAACAACACCCAAACTTTTAACTTTTTTTTATAATGAATAAAATCTTTAAACGAAACATAATACTACAAATGGCCTTAATTAAAAAAAATATATATCTACAACGTTTCAAAACCGGTGATAGATACATACATGATACACCCTTCTATATACTTTTAGATGACAGGTCCATCGAATTATTAAACCTACAGCTATTTTTACGTACAGCTCGATATCATAATTACTGTTCGATAAGACCCATCATCCGGTTTTCGGTAGAACCGGTAAGGCGCACATTGACTTATTTAAAAGATTGAAGCTGGGATTGGATAACGCGCGCTCGTTAGCTTTGATTGAGCGAATCCCAATAAGATGCGCACTTCCTCTTAGCGAACCCGACCCTTCTATTCAACAAATCATACACGACTTCGAACCCTTGTTGCTGGTAATTCCCCAGAATCGCCCCGGTCCCACCTCGAAGCTCCGATTCATCTCCACCGTTCATCAACATCAAACATCCAACCTTCCTCTTTTCTTCTTTCCCATCTCCACCGTCCATAAATTCGTAAAAATAATTTCCCCTGGGGAGCGTAACACTGGATCCGTTCCCGGCAAAATGCAAAACCAGAGCCGGAACTCTAACCGTCTGGTTAAGATAGTAGCAAGGACTCATTCCCGAACTCGGTTCGACCCGATCAGCCCGTTCGTGTACCCGCCCGACCCGGCTATCAAATTCCTCCACCACCGAATTGTAGAATTTCGCCGGAAGCATCGTGAAAGTCGTCCCCGAGTCAACGACCACTCCTCCGCCTCCGTTTCTATCCACTCGTCTGAGCATCGCCGGAGCAGGAATATTCCGTTTTCCGACGGAGATTCCTTGGAGGGAAACAGAGTAGAAGTAAGGATGCTTGGGGTTATCAAGCAGCTCTGTGTACACGAACTCGACCTTCTCCTTATGATCGTCATCATCGGTTCCGACGCGTTTCTCCTTCTCCTCGACGAAGCGTCCGAGGATGAGTGGACTCGGACGGCGGACTCGCTCCGAGTCGAACGAGTGAGAGACGAGGCAGTAAGAGAAGCTGTTACCGAGGTGAGGTGCGAAAGAGGCGAGCTGCGCGGGGACAGAGAGGCGTCCGCGTCCGAAGCCAGCGACGCCGATGGGTTCGGCGAGGGTGGTGTGAGCGCATCCGAAGGTGAAGTTAGCGACGGAGAGGGGAGGGAGGGAGAGCGAGTCGGAGTAGAGACGTGCGACGAGGGAGCCGTCACCGTAGGCGTAGTAGAAAGGAGGACAAGGGTAGGAAGAATTGTTGCATTCGCCGGTTTCGATGAGGTCGAGAGGACAGTTTGAGATGGCGCAGAGGTCGGAGGAGGGGAGGGAGGAGTGAGCGGCGGAGCAAGAGGGGGAGGAGCAGGGGACTGTGGTGGCGGAGGAGGAGAGGGAGGTCAGAGAAGGAGGAGGTTTGGATTCGCAGAGGATGCAGGTGAAAGGACGGCAAGGGAACCAGACGAGGTCGCTTCCGGTGTCTAAGTAAAGAGAGACGGAGGAGGAGGAGCCGACGGAGAGTGAGAGAAGGTAATCGCTGCCGGAAGATAGTGGGAGGGGAAGTTGATGTTGTTGGCGTTTATGGTGGTGGCGGCGGAAACGTTCGGAGGAGCGGGAGGAAGATGACTTTAGGAGGTGGAGAGGAGAGGAAGAGTGTTTGGAGGTCGTGAGAGAGTGAGAGAGAGGGAGAAGAAGAGGTGATGATGACGAAACAGAGAAGTAGAAACAGTATTCGAGAATAATCGCCAAGTAGAGGAAGAAGATGCAACACGTTTTCATGGCGGATATATTTGTATGACTCTGCTTTTGAATGTGAAGAAGAGGTCGACTCTTTTTTATAGTACAGAGCAATAAGACATGATCGGTAGATAAAATTATTATTAAATGATGGCATGAAGTATAACTGTTTAACATTTAAATAGCAATTATGAAGACTAGTAACAAAATACATTGTTTTGGACTATCTACTTATGGTTGAAAGAAAAAGACTTGATGAGCGATTTAAATAGTGTCATGCAGAGTCCCAAATATAGCATTGGAGTTTGACACGGAACTAACCAATACAAAACAAATACGCAATAGAATAGTGAAAACTGATCACTGGAAGTCAACTCCATTGTGGGGGGAGTTTTGCATGCAATGCAACCATACATTTTCTACATTTATTACATTTTCAGTAGTATGTTTCTTCTCTTATTTAGGTTAGGTCCCTATTAATATTTCAATATCAACCATATTAATTGGCTAATAACATATCCAATTCATCCCCTCGGTTACACATAAACCTCAAAATGAAAATCAATGCATTGAAACCCTAAAATACCATAACAACGAAAAATTACAAAATAATAATTGTGTACAGGCCACATAGACAAGCCAGGTGGACTATCGCCATGGACAAGGTTAAAGAGTGAAAGGTACGTGTACCATAGTCTTCTCCACACACAACTTCAATTCTCCTTCGGTATTGTCTCCTGACAATTTATGTCATGCAGCCAAACTTTATAATTCCACACATTACATTTGCTAGTTATGATATCAAAGATTTTATTAATTTGTAGAAAGATATATGACCAAATGCGATGCATTGTGTATTCCAAACAAGTATATCTTGTTATATAAACGTATACTGAATTTGAGTAACTTTTTTTTTGAGAAAATGAATTTGAATAACTTTTATGAACTAATCAATCAATACCAAAGGAAGATAAGTACTTACAATTACAAATAGTGATTAGATAAGAATTTAAAGAATTAATATGTGAGTGCTAAATATAATTGCTATGGCTATGTTTTATTGGAAGCTGGATTAGGTGGAGAATTGCTAAACGACAAAAGGGCTACTACCAAGGGACCTATAAAAATTCACCAACCTCCTCCGGTACAAGCCGATACTTTTTAGTTATTTTTCTATAAACAAATAAAATAAAATAACTTTAAGGATAAGTTTCGCAAAAGGAACGCATTGAAAATTTGGAAATATAAAATACTAGCATTATATTTTACTAAAAGTAATTGAAATTTTGAAAAACGAAAGGAAACCGTGTCAATGTACAGAATATGGATTCTTCTTCTCTTAAATTAAAGAGAGTATGGATTCTTTTTTTTTTTTCTTAAAAAATCATACAAGAATTTTATTTATAAAAATTCAGCTTTTGGATACAGCTGTTAACAGTGAGGCGTATTCGAAGAATTATGCAAGAAAAATTATATTTGCTGTATTTGGAAAATCGGAAAACGAGAAGAAGGCACCAATGAAGCAAAGGCATACCTGAGTGTGTTGAGACTTGACAGTGACGTTATTGCAACTTTGTTTTCTGCACCAAAAAAAAATCAATAAACTTTGGTCGTCACTTCGAGAAGAAAAGGTTCATTGATGTCTTCCTCGCAAGAGATGTTCTCCTCACAAGTCACAGGAGCCAGCTCAAGCTTTTCAACTTTCTTGTGTCACCACAAACAAAAAGGTTATTAGACATTTGATGTAATAAAAAAGCTAGTCCATGCATGAGATTACCACTTATTTCCATAAACTATATACATTTCATGGTTTATTTGAGGATATGATTCAATAAACTACTTAGACATGTAGTATCATAAGGTGACACAACAGACATGGGGAATAATAACTCACCAAACTCTATAATCATTGAGAAACCTAAGAACTCACCAAACTCTATATCTATAATCATTGCCAATCAAAACAACAAATCGATATTTTATTATAAAATATAATATATCTGCTTTAAAGGCATTAGAAATACAAAACAAAAAAAAACATATAAGGACAGGACCAACCATTTTAAAATTTAAGCAAAATAAAACGCTTGATTACTGTGAATATGTCTGTATGCAGAACTTATTAACTAAAGAACAGAGAAACAAGTCCAAACAAAGAGTTGGTATTTTGACAAGAGTGGTTGAGAATAACCAGTAAATCCATCCAAAAGAACTTATAATTTGTGGGGCTATTTCCTTCGAAGACCATAGCAAATCAAGAATTTCAATTATTGAAGACACAACACCATTAAGAAGCTATGTTGTTTGTTAGCTCATGTTCTTCTAGTGAATCTTATCAAACGTCACCAGAATGTTATCCCATAACCAATCTTTTATTTAGAAACACTAGTCCCGTAGACGAAATATCAACCAAAGAAGCGTAAGGCACTGCAACTGCAAGCTGTACTTGTGCCTAGTTGAACAAGTTGCACGTGCGCAGAGAAGATTTGGTATCAGTTGCATCTAGTTCTTAAGATAAGCACATAATTTTTAGTTTAACATCAAAATATTAATCCTCGCTATTGATAAGTATAGGTGCTTGTCTGAAACTTGAGTGCTATAAGGATTTCATTCTCGTGTCACACTAATTAATAACTCGTAAGTGTTGTTAGCATAAATGGTTACTGCTACCGTACAAGGTTATCACACTGTTTAGTAACTCAAGTTTTGTTAGCATGAATTACTGAAAGATTACTGCTAATGTACAAGTTTATCACACTGTTTAACAACTCATAAATTTTGTTAGCATGAAAGATTACTGCTAACGTACAGGTTTACTAAAGCGTTACCTGTTCTGCGGAGATTGCTATGATGTTGCAAGAGCGCATCTTCACTCAGTTAAGCTGGAGTATAATAATGATAATCTCATGCACTGCAACCAGTACCTCCCCCTACACTTGTTGTTAGAGATGTCAGAGCATCAAAACAACAGCAGAAGCCTACAAACAAATTACATAAGAGATCCTATATGAATCTCTGTTTAAGTCTACTTCTATGTCAGTCACCAGAGATTATATTAGAAGAATTATTAATGTCTATATTATAAGTATGACACAAAAATGAGAATGGCGTCATTGCCTACAACTATTGGCAAGCGACAGAAATTACATAAAATTACACGACACGTCCTTCTTACATACAAAACCAACAATGATATGTGGTATTGACATGCCAGAAAAAAAAAGAATAGAAAAGAGATATAGCACCAATTTTAGCACTGCAATGAAGTTAGATTCAGTTAAACTTTTGAAGGAAGAGGCCTTATCTTCTCCAGAAGTTTATGTGCTTCAATAAAACCACCGAAAGGTCCCAAAGACATGTACTTGACGACTTTCCATCTGTTTTGATGACAATGTGTGATAAGAAAAGAAAATCGTATTTTTGCAGTTTCAAGGCATGGGAAAGTAAGATATGAAGGATATTGGTGTACCTGGGCATAAAAGGCAATGCAAAACAATGGAGATGGAGATGATCGACACTGTTAAAAGGCGGCTGGTGAAAACCAAATCTGTGAGGGAGTACAGATCAGGTCAATGCTACATAAGTTAGTTAGCACAAAGACAATGAAAACATCAAGCATCACTTACGATTATAGTAGAGGGTTTGATCCAAAAATAATAATAATAATAATAGAGAGAGCCTCACCTATGAATGGTTTGAGGTGCGTCTTTTTGCAGCAGTTCTTGTCCCACACTTAGCATGTGACTCACTGCTCAAATCACACACACAAAAATAATAACGCATCCTTATCCGAATTTTTCATTAGATATATAACAGAATAATAGTGTATAAAACAGAATATATGTTTTTTTTCCGGACTAACCCAAAGAGTAGTCTTCATCTCTTCTCTGGAGGTCTCTCACAGTTGGGATGTGTTCTTTTGGAATGACCAAGTAGTGCCTACATGAGTGTTTTTTGGTTCTTAATAATAATAATTAAGCAAGAAGTTGCAACAGTGATGAGATGGCTAATTCAAAAAGAAACTAATAACCACCATTTCCAGTCATTTCGTTTTATCGTCATTTCCATAAACCAGATTACACAGGTTAATGGTGTTATTACTAGCTGTTATATGCTACAAAAAAATAATTTATCTGAATCAACATGAACCAAAGCGAGTGAACAAAACAAACCTCCGGGCGGCAGGCTTGATGTCTTGAAACGCGACGACCTTCTCATCCTGAGAAAGACAAAAAAAAATAAAAGTTCTTCAATTAGCCTCTCATCAAAAAGAAATTGGGAACGATGTAAGGGGAGAAGAAGAACGAACGGTGTGAAGGAGACGAGTAGTTGAGCTGGGATCGTGCAAGATCTGACAGAATATACACGTTTGATTCGCTCCCGTCATTTCTTCTCCCGATCAAATTCGGCAATCTGGATTCCGATTTCAAAGTTTTTGGGGTGGCTTCGGACTTTGGATGAAACTGTCCGTGCAAGAAGTTTGTCATAACTGAGAAACATTTGTTAAGTACCCACAAGTATTTTTAAATTTCTGAGTTAAACCCTTTATTCCTGTTTATTACAATTTGGTATACTAATTTTTATATTTCAGTGCCAAATTTGAAAAACATACGCATTTTGTATATATGTTTTTTCTTTGACAACGCATATGAGATATTGTAACCTTTTAAAAACAGATACATCTTATGAGAGAATAGTGATTTTTTGGACTAAATAGCTACAACATTTTTGTTGTTGTTTAGCATGAAAGTAAAAAAAAAGTTTTAATAGTAACTTTACGAAAAAATCATGATATTGAGAATTCAACATATTTCAACTATCTAATTCTAGGTTGCAAAAAAAAAAAAACATATTACTACTATGGAAGTATGTAACCAGTCTCCATAAGCAATTCAAAATATAATTATTTACCCTCATGCATACTTTTAAAAACATTAATTATAATTCTACACACTTCCTCCATATGTCACACTTTGTTCATGTGATAAACCATAAGTTTTCTCTAACTTGTCTAACTATAACACTTACCATATTCTCTCAAGTCTCAACTGATTCGACCATTACTTTCACTTTTATATATACTAGGGACATAGCCCCCGCGCAAGCGGGAGCCGGATACGTTGTTTGATGAGTTGTGTAGTGTTGTGTATGGGTTGTTGTCGTTTTTTTTTTAACTTTTGATTTTCCGTGTTGTTTATTATGGTGATGAATGGAACATCAGATATTACACAGTTTGATTAAGGTGATATAAGAATGACCGGCGAATTCATATTTGTTGATATTTTATTATCTTATCTTCGTAATGATTTGATGGACATTAACATTATTAGCGCTTCCATGTTCAAAAGCTGAAATTTAAGGGATTGGTTAGTGTTTACTTAGGTAGTTGTTAGTATATAAATCAAATAGCGTAAAAAAATGTATAATATTCGGATTTAAAAATTTAACAATTTATACGAACAATAATTTTTTTTTTTTATCCAAAATTAACTTCAAAAATATAGAATTGTAGTATACTGTTTTTTTTATTAAATTAATAACTCTAGAAATTTATAAAATTATATAATTACAAAATTATTTATTTTTATAGTTTTTACTGGACTTTGTTGAAAATGATTTGTGGTAGACAAAAATAAGTCAAGCTGAAATGAAGCCATGGATTACAATATGATGTGGACAATGAGTGAAGACGTTATTAGTCACATATTCTAAACAGAAGGTTACATATTTTTAAGTATATATACTGAAATAACTTTTCATGATCAAAAATCAAAGTAGAAAGCCCATGAATTCGCCATGTCTAAGATAAAAAACGATTTGTTTCAAAGCTAAGAATATGGTAATGAATTAATGAGTTGGTGCGAGGTTCGTGATGTTCATACCTTCTCATCTTAAAGTAAGAGGATGATACCCATGATGTTACGTGAATCTCAGAAACGGAGATGACGACCACTAATCTCCTTTGAAATTTGGCAAGGGCGAATATCGTCAAATCGCATCGGTCAGAAATAGCATCACCGCATATGTAATCATTTTAGAACAGAGAGATAATAACATCAACGTGGAGATGGACAGAATGAGAGAATCAGATGTTGGTATCTCTTTTGGGGGCTCGTTTTTTATAGTGGTTCATCTGATTTTGGTTATGATCGCTTGAGATTTTGACGTAATCAGTATATAAGAAATCAAGAGAGATGGGAGACGATGAGTTGAGTGAAAAAAAAGGTATATTGAGAAGACAACAAACAACTATAAAGACTAAGTGGTAAACCAAAATAGAAAAGGGTATTGTTTCAAACGTTAAAAAAAAAGACAGGTCATGCATAAGTTTGCAGAAACTCTAAAAACTGACGACAACTAACAATTTACACCTGACAACAACAGACCGGCAAACACTCAGCATGAAACACTTCAGTCTTGATGAGGAAAACTGAAGGAGACAGCACAAGTTTCCAAGGATGGATCCTACTTGCCCCCAAGAGATGGGAACTGAGCAGTATCTCCAATGGCAGGCGCAGCTTCACTACGGTAACCATCAAATCCACCACCAGAAGCACCTTCCCCGTCACGACCACCACGTCCCCTTCCACGACCACCACGACCTCCTCCTCGGTAGTAGTTCTCACCCTCACCTGGTTTCAAAAACTCGTTGATGTTCACAGCCTGTAAACCACAGAACACATCCATAAGCAAACTTATTGACTTTTACAAACTCCTTCATTCAGACAACATTGTAAACCTTCTTAGCCTTCTCTTCTTTGTCATCTTTGCGTTTGTCCTTATCCGAACCCTGGGAGATAGATCAAATGCAAGGTTCAGAACCAGTTAAGAGTGTTTCTAGTCGACAAGACAGAGAGATAATATGTCTTACCAACTTGATGAAGATTTCATCGAGACTTCTTCTTGTTTGAGAGTTTTTGCATTGATTCAAACACTTTAGTATCAACTTTCCTTTCAGAGGTGTTCTGAGACTGAAGGGCTTTTCTCTTCTCCTCAAGTATTTTTCTCATACTCATCGAGAGTCATTTCCTACCAAACCACAAGCCAATAAGCATTGAAGGATAATAAAGAAAAAAGCTGAGACAAGAGTAAGTTCAGTTCCAAGTCCTAATCTAGCAACCTAACATCTCTCTTAACTCATCTGCTTACCTTTTCTTCAGACTCTTTCTGCTCCTCCACTTCAGCAGTGTTCTCCTTGTTAGCATCAGCAGCAACCTCATCACCAGCAGGCTTCTCAGTCTCAACACCAGCAACTTCTCCAGTCTCCCTAAAATAGACACCAGAGCTTCTTTTTTAATCCAATTTCACAATCACTACTATGAGATAAAACATCAGAAAATGTTTACACAACAACAACTCCTTCTCATGGTGTTCCCCAATTTCCACAACCAGCTTCTTCGCTTTTGATGTCACCCCTTCACCAAAACTTAAAGCTTAACCTTAAAAGATTAATGCAACAACAACAACAAAAATTGAATGAGGTTAGGACAGACTCTCTGCCAGTTCCACTATGACGCTCGAATGTCCTTCGAGGACGTTCACCGTCACCAGCTTCACCACGTCGACCACCACCACGACGAGCACCGCCATATACACTACGTTTCTCATAGAGAGGCTTTGAAACGCCTGCTTCCTCAAAGGGCTTACTGTTACCATCACCGCCTCTAAAATCACGGTTGTAACCACCACGACCACGGCTAAATCCACCGTCTCCACCACCACGTCCACCGCCACGTGAAGCATCACTCCTAGCCTCTCTCACTAATCAACATCATTAAAAAAACAATTAGATACCACGAATGGAATCAAATAGACACGAAAGTTTAATAACTTGCTAATCGTGTTAAGCGAATCTCACCAGGTTGAGCAAGCTGCCTCGACGGAGCAGATAACTTAGCAGAGACGGCGGAAACAGGTGCAGGTTTCTTAGGCTTATCTGCAGCGATGGAAACGGCGATCTGGCTCGGATCCTCAGCGCCGTCATCCAACAGATCAAAAGGGTTCAAAGTTGCCATATCTTCAAATCAATCGAATTGATTACAACCCTTGTTTTTTTCCTAACCAAAATTATCACACAGACAGAACACAACTGATTACATCAGTTGGTGAGAGAAATCTATAATTGCAGCGAAGGTGTAACGTTTCATATTTGGAGGGTTTTTGCGAGGAGACGTACATGAACCTTATCAACACCTAAATTTACTACTGAAATAAATCTGTTGAGATTCAATAAACAATTAGATTTAGTTTTGTGTATCGGCTTCAGGATAGATCTCCATCACAGCTACATCAGTTTTGTGTATCGGCTTCAGGATAGATCTCCATCACGGGCTCGCCGAGGAAGACCCCGCCGGTTCGCCTAAGCTATAAAAAAATCAAAAATTAGATTCGAAACAAAAAAAACTCAGATTTGGACAAGAAATAACGTACAAATTCAATAGCGGCATCGATCTTAGCCTTAGATCGCTTGGTAGAGCGTAGAGACGATGAAGACACAGTTCAGGAGATGAAGAAGAAGAACAGAAACGCTTGGAAGCGAAGAGCTACGTCTCGTCTCAACTATATCTCAGGAAATCTAAAATATCGAAGAAACTTTATGTAAATGTGGGACCCACAAACATAAAGGAGTTGCTGACGTGTCACAAAGATTCAAGACCCTCAGAGGAAGCCGAGGGGCAAGAGCTTCCGACCTTCATAAATATATATTAGGTTCGGCCATCAATGTACAAAGGTATCAGTTAGCTTAGTGGTATAAATGTTGGTGTTTATATCTCAATAACCTGGGTTCGAGCCATGAGTTTGACACTTTTTCACACTTTTTAAAAGTGGGATCCACAAAACGATGACGTGGCGCGCTGAGAAGTGAACAAAAACTGATCTATTATAATATAGATTGTTTTTATTTATTAGTACAAATCATAATTTCTGCATTTTCCCTCTCGCCAAATCCAAATATCTTATAAATTAAATCACTCATAATTATTAAAAACAAATTTGTTAGGAAGGGTACGAATGGTGACCAAGGAACGACAAAGAATAATGCATTCCTTAATGTTCCTAAAAAAAAATCACCATTCATAAAAAATAATTTTTTCTTCTCGTTCCCTACCATTCTTTTTTTTTTAAAGAAATAAAGAACAAAATTATTTCTTGTCAAATTTGAGATGAAACAACCATTCCTTTTCGTTCCTGCAATTTTATTCCTTTACGTTCTTTTCCTATTCGTTCTTCTTGTTTCCAGAATGGTCACTGGTCAGACCCGAAGACTTCGGTTTGGTTTTCAATAAAATGTTTCAACATTTCATCCTCAAACATGACGGCATCGTTTGAGTTGACTACCATCATATAACATTTACAACATATTACTACTAGTCTAGTCTACTATCAGTTGACATCAAAATTTCGTTGCATGTTGATTTGGTGGTAAAACTCTCCTTTTAAAACCTCTGGAGTTAATGTGAAATAAAATGAATATTGTGGGGATCTAGAGTGCGGAATCTCCTCACACTAGTCATCACGGCGGCTTAAACCCTTTAAGGCTCCTCCGTCTATGTCTCCGCCACTGTCTCTTCTTCTCCCCAAAACCTTTATTCCCTTTCTCTCCTTCCGTTGGCCCCCACCGACTCGCCTAAGCTCCGTCGTCACTGCTCGCACCATGACCTCGCAATCAAATCAACGCGTCTTCCAGCTCAGACAAGACCCTCTCACCGGCACCTCGGAATGGATCGTCATCGACGAGAACGACGAAGCTGGAGCTCCAGTAACTTCCACGGACGGCCTCCTCGCTACGACGTCGTATCTAGACATGCTCAACGACACTCGCCGCAACCGAGCTTACCGTCTAGCAATCGAGAAAACCATCACCGAACCTTGCCACGTCCTCGACATTGGGTTTGTTTCTCCTCATTACCACAACTCAATTTGAATTCAATTTTGGTCCCTAATGAGTAATTAACCGACACGGAGAATGTGCGTGTGTGTTATAGTGCTGGAACTGGATTGCTATCGATGATGGCTGCCAGAGCAATGGGAGATAAAGAAGAGTCTTGTGTGACGGCGTGTGAATCGTACCTCCCGATGGTGAAGCTTATGAGAAAGGTTTTGCATAAGAACGGGATGACCAAGAACATTAACCTCTTCAATAAACGATCTGATGAACTGGAAGTTGGGTCTGACATTGCTTCACGAGCTGATGTTCTTGTGAGTAAAAAGATACAAATGTACATACTTTGTATGGAATTTGAGAGGAAATGTTAATTATAAATGGCTACTTCTTTATTAGGTAAGCGAAATATTGGACTCTGAGTTACTTGGTGAAGGTCTAATCCCAAGTTTACAACATGCTCATGACATGTTGCTTGTTGACAATCCTAAAACGGTGCCGTACCGTGCTACTACGTATTGTCAGGTTCGTTGCTTGTGTGCTTTGTCTTTATTGTTTATCTCAGTGTTCAAGAAATAGCTAGGTGGTTAGGCGCCGCCTAGACCTAATTTTTGAATGCCTAGAACGATTTTTAATAAATCGGTTTGAAAAAATCGTTTTGCTCAGACTAGACCGATTTTAAGAACACTGGCTTATCTTGATTTTGATTGAATACCTCTTCTCACGTTGTTTTCCTTTGAAATGTCAAGCTTGTAGAAAGCACATTCTTATGTAACATGCACGATCTACAAAGTAACGAGGCTAGAATATCCGATGGTGTTCGTCTAGCTCCTCCTGGCTTAGAGAGTCTGTTTGGCATCAAATCACAGCAATATAGCATGCATATCGATGCAATTGAGAAAGAGATCAAACTGGTATTTATATCGCTAACCTTCCTCTACAGTTTTGCTATAAGATTTAGTGTTTATACACATAGACTCAGTTTATATATATTCATCCAGTTGTCAGAGCCCGTCAAAGTATTTGAATTTGACTTTTGGAAACGGCCTGAAAGTAATGGAGAGCTTGATGTGCACATCGAAGCTATAAACGAGGGTAGTGTCCATGCCATAATTTCATGGTAATATGTTCACTAAAGTCCACCTAAAGGCCTAGGGAAAGGGATCAAGATCTGTTCTGTTTTCCCAATATGATATGAGGAACCTTTTATTTTCTCCATTCAGGTGGGTGCTTCAGCTTGACAGTGAAGGAACAATCTTCTACTCTACCGCTCCCAGATGGATAGAGTCAAATTCTGAGATAAGTGAGTCACACCTTCGTGTGGAAATCATTTGATTTACCTCATTTCTCACGCACTTATATGGTTGTAGTGGAATCCCTTTTCTCTACAGACCCTCGCACCACATTTAGCTCCGTTGGGATCCATGCCGTATTTGCCCACTGATCTCATTTGACGAATTTTCGTTTCTTTTATCCATAATAATACAGGTGCTAGGGACTGGTGTGACCATTGGAAACAGTGTGTTTGGTTTACTCCAGGAGCAGGCGTATCCATATCCAAAGGAGAAAAGTTTCATTTGCAGGCTGCTCATACTTGTACTAACATCCTGTACAATCTGAAGAAGGCACATGAGATGACACACTCTTCTTTTAGCACTGGAGAACTGCTACTCACATTACCACCCGAAAGAGTTGCAATATATGGCGACAGCATATATAGGCAAACCATATTTGAGGCCACACGAAATGCTGTATGTTCTATATCTGTCTTACGTTAACAACAAATAGTTTGCTCTGAAAAATTGCATAAGGAACATTATTCGTATAGTTATGCTATTTTTTCTCATATATTCTGGTTCACACTTTAATGTTTCTTCACCTATTTTCCAGTTACAGGGAAAATCTGATGCACAATGTCTCGTCATTGATGATAGTCTTCTCTTACCACTTACGGCTCTACATATCTCCAACGGATCACGGGTAATATCACTGTCACCGGGGCTGCAAGAGAATGCTGCCAGATATTTGGAAGCCATTGCTGACTCAAATGGCTTTTCAGAAGATCGTTTTGAATATTTCAGAGAAGGGAAGGCAAAGTTGACGGAAGCGTTTCCAAGCAAGGTAATTCACGTGATCTACATCACATTTAAAGAATCAAAACTCATAGTTAAATTGTGCCTCTTGAAAAGTGATGTCTCTTAGTTTAGTCATTATGCTAATAAGTCAATAAAATTAGTGATTCGTTGGTTCCATTTTGACTGTGTCCCTATGTTCTATCAACAGATTGATCTGCTGATTGGAGAGCCATACTACTACGGACTTGAAAGCGGGCTTCCGTGGCAGAATCTCAGATTCTGGTAAATGTAGCTATTCGATTGGTCGCTTAGCTTTGAAAAAGATGCTATAAAGTTTTGCTAACGGTTGGCTGATTTGCTTTCTGGTATGCGTGAAGGAAAGACAGAACTCTACTGGATCCTGTCCTGTCAAAAGATGCAGTGGTGATGCCGTATAAAGGAGTTTTGAGAGGTTGCGCAATGTATCTTCCTGTAAGTAGTCCTTATCATTTCTTTCCAATTCTAAAACAGTGACGCGTTTGCTTATATATTATTCATTAACTGGCTTATGGTGCAGGATCTTTGGAAGAGCCGTTGTTGCCTTGGGAGTGTAGAAGGGTTTGACCATGCACTGGTGAATACAACTTTAGGGGGATGTGGTGATCTACCTTCTGGTAAAGAAAGTCCTTGTTTGCCCTTTTTTGTCTGGCAATGTGGAGAGACAAAGGTAAACAAAAGTTCTTAAAATCTGTACTGACAAGCGTTGGGTGTATGTTAACGTTGTTCTTTTTCCTGTTAATTAGCAGAAACTTAGCAAGGAATTCACAGTTATGGACTTTGATTTCTCCAAGCCCATCGCAGGTCCATGTTCTGGGGAAGTCCAGGTATGTTCGTTGGAGAATTCAGAACGTATATATTATGTACATGCAGACAGTTTGCAGAGGCATGCATCCTTAGTACAAACAACTCTGATGAATGCATTTTCTCTGCAAACAGATTGAGTTTACCAAACCCGGTGTATGCCATGGAATTGCATTGTGGATGGATTGGGTGATGGACAAAGAAAACTCAATCGTGATCTCAACAGGACCGGGTATGAGACTCATAACTCTCAGTGTACTCATAAAGCGGTTCGAAATAATGCCTGTGGTTACTAACATGTAATTTGGATTTAATTTGACGACGAAAGGCTGTTGTTGATGGATGGATTCTACTTTCAGGAGGGGTAGAATAGGGTTGTCTAACATGTTAGTTTCAGGAGGCGAATATATTTATCGGTATTGTTGCAATCCTTTTTATCACATTATCTATCGTGCAGATGAAAGATATTGGAAGCAAGGAGTGAAGCTACTAGGAAAGCCAGTCGCAGTGGGAGTGGAAGGTCTATCATCCATAGGGATCAAAGCTTCCTTAGATCCTTCTTCTAACGGCGAGCTTATCATCACACATACTCTCTGTTGACTGTTTTCGTCTAACCATTTTCACTTTATGTCTAAATATCTGTACGAGTCAGTCTTTCTCACAACCAAATGACTTGAGAGTTGGGACCTAATTGTTTATTTGTACTGATCAACGACGCCTAAGCTTATTAGAAAGTAGAAATCTAAGTAAACTTGATGCTGGTGATGTACAGTAATGGTTCCTCAAATGACTAAGTCATGCACTCATTGTTTTGACAGCTAAAAATGATGCACTTCAATGCTAAATGTAGAGTAGATGAGAATCTTGATCAACAAAGAAAGTGAAACTTTGAGTGACTATGTAGTTGAGATATGTAGTCAAAGTAAAAAGATAAAAAAAAAAAAAAAGTATGTGACAGAGAAACTCCAGCAGAGACTTATATTGTGGGCGTGTTAATAGATTTTGCAAGTCCCGTGGGTGTGTTGAATCAATTACAGCTAACGAGCTATTAACACAAGTTCTCTTTCTCCTTTTATTTACATATACAACACATATATCAAAAAAATCAAATATAATCAGTTGATCCGGCTTGCTCACAAGCCACCAAACAAAAACAAGAGAGGTCTCTCTGCAAAACACAAACCTTAAGAAACTCAACACATCACACAACATCTGTATTTGTATCTTCATTTCAATGTTCTCCCTTCTTCCTTCGAAGCCGCCACATAAGAGACTACAACTGTAATATCATCAAGCTTACCTCCATAGTATCTGAACCCAGCATCTTGCGCTGCTGTAGAGAATGGAGTCTGTCTGTTCTTGTCCTGTGCTCTTTGCCTCGCCAAAGCTGCAATCTTCTGTGCTGTCACCTGAGGATCTGTTCCAGCTCTCACCGCTTGAACCACTATCGCTGTGATCTCGTTGTTGTACAAATTGTCGAATAATCCGTCTGTTCCAGCTATTATCACGTCTCCGGGAGCTACAGCGACCGTGAACATCTGACCTGAGCTTGGCAAATCGCCGTTGCTCCCACTCTCCAGCTGATACGTGAAGTTGAAGTCATGCTGTTGAACGGGAGAGCGGAAAACGGTATGCCCTTCACGGACCACCATGAACCCGCTGTCCCCTAGGTTGATCGCGTTAAGTCCCTGGTCCGTCAACGCTATGATGCAAGCCGTTGAAGACCCTTGTGACTTTGTACTAGTATGAGCCTTCTCCAATACTCTGGCAGGATCGATCGATCCTTTAGGCTCGTCATGGATTGCGTTCACAGAGTTAGACATAAGCTCACGAGAGTAGTAACCCGCATCGATGCCAAGCTCTGCCCAACCTCCCACACCATCTGCAACACCCAAAGCTTGCTCCTCTGCGCAGATAAAGTGAGCATCCTCTCCTCCCGTCGCCTCTTTATCAGGATGAGGTAGGTAGCAAGACCCGGAGACAAGCTTCAACGGCTTAACACAAAGCTTATCCGCTACAGAATCCGAAGAGCCTTTAGCCAGCTCCTCGGCGGGAGAGCTATCAAACGAGACATCAGGCGCATTCCCAACTGAAAAGCGGCTCAACAGTGAGCTGTGTAAGCCTCTAAACCCTAACCCTCCAGTTTTAGGATTGAAAGCAATCCATTTCTTAGCAGCTCGATAAGCAAAGTAGCCGTAGACCGTAGAGTTATTATCCCCGTGATCTCTTCCTCTGAGTCTCATACTGATCCTTCCACGGCTACGACCATCTCCACACACCATCACACCAGAAACGGAAGGATCAAAACGGCGATCTAAAAACAAGGACTTTGAACCACCAAGACTCGCCATTGATTCACCCACCGATCTCAAACTCGCGTCCGAGAGCAAGAGATCAATGTGATAACCACAGACCTGAAACGCCGGACCGGACACTGAAGGAACGGAGAAAGTTCGAGAGAGAGCACCGAGGACAGAAAGGTTCCTCCTTTCGTTGCTCAGAAGCAAATCGGAGCTCGCGGGCTCGAGAAACCTGTTAGGGTGAGCGAATCTAGAGTGGAAACCCCGGTAACCCCCAAACCCTAATCCAATAAGAATCTTAACCTGTTTCTGAAGACCTTCTCTCACGGGTAACATTCTTGTTTAAGGATGATATAGAAACCAGTAGTAATCACCAGAGACGGAGAGGATCATATCTCACCCCAAGGCATCACTGCAAACAAAAAACGCTTTCACGAAACCATCCGATTGAATGAACACAAAACGAAACCCCAGAAACGTAGACGGATTCGTAACTTACCAAAAGGACGAAACTTTTCTATTCTCGCACAAATTGGCTAGAATCGAGAATTTTGATTTTAGGAAAGGGATAAAACCCTAGCCAATCTGATCTTCAGGGAAAGGAAAGACACAAGAGCTGGTGGAGGAGGAGGTCAGAGGCAAATAACAAATCGGTCAAATTAGGGATGTCTAATTTTTTCTGTGGATGATGGATTGTTGTTCGTCTCACATCTTATTGGATGTAAATTTTTCTTAGCCGTTGGATCTTTTGTTTCGCGATATCTCAGCCGTATATATTTTGTGTTTACATGGAGTCTAATACCCTAGAACCGACATGTTACTGGGCCTAGTAAAGCCCATTAAGTACCAATCAACCCGAACTCACAAAAAGATAAAAACCAAAACGATTGACTCACAAGAAGCCGAGCAAGTCAACGAGAGTATGTGTTCTAATGCTTAACTAGATTTTGAAAAATTTGTCAAATTCTTTGTTAAGAATTATAAAATGGTAGATTCACCTTATTTAGATCACACATTTATGTCTTGACCGCTTGAACTCATTTACTTTTAAGTTCTTAATAATTCTATCTATTTAGATGAATTGTAATGATCATATATTTAAACCGGTTTGAGTTAATTTTGAGTGACCAAAATCATTTAGTTTTTAGAAAAATAGATTTGTATTGTATTTTTCTTAAGAAGTGTTTAATTCATTTCTAAAAAATTGAAAGCAGTGTTTAGATTTTTTATTTTGAAAAAATAGAAAATTAAATTAATGTAATTCATGTATAAAAAATTCAGTATCTACAGTTGTCATGCTTAGAGGGTTCAAAATAATGTAAATTTAGTTAAAAACAATAAAAGAAAGTTAGTAATAAATTGATACACGTAGAAAATTTATATTGTGAAAGTGAACCGACCTGCACATAGATCAAACGAAATCAAATAATTATTCGCAATAATTTCTAACCAAGATTTGAGAATATTAGATAAATTTAAAATTAGATATGATTGTATATATATATATATGCTATTTATAAAATCGTTTTTGTTAAGTATTAAATGATTGAAAGATTGCAATCTTTTCAATTAGCTAAATATTAGGTAATTTAATGTAATACCTATGATTTATAAGGAAACTCATATTCATCATATTTTTTTTTTGTAAATTCACTTATTAAAATTAATTATATTTATGAGTAAAAAAGAAATGAAAGTAGATGTGATTAAAAGGTTATTTCAAATTTTAATTCATATAGATACTTCAACTTTAATAATATAGATAGGAAAACACGTTAAGCTATTTTAATATTTAGGTTGTTAGTATTTTTAGGGAATACCTTGGAGCGTATAAGGATTTTCAAAATTAAAATATTGTTAATATTTTAATATTGTGACTTTTTAAAATGATGAGATAAATTTGGTTACCATAATTTGGAAAATCGTTTTAAATATATTTTTCCAAAACCTATTAAAATAATAATAATTGTTGACATGCCATATATATAGTTTTCCATATATATATAAAATCTGTTATATTTCTTGCCAATTTTAGTTCAAAATTCTAAAAATAAAGAGTGGTACTGTCTTGTAAATATGATAAAAACTCAAGGGCATAATCCAAAACTTTAATAGTATAGATTTTTCTTTCTTTTAAATTATTTTTCTGAAGTTCTTAAAACAATGAACCACATGTTTTCCAATGGTTTAATTCATTTTTTCCTTTAAAAAGAAATATTCTAAATATATTATATTATCACTTTATAATCAATTATAAATACTACCTTAATTTTTTTTTCAAATTCACTAATTTTACCCAACTATTTTATTTTAACAATAATCCGAAACAATCACTGTTTATTATAATTTAAAAATTATTATATGATTTAATTATTACACATGACATAAATAAATAAATAAAGAATATTAGATTTTATGAAGAAACACCAAGTATATATATCTCCTAAGTGATTAACAAAAAGTATGTAAGAACAAAAAATGTATTTATTTTATTCTAAATTCTTCTAAAAGAAACTTAAAATTCTTAAAAATCATTATTTTCATGTTCTATGTTATTAACATCTAATTAGAAAAGAATAATAATACAAACTTTGAAATTAATTGGGTGAAATCAACACTTATAATTTATTTAAGTATAAAATAACAATAAGTTAAAGTTAAGAACTAGTTTGTAAATAAAAAAGTTCATCTTAAAAAAATGAAGAACTGAATAATATTTTTTCAATGAGAAATTGAGAAACTCATTTGGAGCAAAAGCCTGGAACATATGTAGCTGCAACTGCAAGGGCTTGAAGTCCTAATTGGCTTAATTGTGTTCTCTTTGTTGATTTTCGTTTCAGCATATCTTTCACTACTTTAGACGGTTTAGACTTACTTGGATGGTGCATACGTCTAAAAATAGTTCTTTTATTTTTATTTTACATTAGGATAATTGTAAAAAAATTCTTCTTAGATTATGATTACTATTATTAGAGCAGTGCTTCTTCCCATGATTCTCACCAATTAAGTAAAAACTCTATAAACTAATAATGTTGGAGCTATAATATTTTATTAATTTATAGAGTTATTAATGTATAAAAAGTTTTATTTTTGAAATTATTATTTATTTTGAAACGGAAAAGTGATTATTCTTAAAGAAACTTGGAAAGAATGGTGAGAGACTCAAAATCTTAAGTGTCAAATAATGTATGATCTTTTTCTTTTCTCTTTAATTTTAATTACACAGAAAAATAATATTAATATTAAATTGACAGACATTACATAGGAAACAAGTAACAAAAACAATGAACAAAAACACCAGAACAACTACGCAACAACAAAGGAACGAACCAAAAGCAATACAAACGCAAGCGATTAAACAGTTAATAGCGAAACAGGCTCAGACCAACCAACCACAAGTTCTAGATGAGAAAACCCGCTAGTTACCGCGAGCTACCAAGAGAAGAGCACTCTAAAACCCTGAATGCTACGGCTTCTCCAGCTTAAAACGAGAACCCATAGCATACCCGAGCAAAGAATCCGAACATGAAACCAAAGCAGGCCAGAAAAATGAGACCACCAGTACGAGGAGAAGCCGAGACCCAAAGATGCTGTCATTCAGTAGTTTACGCTAGAGATTACCACGTCCTTTGCATTCCACCGGGACCGTACACACCAATCCAATCCCTACTCATATAGAGAAGACGGATCAGGAAACGCACAACCCTCCAGAAGAAAAAATCTGAAGCCACACTCTGATCTGAGTGACTAACTATCGCACCAAAGAACACACCCGAGCTGTCACTCGCTCACGAGACATGAACACGGCGTTGAAAGGATTATTTGAGAAGAGCGAGAGACAGAGCAGGCCACAACCTACCGTTTTGATATGGAGAGTGACGGCACACATTGGAGCCAAAGACGATCTGAGGCCAACTGGAGGTAGCTAAACACCAACACGCTGCCACCAGGGACCTCGGAGAAGCAGACCGACGCCTCTGCCATCCACACGTGCTGCTACCAACGGGAACACACCGGAGGCACCACAAACAAAACAGAGACACAAGCCTTACCGGAGACGACAAACCCCAGAGCTCCAACTCAACAAGCAGTCTCATACACCACCAGACGCCACACCAGAGGAAGAACACGAGACCAACGAAGAGTTTGACGGCGCCGCACACGCCTCTACACTACACTCGGAGGAGAAGACTAAGCACACGGAAAAAACGCTGGAGAGACCTAGCCAGATGCAGGATGAACGCGACAGAAAGTGACACCGTCCTCAAGCATCTCCAAATGCCACAATCCTAGATCGGATTTGGTGAAACCAGACCTGATGCGTTGGACCACCACTCCCTCAGCCGCAGAAGACAGGGGCGACATAGGAGAACATAGACAAAGAAATCTGAGTCCCAACGGTCGCTTGAGAGCACGGTGGCAACCGCCAAAAAATGGGACTTTGCGGCTGAAACCCTAGAAGAGGTAGAAAAAGGCTAGATAGAATGGATTTTAAGAGAGATAATTGACTAAATAATTTGTGGAAGTACTACACTACTAACGATGCTCTTATGATCATATATCTTCTTTATCTTTTAGTTCTTAGTATATATAGAATTCTAGGATTCTTGAAAAAACACTTTATTATTGAATACATATGCATGAGAATCTTCGTGTTCATCAAGAATCAGCTTTAAAACCTAGTCCAAGCTTCAGAACATAGAATCTCACGCGTTGAGCTTTGAATCTACGTCTTTCTACCTCGCTTCACCATTTTGAGCAAAATGAGTTTTAGGAACACATATCAAAATTAGGAAAATTGATTATTCGATAAATTTGAGCTAGGAACAAAACCCAAAATAAAAAACAAAAGAGATTCAAAGAGGAAAAAAAGTGCTCTAATACCATAACAATAAAACATAATTTAGATATTTTGATACAATTGTTTTCTGATTTCGCATTGAAGAAGAAGTTGTTAAAATCATCTATATACATACCACTACAAGAAAACATCGTAATTCTGACGGATATTCTGACGGAAAATGAGATCCTCGGAATATTCCGACGAATTTGGGTTTCCTCGGAATTTCCTCGGAATATACCGATGAAATACCGAGGAAGGCATATTCCTCGGAAAACACCGACGAATATCCGAGGATATATTATAGCCGTTGGAGAGCCGTTGGGGATTTTAACAATTCCGAGGAAATTCCGAGAAAAGAGCCGTTGCCGTCGGTATTCCGTTGGAATTTCCTCGGTACTGTCGGCAGCATTTCATCTATAAATACCCGCACCCCCAACCTCTTCATTCACTTCATTTCTTCATCCTCTCACATACTATATTTACACACTAATTTGATTGAAAAAAACATGTCTTCTTCAAATTATTATCGTTCTTGGATCGATCGACCTATTTTGGATCCGAACACGAGATTGCTTACGGAAGAATACCAACGAGGTATAACCGAATTCATGGGGTTAGTTCAACGAGAACCGGAAGCAGAAACAGGTATGTTAAGATGTCCTTGCTCTAATTGTAAAAATAGAAAGATTATTAAAGAGTGGGATGTTTGGACTCATTTATATTTGAATGGGTTTACACGAAGTTACAAAATTTGGTATCATCATAGAGAAACTGATTATGAATATGGTAGTACTAGTGAACCTCAGCCTGCGGTTAGGTTAGAAGAACCAATTAGAATGGATGTAGATTATGGTGTAGGTACTGAGCAGATGGTAAATGTTCATTTTAGAGGGGAAGATTTACCCAATGCAGAAGCTATGAGATTTTATGTTATGTTGGATACTGGAAAGCAACTCTTGTACGAAGGTTGCAGAGATGGTCATTCAGCTTTATCATCTGCAACAAGACTGATGGGCATTAAAACAGATTATAATTTGGCTGAAGACTGTGTGGATGCGATTGCTGATTTTGTAAAAGGTATTCTACCTGAGGATAATGTAGCCCCTGATTCATACTACGAGGTTCAGAAACTAGTAGCTGGTCTTGGTTTATCGTATCAGGTAATAGATGTATGCAGCGATAACTGCATGATTTATTTGAGGGCGGATGAAGAGCGGGTTACATGTAAATTTTGTGGAAAGGCTCGTTATAAAGATACGAGTGGAAGAGTTCCAGTGCCATTTAAAAGGATGTGGTATTTGCCTTTGACGGAAAGGTTGCAGAGGTTGTATCAGTCTGAACGCATAGCGCAACCAATGAGATGGCATGCGGAGCATTTAACAAATGGTGAGATTAGACATCCTTCAGATGCAAAAGCGTGGAAACATTTCCAATCAAAATATCCCGACTTTGCGTATGAGAGAAGAAATGTATACCTTGGATTATGTACTGATGGTTTCAGCCCGTTTGGCAAGAGTGGAAGACAGTATTCTCTATGGCCAGTCATTCTTACACCATACAACTTACCGCCAAACTTGTGCTTGCGACGAGAGTTTTTGTTTCTCTCCATTCTCGTTCCCGGACCAGAGCATCCTAAGAGATCACTTGTTATTCACTTGATGGGTTTCTTCATGTAAAGAAAACTTTCAAATGCGGGCAGTACTTATGTGGACAATAAGTGATTTTCCAGCATATGGTATGTTATCTGGATGGACAATGCATGGAAGGCTATCATGTCCATATTGTCAAGATGACACAGATGCTTTCCAACTAAAGAACGGAAGGAAAACGTGTTGGTTTGACTGTCACAGGAGATTTCTACCACCTGATCATCCATATCGCAGGAGTAAGACTTCGTTTACGAAGAACAAGCAGGTGTTTGATGGTCCACCTGAGGAAGTTAGTGGGAAAGATTCGTTGAAGCAGTTTAGGTATTTTGATGCAAAAAGGACGCCAGATGTAGGTGGACATGAAAACATTCGAGTCAGTGCGGTTGGAGAGCTACATAACTGGCACAAAAAGAGTATTTTCTGGGATCTGCCATACTGGAAGGATCATCTGCTGAGGCATAATTTAGATGTCATGCATATTGAGAAGAACTTTTTTGACAATCTCATGAACACGATCCTTAACGTTCAAGGTAAAACAAAGGATAATTTGAAGTCAAGACTGGATTTAGTCGATATATGTGCTCGTTCAGAACTTCATGTTGATGAGAATGGTAGGGCTCCTTTTCCCATATACCGACTTGATGCAGAGGGAAAAGATTCGTTCTTTGATTGGATTTCAAATGATGTGGACGGTTACGCATCTAATTTGCGTAACTGTGTCGACAGAAAGGAAGGAAAGTTTATCGGCTTGAAGAGTCACGATTGCCATGTAATGATGCAGCGCCTCCTTCCGTTTGCCTTCAAGGGACTATTACCACGGAATGTTCATGAAGCAATTGCAGGGATTAGTGCTTTCTTCCGCGATTTATGCACGAGATCAGTGACTTTTGAAGGTATTGAAAATTTGAAGACTAACATAGCCGTGATTCAGTGCAACCTTGAGAAGATATTTCCTCCATCATTTTTTGATGTTATGGAGCATCTTGTTATTCACCTGGAAAGAGAATTGGAACTTGGTGGTCCTGTGCAGTATAGATGGATGTATTTGTATGAGCGGTATATGTACCATTTGAAGAAGATGGTGAAAATTATAGTAGGGTGGAAGGTTCTATAATCGCACAGATGATAAATTCAGAAACTTCAAAATTTGCCGAGTTCTACTTTCCAGCAGAAGTGCAGGCCAGAAAAAGAAGACCTGCTCGGCATGATGATAGAGGCGAACGGGCAACATATCATTTTACGGTTCCAGACATCTTCACAGATGTTGGACGACTTAGCGGAAAACCAAAGGACCGTCAACTTACTGAGCAGGAGCGCAGTCATTTGCAAACATATTTGCTCACCAATTGCGAAGATGTTCTTCAATATGATAGGTAAATAAATTAGCTTACAAATTTTTTTTTTAATGAGTTGAAATTTGAATTTTAATTAATTATATTCTTGTCAACATATGTACAGGATTTTCATGTCAGAAAAGCGGTTCGAATATAGATACGCCACAGAGGAGGAACTTGAAGAACTAAAACAGAGAGAATTTTCTGGATGGATGCTTACTTATGTGAGTGCTTTACACAAATTAAAATATTATTTATCACATATTTATACTAATTCACATATATTGATATAACATATATATGTGCTATTAATAGGTGTCTGCTGGTATGACCAGAGGTGAAACATTTGACGATTGGATACGCGAGATGATGCGTGGAGCAGAGTATGTTGTGAAGTCATATCCGAGATTTTGTACTCGAGGATATGCATTCACAACTCAAAAGAGGAGACGTTCGAGTACGACTTATGATGCTGGCGTTTGTTCTGCATCTGGAGATGATGTATACTACGGAAACATACGGGAGATTATGGAAATCAAGTATCCGGGCATGGTTGGATTGCGCTGTACTGTTTTCTATTGTGATTGGTACGACAACACTCCAGATCGCGGTGTGAGAACATATGCATTTGGTGTTACATCAGTACATTCGAGGCGAAAGTTGTAATATTATGATCCTTTCATTCTTGCTTCTCAGGCCGATCATGTAATTAAATATACATATATCAATTATTCATAATGATTCATCATCATGTGTATTAATAACACTTATTTACAAATTAAATAATTTTTTAAATGTTACAGGTTTGTTTTATCAAGTACCCCCGGGTTAGGAACAGAGATGATCCATGGGTCACTGTTACATCACTCAACCCGAGAGGCCGAGTTCAGGGAAGTTCTGAGCTGGAAGACCCACTACAACCAAGCACATCCTGTAACTTAAGTGCAGCAGAAGATTTAGCTGCGGTTGGCCTTGTAGTTGATTTAACTGACTTTAGAGAGGAAGCCGTCGTTCACGTAGAGGATGAACAAGAGATTGGAGAGTTTCACCAAGATCCAGATTCAGATTCATCTGGTGATGATGACTCAGAAACAGAGTAGCATCGCTTTTTTTTTTTTAAATATAAGAATACCGAGGAAATTCCGAGGGATAACAGGATTTAGGGATTTCCTCGGAATTTCCTCGGAATAGTCCGAGATTTTTGACGATTTAAGGCTTTTCTTTTAGAGTTTCTGTTTCCTCGGAAAATCCTCGGAATATTCCGAGGAAATTCCGAGGAAATCCAAGTTCCGAGAAAATTCCGAGGAAGTAGGGTTTTTAAACCGAAAACAACATTTTGCGGTTTGAATAACACTTATATAACCCTTATTAAGTGTCTTAGACTGATTATGAAGTCAAAAATTTGTTCCTTACCCTATAATAAACACTTTTCCGATTGTATGAACGAAATCCCCACAACATAAGAGAAACACTTATACACTTTAATGAACGGTAAAGAGAATACTTACAATTCGTTTTGAAATTTTGTTATTTCATAGTTTATGATCATCTATACAAAGATTCCTCAATGGTATGCATTGTATTTGTATAAGAAATGATATAGGGCAAAAAAATTTGATGTTTTGAAACCCCAAACATGTGTTCCTCGGAATTTCCTCGGAATATTCCGAGGAACAATATAAACCAATAGAAATACATGCATAGGATATTCTTTTTCCTCGAATTAATGAA
Organism: Brassica napus; assembly: GCF_020379485.1. Classification (NCBI taxonomy): domain Eukaryota; kingdom Viridiplantae; phylum Streptophyta; class Magnoliopsida; order Brassicales; family Brassicaceae; genus Brassica; species Brassica napus. The sequence continues at coordinate 17,327,232 of NC_063444.1, read as the reverse complement.
ATATCCGAGGAAATTCCGAGGAACAATATAAACCAATAGAAATACATGCATAAGATATTCTTTTTCCTCGAATTAATGAAATATCCGAGGAAATTCCGACGGATATATTAGTGTCCGTCGGAATTTCCTCGGAATATTTTCATTTAACCGGGCAAACCAGCCGCGAAATATTTTACGAAAATTGAAATTGAATACCGAGGAAATTCCGACGGATAGTTTCCGTCGGACCCTAGGTTTTATAAAGACGAAAAACTTCTTCTTCCCCATTTCTCTCTTCTTCCTCTCCGGCTCCTCTCCCTCCTCTCCGGCGATTTCCCCCTTCTCTCCCGACGATCTCTCCGGTGAATCCTCTCTAAACCTACACAAATCATGTATGGACCCTATCCCACTCTCTTAGGTTCTATTTGTTAGGTTTTTGTGTAGATTTGATGATTTTAGAAGTTTTTTGATAGATTTTTGTTAGGGTGATTGATTATGATTGTGATTTGGTTGTATAATAGGTTTAGAATTGTGATTTGGTTGGATAATTTGTTGTGTTGAATTGATTTATAATTTTTTTATAAATTTTTTATTATTTTTGTATTTATAAAATCGATTTTTGTATATAAATTCGATTTTTGTATTTTACAAAGCGTTTTTTGTATATAAATTAGATTTTTTGGATTTTACAAAACGTTTTTTGTATATAAATTCGATTTTTGGATTTATAAAAGATGATTTCATATTTATAAAAATATTTATATTTATTAAAACTAATTTTGTATATATAAAACATTTTTTTTATTTATAAACACTATTTTATTATTTTTTGTATTTATAAAAACTATTTTTAAATATGTTTTTCAATTAATATTTATTAAAACTATTTTTAAATATGTTTTTTTTATTTATATAGTTATTATAACTAATTTTAAATATTTTTTCAATTAATATTTATTAAAACTATTTTTAAATATGTTTTTTTAATTTATATATTTATTATAACTAATTTTAAATATTTTTTAATTAATATTTATTAAAACTATTTTTAAATATGTTTTTGTTTTTAATTTACAGGTCTACTGGTGATCAGACCCGGTCTCGATCTCGTCGTGCCTCACCACGAGGTCGTAGTGGTACGGGGAGCTACTCTCAGGGTTCGTTCAGCCACTCTCGGGGGTCGAGCAGCCACTGTCGGGATTCTTCATTTTCCGCTCCGGTTTTTGCTTCCGTTGCTGCACCCCCTCCCGTTGCTGCACCCCCTCCCGCTCCTCCAGTCGTTCCGGGAGTGACGACTGTTGCCCAGTTGTTTCAACAGCCCGGTCGTGAGCATCTTCTCTATCTCACTCCGTGTCCAAAGGGACGACGTCAAACATGGTAATTAAAAAGTCTTTTTTTTTTGCTTTCATTAAAATTTGTTTCGTTATTAATAATTTGTTTCTTATATTAGGTTCAACCGATCCGAGAACGGGATCAGCGCATGGATCAACAATATGATGAACTCGAACCTCAGCAAGGGATATCCGACTTTCTCTCACTTCCCTGCCGAGGATCAGGAGATGTGGTTTCGTCAGTTTGCGGTAAGTATTCTAATTTTTTAACTTATATATTTAATCTTTAATATAAAATTTCTACAAATTGTGTTTTTTTTTCAGTAAGAGTTCACCTGGAATCCCGATCACCCGAACTTTATCCGTGACGCCTTCGTCCATAAAGTTATGGACAACTATGGGAAGCATATCTACGAGTGGAAGCAGAAGTGGCTCATCAACAAGGTTTTTTTTAATTTATTAAACAATTTTTTGAATTTATTAAACTATTTTTGGATTTATCAAACTATTTTATATTTTTTTTATTAAAAGGTCCCGAAGTCGATCAACAGCATGGTCTGGGAGGAGTTGTGTGTGCATTGGGATAAGGACGAGACGAAAGCTACCTCTGTGACCAACTCCGCCAACCGCAAGAGCGATCGTGGCAGGAAGGGCATGTACAAGCAAAATTTGGGTGCCCAGACTATTGCCACTCTGGGGGATCGCTTGGTAAGTTCAATCTTTTTTTTTAATGATTTAAGTATTTTTATTTTATTTTTTATGCATTTCTTCTAATTTCTAATGTTTGTTTAACTTTTGTTTTTTTTCAAGGCGGATCAAAATGATGGCGAGCTGGTTGATGATTTCGTCCTAATGAAGACGGCGCATACCAACAAGCACACCGAGGAGATTGATGATGGTGTTGTGAGGGATGTGCTCAGCCTGATCGAAACTCAGAAGGAAGACGAAGAGACCCGTCTATCTCAGCTTCAAACCGACCTGGACGCCACTTCGACGGATTCGACCAACTTGTCCCGGATTCGAATCAACGAAATCGTTGAATCGGTATGTTCTTTATAAAAAAGTTCAATTCATTTATTTCTTTATTTTCATTTTATCATCTTTTTTATTATTTAAATTTGTTTATTTTCTATTTCAGTCGGTTCCAAAGAAGAAGGGACGTTTGGTCGGTTTAGGTCGTCGAGCCCGGTCGGTTCCTCCTTCTGCACCAAAGACCTATGTTGATCCAGAAGTGCTGGACCAGTTGAAGGACAAATATGACCGCATAGCTGCGTTGGAGCAAAAGATGGCGGATCAAGAGGCGGGATGGGAGGCAACGAGGAGGCAGAACGAGCAAATGATGGAGATGATGAGGAAGATGTACCCGAACGAGCAGTTCCCCTAGTTTCTTTTTTTTTTTTCAAAAACTCTGAATGTTTTATTTTGGTACGTACAACTTTGAATATTATCTAATATGTTTTCTATTTCAATTTTAATTTTATATTTTCGAATTTCAATTAAAAAAATAAATTTTTAATTTTAAAAAAAATTATTTTTGGGAATATTCTGAGGAAGTGTATCCCTCGGGATATTCCGACGGATACACTTCCTTGGAATATTCCGACGGCAATGGTTTCTCGGAATATTCCGACGGCCGTAGTTCCTCGGAATATCCCGACGGATACACTTCCTCGGAATTTTCCGACGGCAAAGGTTTCTCGGAATATTCCGACGGCCAAAGTTCGTCGGAATATTCCGATACTTCTTTTCTCTCGGAATGTTTCCGAGGACCGTTCCATCGGAAATATCCGAGGAGATACCGACGAAAAATCCTAGAAAATGTTTCTTCGAAATGTTCTCGGAATCTTTGATTTTCGGTATTCCCTCTAAATTTTCCGGTGAAATTCCGAGGAAATTTTACTTTCCGACGAGAAATTTCCGACGACCATTCTCGTCGGTATGTCCTTGGAATACTGTTATTCCGAGGACATACCGACGATATTTGTCGTCGGAATACCGGTGTTTTCTTGTAGTGTACCAAAGTGAACCCAAAAAACAAAAACAAATATTATATTTATTACAATATGTGTACGATTTCTCCAAACGCAATTATTTTAGCCCACACGGGCGTGACCAGATGGTGTGGCGGACTTGGAAAGGTGCTAAACATCTTAGGTTCAAAACCTACCACTCAAATAAGCTGCACACGTATAGGAATATATGATATCTTACATGGTTTGTCTCTTGGCTTCCAGGGGAGAGAATACTATTCACAACCTCATTTTTACTATTGAACTTTTATTTACAAATTGATTCTTAAATTTTTATATATTTTTATTTTATATTTAAGAGATTAAATATTTGTGTTTTATACTTCATTGAAATTAATAATACTTCCACTAATACAATTATAAGTTCATATAAATAATTGTTTATTCTTTTAGAAACTAAATTTTTGTATAAATGAAGATTTAGTTTAGTTAAAATAAAAATTATAGCAGGGTAAAATTGTAAGTTTTTAAAATATATATCATTATTATAAATAATAATAATTATTAATAATATAATATATTTAGAATATTATATTTTGATGGGAAAAATGAATGCAACCATTGGAGCAAAACTCAAATTAATTTTGAGTTTACATCATGTTGAATTTTTTTTTTATGACAACCGTTGGAGATGCCCTAAGACCTCAAACCTCTCAAAAATAGAAATAAATGTGTACTTTTATTTACAAGGAATTATAACTTGTTAAAATATTCGTCAAAAAATGTAATAAACAAATGCAGATGATGATTGGTTATGCTGTAATTGTAATAATATTTTATATGTTGTACGTATAAAGTTTAAAAGAAAAAATGAAAAATAAAAATATTTTTACATCACTACTTTTTGTTACAGCTAAAATATTGTTTTAGATAATAATATTTTTATTTGGCAAAAAAAAAAATTATATACTGCTGGGATGTCAGATAGCCAGAAGGAGGAAATATTTACCCAATTCTCATTCTCATCAGGCCAGTTACCGGTAAAGTACGTAGGGCTTCCTTTACTCACAAAAAGAATGACGGTTCATGATTATATGCCTCTGGTTGAGAAAGTGAGAAAGATAATGAAATCATGGACTGAGAGGTTCCTCTCACATGCATGTAGATTACAGCTTATTAAGTCTGTTATAACAAGTCTAGCTAATTTTTGGCTCCAAGCTTTCAGACTACCGAGTAGCTGTCTAAAGGAGATAGAAAGTCTTTGTTCAGCTTTTCTATGGTCTGGACCTGAACTCAAAACAAGTATGGCAAAAGTAAGCTGGAAATGTGTTTGTTTACCAAAAAGGGAGGGAGGATTGGCTATTAGGCCATTGAAGGAGGTTAATAAGGTTCTTTGCCTGAAATTGATTTGGAGGCTATCAGCTGCTCGATCGTCTCTATGGGTCCAGTGGATCAATTGTTATTTGATCAGAAAAGGCTCTTTCTCGTCTATCAAATACAACATGAATTCTGGTTCTTGGATGTGGAAAAAGCTTTTGAAGTTAAGAGATTTGGCAAAAACACTTCAGCGAATGGAAGATACACATCTTTCTGGTATGATTCATGGTCTCAGTTGGGCTGCCTGAAGGATCTGTTAAATGGAAGAGGAAGTTATGACTTCGGTATTGATGATGAAGCTCACATTGCTGATGTCCTAAGATGCCATAGAAGGAGAAGGCACATGCTTAGCATTTTAAATCAGTTGGAGGATGAGATTGATACATTAAGAACGCGTGTGAATCAGGAGAAAGACATTCTTCTGTGGAAGTATAAGGAAGGAAAATACTCCAAGCAATTCTCTACAAAGAAAACTTGGTTGTATCTACGTCAATCCCAGCCGGAGTGCATTTGGAATAAATTAGGAGTCTGGCTTCCTCAATCAACACCAAAATATTCTTTGACAGTTTGGTTAGCAAGTCGGAACAGATTGCAAACCTGTGATAGGATGCAGCTTTGGAACAGAGCAACAGATACAACATGTGTGCTATGTTAGGATCCACAAGTCGCGGAGCCACCTGTTCTTCAGTTGCAGTTACTCTGGGAAAATTTGGAAGGAAATGGTTGGAGGACTATTAAGAGAAGAATTTACGACTGATTGGGATGAAATTATTTCCCTCATATCTCGAATCAGTTATACAACTGCGGAGGGATTCCTCGTAAGCTACGCTTTTCAGGCTTTGGTTCATAGCATATGGAGAGAAAGGAATGCTCGTAAACATGGAGAGCAACCAAAGGATGAGAGAATGATATCAAAGTTTGTGGATAAGTTGATCCGTTTGAAGCTGTTGACAGTTAAAGGGAAGGGGAAGAAGTATTTAGAAGAAGGGCTGAGTGTTTGGTTTGGAACACGAACAACTTAAGATAGAAGAAGCTGATTTATGAGTTATGTATTTATATTTTTTTCTGTTTAGATAAATATGAATATGTGTTATCGATAGTTTCATCATTTTGTATCAAAAAAACCTACAAACTTTGTACATGAAAAGTACGATAAGATTTTGGGTTCCATTTTGTTAATGTTTTGTTGATGATTTCATGTGGGCGTAAATTTTATTTGTAACGTTAAATACATGTGTATAATTACCAATTTGCACATAATGGTAGAGTAAACTTAGTATTGCTCATTTTGAATAGGGTTGAGTGAGAAATAAATTATATAATTGATCAGAGGTGGTTAGTGGTTCTACTTGGTGTAGCATAAAAGTAAGAATTATTATAGAATTTTTGTTAAGCAAAGAATAATATCAATACATGATGTCAAAATATAAAGAACATAGGCTAGTGAAAGAAATTATGCCGAAAACATTGGCTTTGTTAAATCAAGTTGTGGATTTGTGGTGGCGTAGACTTTGGTTCCATTGTTTTTATTTCTGGTTTTATCTTTACAAATTTGTATGAAGTATTCTCCATCTTCTTGTTGAAGTAAAATCAGGTTTCTTAAGAGATTTTAAGAGATTTTGGAGAGGTTCTCCACAAAATAATGGACCCTACAACTGCATACATATATACAATATATACATATACATTTATGGTAAGTTTAGAACTCCAGTGGGTAGAACCTCCATTGGAGCTCTTAAATAGAAGAGGATATTAATTTCCCTAATATTAATGAAAGTAGTTAGAAGATATTGTTTAAGGTTGAAAACTTATATGCTTTAATTTTCATAATTTTTTATTAGCTTGTGGCGAAGACATCTTTATGTTGTGAGATGTGTGCTTTGCAGAAGCAAAATAATTAACATAGTATTTTTGGGTTAATTATTTGGTTTATTGTTAATTAGTTCTAAAACTATCTAAATCTTAATGAATTTATAACTTTGTTTTGAAAATATAGTAACTTATTATCTTATACTTAAACACGTCTATTAAAATATTTATTTTGTAAACTAAAATAAAAACTATTTGATTTTTTCTAATTATGTAAGTATTTTTTGGATATACTTATTTATTTTGCATATTAATTTTCAAAAAAACATACATTTTTCTTATATATTTTTTTCAAAATATATCAACTAAAAAGATCAGTAAAATTATGAATTTCAATTTTTTTTATGAAAAGATAGATTCATATCTTAGATAAAGAACTTAACTAAATGCAATAAATAAAACTAATATGATTTGGTCGAATTATTATCAGAAATATTTTAATTCCGTTTAGAGAGATATGTAATTCAATATATCTGAAAATGAATAACCAAATCAATCTAGATTCTTATAAAAAATAAAAAATTAACTTTATAATATTTTTTAATTTTATACATGTAAAATTACGGAATGACTCAAGATACATTGATAAATGAAAGTGTACTTTTAATTAAATTGTTATGATTTAATTCTTTTGAAAATTTATATATAAGCATGAGATTATAAATTTTAAATTGATCAATACTTTAATTTTTATATTCAATTCTCAATACAAAATATATAAATCATATATAATTCTATCAAATTTACAAATCTAAGAAAAAATAACTAAACTAAATGCATTAACAAAAATAATCAAATTTATAAAAATAATAATATTATGGTTGAATTCAGAAAAATATATATAATCTAACATACCTTAATAATAACCAAACCGACCAGATACTTTATATGCAAAGCACATGTCTAATTAAAATAACATAATATTGTTTAAAGTAATCGTTGTAGTGTGGTTACTTTATAAATAGAAAATTAGCTAGTATATTATATGAATCTAATATTATTATTATTATTTATTTTTTTTTTTGTCATCAACAAACAGACTCATATAGACTCTACGAACCAAACTGGTAACTCCGCATCCATGTGAACGACGAAAGACGATTGTTTTCTGGCACATCGTGCTAGACTATCTGCCTTTTGATTTTCCAATCTAATATTATTTATAAGATAAAATATAAATATCATAATAAGCTAAACAAAAGAGTGACTTATTTAAATATTAATAATAGATATAAAGTTTTAGTAGTGTTGGTGCTCATCTTCACTACTTCAGTTGTGTTGCATGAGCTTCGAAGCAAAGAAAAGACAATTTTCTTATAACACAAATGGTATTGTTGAATCTCTGAGTTTTAACAAACCATCTAACATTATTCCCACTAAACATGTTTAGCCAAAAAAAATCAACCTTAAATGTTAATGTACTAATATTCTCTGGTTATGTGTGGTGGCTTGTTATCTTTGTCTTGTTTTTGTAGTCATTTCTTCTCGGTTTAGGCAAAAGTTTGTCTAACTGAACTTCCACACATTATTAACCTTTGAGCTCTATATTACTTCTAAGTATACACACAGATAAAAAAAAACTAGCTTCTTTGTAGTGTTCTCTTATATGGACTGTTATAACAATGTATATATATATATATGTATATATATATATGTATCTTCATTTTTCCAACATAAAATATTTCCTTAATTGTACCTGAATTGAAAAATAATAAATGAATGGACTTAGTTTAATTGATACCAAAGCAGATACAGTTTGGTTCACAGTTTGTCTTGAAACCAAATTCGGATGCGGCAAATGTGACATTGCATTGCTTTGGCGATGTCACTGAGGAAAAGCTCATGGGTCTCTTGTAACTTCTGTTGTTTCTCCAACATCATCTGTAGGTACCACCCTGTTTTCAATCTGTATTTGCAAGGAGCTTTGGATATGGGGCATATAAACAAAACAACATCAAATATAATAGGACTGATGCTCTTTTTGGTTAGAAAGCAGACAAAGGTTATTTTTAGCAACCATGCATGTGATATAATTACCTCTGTCAGCTCAAAGAAACGTTTCTAAGCTTCCACTTGTGGCATTGGAGCTTATGTGATCTCGAAGCTCCTTGTAAAGAAAGAGTGACAAAATTAAACATGTAAGTAATATTATAACAATTAAATTCTGAACAAATACAAAAGAATGTCAAGAGATTTGATATCTTTGATAGAAATTTAAGTTTTAATGTCAAGAGATTTGATATCTTTGATAGATGCCATCCTTATCTTCTTTCACTCGAGGTTCTCCTGTGAAAGAAAAAAAAAAGAGAAATATTTGTAACATGTTTTGCCTTCGAGACTTTACCTTTCAAAAGAGTAAGCAACTTTCTAGAGACATGTGTGGTTAATAGTTCAGAAAAACACAAAATTATTATGTAAAAGTATATACCGGTAGCCTCTGAAGTCTCCAGTTGATGCCTTGCCGTTCTGTATTTGTTCTGTATTTACGTGCGTGACAAAATATAAAGACGATAAACAGTAATTAATTGATTGCAGTAACACATTTCTTCCACAGTTTCACGATGGCAGAAGCTAGCTCATTATTCCTCCCTTTACAGATTAAGGAAAAAGGAAAAGACTGTTAGGAACTTAGGAGCTGGAGGAAGAAAACCTCAGGCCAAATGCAGAAGAATCATAACTTAGTTAATACCAAAGTAAAGAGAACAAAGATTAGTATCAACAAATCAAAAGACAGAAATTTAAACACAAATATTGAAATATTGCAACTTGTATAACCATTAGAACCATTTCATGATCTTAGCTCTTCCCATTCTATAAACCTACTCATGAACTGATTTATTTTTGTGAAAAGAACTCGTTTGAGCAAGTTACCTCACTCTCTCATGAAATCTTCAAGATGCTTATGCACAACTCTCCCTGAAGCTTAACTATAGAGAAGACACAAAGTGGCGAGGAAGATGAGTAAAAAATAGGGAAAGCAAATTACCAAGGATGAAATGAAATGGTAAAGCTTGAGAAAAATATTTTTGTAAGTAGGTAAGCTCTTCATCACTCAACTTGCTCGAGTGTTTGGTTGGAAACGTCTAGGTGGAGGTCCATATCCATCCAAGTACATGATCTTGAAAACTGAGAAGACAAAAAATGGTTAGAACTCGACATAATTAAAATGGCCAATGCTAAAATCATAAACTTTATAACCCATCGTGTAGCCTCTTAACTTATTTTGGAGGATAGGTTCAAAACCCGAAATCATATTTTGTCACCACAATTTAACACAAAATTTGAAGCTTAACTGAAATTTGATCAGATGAAACAGTAGAAAACATACCAAAAGAAGTTGGATCGAAATATTTTTTTTTCTACTTCTCGGGCTGTCATCATCACGGAGGAGTAGATTCTTCATCTCCTCCTTCTTTTAAGATGGTCCTCCTCGTCCTTCTTTGAGCCCGTCATTTTCAATTGGAGAGAGAAACAGCGACGGAAGACTTGCCGGTGGAGAGGGGAGAGTATCCAGTGGATTTCATGCCGGTAAATGTAGTTGTTTCTGCAGAGTTTCAATTAGGGCTGGGATAACGATGAGATGGAGCCCTTTATATAGAAAGAGAGAAAAGGGAAGGTGGAATGAAACCATTAAAGCAAGATTAAAGAGCATAATATACTAATGAAGAGGGATAACTGTAATGGCGAAGTGTTTGGTGATGAGAAATTGATCAGTAATGTCGAAGATGAATAGTCGGGGAAGAGTCACGCTTCAGAAATGGTGAGATGGGTTGGATTCAAGTAGTTTAATAAATGTAAACACAGCCCAAATGAAAACACAGATTCATGGCCCAAGAATCCTTGATGACATGGACAAATGATTGGCTAGGAATATTTCATCATATGTGGACAGTGTAAGAAGATTTGAAAATAGTTATTTTTATATAGTAGGGATAATAGTGGCACTTGATGTAACAGTGTTTTTGTTTGAATAAAATTTTACATTCATTCAAACAAAAATAATAATAATTTTTTATTGTCAGATTTTTCTAATCTTTTAGCTATTGCTTTGAAAACTGATATAAAACACAACTGATAATTTTAAAACTTGCTAAAAAAAAATCTTTTTGTAGCAAAACATTTTTGACGATCGACGAATCAAATGATATTTTTAGATAAGAATTAAAATTAAAGTCAGTTCAGATAGCCTAAATAAGCCACCCCAACTGTCAATATTTTGGGCGTTTTGGCCTTTTGAGCGTATGGACCCTTGGACACTGGACCATTTAACCCCACACATAAAATTTCACACAGGTGACGCGTCGAACTCATGAGATGAAGATGAACAGCCTAATACAACCACAAGACAAGTACAATAAATCATTACACAAAAAATATCTTCACGTATATATGTTTTTTTTTCCAAAACTATTGTGACTATCATCTGTAACAGGCTAGCCATTCATCAAAGTATCACAAATAGGTTAGTTACAAATTGTTGTTTCCATTAAAATTTCTATTTCAAAAATACAGGGGAACAATTATTTGTTACGAGTTTAAGGTTTTTTCCAAGGATTTAGGATTTAGTGTTTAGGATTTATGATTAGTGTTTTGTTGACGGCATTAACAATGTTTTAAAAAAAAATTTGGCAGTTCCTACTATTTTTTATTTATTTTTATCTTTTTACTTTAAAAAATAATATAACTTAGCAAGTTATTATTATTTTGTTTCTTTTTTTCGAACACAGAATGACAAACTATTATTGATTGGTGAATGTATAGGTTCACCTTGACCTTAGATCGAATGAACCCATTAAAAAGCTAGAAAAACAAAATTTAAAAGAAAACTTACTAGTAGAGCTACGTGGTATTTTTAAGAAATACACATTCTTTATATACTAAAGTACAAGTCATATGACCAATTAAAATTTGCCACATAATTCATATTATCAAAATTAAGAAAAAACAACTAAAACAAAATAATGTTTTGAAAACAAACTGTAGAAACAGTTTCTTTTCCACCATAACCCACGAACCACCATCCTTTTCCTTCCTTCACAAACTTTTTTTCTCCTGTTCTTATATATTTCTAGAATTTCCAAGACGTGAAATTTCCTTGACCACAGTTGTCTTTTGTGCTCTTTCCCATTTTTGGGCACCAAATTCAGAAATTTATTCAGGTAAGGACGTATTAGCTTAATTGTTTAATTGTTTTCGTATTGTACAAAAGGTTTTACAGAAAAATGTCTGACACTTTTGAAAATAGTGAATACTTTGATACTAAATGTAATAAGACAAAGAAGCCATAAATTGTAGGTTAATAATTAGGAAGACCACAAGTTAAACAAGACATAGAAAAAAGGAAAGCTTTAAAATAGTATTTGTATCCAGTGGACTAATTAAAGATCAATTTTTTTTTAACTAATCTAATCTAATCTAATCTTATATGTCGTGGTTAATCAGAGTTATTTTGTACATGTAAGTTTCGTCATATGAAACTGACGAAATGAGGTAAAGAGATGAGTATATAAAACAAATGAGTATATGTCGAAAGTAGATTCTGTGCGTTAAATATGAAAAAAATTATTCAAAATTGTCTAATGGTTTTAGGCATTTTTCTCATATTATACTAAAATTTTGTTTGTTTGAAAGGAAAAATATTCCCATGCTTTAATACTAGTACATTCTAAAAAACAACGTGTGACTGTTTTTGTTGCAGAGTGAATTCAAAGGAAGTGATGGTGGGAGTATACATACTTCTTTTTTGGGTCAAAAGTGGGAGTATACATACTAGGATGTGCATTATATGGTGTTATATATTAATGGTCACACGTGGTTACATTCAGAGACGAATCCAGAAAACTTTTTATACAAAAATATTAAGAAAAAGTGACATAGAAGGGATGTGATCCCAGATTTGTGGGTTCAGAGACAAGCTTTCAAAAGCTAGTGTCATTTAACAATTACAGCTTGAAAAGTTCGATTTACATTTTTGTGGTGTCAAATGACACCATAGTTCTTAACATGGGTCCGCCAGTGGTTACATTTCTATCATTTTTTCAGGCCACTGCTTTCTTTGTCTCCGGTTTTGGTTATATCCGAACCTCTGAATTTTTTTTGAAAATAGAACCTAAGAACTTTCCCCATTGTTTAATCATCGCATGTAAATCTCTTATATATTAAATGAGAAGCATTGTAATAAATGCATTCACACAATAATAGACATGTAGCAATCTCACAATGATTTGATAATAAATATTCTAACGCGTCACACTATATTCATAAATGTGTTCACACTATGTACTTTGTGCTTTTTTTTAATATAAAACTCACATACATGATTCCCAATACATGGTTCCCAATACATGGTTCCCAATAAAACTCTGGATTTTTCGGTTCGAATAAAAATAGATAACGAATCAAAAGTCAAACTATATATATATTATTTTTATTGTTTACGGATAAAGTTGAGCAACATATTCATAAATTTTGATTCGATTCGTTATTCGTTTTGATTTGAACCAAAAAATCTGGATATCCATAACTCTATGAAACAAATCAAATACTAAAATACAATATCCAAAAAAGAAGCAAATCACAAATACCAATATTTTTAGGAACATATATTTAATTCAATCTGTTATATTCCTATATATACATATATGAAAAGAATTATATATATATATATATATACGTTATATATATTATACTTTATATCAGTTTTACAATATTTTTATGAATTAGATTTATTATATTAGGTACTAGAATTTAAAATAAGTAATGTTTTATTTTTGTAATAAAATGTTATTATTAAAATTTTCAATTATTTTTAAAATTTTATTTTATTTACGGATTAAATCGAATATTCTTTAAAATTCTAAAATATTTCGGATATCCGAGTCACTGAATATATAGGTGGCTAAAGATCGAATCGACACGAATGCTTACAAATACCCAGATATTCGATCTGTGCCCACCCCTATTTACGGATACAATTTTATTTTCTTTATATGAAAAAATGACTAATGTCAAAGTCTTTTTTGCTTTAAATTAATTTTAATTTTATCTTTCATGTATTATTTTGAACAAAAATGTCATTTAATAGTATTAATTAACAATATCTTTATCTATTTATCAACTATTTTTATTTATTTTTTACATACACATACATGTGCATCTTGATGTGAGCACCTTCTAACTAAATATTCACCACAACAGAAATATCTAATTTTTTTGAAAGTTAAAATATTTTTTATTAATGCTTCTTTCACTACCGACCAAATTGTAGTGAAATGATTTGTCTTAATAATTTTCTTTTCTTTTTCATAAACTATTATCTGTTTAGAAGCTATAATATGAAACTATTGGTTCAACACGATGACTATCTAAAATTCATAACATGAAAATAAACAAATAATATTAATTTTTAGTTTTTACGGGAAAAAACCAAAAAGTCAAATATTTTAACCGAATAAACTAAAATGAATATTATTTAAAATAACATTTATATTTTAGAAGATTAAAAACTAAAAAAAAACTTAAAACCAAACCAATATCCAGATTAAACAGATTTAATGTCTTTTTATTAAAAATAACGAAACTAATAATCACATACCGCGCAACGCGCGGACTATTACCTAGTTGTTTGTTATTCACTGTTAAAAATAAGATGTTTTGTGTAAAAATGTATAGCATTTTTTCTCTAAAATTAATATACTGTAGTATCCCTTATTTGAAAGTCGATGTTGTAATTCAACTATTACCCTCTAAACTTAACAGCTGTTGGTGTTAAAATTTGTTTGTATAATGAATACAGATGCAACTGGAAATTAATTAGATTAGTCTTTTAATTATGCAAATAAAATATATAACTAATAGTGAATATAATTATTAGTGATGGATTTGTTTTCGTGAATTAATAGTAAAATTAGGTTTCCTTTATTTTAATTGCTTTTTTATTTTAAAAGTTATTAAAAATTGGTTTGCTACTATATTTTTTTCTAATCATTCGTAGCCAAAATTTCTTTCCTTCGTCCACAAAGAGTTTGAATTCCTACGAATTTGCCATATATTATCAGTAATATGTTTTTTCTTCTCTACTGTTTAAATTAGGATGCAATTTGATGGAAATAAATTTACGTTGCAATTTCGTGTCTTGGGCTACTTACTATATTGGACTACGATATTTAAGTTCTATTAGATGGGTTCTCTAAAGATGGACTGATTGTTCCGTTGCTAAATTTCTGATTAAATGCAACGTATATTTAGAAAAAACTCCATGTACTATTAAGCTAAATGTGAAAATGAAATTTTACAGCCAATGCATGTATCAGAAATTCTCAGTGTCCATTAAAATTTTGGGTTCAACTACCAGTAATTTATTCGGTTATAACAACCAAAATCCACCACTTTTGGTTAAACTTTTTCCAAATATTTAATTCTTAAGTAGGAAATTTTACAATTCTGGAAGAAAAAGAAACTTTTATATATAAGAAATCTTGCTCACAACTATCAGTCTATAACTTTAACGCCTTCCCAATCTACTCTAAACCTCCTCCTCTTTTATTAGTACTAGGCATAGGTATGGACACTCGGATACCGGATCGAGTTCGGGTCGGATATTTCAGGTAGCAGATCTTTTGGATAGAAAAAAATGGGAACTGATTGGGTAATTAAGAATTTCAGATCAGGTTCAGTTCGGTACTTGTTAGATCCGAATATTTTTGGATATATCCAAATGAACTGGAAATTTTTTGGTTTTGGTTCGGGTTGACATATTTTATCCGATCATAATCGAAAATATCAACATCCTATCCTAAATTACTATAAACCCAAACACATTATAAAAATAAGATAAATACAAAAGATTTAAAACCAAAAAAAACAAAAGTTTAAGCAAACTTCAAACAAACAAGAAATCCAACATTTCAAATATAGGATAATCCAGCATTCCAAACAAGCAAAGAAACATAAAATAGAGATGAAAGTTTAGGATTTTTGCCGATAAGGAACAAAAGAAGTATACTTTTGTCCCCTTAGAATAAAAATCCCAATCTTTGTCCCCTTAGAACAAAAAAATATGAAAAACATGTTTTGTCATTTTTAGTAAAATACAGTTAATAATAAGAAGTAAAAACGTAGGCAGTAAAAAAAAAAGAATTTTCTTTGTCTCCGACTCCCGTTTGTAAAAGGCAGAAGCGATTTCAAATCGCCGCCGTCGACACTTTCTTTCTCTTGGCCGTCTACGTTCGTCGGAGACGACGATATCGTCGTCACGTCTCTTCGCGTCCTTCTTCTGTCGTCTTTCCTCTTTGAGAACCATCGATTACAATCACTTTTTAATATCCGCCGATACCGATAGGAGTTATTCAAGCTCGGGAGTAGCTTCTTCTGGCTTATAAAGGACGATTGGCTTCACATTGTTCTTCTTTTGATCTTCCTTCATCTCGGTTCCCAAGAATTGAAGGTTAGGGTTTGGAAATCCCCTTTATGATTTTTTTTTTCTTTTTGTTCGTTTTTGTTTATGTGCATGTAGTAGAAAGAGCTTGAATTGTTTAAAAACACAAATCGATTCACGTTTATGGTTTTGATTGTAGTTTGTGGGTTGAGTTGATTGTAGTTTATTTTTGAGTTGATTTTGAATTCTATTTTTTTTGGTATCGGCTTTGTGTTGTGTTTTGAATTCGTAATGGACTTGAAAAGGCTAAGGAGTTAAAGTTTTTGATTTCATGTTTTATAGGAATGGATTACCAGTTTCCAAAACACATTCTTGAAGAAGGAGCTGAGACCAAGATTGATAAGATTAACAACACTTGTAGACGCACGATTCTGGGGACGTTGAAGGTGGTTCTCAGGGATGAGTATCAAGAAGTTTTGAAAGACCCTGTCTTTGGTCCGATTCTGGCAATCGTAGAGAACAAGCTCATTTACTCAGGGAATATTATTCACAGCTTCATATGCAAGAAGCTTAAGGTTTCCAAGCTTCACGAGTTGTGGTTTATATTTGCAAAGAGGCCTCTCAGGTTCTCTATGCAAGAGTTTTATGATGTGACTGGATTGAAGTTTAAAGAAGAACCCGATGTAGACTTCAATAACTGGAAGAGTGATAAGGGGTTCTGGAGCACAGTGCTGAAGGAAAATAGAAAGATCAACTTATTGATTATAAGGGATGAGCTCCTTAAAGTCTGTAACGAGTGGACGTATGTCGACAGGGTGAGGCTAGTGTATCTGTGTATTATACATGGATTCGTCATTGCTAAGGATTTGAGAGTGTTTATCCCTCACGAGTTCATTCGTTTGGTGATGGATTTTGAGAAAATGAGGATGTATCCTTGGGGTCTTGGCGCGTATGATGAGCTGATTGCATCAATATTCAAAGCAAGGGAAGATGTGCATCTGAAAAACAGTTATGTGTTGGATGGATTCTCATATGCGTTTCAGATATGGATTATGGAGGCAATTCCAAACATTGGTTCTATGGTGGGTAAAAAGATAAAAAAAAACTTGACCAAAGTGAGATGTAGGAGTTGGAAAGGAAGTGGAAAAGTATCATACCAAGATATCACCAGCCTATAGCCCAACTTTGATAAGGTAGTTATCTTTCTTATATTAATGTTGAGTTCAATAATCAAACAACTGAAGCTTATTGTTTCGTTTGTTCTTCCCAGGGAGAGTTGTTCCCGTTTATATCATCTATTGGAAGCTCTAAGGCAATTGATAATGTTGAGTTCTTTAGGGAAGATGAGAAGAATGACGGAAGAGTCGGTCGCATTGTTGCTCTGATCAGTGCCAAACAAGATTAGAAGCAATTCACTTGGGAAGTTGAGACTCTGCCTCCAAATATGGTGTTATCTAACGCATAAGAGGATGTCGAAGTTGAAAATGTTACAGAAACACATGTGGAGGAACCAGCTGTTGTTGCAGAGGAACCGGTTGTTGTTACAAAAAGGGGCAAGCGTAAACTAATTGATCCTGGTGTCGAGTCTCGAAAGAAACAACTACTTTGTCAATGGACGGGTGAACATAATATTGGTGTCTCCGGTGAAATGAAGACCTTCATTGAAGGTTTGTTCACCTCTACTTTCAATTCTTTCAAGGAGCTGCTGCAGAAGGACATACAAGTGTTTTGACAAGGTCGACAATGAGATGGCTCAACTGAAGGAAACCATGTCTCAGATTACGGATCCTTCAAATGCAGTGGGACGAGACAGAGCATCTGAGATTCTCTGTCCTTCTGCAACACTTGGGAAAGACCAAGACAAATCATCACAGAGTCTGGGTCCTTTAGGAGCAAAGGGAAAAGGCAAAGGCAAGGCAGCTTTGAGTGTGGATCCTCCTCCGCTTCGTCGTAGCCCTCGGCCAGTAAGAAAGGTAACCAAAACATGAAGCTTTATAATATGTAGGACGAATTATCTTCGGTTGTAAGTTTTTCTGTGGTTTGACTATTTTGTAATGTCCTTGTATTGGGCTATGTTGTATATCGGCTTGTAATGTATCTTGTTGTTTTCTATGAAGTGAACTGATAACTATGACATGTTGGATTGAATATTTTGTAATGTAATTTGCTATTAATGTTGTTATGCTTGGCTTTATTAACAGGAAGTTCAAACTGATGACGATGACATGTTCGATTTTTTGAAGAATTTGTCACAATCATCGAACTATGTAGATAAGGGGATGCAAGAGTCGTTACAAGACGCCATGAGAAACCTTTCTCAAGCATCACATGTTAAAGGTTTTAATCCCTCACAAAAATTGAAGGACGAAGAACCAGCAGAATGGGTTACTCCACTGTCTTCAGTTCAGCCTCCGGATTGGAGACCACCTACTCTCAAAGATGAGGATTTACTTGAGGATCGGGTGCATGACAGTGGTCACTCATTAGTGTTTGCCCCTGAGGATTCATGGGCCAAACTGAATGAGTGGTCCTCAACTTCCAAGTAAGTTTATATTATTGTTTCTCAAAGCGTTAGAATTGGATCATTTTTAACTGAATTTTGCATTGCAGTGAACTGAAAATTGGACCTTCTATGTTAACAAGTGAGTTAGCAGCACACGTCATGGGACCTACAGAGTGGCTTAAGAATCACGTGAGTCTAAATTTGGTCATTAATATTTTCAGTACACGACTTACAATCTCTTATAAAATTTTCAGGAAATTGATGCTATAATGTACTTATTCACTGAGAGGACTACTTTGCGATGATGGGAACCAAGTAAAGTAGCATTCATGAGCTGCATGTTCAGTAATCAAATGAAGAACTCTTTCGAAGAGTTTCGGAAGGACAAGAAGAAATTCAAAGTATCAGAACTGCTTCGCCGGTACGACATTGGTGAACTTCCAGCACACGGACGAACATGACTAATGTGGGATCTTGACGTTACACGCATGTATGTGCCTCTAAATGTCGGTAAACACTAGATCTCTATGTGTGTCAACTTTGTTTCTCGTTCGATAGAGGTCCTTGACTGTGAGGGATTGAAATATAACAAGGAAGTGGAGCCATTTGCCTTTCTCATCCCTAGAATTGTCAAAGTTGCTCAGTCTTCAAAGAGTCGGCAGCAACTCAAGGTCAAGCAATATACTGTCAGTTATGCCCAGTGCCCTACTTACTAAACAAGAGTAGCAGTGATTGTGGAGTATATGCCTTGAAGCACATTTAATGTCATCTTCTAGGCTTGGACTTCTCCCTGGTGAATGACAATAACATTCGAGAAGCGCGCCAAAAGATTGCTTACGACCTATGGGAAACTGCCAATGATCCTGAGCTTATTTTGAGAATGGCACAATACACTCCTCCAAAGACGATTACAAATCCTCTAGTGAAACTTGAATGAAGTTCTTTCGATTATAACTTGTTAAGGAAGTAGGTTGTTATTGACTCTCTTATTTGACTCTTGTATTTGATTCTTGTAGTTACTCTTTATTTTTTACTTTATTTGAAACTTTTAGTTGCTCTCTTTAACTCTTGTGACAGTTTGAGTTTGCCTAAATATTTCCTAAATGAGTTGTATGCAAAGACAATCCTTATCAACCCCTAAAGATACCCTAAAGTAAAACCCAAACGATTTCAACTCTTATTTAAACCCTAAATGATAGTAAAGTAAAACAAACCAATTCAACCCCTATCTATACCCTATTTGACACTAAAGTAATACAAACCATTTGAACCCTTATCTATGCCCTAAATGCCACTAAAGTATCACAAACTATTTGAACCCTTATCTATGCCCTAAATGCCACTAAAGTATAACAAACGATTTCAACCCAAATTAATCCACACAAACCTTATAAATCACAAAAAAATCTTAATAATCATAACAAATCTTAATTATCAAAACACATACAAGTTTACTCTAAAACCAAACCCGAGTGGAAGAAACGTTTGCCCTAAAAATAATCTTATATAAGACCATCAAATAGCCAGAAACCCTACATATTCCATCGTTTGTTTCTTCTACTTCTCTTTAAAAAAAACCTCTGTTTCCTTCTCAATAAAGAATGACTAACATGAATAACAATGAAGGGATCCCTTCCAGATGCTGGTGTGGGAAGGGGATTGTCACTTATGTTTCAAAAACAGAGGAGAACCCATAAAGACGATTCTTCAGATGCGAGATTGGTATACAGGTAAATCTGTAATTACTTATTCATCATTATTCTATATGATAAGAGAATAAACAGATGTGAGATTGACTTGTTTTTGTGTTTTCAAACAGAGAAAGAAAGAAGAGCATCTTTTTAAGTGGGTCGACGAGGCTCTGTTTAATGAGATTCACCGGATGGATGACCATCAGGCGAGAATTGCTGAGGAAATTAAAGATCTGAGGAGTTCTATGAAGAAGACAGCTGAGGAGGAAGTTATGAAACAGAAGAGTTCGCTCCATGTAGGTTGTGTAGGATCCATTCTCAGTATTTTATGTCTCTGGTCCAAATATGATTGATATTGTAATGGTTCTTTGATTCAAGTTACATTGTCAAAGATTAAACCAATCTGATTTCCAGTTTTATCGTCATGTATCGAACAAATGTGAAAATAAAACATCTATTGAATTCTATTGTTAAGACCTAAACGATTTCCACTTGCACGATTTGACATGAACAAACTGAAACATAACTTCCAAAAACGAGAAGAACAAAATGCATAGTCTCTGAAACATAAAATTCTATTGTTAAACAATCTTGAAATATGCATCAAACTGAATTCAACATGAAAAAAATGAAACATAACTTGCATAAAACAAGAAGAAAGAAACACATAGTCTCTGAAACATAACTTGCATAGAACGAATTGAGAATCCTATATTGCTCTATCACATGTTCTCTTGTTGTGACCTTCAATCCCACATCGACTGCATTTCCGAACTGTAGAGCCTTGAGTTCCTTGTCTCGTATCTGCGTTTCTTTCTCCTACCTGCAGCTCGTCTACTCTCTGGAGGAAGGATTTTCGACTTCTCCACATGAGATGGAACATTCCATGCATCTTCGGGGACGCTAATATGATTTATGCTTTCTTCATAAGCAGAGCGCCATGAGGCAGTTGTGTACATGTCATATGTGAGTGTGTGTGTGGTCTTATTCCAACACTGAAGCCTGCTTTTATGGCGTGTCGGCATGGGATTTTCATCAGATCAAATTTCCCACAAGAACATGTGCGTCTGACCAAGTCAACCGAGTAGTCGAAAGTGTCACCTTGAACTAAAAACCTATGATCGCTAACTGGAAAGACCTTAAACATTTTACCCTTCTCAATCCTTCTGTCAATCTTCTTATCCACAACAATGGTCAGTGGTTTCGAATGCTTAGAACTTAAAGTTCTACGTTTGAAAAACCATCAAATCATCATTTTCCTAATGCTGTCCAACAAAGGTATCACTGGAAACTCTCTAGGCGTACGCAAAGCAGCATTTTTCGACTCCGCAGGGTTAGTAGTCCTAATATCATATATGTAACTCGAAAACTGACAACGAGCCCACTTCCTCACATCGGCATCTATGAGATACTTTCCAATTTCAGGACTAATAGCGAAAATAGCAGTGAACACCTTACGAAATCAGCAGCTCGATAAGCTTTAGAAGCCTTTGCAACCAAACCAGCTGCACCTTTCCCGCTGAAATATGTTACAAACATTATTCAGCAAGTGGTGAATGCAAATTCCATGATGAGCTTGCGGGTACACTCTCGCAATAGCTTTAGCAATTGAGGAATTCCTATCAGACACAAAAGCTAAACTATGGTCGTCAGCAATGACCACATTAAGTTGTCTCATAGACCAGTTCCACGCGAGGTCATTCTTTGAGTCGACAACTTCAAAGGCAATTGGATATAAACTCGAGTTTCCATCTAATGCAGTAGCAACTAGTAATACTCCTTTGTATTTGCTCTTCAAAAACGTCCCATCCACCACAATAACTTTTCAAATTGCATCATAAAAACCGCGAACACTCTGACCAAACGAGATGAAGAGGAATATGAATCTCCCTTTTGTATCCGTTTCATAAAACGTGTGTGACCCTGGATTTGCTTCCTTCATCATGTGCAAGTATTTGGGAATTTTTTTATAACCTTTCTCTGGAATACCTTTCATTGCGTTGATTGCATATTCGCGTGCATCCCACGCCAAAGAATAGGATATCTCAACTCCATATACCATACGCATATACTGGATTATATCATTCGATATCAGCCCTTCTTTAGCAGTTTCATACTTATGCATAATCATAGTACCCACTGTTTTTGGTGAAGCTGTCCTAACAGAACCCTTCCTATTGGATGCAGCACATGAATGATCAGGTACATACTTTTTGATGATAAAATACGATGAGCCTGTTAATCCTTCTGCACAAACACGCCAGCTGCAATCATCATCTGAGCAACGAATGTACCACATTTTTTTATCTGATCTGGCAACCACGTAGTCGAAATTATGTTTCATTGCACATATTTCGAATGCTGCCTTCAAAAGTGTTTTGGAACTAAAAGATTGACCCTTCTTCACAACATCCACCAAAGAAAAGCGAACACTATCTTCATTGATCTTCTCTTTGTCACACTTTTTGTCATCTTCACTGTCAGGTACCTCAACATCTTCTTCTGAATCCATATCAGCTGCATCGTCAGACTCCATATCACTTGAGTCGTCAGACTCCATAGGCTCTTCCTCTCTGTTAGGCGACTCAATACCTTCTTCCGCTATGTTAGGGGCTTGAGTACTCACACAAAACTGCGTCGAAGCTTTGTTCTTTACATATGTAAGAAAATTTCTAACTTGCCGATCATTGGTGATGATAACAGGTGGTGAGTAGATGCTACTGATCAAATCGGAAGGTAAATAACTCAGCTCTATATTGACCATGTTTACATCAATTCCAAAGTCTTCACACACCATAACCTTTAGGTTTTCAAAGCTTGAACCTGTGTCCAAAGTAAGTAACCTGCCTCTTTTTTCTTCATCAACAAGAAATCCCCATCCATTGTTCATCGACGATTTCAAAAAACCACATGAAGCATAGATGTTAATCTTCATATTTTTGAAATGACAAAAGTTTGGAAGAACTAAAAAATGAAGAAGAATTTCCATGTTTAACTTCAGAAATCGTGCTATGTTGAAGAAGAAGACTAGATTTTAGGAAAAAAAAATTAAAAAAGGAAATAAAAAAAAATTAAAAGATTTACTGAATATTTCCTAACCGTTTTTGGCTAAATTTTCGGATTTTGTAATTTTGTTAGGTAGAATTTGCATTCTATCTGTTTAGAAATTAGAAGGCCTGGTAGAATATTGTATACCACCAATGTAGACAAAAAGACAATATGAATAATGCATTTCCTACCTTAGTAGATTAATTAATTTTTGTAGCGCATCAAATCTACCAGTTATGTAGAACATAGAGGGAATGAGGATTTTATATTCTTCCCTAGTAGTTGTTAATGTTTTCGGTGTATTGCGCATTCTACGGTTGGTAGATCACTATGTCTTTGTTAGATTATATATTATAAACCTCCGTAGATAGTAGATCTGATTTTGTAACACTTTTACCTCATTTTTGAAATTACTAATCAAACATTTTTTTAATCCAAATATATTTTTCTTATATGCAGTTGCTTATCTACATCAAATATACTATTTTTCCAGATTTTTTTGCATTCTAAAAAAATTGATATGAATTTTTATATACAAAAAGGGTAGTGAATGTCCAAAAGTGACAAAAGTTGATTTTATTCTAAGGAGACAATACTTCTAGTTGCCAAGGATCGTATGTTTGTGTGCAAAGCTTTTAATAAAACAGTACCTTCGTTTTATTTATTTCTTAACTTATGAGATCAACATACATTATAGATCTCTTTATATAGGAACTCTTAACTTGTCCTAATACACTTGAGACTAGGAAACTTATCTTTATCCTAATCTATAAGTTATTCTACTTTCCTTAATGAATAACTTGTATCCTAAGCTATCTTATTGAAGCTTATCCACAACATTCTCCCTTCTAAGCTTCAAATCATTTTCACTTAGGTCTTGAACTTGAATCTTTTCTCTCATCTCCTTAAACTTGATTCTTGCTAAGGCTTTAGTTAGGATGTCCGCTTTCTGTTCGACTCCGGGTACGTGCTCAATGTCGATCTCGTCTTGTTCCACACGTTCTCGTATGAAATGGAAGCGTTTATGGATATGCTTGCTTCGACGGTGAAAAACAGGATTCTTAGCCAGTGCAATAGCTGATTTATTATCCACACGAATCATTGTCTTTTCCATCTCTTTTCCTGTGATTTCACTCACCAGGTCTTGTAGCCAAATAGCTTGTTTAGCAGCTTCAGTTGCGGCCATAGACTCCGCTTCACACGAAGATAATGCCACTGTGTCTTGCTTCTGAGAACACCAAGAGATTGGCGTTTCTCCTAGGCAGAACAAATGACCTGTTGTGCTTCTTCCATCGTCGGGATCGGTGTTGTGACTACTGTCACTATATCCAATGAGCTTCTTGGATCCTCCTTGCTTGAATGATAAGCCGTAACCAACTGTTCCTCTCAAGTATCTTAGGATTTGTTTCAATGTTTTGCCGTGTGAAATTCTAGGAGAATGCAAATATCTACTTAGGATGCCAACCGAGAAAGCCATGTCAGGTCGTGTATGCATAAGATATCTGAGGCATCCGATTCTTCTTCGATAGAGTGTTGCATCAATCTCCGGTTCATCCATTCCTTTGGAGAGTTGTAGACCAAACTCCATTGGTATACAAGTTGAGTTGCAGTCATCCATTGCAGCTTCCTTTAGTATACGTTGAGCATAGGCTTCTTGTTTGATCGTGATGCAGCCCGAACTCTGTTTAACTTCTAACCCAAGGTAATAGGTTAGCAGACCCAAATCGGACATCTCAAAGTTACTCGACATATCCTTCTTGAACTCTTTTATTTCTTTTACAGAAGTTCCAGTCACAAAGAGATCATCAACGTAGATCGCCACTATAAGTAATTTACCTCCATCTTCTCTTCGATACACAGAACTCTCCTTTGAGCACTTCTTGAACTTTAGTCGTTTCAGGATCTGATCAAGCTTTGTGTTCCAAGCTCGTGGAGCTTGTCTTAGACCATAAAGCGCTTTAGAGAGTTTGAAAACCTTATGTTCATCTCCCTTCTTTTCAAACCCTTCAGGTTGTGAAACGTAAACATCTTCATTCAACTCACCGTGTAGGAAAGCTGTTTTGACATCTAAATGATGGATCTCCCACTGATTTGCAGCAGCTAAGCCAATTAGAAGTCTTATCGTCTCTAGTCTGGCTACAGGGGCAAATACCTCGTCAAAGTCGATACCTTGTTCTTGTACATATCCTTTTGCCACAAGACGAGCTTTGAACTTGTTGATAGATCCATCTGCGTTTCTTTTTATTTTAAACACCCATTTGAGGCCAATGATCTTGACTCCGTCTGGTCTATCTACTAACGTCCAAGTGTGATTTTTGTTGATGCTTTCTATCTCGTCTTCACACGCGCCTGTCCATTGCTTATTGTTCTTTGCTTCTCGAAAACTAGTAGGTTCTTCATTGATTGAGTGTAGCAGCAACTCACATTCTACTTCTGCAAGCAAGATATAGTCGTCAAGATGGCTAGGTTTGTTTGTTTGACGAGTTGATCTTCTTGTTGCATGAGTTTTAGCTCCCTCACTTATTTGATCTTCGGCGTGTGTTTGCTCTGTTCCATCTTCTTGTTGCTCTGTTTCTTGATGTTCTGTTTCTTCGGCAGCATCCTCTTGATTAGCACCTATTACAAACGGACCTTTGCCTTCGTCCAGTGTTGTTCCCCAAGCCATATGAAAGTTACCAGAGTTGCTTTCTTCTATATCTGCTCCCTTCCAATTCCAAGCTACATCTTCATTGAAAATTACGTCTCGGCTTACTACAACCCTCTTAGTAGTAGGGTTGTAAAGTCGATAAGCTTTCGAGCCAGGCTCGATCCCAAGATGAACGAGAGCTTGTGAGCGATCATCTAATTTTCTTAAATGGACCGAGTCCACTTTTGCATGTGCAACACAACCAAACACTCTAATGTGTCCAATGCTAGGTTTTCTTCCTTTCAAGCTCTCGTATGGCGTCTGATTCATTAGAGCTCTGGTAGGAACACGATTGATAATATACGTAGCGTGACGTACTGCTTCTCCCCACATGTAATTAGGAACTTTGGTTGCTTTCAACATACTTCTGGTCATCTCCATGAGAGTTCGGTTTCTCCTTTCAACCACTCCGTTTTGTTGCGGAGAGTAGGGGGCAGTAAGATGGCGTTTGATGCCACTTTTGTTACAGAACTCTAGAAACTGACGGGACGTAAATTCTCCTCCTCTGTCCGTACGAAGCGTTCCTATTGATTTCTTTACTTCTTTTTCAATAAAGGATTTAAAATCTTTAAATCTCTCAAACGCTTCGCTCTTTTCTTTCATTAAGATGGACCACATATATCTTGTGCAATCATCGATTATCACAAAAATATATCGATTCTGAGATGGTGTAGTTGGAGAAATTGGCCCACACAGATCCGCATGTAGAAGCTCTAATGCAGTTGATGATCTGTACGGCGTTGCGTTCGGAAAGCTGTGTCTTGTCTGCTTGCCTACTAAGCATGAGTCGCACACCTGCTTTTCTTCTTGAATCTCTGGTAGGCCATGAACCATCTCTTTCGTCGCCATAGCTTTAATTGACTTGAAACTTATGTGACCAAGGCGTGCGTGCCATCTCCATGGTTCCTCTTTTAGCTTTGTAAGAAGACATACGGGTTTACCTACCTTGAGAGATATCTTATAAAGTCGATTAGAGGACCTAAGAACCTTAGTCAGTAGTCTCCCGTTTGGATCCCTCAAAGTTAGATAGTTTTCCCGCATTCTAACAACGCAGCCTTGTTCAGTTGCTTGTCCTAAACTGAGAATGTTACTTCTCAGCTCAGGAATGTAGTAGATGTCTGTGAGAAGTCGTTGTTCACCCGTCTTGGCTTCAAACAATATTGATCCCTTTCCATCGATATCAACACAAAATCCATCTCCGAATCTCACCCTTCCTTTGATATTATGGTTTAGCTCAGAAAAATATGATTTCTCACCAGTCATGTGATTGCTGGCACCATTGTCTAAGTACCACTCACCATCTTCTTTTTTGCTTGGATCAAACGCTTTAGGTAACACTTTTTCTTCGTTTAAGAACACCACTTCATGCATGTAAAGTGCGACGTCTGCAGTTTCAGTTTCATTCTGATTGAGCTCTTGATTTTCTTCTTTCTTCTCAGGGCACACTGACTTGAAGTGACCTTTTTTCTTGCAATTGAAACAGGTGATCTGCGAGTAATCTTTCTTTCCCTTTGTCCACTCTGCAGAGCTGCCTCTTCTGCGTCCTCTTCCTCTGTCCCCTCTGCCACGGCCACGACTTGAACCTCTCCCTTGTCCTTTCGAGTTCTGATCATATGATCCTTCTGAACTTGAGAATAGCAGGCTGTTTTGTTGATCGTTTGGTGTATTCCCTTTAATGCGTTCTTCATACGCTTTAATTCTTCCAACAACATCTTCATACTTGATTGTATTTAGATCCAACATCTGCTCGAGAGAAGCCACCATCATAATGTACTTATTGTGAGGAAGACTATTTAAGAACTTCTTTACAAGTTTCGGTTCGTCAATACTTTGTCCTAACGAGGCCGCTTTAGAAGAGAGTTCAGATAACTTTCCTGAGAAGGTATCAACAGACTCGTCGTCATTCATCTTTAAGCGGTCAAATTCGTTCATCAACGTCTGCAGCCGAGCTTCCTTTACACGATCTGCGCCAAGGTTTCTTGCTTTTATGGCTCCCCATATTTCTTTAGGAGATGCACATTCGCCTACCTGCAGTATCACGTTCTCGGGTATTGATTGAAACAGAAGAACAGTAGCAAAATCATTCTTGTCCCCTTCGTTCGTGCCTGGTTCGATCGCCTCCCATACTTTGTGAAAACGCAACAGGACCTTCATTCGCATTGTCCAAACCGTGTAGTTGGTTGAGCTTAACATTGGACAGACAACAGTGCCAGGGATTCCTTCTCTTTTCCCTAATATCTTCGTGTCCACCAATGCCATTGGATCAGCCATTGTTTCGTGTCCAACAAAACACAGAACCTGTAGCTCTGATACCAAATCTAGTTGCCAAGGATCGTATGTTTGTGTGCAAAGCTTTTAATAAAACAGTACCTTCGTTTTATTTATTTCTTAACTTATGAGATCAACATACATTATAGATCTCTTTATATAGGAACTCTTAACTTGTCCTAATACACTTGAGACTAGGAAACTTATCTTTATCCTAATCTATAAGTTATTCTACTTTCCTTAATGAATAACTTGTATCCTAAGCTATCTTATTGAAGCTTATCCACAACAATACTTTAGTTTAGTTATTCTATATTGCCAATTTTCCCAAAGTTTTATAATGAAACAAACAAAAAGATGCATAAGAAAGTTGCTCAAAAAGATGTATTAAAACAAGAGTTGTAAAAAATGATTAAGAAACATCAAAATATCTTATATCAATGAAAAGGAGAAAAGAGGCCGAATTTACGTAATTGCATAAGTATATCAAATACAATCGGATACTTGTTCGGATACTGGGTAATAATACCCGATCCGATCCGGTACCCGAAGCTTAAACAAAATCATATCTAGTCGGGTATTTCTTTATATCCTCCGATGCAAAACCGAATTTTTCGGATGGGCATCGGTTCGGATCTTCGGATCCGGGAAATATGCCTAAGTCTAACTAGTACATGTGTTTGTATATAATTGCTTACCCTTTATAAGTATATGAGTGACGTAAGTCTCTCTCAAAAAGAGAGAAACAAAACCCAAAACCTTAAAGTTGAAAATCCCCACAAACACACAGTTCTCAAAGTTGTTAGTTTCTTCCTTCTTGGCTGGTGTATAGAGAGTACTAAGCATGGATTTGCAGAGAGCTATGGTGTTCTCGTGTTGGGTTCTGTCTCTTTTGATCATCGAGACGTCAGGGTATCGCGATCAGCTGTTTCAGCCGCTGGAAGCTGAAAACGCAAACGCGATGACCATGGTGATGGAGCGAGGTTTACAGACGCGGCGGCCGGAGCACAAGAACGCATATGCGACGATGATGTACATGGGAACTCCAAGGGACTACGAGTTTTACGTTGCGACACGTGTCTTGATCAGATCGCTCAAAGGTCACCATGTTAACGCTGATATCGTCGTTATCGCCTCCCTCGACGTTCCACTCAACTGGATTCACAACCTGTAAGTGTCTTCTCATCTTCTTATTCTTTTCACCCCCGAAACACTTCCGTTTTAATTGGTTTAAAACATTTTTTTTAACTTTTAATTAAGTAATATCATAAAATTCCCAACCTTGTATAAATTACAAAAATGTTAAAAGTCAAATTGTTAATATCTAAATAGAGGAGAACATGGAAGAGCAGTGTGCGGGTAACAGCCTGAAAAAAATTCTAATATTTTCAAAAATTAGTAATTATAAGTATTTTTAGCTTAGAAGCAACAAAGACGGCATAATAACAATTAAGATTATGCTTAGGACGCCTTGGCTCTTTTGAAAACATAAAATAAAACTGAAAATATCCGAACAAGACAGTCTCAATAGCAGAAGTGTTTCCACGACCTTTATAAGCTTTCTTGTCTATTTTATTCGTTTTTATCTCTAGGCTCTACCTATTGTTGATATCCCTATTCGAAAACGCAGCTGCCTAGACGGCCGTCTAGCCGCTGTTCCGAGGTTGACTGCGGTGATTATCCTAAATTGGTGTAGTCAGGCGTTGACCCACGTAAGACCGCCTAATTTCCGCGTTGATCGCCTAATCCCGCGTTGACCGCCTAAGTTTTTATTTTTTTATTTTTTTATTTTTTCCGTCCGTGTAAGTTAAAACACGGTTGATTATTTTTTACTCACTATTGACAGATTTTGTGTAATTATTCATTACTAAATAATTATAATTAGCTATCAAACCCAAAACAAACACATACATACTACATTTAGGGATTTTTTTCGTACCAAACCCACCATTTACAAATCAAAAAGAGACTGTTTAAAATTATATATAAAAAATTATATAATTATGTCTAAGAACTTGTATCATCATGTTTAAAATTAGCTAAATATATTATAAATATATTAAATTGTATTTAAAACTAGGTCTCACATAATCTCCGAGTATTCTCCAATTTTTCGGTAATTCGCTAGGTCCGAAATTACCGTCTGACTAGCGCATACCGTAGTTCCTAACAGGGGTTGATATACAATTCTCTTAGCGATAATTAAATGGTTTCCTTCAAACATAGAAAGCTAACTTTTAAAGTTTTACTCCTTCCATTTCTTGAAAATGTTGTTTTAGAGTTTTATTTTTTGTTTAAAAGAACTGTCGTTTTGTGTTTTCAATACAAAATTTTAAATAAATATTTATTTTTAAACTCAATGTATTAGTGTATTAATTAGAAAGAATTTTTTTTAATGTGCTGCAAAATCTTTCGGATGACACTTTTTAAACAGAGGGAGTAATGATCAATTCCGTTTTTGTCTACCATACGTATCACCCTTTTGATTTCTTATGCAAAACTTACACGGGTTAGGTGCAAGTTTAATGTTTTTTTCTTGATAAAATTGTTTTTAAGCCAAAAAAATTGTAACTATGTCG
This sequence comes from Brassica napus, assembly GCF_020379485.1. NCBI lineage: Eukaryota > Viridiplantae > Streptophyta > Magnoliopsida > Brassicales > Brassicaceae > Brassica > Brassica napus. The sequence goes on along the minus strand of NC_063444.1, from coordinate 17,296,555 downwards.
TGTTAGACTAATCTTCATATACTTTATGTTTCATTATGTTAATTATTTTTAAAATTGCAATAATGTCCTTAATTTCAATTATAAGTTCGAAATTAAAATTAACAAAATTATTGTTAAATATTAAAATATAATAAATAATTAAAGTAATTAAAATAAAAGAAAACGTTAAAATCCACATAAAAATGATTATTTTCTTTCCATATTTTTCTGAAAAAATAATTTTTTCATATATGGAAACTGAATATTTCCAAATATTTTATTCTCATATTTTCGGAACTGGTTATTCTTATCCATAGAATACACTAAATTTGTAGAACTCGGTTTTTACAAGTTTTTAGATTTATAGTATTATGTAGATTTTGATTTCTACAGGTTTTAGATTTACAGTAAATCTGTAGAAATTGTTTTCTACAGGTTTTTAGATTTATAATAATGTGTAGATTTCGATTACTATAGGTTTTAGATTTATTGTAATCTGTAAATTTCGATTTCTACAGATTTAAGAGTGATAAGTTAAGCGCTGAATGTGTATTCTAAATATTTTTAAAGTACTATTATTTACGTAGATCACGTAGATCACATATTATAAACATAGTAGATTCAATGAAAAAAATGGATTTCATTTTCTACTTCGTACGTAGAATGTCAATTCTACTTTATGTAGAACAAAATCTGAAATTATGATTTAAACATTTTTTAGAACAGGAAAAAATACCACTAAGTTCTATAAGTATTTTATTAGTAGTTACTATTTTTCCAATTTTTTGTTTGTTTGTAAAACTATTTATTTAATTTATTTCAAAAATACTAAAAAGCACTAAAAGCAAAAATGATACAAAATAGAAATTAGTCTAATAGACAATAGTTACTATTTTTTTGCCTAAAAACAATTTTCCCAGGTAAAGTGGAAATAAACTATATGATAAACAATAGTGGACTTGTTGATAATTTTAATTTTTAAGAGATAAGAAAAGATATTATAAAAAGTAAATGGGGCTGTCAAATACCTTATTTTAGTAACTCATAGTTTCGGTCCTTTTAAAAAAAATTTGTTGGTTTTCCTTTTCTGAAAAGGGAAAAGTGTCAAATTAATTAAAAATACATTTCTTGCTTAATACATAATATTTAAAAAACATTCAACTACAAGAAACTAAAAGCATCTCCGACGGAGGTTTGTAAATAGAGTTCTCTGACATAAAATATTTAAAAACAAAATAGGAAAGAGAAATCAAAAAAGTTCTAAAACAAACCTCAGCAAGAACCGTATGAAAGACATTACACCCACTTATTTATCATGTCACCGGTCAATTGTTCTTTATAAGTTTAATTTTAAATAAATAATTAATTTAGATTAAAAATACTAATACTTTATTAATAAAAATCTCAAATTAGCATATTTATGGTTGGAGGTGCTCTAATACAGTTCTCGAGGGTTTACAAAAACAAATACAATTCTCGAACAATAGATTCTTAATTAATACAGTTCACTAATGGGGGAGAAGACCCTCAATGCTTAGTATCTCAAAGAGATTTCTAAAATATAAAATATTGTATTTCAAAGCATTTTGTAATTAAATAAATTTCAGTTGTTTTTAAGAAAATGAAACTAATTACACTTTGACAAATGGTACAAGAATCTCTTAAAACGTGTCATGAGTTCTCATTTTAGTCCAAAAAGTTTATCCCACCTCTTTTTTTTTTCTTTTTAATTCTTTCTTTTTTTGTCTTTTTCATTTTCTTATTATCTTTTTAATACCTTCTTGAGATCTTACCAAGTTACCACTGAACAATGAACATGCTCTTATGTAGGGAAGAACTGGACGGAGCAAAAGTAGTGAGAGTAGAGAATCTGGAGAATCCATACAAGAAACAAACCAACTTCGACAATAGATTCAAACTTAGTCTGAACAAGCTCTACGCTTGGTCTCTCTCAAACTACGACCGTGTTGTTATGCTCGATGCCGACAATCTATTCCTCAAGAGCACCGACGAGCTCTTCCAATGCGGCTCATTTTGTGCTGTCTTCATCAACCCTTGCATCTTCCACACTGGCCTCTTTGTGTTGCAGCCATCAATGGAGGTCTTCAGAGACATGATTCGTGAGCTTGAAGTAAAAAGAGATAATCCTGATGGAGCTGATCAAGGCTTTCTTGTTAGTTACTTCTCTGATTTACTTAATCAGCCTCTGTTTCGTCCTCCTAATAACCGCAGCACCGTGCTCATCGGACATTTTAGGCTTCCTTTGGGGTATCAAATGGACGCCACTTACTATTGTAAGTGATCTCTATTCTCTCTCCATTTCAATAACCCCAAAGTTCAGGAACATTTTGCTAATCTTTGTGGATTATTATTAGACCTTAAACTCAGATGGAACGTACCGTGTGGACCAAACAGTGTAATCACATTCCCTGGAGCAGTCTGGTTAAAGCCATGGTACTGGTGGTCATGGCCTGTTCTTCCTTTAGGTATATCATGGCACCACCAACGCTGCTACACCATAAGGTATATTTCATTGCACATACCGAAACCCATACTAGTCTTCATAATCTCCATATCGCTTTGTTATAAATTAAAAAAGGCTATATTTAATATATTATGGAGCCACGTCTAAGTTTATAAATTTCTCACACTCCTCTTACATTGCAGTTACTCAGCGGAGATGCCTTGGGTCCTAATCCAAGCAATGTTCTACCTAGGAATCATACTAGTCACGCGTCTAACGCGTTCCAGCATGTCCAAGCTATGTCACCGACGTTCTGACAAGAATCTAACAGCTTTCAAGATGGTTGCACTCCTCTTGATCCTGTCAGCATACATTATACCCTCCTTCATCATCCCACAGACCATCCACCCGCTCATGGGTTGGTCACTCTACCTGACCGGTTCTTTTGCTTTCTCCTCCATTCCCATCAATGCTTTCTTGCTTCCAGTGCTCCATGTTTTGACACCGTGGCTTGGCATTCTCGGGACGCTCCTTGTGATGGCTTTTCCCTCTTATCCTGATGGTGTTGTTAGAGCATTGTCGGTTTTCGGATATGCCTTCTGTTGTGCACCGTTTCTATGGGTCTCCTTTGTGAAGATCACATCCCATCTTCAAATTTTGATTGACAAAGAGGTTTTGTTTCCCCGGTTGGGGGAGTCCGGGAGTAGTTCTAGTCTCAGCAAATTGTATTGATTAATACGGTGGATTGCTTCTGTACATAAAGGTTAGAGAATATTAACAAATATGACATTGGCTTTTTCTTCATTTAATATCCTATCAAAGATATATCTCTCACATTTGTCTAGCTTTTTTCACTGGGATTAAAAGGAAATGCATGAGTGGAACTAAAGATTTCAAAAGAAAACGTAAGTACCTTTTGTTAAATTGAGTTCATTTTATGTATGATCGGCCCACTAGGACCACATTTATCCACCAGAAGCTTAAAGGCTTAAAGCGCCTAAGGGTATGCCACATGCCCCACATTTATATGGCCAACGAGACCCGATTTACCAAAAACCATTCATCTCATGTTTTTGTTCGGATAACATAATGAAATCATTTGTCCAAAAAAAAACATGATGAAATCTTTTCCCTCTGTCTTTTCTTTAAAAGAAAGTTGCTCCAGTTAAGTTAAAAATCTAAACATTAAACAAAACTCTTCATCTTTATTATGGTGTCGACCGTCAGTGGATAAATGATTATTTAACTCTGAAAGTCAGGTAAGGGTAAACATGCAGAAACGTGATTTTAAAAGATGGATCAGGGATATTTCTGTAATAAATAAGGAAGTTACTTGGTGCCCATTAAAAAAGGTGTTATGTTTCTTTAGTGTCAAGACAGAAACATGAATGGTTCTGTATTAGTGTTATAAAACTACCACTACAAAGCTACGAATGCAGCTGGCGACAGAAACTGCAACCACAAAGAAAGTAGGAACCTAACAGAATAAATAAAATATACTTTTTTACCAAAAAAATAAAAATAAACTTTGTTTTTAAAATTTTGAAAAGTAGCAACGAATAAGGTGAATGTAGACCGATATTCCAGAAATTTATATCCAGCCAGCGATAATGTATGTCTCCCATTTACTACATTTTAGCCAAATTTCTCAATTTTTTTTTTGGTTTCCTGAGATGTCTCATTGTTGACAAATAAATACTAGATATTTCATTATCTAGACATGGATTGTACCTTTACTTATATACTTTTTTTTAAACACGACCTTTATTTAGGGATTATTTGTGAAATAACCAAAAAACAATGGGAAATTAGATTTTTAGTAAGAAGATAAAGAGAGATAGAAAGAGAAATGAGGAGAGAGAGACTGATTTTAGTTAGTTTGTGAATTTGTGTTTTTTTTTTATGTATATTGAGTCTAATTTCTCTTTTATTTATCTACCTTTTCATTCAACTAGTCTATAAATGTTTAATACTCTCTCCATTTTCTTTTAAATGATGTTTTAGAATATTTGTTTTGTTTCAATATAGTTGACGTTCTCAAACAATACGAAGTATAATGACATATGACTTTATTAACCCTTATACTATTATTCTTTCAAAATGAAATGTGTGTCACCAGAGATGATAATGAATTGATGGAGAAGGGTATTAGAAATATTTTATTAGATGCCTTAATTTGTGTGAAACTCATAGAACATCATGTAAACAAAAAACAGAGGAAGTATTCGATGTGTTTCACAAAGCAATTTATTTTGACTTTTTCTTTTTATTACACAAATAGTGACATTTTAGAGTTTCAATGTAGTTTATATTTACTTTAACCTTAACAGAAATTACAAAATGCATTGATCTTAAAAATAGCTTTATTTATCTTAAATATTATTAGTTAAATAGATGTAATTAATAAAAACATAAATGTATTTCTATCATTATCTTAAATTTTATGAAACAGAGGAGTATAACTAATCCATATAAATGTGATTGTTTCAATTTTTGGATGTTCACTCAAATGAACACATGAATGAACATTTGTTTGGCTTGGAAATTTAAAGAATAAAACAGAAAATGTAATTGATAACAAAATTTTGATCGAACCCAGGGTAGACCATAGGTCATGATAGGTGAAACATTTGTAACATACCCCCAAATTTTTTGAAAAAAATTACATACAAATAGGTTCCTAAAATAATATTTAGAACCCCAAATTTGTAAAAAAAAAATTTTTACATAGAAACATCAACAGGTTCCCAAAATTTCAGGGCCGGTCTGATCGAACTGAATGTGTCAAGTTTGTAGAAACATGAAACTGCAGTTATATGACCGTTCAAATAAAACCTGCAGTCATAAAACAAAATCCAATCCTAGTGATTACCAAAAAAAAAAATCCAATCCTAGTTCGAATTTCAAAATATTGAGACCCTAATCATATACTTGAACACATCACAAAGCTGAAAGTTGCTTTGTTTTTTTTTTCTCTCATTCGAAATAAGAGCAATGAGTACAATCAATAATCTCTCGGTATATTGGCAAACGATTTTTCAATCAATAATCGTTTTCTTGTCAAGTTTTTTTTTAAAAAAATTGTATTTTTGTACATCATTTACCTTTATTAAGCTTCTAAACTCATCTATGCATTGGAGAAGTGCCTAGTCAATAAAAGGCAAAGCAACAACTTTCTTTTTGCTCTTTCGTGTCTCCTTTCGTCTCTCTTTTAAACGATTTTACATTTTTAATAAACAAAATTTAGCTGATTCTCTTGCAAGAACATGTATAATTCCAATCACAATATACACAGAACTTATCATTAAAAATTCCAATCTTTAGGATTAATTCGAGATTCTATACTCGGTAGTGGTCATCGTTGTCAGTCGAATTAAAAAATAGTATAGTTTTCTCTAAATTGTTCTACTAAAACTAAATAAATAAAGTTTATCTTTACGTATCATTAGTAGTAGTTATCGTATGGACCAAAAGAGTAGAATGCTTGTTACCTACTCTCTCTCTCTCTCTCTCTCTAAAGGACAGAGAAACATAAAGTCTTTAGTTCTGTTCTTGTTTCATTTGGAAAATGCAGAAGCACAAATGCAAGCTCTGTTCCAAGAGTTTCTGTAATGGCAGAGCACTTGGAGGTCACATGAAGTCCCACTTGGTCTCATCACACACGCCAACTCGGAAGAAACTCAGCGACTCGGTGTATTCGTCTTCGTCTTCTTCAGAAGGTAAAACTCTGGTCTACGGGTTGCGAGAGAACCCGAGGAAAAGTTTCCGGGTCTTCAGTCAAGATCCTGAGTCATCCATCGTTTACAACAGCGACACCGAACCTGAATCCGTAGACCCGGTTCGTAAACGGAGCAGGACAGCGGTTTCCAAGAACAAGAAGAAGAAGAAAAGGAGTAAGAAGATGACGAGTCATATTAGCTCTCCCGAACCTGCGAGTTCTGTCTCCGATGGTTCTCAGGAACATGATTTAGCCATGTGTTTGATGATGCTCTCGAGAGACTCAAGGAAGATTGTGCTGAAGAAACCAGTTTTTGCAGTTGAAGAAACGAAGCCGGAAAAGAGACAATTCCCGGAGCTCCGCCGCTGTGTGATAGATCTGAATCTTCCTCCGCCGCAAGAAAACGATGTTACCACCGTAGTTTCGGTCATGTAAAACAGATGAGGGTTTCAGATATTATTGGATACAGTAAAAAAATCAAAACATCATGTTGATTTGTGGTTTCTTCAGGATCATTGATCTTTAAACTAGTAAACCATTTATTAGTTTGGAATCTTCGTATATCTCTATCAAACAATGTAAGACAAGAGATAAAACAAGCAACAAGTACTACTTCAAGATTTGTTCTTCAGTTTTTAGGGTCATCGATGATGATAATAATATATTGTTGGATCTTTGTTATCTCTTTATGATATTTAGAATTCTTGAGTTGATTCTTTTGCATGATCTTTGTATCTTGGATATTTGATTTATTAACGTGTTTTAAAAGAAACTTTAATTTCAACTGTATTTTTTTTTGTTTACACCAGTGTGTGCTAGGCTGCTAGTCTTTTTTTAATAATGTAAATATTATTCTTGTCACGTGTAGCATCTGTGTGTCGGAACAACTAGTATACTTGTAAATACTCAAAACATCCATAATATCATGGATATTCAAATGTGAGCTTGTTCGTTTGTTCATGTAAAAACATTAAGATATTAACATCATGTATTTTAAAATCGAATTTGCATTGCCATACACTACATTACTAATATATGCTTGGTAATTATGGTTTTATTAAAAAGCCGAATATATACATACATCACGTTACCAAAGAATATAAAAGGCAAAGATTTGAATTTGAGTTGTTGGAACTTTAATAAATTGTTGAGTAAAGAAGAGGCTTACACACAATGGAATCTATAGTGTTAAGTACTTATCTTTGCTTCGATCTCAATTTTCACCATATTCCCATCACACAAAAACAAAACAAAAGTTATATGTGTTTAATAATTATATAAATAATCGCATCCAAATTAATATATAACTCCTCAGACTACAAGAAAAACGTTATACTAATATTTAAAAGGAACCACGTGAACAACAAAACCCATCACTTTTTCTTTAAACAAGACAGGATGATCCGAGATGAATGCTAAGAGCATCATTAACCAAAAAACCCACTTTGAGTTTCTTAATGATTTTTAAGTATTAAATGTTACTTAAGAGATCAAGTTAAGAGACACCAACATTTTTGTGCTCCAATGGGAGTTTCTTATTTAGAGGTTCTTGGAAAACAAAATTTATGGAGTGTAGCAGAAATACTGTTACCTCCAGGCTTGAATCCATAATCAATCTTCTGAGAGGTTTTTCTGTATGAAGGAGCAGGAACTGGGAAGGAGGAGCCATTGAAATAAGAACCATCATCGAGGTTTCTAGTAAACAAGAGGCTTTCAAAAATTATGTTTTCTGATAAGAACTTTGATTCATGAAGAGGAATTCATAAGAACCTTTGTGAAGTAAACAAGAGGCTTTCAAAAATTATGTTTTCTGATAAGAACTTATCTAGTTCTTTGGAATCTGAGCCATGTATCGTCTTAATGGTATCAATGCAGCAGCTGAAACGTAAAAAATGACAATAATCAGTTTCTTCTCACATTTATCTTAGCAACTGAACCTAAAAGATTCTTATAATATTCAGATAAAAAGTTGAGTAAGCTTCAGCACTGTCAGTGTAGGAGCTTGTGAAAGAGAGTAATAAGTTCTTGCAAGGGAAAATGATAAGGCCAACCAAAGAGAAACATTGATGTCTGGTTACCTGCAAGTTTCCTTGCTGAATTTCTTTTCTTCGATCCCGTAGAGAGTCTTGAAAACCTCTGGCTCAACCCGGCAGAAATATGGCCGATTTGTACACAGGAAGCGTTACAAATATTGAGCATTGTTTCACTCTCCAAATCAGAGAGAAAAACACAAATGATTTGCTAAAAAAACTACCAGCATAAATGGAGCACTTGCATGTAGCTTTGTCGTAGTTTATACACCACCCATCATCACCAATCATGCTTCGATACAGCTACAGATTAAAAGCATAACATCTCAACTTTCAAAAGCAATGAACAGAGGACTTTCGTCGAACAAGTGGTGTGTGTAAACAAACAGACCTCAACGTCATCGGGGTCGTCGTCAGGTGTGGCGAAAGCGAAGTCCTTTGCGAGCTTACAGCAAGCTCCACAGCCTTCTATGCATTGCCACGTCAGCTCCTTCGCTGTTCCTCCGGAGAAACCGCTCGTCGACGTCGTCGTCGTTGCCCGCTTCTTCTCCGGTTTGGTTTTCTTTGCGTTAAGTTGCGTGACTTGGGACCGTCTTGTGGCAGAGATAATCGTCAAGGGCATTGGTGCCGTCGCTAACGCAAGCGAAGGAAACATTTTTGTTTGGCGCAAAATTAAACGGAAAGTTGGTAAGAACCGACCATGATTATCCCAGTTTCTTAATAGGGTTTTTAAGGAAAATCACTCATTTAATTAAATCAAAAGTAAATAAATTTAGATAACCGATCCTTAATTGAGCATTTTAGACACTGATCTTTAGAAGGGTTTTAAACACACGTATGTCAGCATACAATCAAATATAATTTTTTTTTTCTCTCTTTATTTTTTTTTATTTCTCTTTCTTCGTCTTCTCTTTTATTTCTCCGTGAACACGACGATGTCTTCTCCATGAGACGACAAAGGCCATCGTCTTCGATTTTCAGCAAAGGAGTTTCTAGGGTTTCTGGTTTCGGTGTCGTGGACATGCGCAGCCGTGGTTTCAGTGCTAGATCCTCTCAGATCAACAATGTTGGATCTATTAATCAAGCTCTTATGCAATCCATGGAGCAAAAGGTGCGATTTTTAACTCATTTGTGTTAAAATAGAGATAATCCAAATTGAATTGATTGGATATGTATTTATTTATTCCTTGGCAACAATTGAATCATATCTTGTTCATGATTACTCTCACTCTTCTTCTCAGTAGCTCAAATGATTAAGATTAGGTTGTGTGGTTTCACTAAGTTAAGATCATCAAAGAGGAATCTTTGTCTGAGAAGGCATATCTGTTTTCTTTTTTCTTTTTTTTGTAAGTGTGAGTAAAGCTTGATTGTTTTTCGGTTTGTCAACACATATGGAGTTTTGCTACTGCTACTAATGACGATGCTGGTGATGGTACGATCACTCAACTGCTCTTAAAACGAGTGTCTATGTGCTGTTGTTGTTCTTGTTTCATATTTATGTTTCATGTTCTGTTTTAGTGGTTTAGGTGTGTGTTGTTGTTGTTCTTGTCCTGTTGTAGTTGTCTAAGTGATGAAAAGCTTGTGACTTTTGGTTTCTCTTGCTGTCATAAATATGAACCAGATTACTGAGACTTTTGTTTTTGTGATGACTGGATGTGTAAGTGATCATATCGTGTAAATGTCATCTAAAAAACTGAGACTTTTGTTCTTCTGTGTTTCAGGGTTTGATGGACCACGGAGAGAAAGACATCACTGCATGGTGTGAAGATCTTCATGAAAAGTGTCATGTTTGTTGTCAGGCCTTTCTAAGATCACTCATGGACTTGTGTATGCTTTTGTATGCTTGTGTCATGTTTCAATGCAAAGTCACGAGCTTTTGTTTGCTTTTGTATCGTTGTGTATTATCAAAATCACAGACTGTTGTATTCTTGTGTACTATAAAGTTTGTATACAAAGTCTCGGACTTCTGTTAATGTTCTATATAACTTCACAACACTTTTGTTCTCTCTTCACGACACTTTTGTTCTCTCTTCACAACACTCTCTCCACAACACTCTTTCTATTCAAAGTCCATATAAAGTTTCACAACACTCTTGTTTTTTTATGAAAATCTATGCTTAAAATGTTATCTTGTACTATTTTTTATTTAAAAATAAAAATTTATACTCAAAAAAAAAAATTTAATTTTTTTTTAAGAATCCTTAATTAAGAAACTACCAATGGAGCATAAAAACTAAGTGTTTATTAACTAAAGTTCTTAATTACATTTATTTTTTAAAAAAGTCATTAAGAAATCCAAATGAGGTTATAGGGTTAATCATGCTAAGAGCATAAACATCCCAAGTTTATTAAAGAGGTTTTTGACAAAATGTGAGCCCCACTGACGCGTGGATCCCACAAAAATTTTAAAAACTAGTCCCCAAAATCACGAAATAAGGATCAGTCTTTGGGGATTTTTTGCACTGTTTGCGGGCCCCACTGCCACGTGGCGGCCCGCGATTGGTTTATTTTCTAATTTTTTCTTTAAAAAAAAAATAAAAAAAAAATTCTTAAGGACCTCATTTGGGGTTTTACCGATAATCATGGTCTTACGTCCTGTATAAATTCCCCTTTAACCAAAAATGAAAATATAACTTTTAGTGGAAAATTCATTGCAACATTTTGATAACATATACAAACATTTTTCAATATTTTCAAACAAAACACTAGTATTATATAATACTCCCTCCGTTTCATATTAAGGGTCATTTTAGAGAATGTTTTTGTTACAAAATAAGTGCCATTTTCGATTTTCAATGCAAAATTTATTAATGTTATGCAAAATTTATTTTTCTATTGGTTGAAATATGGTTAGGTGTATATGTAAGAGTGTTTTTTATAGGAAATGTACAAAATAAATTGTTTCCTTAATCTGTGTGCCGAAACCTAAAGCGACACTTATCACTACAAGAAAACATAAGTTTAACGAGGGCGGTTTTCCTCGTGAGTTCGTCGTAAAAGAGGCTTTACGAGGAATTAGCGAGGAAACACGTTTTCTCGTTACTCGTTCGTCGTAACATATATTTCCTCGCTAATTCGTCGTAACTTAGCGAGGAAAATATTTCGTCGTAAAGACCACGTAAATATTCCACGTAAGGAGGTCGCTGTATTTCCTCGTAAATACCTCGAAACGTGTTCCTCGTAAAATACTCGTTTATCTTTCCTCGCCATTTCCTCGTAAATGTTTCCTCGTAAAATATTCGTTTATTTTTTCTCGTCATTTCCTCGTAAAGTTTCCACGTAAATAGGTAGTAAAAATTTAGTAAACTTTTTTTAGGAACAACCTTAAAAAAATAATAAATATTGTTAGTAAAAATTTAAAGTTAAATTAAATGAATAATAAAAAATTAAAATTTTAGAAAATTTACCTCCTCGTAAATCTTATCCACTTCAAGTGTGGATAAGGTGACGAGTAATCCGTCGGTAGACTGCTGGGTCAACTGGGTCTGGCGGTTTTCAACCCGAGCAACCACGTTGTTGTAGATTTGCTCGGACTTGCCATCTACAAATACGCCCGCCTTGTTCTTGCGGGTCCTCTCGTAAAGTTCCATAAGAGACGGGAGATGTCCCGTCTCTTTGGCCTAAAAAACATTTAAGAAAGTTAGAATAAAAATATATATATTAAAAAAATTATTTAATAAAATATTTAATTACCGTTTCCATACGGACACCGGCTTGGGTTTTTTGGCCCGTAGTGTGAAGCATCGCCCGTTCCCGTGCTCATCGATCGTGTTACGGGAGTTAGAGCAAGACTGGGAAATTCTAATGGAATCAGGAAGACGCCAATAACGGATGAGGCCAGCCCACACATCCGTGGTGAGCTCAGCGGGTTTGCCACGCTCATTCTCCTTCACGATCCAGTCACCCTTCTAGTTGGAGACCGTGTCCAACAAGTGAATTTTCGCCTTCGCGTAAAACGCCTTCCTCACCCTCTCAGTGACCCCCAAGGCCCAGTGATATTTTTGCTGTGGAAAAAATTAAATAAATAATTAGTTTTTTAAAAGAAATATATATAAATCATGAAAAAATTAAAGTATATATAATTAATTAATAGAAACTTACAGCGTAAATTTTGAACCACGTCTTTCTGACGTAGTGAGGCGTCTTACTCCAGTTCGGATGTGGCATGGAGAAGTAACCTTTGATCGTGTCGGTTACGTCCGATGCAAGACATCCGTCAACCCCCCACCTGGAAAAAAACAAATTTAAAATATAAATTATTTTTTAATGTTATAAAAGAATTTTACACAAATTAAAAGAAAAATTAATGTAACATACCACAAAGTTCCGTCCGGTCGGTCGAGGACGATGACTGGTAAACCTTCTCTACCTGGTAGACGGAGAATGTCCTCGACAGTGTACTGCGAGTAAGGAGCACTCGGAGGCACCATCAAATCGGGATGAACACCGGCGGGCATCGGAGGAGCCATCGGAGGAGGCATAGGAGGAGGCATCGTCGGAGGAGCCATCAGAGGAGGCACAGGAGGAACCGATGGTGCACTAGAATAAGGCGACCGAGAGACTCTCTGAGAAGACTGAGTCTCGGGAACAGTCTCCGGATCCGAAGAACCGGGAGCTGAAGAAGAATTGGGAGCTGAAGAAGACGACATGTCTAAATGACTACCAGGCTCACCGAACATCTGTCTGTAATGGGGAGTAAGTCTGTTCCTTCGAATCGTCTGGAAAAAAAAATTTAATTTTTAAAATTAACATCAATAGTATAATTTCCTACATTATCCACCTAATCAACACTAATTAACATAAAACCCGTAAACCTATCTAAATTCCCTATACTAACCACATAATCTATCCTAAACTAATCAAATTAGAGAGGAATTAGAGAGACTTACCATTGCTACGAAATAGAAAGGATGTGGAGAGGAAGTAGAGAGGAAAGAAAGAGTGAGCGCTCGGGAGTATATATAAGATTACTTATCCTCATTATTTCCTCGTAAAGTTACGAGGAATTACAAAGGCCCGTGTTTAGCTTTACGAGGAATTACAAAGGCCCGTGTTTTATTGTACGAGGAAGTAGCGAGGAATTACAAAGGCCCGTGTTTAGGTTTACGAGTTTTTTACAATGACTAAGTTTACGTGGAATTTACGAGTCAACATTTTACGAGGAATTAGCGAGCCCCGCTTTTCTATAAATACCCGCAACTTTCCTTCTCAAACCACACACAAACTCACAAATCTCACAAATCACACCATATCTCAAATCACACAACTCAGCAAAATGCTTTTCAAATTAGAAATATTTGAAAAAAAAAAGGAAGAGAAGAAAGATATTGGAACACATGTGGACTAGACTTACGTAAGTCTAGCCACATGTGATTCCAGTATCTTTCTTCTCTTCTCTTCTTTTTTTTCTAGTTTTTATTCTACGAGGAATTAGCAAGGCCAGCTTTCTTTTTTTGGTTACGAGGTATTTACGACGATTTGCGCTTACGTGGAATTAACGAGCTCTTTCGTCGTTATTTCCTCGTTGACTTACGAGTGCTTTACGACGATTTCTTCTTACGTGGAATTAACGAGTCCCGCGTTCTTTTTTTTTTTATATTTCGTCGTAATATCCAAGTTTATTTACGAGGAATTAACGAGTATTATGTTTAAATCCCTAAAATCCAAAACCCAAACCCCATCTTCCTTATCTTCTACTTCATATATTCTAAACCCCAAACTCATCTACCCTTTAAACTCAACATATTCTTTCACCTCAATCTATTCTTTCCATTCCAAACCCCATTCCTTAACTTATTATCTCAATATCTTATTTATAAAACAAACTCCCACATTACCTTACAAAAAATCAAATACATCAATCCGATACATCGACATTCTCGTCATCACTAGAAACATCATCATTTTCATTAAACTCGTCTTCAACAGCTTCCTTTGTGGCATCGTTGGTAAGATCTTCTTACTCGTGATTATGCTGATCAAAGAGAAGGATGTCATCAATTTCTTGTTCAGGTTCCTCGACTTCATTTATCTGCTCTTCTTGCAAAGGTGGTTCTTCTCCACTGATGATTCGTTCTCGAGGTGTAACTTTGATCACGGCTAACCAATTTATACCCGAATCTCTCATCCGAGAGTATGGAAGGAAGCTAACTTGGTCTGCATGTGAAGCTAAGAAGAAAGGCTCCAATTTTTTGTACCTTCGCCCACCGTTGATAGCAACTACACCGAATTTGTTAAACCGAACACCTCTGTTGACGACGGGGTCGAACCATTCACATTTGAAGAGGACGCATTTCAGCTTCAATATCCCTGGGAATTTGACTTCAATAATCTCCGTCAAGATCCCGTAGAAATCTGTTTCCCCTTTCACACATATTCCATAGTTACTAGTCGTCCGCTGTCTACCATACTCATATATGTGAAAAGTATAGCCTCGTGTGAAATACATCTGTGATGTGGTGACCTTTACAAGTGGAGATTGAATTACTTCGTGTAACCACTTAGGATAATCTTCATCGTCGTCATAATCAATCTAAAAAATAAAGAGAACGTTGAAATACATATCATGTATGAAAAAAAGAGTTTGAGTTAATTAATACATGATTCCTCAACCACTTAATAAAGTGTTGATCTTTCCTTTTGTCTACGTCACTTGTGGATATACCAGGAAATGTTTATTCGACTTGAGAAACAAATAGGCTGTAAAATCACATTTTAAATGAATGAATCTCTCGCAATTATATAATTTATACTTATATGTGTTTAGAAGTGTCCATATATGTTACCTTTCAAAATAACGCATCAATGGATCCTCGCAATTGAGTAGAATATAGGTGTGTGCACTATGAGCGTTTTGTTCACTCGACCACCAAACCTCTTTTGACTTCCCTCCGAGTCGCCCAATCTGGCTAAAGAGATCTGAAACACCAGCAACTGCATATGTTGGCGCAACACCACCATCATCATATCTTCTTGGAGCTCTTCTCCGGGTACGTACTTTTGACGCAAAGTAGTACGATGTGAAGTTAGAAACTTCTTCCGTCAAACTTCCAGCAATTATAGAACCTTCAACTTTGGCGAGGTTCCTTGTTTTTCCCTTCAAATATTTCATGGCTCGCTCATACTGATACATCCATCCGTAATGTACAGGTCCAATAAGCAACGCCTCATATGGGAGGTGGACAGCTAGATGCTCCATGACGTCAAAAAATCCGGGAGGAAATATCTTCTCCAAGTTGCACAATAAGATGGGAATGTTCTCCTGAAGCTGTTCCACAACTTCTTCTTTAAGAGTGCGTGTGCTCAGATCCCTGAAAAATGCTCCAATGCCTTTTATATTCCAAAAACAATTAAACACATTTTTACTCATATATTATTTTGCAAACTAAACCGTTATAAAATTATTGCGCTATAAAACACTGCCTGCAAGTGCTTCATGCACGTTTGTTGGAAGTAGTTCCACAAATGCAAAGGGCAGTAGTCGTTGGATAAAGACATGACAATCATGACTCTTCACCCCAGAGAACTTTTGACCATTTTCAACACATCTAGAGAGATTTGAAACATACCCATCGGGGAACTTCGCTTCTGATGCCACCCAGTTGAACAACACCGACTTTTTTTCCGAAGACAATCTGAATATCGGAACTGGAACTTGTCCATTGCTTTTTATATGTAACTCGCTTCTTGAGAAAATATCCGACAAGTTCAACCTTGATTTTATGTTGTCTTTTGTCTTCCCTGGGACATTCAATATTGTATTCATGATATTCTCAAAGAAATTCTTCTCTATATGCATCACATCGAGGTTGTGGCGCAGAAGAAGATCCTTCCAATATGTCAACTCCCAAAATATACTCTTCTTGTGCCAATTGTGATGGACACCGTAAGAATCAGGCATATTACGAGGGACATGCCAATTACCACCCCAACGAACTGTTTCGTTAGCTCCGTAGTAGTCGATTTGCGCTTCAATTTGTTCTCCAGTTAGATATGGAGGAGGTGTCTCTCACAACTCTTTTGTGTCTAAACAAATTCTTGTTTCTTCGGTACGGATGGCCAATGGGAAGAAATCGACGGTGACAATCAAACCAACTTGTCTTCCTACCATTCTCCAGTTGAAACGCATTTGTCGTTCCATTACAATATGGACAAGCTAATCTCCCATGTGTAGTCCATCCAGACAACATCCCATAGGCAGGAAAGTCACTTATGGTCCACAAAAGCATCTCTCGCATCATAAAATTCGTCTTCGTTGAACAGTCATACGTCCTCACCCCTGTTGACCACAAATCCTTCAACACTTTTATCAGTGGTTGTAGGAAAACATCCAGGGACCTTTTTGGTATTAATATGGTCAAGAATAACAACTCCCGTTGCATGCACACCTCCGGTGGCAGGTTGTATGGCGTAAGAGAGACTGGTCACAATGAATATTGTCTCCCTGATATTCCGAACAGACTAAATCCATCTGTGCATAATCCTAGATACACATTTCGGCTATTGCTAGCGAAATCTGGATGTACTTTGTTAAAATGTTTCCATGCTCTTGCATCTGATGGATGAGTCATCTCACCATCCGTCTGAGTATGCTCGGCATGCCATCTCATCTTTCCAGCTGTCTGCTCTGATTGGTAAAATCTTTTCAATCTGTCTGTAATTGGTAGGTACCACATCCTTTGGTACGGTACCCTATTACGTCCCCGTCCTTGCGGCTTGAATCGTGGCTTCTTGCAGAATCGACATTCTTCTAACTTCTCATCATCTCCGCAGTAGATTATGCAGTTGTTGATGTAAACATCTATCATCTCCGAAGGCAACCCAAGACTATAAACCAGTTTCTGAATCTCATAATAAGAATCAGCAGACACATTGTCTTCCGGCAAATACTCTTTAAACAAGTCTGCTCATTCGTTCAAGCAACTTTCAGATAGATTGTGATCAGTTTTAATATTCATCAATCTAGCAGCCAACGACAAATTAGAGAGACCTTCTCTACAACCATTGTAAAGTGGTTGATTTGCCGCGTTTAACATTTCGTAAAACTTTTTTGCATCTATATTAGGTTCTTCGTCTTCATCATGAGCTACGAATCCATTAGCTACCATATCTTGAATCCTATCATAATCTACCATCTTCTCCTGATGGTAACTATGTTCATTATGCAAATGATGATCAACCAGTTCTTCCTGAAAATTGCTATTACTACTAATAGCTTCATTCTGATCATAATTATAACCTTCTCCATGTTGAAACCAGATATAGTAATTTGGCGTGAAACCTCTATTTATTAAATGATTCCAAACATTTTCACGGTTTGCCAATTTCGAATTGTTGCATTTCCGACAAGGACAGAACATCTTACCACTTTCTTGGGCGAGCGGTGTTGAATCTGCTTGATGCATAAATGTCTCCAGCCCCGCAAGGTATTCTTTCGTCACTCTCCCGTTAGCATCTCTATGCATATACATCCACTTCCGCAACTCGAAAATATTCCCGGAGCCAGCCATTTTTTTTTCTTTCACGTTTTTTTTTGTTGGTGTGTTTAAAATGATGTTCAAATTTTATAGAAAACTTTCGAATCTGGGTGTTGTAATTTTTCTACGAATTTACGACGAAAATTAGTTAGGTGGCCGAAAAAAAATGTGTGACAAACAAAGTTGGTGGATTCAAAATTTCGTCGCTAAGTAGACGTAAATTATTTCCTCGTAAAGACCACGCTAAGTTTACGTGGAATGTACGAGGATATACGATTTCCTCGTAAAAGCTACGTCACTTTACATCGACTTTACGACGAAACTGTTTCGTCGTTACTTTACGAGGAAATAACGCTGATTTTATTTTTCCGCGTAATTTCTTCGTAAAGTCGACGTAAACTAACGAGGAAAAATATTCCTCGTTAAGCTTGTGTTATCTTGTAGTGTATAATCAAACAGAGTGAGTACAATTTAGATTTAGAGAAAGTTATACCAAAAAAATATCTTCTAAATGTGTTTGGGAATGAATTTCGTTCACTAGGTATCAATTGCTCACCTCAAGACATGTGAACTCATAATTATCAGGCAGGCTTCTTCGATGCATACTCGTTTAGTCGTTTAGTACTGTCCATAGGGTATATTCACCAATGTAGAAGCTACAAATGATAACATGTGTAGTACAAATGTAGCCCGTATGCGTCTGTACTCGTGTGGAAAAACATCATTGTTCTTATTTGCTAAACTTAACATACGCACTTATATATCCCTACAATGTGTATTAGGGTCGCTATATGCATGAGACCGTTAATCATTATGTTTCTATCTGAACGAGATTGTTAGATTTAGTTATAGTATCTTTTTCTTCATCTCCATCTCCGCAATCTTCTAGGCCGAAGGCTTCGGACCAGAGAACAAAGTAGAGTCCTTCGAACATCAACGCTAAAAGACAAACACAAGAAAAGAAAGATAAATGATTTCTCTTTCATGTCAAAATAATGAAAATGGATTTTTAACAAATTCAATTAATATACATATATATATATATGAATCATTTCTAGGAAAATTGTCCAACAAAAAACAAACACCCTAAATTTTAAGGCAGTTCTCTCAAATAGCTATTTTTAAATTTTTGTCACAAAAATATCACTATAAAAAAATATATAATCCCTTTTTATTTTTAAAATTTTTATATTTATTTTTTGTTTGTTAAAATTTGAAACTCTATCCTAAAACTCGACCCCTTAACTCTAAACCCTAAGTCTAGATTAGTTAACCATACCCTTTAATAAAACTTATTTTGGTCATTTTCTTCGTCAAAGACTTAAAAAAGTCTATACTAGGAAATTCCCTAGACTATATTTGCGAAGTGATTTTGCCACATGTCCTCTCTACAATCAATTTTACAAAACAAATATGACATGGCTACTGAAATTGATGACATGGCTTCCGGAAAAATATGACAAGGATAATTTTATTTAATGTTGATTTATATTTTTTGCAAATTTATTAGAATATGGTAATAATTCATATATTACATTTAATATTGATATTTTTTTTGGCAAACTTTTTTTAAATATGGTAATAGCTCATACATCATCTATAAAATAAATATATTCATATATAACATTTCAAATTTTGAAATATTATTATTTTTGGATAATTATACAATTTGTATTATTAAAGCTTTCAAAAATTTCTACAATTTTTTTAAAATTTAAATATTTAATCGTAAGATCATTAGTTTTTTATATACAAATTTTATAAATATTGTTTATGCTAAATTTTTGATAATTTTACAATGTTATATCATTTTTATTAGTTTTATACAAACTGATTTAATATATATCAAATCTATATTAAATATTAGTAAGAAAATAGTAAAATCTATAATATTTAATGAAATTTATTTTTAAATATAAGTTAGATTTTAAAAAAAATTTACTGCACATGGTGTGCAGGAAAACACCTTGTTTCACATTAATAATCCCACAATATGTCAATTAGACTTGACACTTTTTTGGTTTATTGAGAAATTTCTTAATCGGTATATAGTTATAAATTACGTAATACTTATCTTTTTCAAAATATATGTATTTAGGTATAAACAGGTAACGAGATAATTAGACAAAAAAAATACTGGCCGATAGATTAAATACCATATATCTAAGTAAATAATTCTCGAAAGGGAGGAGTTATGCTCATCTTAGGGTTTCTTAAACGATCACAGGTTAGAGTTCTCGAGCGTACTTGGTGAGTAATTTCTATTGATCTTTCTTGTTAGTTAATTAGTTAATTAATTGGATAAACCATCGTGATCTCAACTTTGGTAGGTTTGCTCAGGGTGATCAGGAATTAGGGTTTTGTAGGATGATGGACAGAGTTGGTCATTTACCTGACGATTTACTCTTGAAGATACTGTCTTATCTTTCGACAATAGAAGTCCTGATCACAAGTGTCTTGTCGAAACGTTGGCTTTCTCTTTGGATGCTTCTGCCAAAACTCTAGTACTATGGTCGCAATTACGATTATAAAAAATATGGAAGTTTTTCCCACTTTGTTAGCGCATCTCTTTTACTCCACAAGGCTCCAGTTCTGGAAATTTTGCAAATGAGTCTTGATGGAACTTGTTCTGAAGAAGAGATTGTTTCGTGCCTTGAGATTGCATCAAACCGCAATCTGCGTGAGCCAAAGATGGAAGGTTGTTTTTTGTCGCGTTTGAGCTTACCAACAAGAATGTGTGAAACACTAGTGATCATGCATGCGTCTCATTTCTGTTGTGCTATATTCAAAAGATGCCTCTCACTGTAACAGTCATTGTAACAGCTGATGTCAAGATTTCAGAAACCAATCTGCAGAAGCTCCTCCCAGGGTCTCTTACATGTGTTAAACGTCTCTCTTTATGCGTGATTTCTCCTCAAAGACAGGTACCACAATCTTTTTTTTATATATATATATATATATATTTTTTTTTTTTTTTGTCATGTTGATCCAACATTTATATGTAGTATACACTATACTTGGAATTAATGGTAGGTTCCGCAAAAACCGACAGAGATCTTCCATCAGCTTCTTCATCTAAGTCTATGTACATGTTATCGAGATTGGCGAAGTTATCTCACGTGGATGATAGAAGCTTCTCCTAAGCTACAAACGCTCAAACTCCAGTTATTCCAGCATCATGTAGGTAAAATCTATTAAACCATAGTTCCCGGATCATGTTTAACCAAATACCAAACTAGCCCTCTTACTTTACATATTTTTCTCAGGATCATATGGCTATGCCACATATACGCATCTCCAACACATATATAAACAGACCTGAATGTTTACTGCCCCATCTTGAAGCATTTGAGTGGCAAGGATACGAAGAGACACCTGAAGATAGAAAATTGCTATAGCAACATTATTGGTAGGACTAATTTTTGAGTCCTTAGGTTAATTTATTATTATTTGTATGGTAAGAAACAATCCCAAAAATGTAGATTATTGGTAGGATTTTTTGTTGCTCCTTAGTAAATTAATTGTTTATTTTTAATAAGTAATGACATATAAAAGATAAGTTTAAAATAAAACATATAACATTAAAATTGAAAACATAAGGAAATAACAAAGTTGCCAAAACCGCCACATCCCACCATTTCCAAACATGGCACTCTCCGTCGTAAGCATTCTCGCAGGTGTAGTATCTTCTGCCTGATCATTTCTTGTGTACGATGTTGCTACAAGAGAGTCACCACCCCAGTAGCATGTCTTAGAGGACAGAAAGAAGATTAGGGAGATTATATGAAAGAATGAATGATGGTTGGGATTAAATAGGAGAAACTGTAACAAGTAATAAGTTACAACCACCTAACCATTATCTACCAAAGTCTAATCATAAGTTATTACACATTACACAACTACAAAACTATCAAGTCTCGTTTACAATTTCATTAAATTTAAAGGGATTTTGGTTTCGGACTAACTTCAATACAACCAGACTACGCAATTCATCTTAGTTACTTTCCATTAAATTCAAATACGATTTGGTTTCAACCAAACTTTACTTCTTGCCTTGTCAATTCATTTTACCAACTATCTAGCACAAAACAGGATTTGGTTGCCTTCTCAATTCATTTTAGCATTAACCACAACAGTCAAATCAAAAACAACTAACCACTACCTGTATTCGGCGAATCTAACAAAATGATAGACCATAGCTCAATTGAATGTGAGATGGGTGTTCTTGTTGATTAAAGAGTTAAAGAGTATATCGAGAACTACAACAGACGAACTATGTGAGACGGCAATCATAACATCAGCGAATCTAACAAACTACAAGTTACCATGCAATCTAACAATAACAACTACTCGGCCTCAATTTGATTTACTCAAACACAAACCATACGATCAGAAACGA
The DNA here is from genome assembly GCF_020379485.1 of Brassica napus. NCBI lineage: Eukaryota > Viridiplantae > Streptophyta > Magnoliopsida > Brassicales > Brassicaceae > Brassica > Brassica napus. The sequence goes on along the minus strand of NC_063444.1, from coordinate 17,274,489 downwards.
CATTCATATCATCACAACAAATAAGAGAAAAAAAAATCAGAAACGATATTCATATCATTCATACAATCAGAAACGACATTCATATCATCACAACAAATAAGAGAGGAAAAAAAATCAGAAACGACATTCATATCATTCATACAATCAGAAACGACATTCATATCATCACAAAAAATAAGAGAGAAAAAAAATCAGAAACGACATTCATATCATTCATACAATCAGAAACGACATTCATATCATCGGCAATAACAAGGACATCCTCTATAACTCATAACGAAAAAAAAGCCACTAGCCTCAGAACAGACGAACTACAACAGACGCCAATCATATCATCAGCGAATCTAACAAACATCAAGTTAACATGCAATCTGACAATAACAACTATTGGACCTCAAGTTAACATGCAATCTATGCGGAGTTCGTAGATCGACAATAACAAGGACATCCTTTATATCTCATAACGGAAAAAAAAAAAATTAAACTCATAACAGAGGAGGAACACATACCGTTTAGATTGGAAACGACGGAGAAGTTTGGATGAGAGAATAGATCAGTTTCGAGTGAGCGAACGGAGCGGTTTCGCCGTCGAGAGAGAAATCACCGGACAAGCTTTCGCCGTCGAGAAGTTTCGCCGTCGAGAAGTTTCGCCGTCGCCGTCGAGAGAGAATCGGGTGAAGGAGAAAACTGATTTGGAGACCGCTACGCAACTTTGCCCTACACGACTTCCGCACTCAATCGCATGCTGCCAGATGGAAGTAAGGACCATGTCGAAAACACCTAAATTAAGGTCCGTGTTGCTCTAATTTCCGTCTTTTTTATCTAAATTTCGGCCCAATTTATCTAAGGACTCAGTTGAGGCCCGGCGATATGTTGCTCTTACATCTTTAGCAAATGCAAGCACGGCTTGAAAAGGTAAATAATCTCTTCGGAGCATACATATTCGGATAAGAAGAAAGATGCTCAAGGCTTTTCGCGCTACTCTCTAGAAATTCGAATACTTCATGTCATGTTTCCTTCGACTGAACTCCTCAAAAATTCATTAAGTTTGTTTACCAATTTAACTCTATTAGAGCAGGCAGGACAGGCCTTGGGGCCAAGCTCATCAAGCGTAAGGTTGCGGCTCTTAACAGCGTTTGTTTTGCCAAAAAAAATTTTTTGTACAAGTTCTTCTTCTTAATTAGTGGTAATGGTTCTAACGATCAACCTACTTGGGTTTGAGATTTGAGAGTTGCAATTTTTTCATGTATTTAAAATTAATTATGCGGATAAAGTGTAAAAGGTACAATTTGGAACTTAAATTATTGCATAAGCGAAAAAGTTATATAGTAAAGTGAAATTGTAATGATGTTTCCGTTAGTAAAATCCTTATTCAATTCGCTAACCGTTATTTATTTAAGAAAAAATTGCCAAAACACCACCGAAAAACAACTACATTATCCTTTTACCATAAATCTTTTTTTGGTCGGATTTGGACTTAGATACCTCTGGCCAACTTCAAAAATTCATATCAATTATTTTAGAAGTCAGAAAAATATGAAAAATTATTCAAAATTTACGTAAACATGAAACAATCATATGAAAAATAATTTGGTTGACTAAATATTAGTTAAACACAATTTCATATTTTGATCGACGGATAGCAGAAAACAAAATCTACTAACTATGGATATGTAGATCGTAGTTTCGGTTAACTACATAGATATCTGGCGCTTACAGATTTTAAAATCTACGATTTGGTAATCTGTCTACTACCGCAGAAAGAAAATATTACAGTTTTGCTTACGATCTGAACGACGAAAGATTTCATGAACTACTGTTTCCTATATATCTAATGGCTGGGAATCACAGAATATGCCAGTTACTAATAATCTACCATGGTAATATTTCGTTATTTACTAAGATACTATATCCTACCTCTGCCGGATTATACATTCTACCGTCGTATCTACCATCATATATACAATCTACTGGCAGCAGAATGCATGTTCTGCCAAATTCGTAATCTTTTGGAAAATATTCCTTAAATCCCTCCAAAATCTGTTGAAAAATATTCTGTAAATCTTTATTTTCCCAAATTTTACGTGTTTCCTAAAGTTATTTTTTTTTTAAAAATAACTGTGATCTATTTTCCTCTTCACAAGTTCTTGATTAATTTTGAAACCACCCCAAAATTTTGAATCCCTTGTTGCTTATATGATGTCTGGTGGTGGCATAACCTTCAAGAAATTCAACCCAACGATTAGGAGCAAGCATTGCTTTCTCCTGTTACCTGTTCAATGCTCTGAGAGAAAGGGGCTCGTTAGCGTTGAAGTCAAGAAGAAGAAAGGCCAGGTAATAGATATAGATAGGTCTTCTATCTCTAGCCTAGGAATGAGTGTAGCAGATTGGAGCTGTTGTGAGTTGATTAGAGAGTGGTTAGCAATGGCATTAGCAGATTCATTGATCTTCTTGTTTGTTTCTTCAGTATGACATGAAGCTTTTGGCGGTGGACATCCCTATGGCGTCTGGTCCTGACCAACGGTTGTATCTGATTGGAGATGAAGAAGGGTACAAAGTCGGTGGCGGTTTGATCTCTGAGCTAAGAGACCCTGTTGTGAAAGCCATGGCAGCGACTAAGGAGTTCGATAATCTTGAGAGAATTGAAGAGGAAGAAGATGCTGAAAGAGAGCTTCAAGAAGCTGAAAGAAAGCACCGTGAGGAGATTGAAAAGCTCGAAAAAGAGAGCTCTTAAAATTCGTTTTTATTTCCCTGGACTACTTGAACAACAACAGCTTGTATCACCAAAGACTCACTTTTGTCTTGTATCAGAGTGCTATACTGATCTGTGATCTACATTGATGTAGAATGAGTAGCAATGGACTACTACTCTCTGAACCATTTGCTGAGCTATAAATCAACAATCAATTCATTGCATATCAAAAAACTGCTTGTTTTTCAGCAGCTGTGTGTTGGTTACATACAGTTTAATAAGATACATCTCAGCAATTATAAGTTTCTAAGAATCAGAATCCGTTTCTGCATCAAATTGTACTCCAAATGGTCTCAATCTGTTTGTGTATGCTTCCAATGGGGGAAGGGGCATGCTGTCATCACTCGAGTCTATTTCACCGTCAACGTCTTGCTGTGCCATAGGTATTTGAGAGCTTTCATCAGCTGGAACTGGCTTGGCATCTCTGAAGATCTCTGGCCTGCATTGACCATGTCCAATCTTTGAAAAACAAAAACCTGATGTTATTGATAACACAGTGAAAGAAAGAAACAATGATTTAGTACCAGTCCGGAGACTTTTGGAGGAGACGTAGTTGCTCAAAGAAAAGAACTTTGCAGATGATAGAAGTAACTTTGCTACCAGATTCTTGAGCCTTTTCTTTTCCTGTATGGTCGGTCAATCACTGCAAAGCTTCCCGCAAATCAGTAAACAACAATAAAAACACTATCCAGGAGAATAAGGAACAAAACATCAACAAGCAAGTAGTTTGAACAAGTCTAAGAGAAGACCAACATAAACATTGCTCAAGCATGAAATCTTGCTCTGAAGTTGCTTGTTTCAAAACCCTTTATCATATTTCCGATCATAGCTCTCCTTCTTATGCCCTGATCTAATCTACACGTCTACTTTCTTTCATAAGGTAATAGTACCAACAACATACGATTGAAAAAGCAAAATGTTATAAAAAGCAAAATGCGTACTCTTTTCTGGTTACAAATTTGGAGAGTGTATGCTTTTTACTGTGTTATAACATTTGAGAAGACAAAAAAGTCTACATTGAAGACATGAAACCACAAAGCCCAAAAAAAAGAACCAAAATTTATTGCAAAGAAAAATCTACATCTTAGTGATCCCATCAGTTCTTTTCAGTTGCTGGTTTGTCAATAAATGTCTTCTTTATCCAATCAAATGGCTGTGAATGATAAAAGCAAATTTGATGTTAAGATACAAAACAAAATAATCAGGACTGCTTAAGAGACTAATTAAACTCTTCACAACACCAAAATACATATAGAGAGCGCATTATCACTGTCAGTAACTAAAAGTCTAAAAGAGAATGCTTTTAGCATAAAAGATGGAAACATCAAGTAGAGTAATTCATGTCTAAGTGGTATCCCTAGAAACAAAACAGGAGACTAATCTGAATAAAATTACTTTGAATCAACTAACATCTACAGCCACATAAGAGACTTAAATCAAAGCCTTTTATGAAATTGAAATGATACTTATACATGCAAGGATGCAATCTACATTAAAGTTAGAGCCTTTAGGGGGAAAAAAATATATATCTAACGAGATCAATTGTAAAGTTTTCATCTTTCGTCCAACTCAAGCCAAGAACTTCACTAGGAGACATAATCCGTTAAACCCAATTTGAAAATCTACAAGTAAGAGGCGGATTGGCTTACTTGGACGACCCAGATGGCGCCGGCTGCGGCGGCGACACCCCATCCTACGGCGGCTTGGATATCCGCCGGTTGGATCTTTGGGAGCTTGGGCACACCTCCTGGCATCGCCAAAGGAGGAGGCGAAATTAGGGTTCTAAGTCAAGAATTGGGATTATCCCCTTTTGTTTATTTACTATCTGTTTTTTTTTTTTACTTTTTACCTTTTTTTAACCATTAAATTTACAAAAAACGTTTTAGGCTTAGATTAGGGACTTATTTGGATTTACATAAAAAATTATATTAAGTGGACAACTTCTAGTTCATATTATGGCATAGAGACAATCTACTAGTTCTTTTGTTGTATATTTTCAATTTTCCCTTTATTTAATTATTTATGTAAGACTCACTCAGTCACTCTGAGATATCTTTAAAGAATCTTTAAATCTCATACCCTAAACACACAATGTAATATTTCCAAAAAAAAATCTAATATATTCATCAAAAATATTTTTCATCAGACATTCAGAATTTTCTACATTTTATATTAAAATATTCTATATTATACCAGTTCTGAAAACCTTTGAACTTTACTGTTAAAAGGTTATAAGTTAATAATGAAACATAATCTTATTTTATTTATTAATTCATAAAATTATTAGTTTATGATAAATATACTAAATAATACTGTATTGAAGAGAGAGAGAAAAAAATGGTCATCGAAATAAGATTATATTTAATACTAGTGTAACCTAAACGTCTATAAACAAGTAACTCATTCCTCCTTCACACTCTCACAAACTCTCTCTACCTCTCTCTTTCAAGATTCCCTCCAACATTTGGCTCTCTCGCGATCACACTCGGTTGTTCGTCTTCATCCTCGGTTCCTTTGATTGTATCTGGTTTTGTGAATTATGTGTACTTAGTCAGATATTCATGATGATCGGTGAAAATGGCCTGGTGAAGGATTGTAAACTATGTGCTTAATGGTCAGATACTTGTGGTTATGTATTATGGTCTGGTGAAAATGGTCAGGTGAATCATGACCAGGCGCATACAATTAGGTATTCATGGTCACGAGAAAATGGTCAGATAAATTATGTGCAGCATGTACTTATGGTCAGCCATTCATGGTCAGGTCGCGACCAGTTTTCAAGGCTTGATTTTTTGGATCAGAAATAAAACGAAAGTGGTTTGAGTGAAACCCAATAGTCTAGGAAGTCAATATATATACTCCTAACCCTAATTTCTTGTCTTTTAAGACCATGACTAACCCGGGGTTCTTAGAGTGAGGTTCTTAGCGGAAGTTAAGAAACTGTTTCTTAACTTTTAACTAAAGTTAAGAACCGGTTCTTAGACCATGATTAACCCGGGGTTCTTAGAGTGGGGTTCTTAGCGGAAGTTAAGAAACGGTTTCTTAGCTTTTAACTAAAAAAGTTAAGAACCGGTTCTTAAAGTCCTTATTTAAAAACCGGTTCTTAGTTTTTTTAGTTAAAAGTTAAGAAACAATTTCTTAAATTCCGCTAAGAACCTCATCTTAAGAACCTCGGGTTAATCGTGCTCTTAAAGTTCTTATTTAAGAACCGGTTCTTAACTTTTTTAGTTAAAAGTTAAGAAACAATTTTTTAACTTCCGCTAAGAACCCCATCCTAAGAACTCCGGGTTAATCATGCTTAACACTCTTACACCATAAGACAAGAGAAAGAAGAGAGTGGCAAACTCTTCTCACATTTATATGAAATTCACATTTTGGCAAAAAAAAAAAGAAGAGTGGCAAGAACAAGAGAGAGAAAAGGAGATTCTCAGATTCCACACAAGGTTAGAAAGAAAAGAAGAAAGAAGATTCGGTCAAGAGTCCAAGCTGCTTCTTCTTCATTGGGTAGTAGGTTTCTATCTCCTAATTACACAAATTCAGTAAGATTTAAGTTTTTTACCTTATTGTGGAAGATTTTACTAAGTGAACAGTGAAACATTGTGTAGGAAATCTCACCACTTGATTCTAGTGAATCTTTGAGAATGTCATTCTTTCCCAGCTATACCGGAAATGAAACTGAATAATCAAATCTCTGGTATCTTTAACAAACTCAAACATAAAAAAGAAATGTGCTAAGGTTAATTAGTGAAATGAAATAAACCGAGATAATTGGTTATAGAATTTTTCTCAACAGGTTTTCTTGAAATAAAGCGCTCTCATTTTCTGGATTCATTTTCTCTCAAGTGCGTTATAGCTCCAGGTCTCGGCTCTCTCTCTCTCGCTTTATTTCAAGATTCTCTCCAAGAATCGGCTCTCTAGCATAACTCTCCTTGTTCCAAGGTTCTTCTCTCTGTTTTTCTTCAGTATCATGCATGGCAATGATCACTTCTCACTCTCTCGGTTGTGTTATTACTTAATGTCTCTATTTCATTGTCATTCAAGATTTTCGAAGCCTGTCACAGCATGGATAATCCAGCGAGAGGCAGGGGACATGGAGGACGACCACCACTAGGGGGAAGAAGAGGAGGTGGTCGGCCACCACTAGGGGGAAGAAGAGGTGGTCTCGGTGAAAGAGAACCGGAAAGACAACCTGTAGCTAGGAGAAGAGGAGGAGGAGGAGGCCGACGCCTCTGTGGAACTTGCAATGGTTACACAACGGATACAATTCACAGTTTTTGAGGGTCAAGACATTGTATCTTCCATCGAGAGGTTTGCTCTAGAAAATCGATTCCCCTACGTGACAGTGCACCAAGCATATGGGACCGTTTCGGAGTTGAGCGTAGAAGGAAGAGGAATGATCGATGTAAGCAATCATCTTCTTCTTCTTATTTCTTTATATTTCAGTAATCTTATGAGATCTTGATCTCTGTTCTTTTTATCATAGGCTGGAAATTACGCGATACTAGCTCTAAGTGGACACTGGTCAGAACATGGATTTTCTGGTCATCGGTTCTTTCTCAATATTCATTTGATAGACTCGAGCCGTAACAGACGACGAATCCTCGGCTACTCTCGATTTCTTCTTGCTGCAAACAACGTTAGGGTAAAATTCGGAACTGTCTTTTTCCTTCTCTTCTAATTAACTTGCGGTTTTCATAAAATGCTATAGACTATTGTTACTTTCTTTTGGTATAAATGTTAAGATTAGGTATTGTTAATTACTCTTTTTTTTCTTTTTTAGGTTTACCTTGAAGTTTAATGTCGCCTGCAATATTTCTGATCCTGGGATAATTATAGAAATTGTAGTATGTCTCCTTAGCAAAGACAACACTGGTGTGTACTTGCATTTGCTACTTTTTCCTCTCATTGGGTTTCTTGTGAAATAAAGGTGGGCGGATACCCGTTCGAGTTTGGATTTGGGTCGGAGTTTCGGATATAGAACCCGTTTGGAGAATTTTACACTTCGGTCGGATTTCAGGTATTTTTAATTCGGATTTGGTTATTTTGGGTCGGGCTCGGTTATTTTGGCTCGGGTTAGGATATTTAGATTTTGAAAAAAAAACAAATTACTCATTACTAAAGTTTCTTATATTTAAAAATATACTAACTTAACTGATTTTCTAATTTTTAATAGATTAAATGATTAATAGGTTTTGAGATAAAACATTAAAAATTGAAAGAATAATTTGGTTGTTGTTTTGAAAATTTGGATGCAATTTTTGTTAATGCACGAAACAAAAGGTTGACATGTATTTTAAATGAATAGTGAATCATTTTGTCTGCAGTTATATATATATTGATCTTGAGTCATGTGTAACATCAATATAAATGTTTTAATAAATTAAGAGAAATAAATTAGAAATATAGGATTAAGTATACATTTGCTCGATAATCTTCTGATATCTATTCGGATTCGGATATCTAATCTCTTATAATTCGATATCCGTTCGGATATTTTGCTACTTGGGTTCAGATACGGATTCGGGTATCGTGTCCATGCCTAATCACTACAAGAAAACAGGGGGATTCTGATGGCCGAAATCGTCAGAAATTCGTCGAAATCGTCAGAAATTCGTCCAAATAGACCGATTCCGACGAATTTTTGACGAACCAATTCTTCGGTATCATTTTGTCGGAAAAAAAGTATACATCGGAATTTTGTCAGACCTTCCGACGACTTTCTGACGAATACCGAGAAACGTCATTCTGACGAACTTCCGACGATATTCCGATGCGGACACACGAGACCAGAGTTCATCGGAAAAACTATATACCGACGGAGAACGTTCCTCGGATTATACAGACGAACGTAGTCCTCGGAAAATACCGACGGACTATGGGGCGTCGGAAGATACCGACGAACAATGGTTCGTCAGAATATTTCGTGGAACCCCCTCCGTCGGAAAATACCGACGAACCATAGTCCGTCAGTATAGTCCGACGCCCACAATTCGTCGGAATATATCAATTTTAAAAACGAATTAATTTTGCATTTTGATATATTTTTTTATATTAAAAATTAATTGATAAATAAATAAAATCTGAAATTTAAAACCAATAATATTATAGAATTTAAATTCATACAAACCGAAATAGAAAAAAAACATTCAGAAAGTTTAAAATTCATACAAACCGAAATAGAAAAAAAACATTCAGAAAGTTTTAAAAAGCAGAAAAAACTAAGAACTCGAAGACATCAAAAGATCTAGCTTCTGTATTATCTCGGCGTTGAACTTCTTCTGCGATGCCAGCTTAGCAAGGATAGTGACATTCTCCGAACGGATCGTGGCATTCTCAGAAAGGATAGTGGTGTTCTGCTCCTCCAATGCCCCAATCCGTTCATCTTTGTCATGTAGCTCCTCGAGAATCATGGGATCGGCATACGAAACTTGCGAAGAAGATGCCGGATACGAAGAAGCACGGCGGGCCAACCCAACTAAACGGCCTCCTTTCCTTTTAGGAACCGCCTACAAAAATATTTAAAGTAAGTAGATAGGGACAAGTTAGTAATCGACATTATAAAAAAATATATTAATAAAAAAAATTACCTTTTTAACCATCTCATTTATTTGCAATAGAGACAAGTTGGTTGAAGCTCCCGTAGAATCGCCGTCATCAGAGAGAGGCTGAGATTGAGATGCTATTTCAGCTTCCACCAAATCAACGACACCTTTGATCACGAGGTCGTGAATTTGACCCGTCTTCTTGTTAGTGTGAGCCACCTTAATGAGTTGGAGACGATCAACGGGATTACCGTCATTTGCTTCGATCTAAAAAAACCGCCATTATTAGCCAAAGAATATATAAAATAGTTATTTAAAAAATATAAAGATAAATAATAATAAAAAACTTACAAGTTCATCCTCCTTAGTAGACATAGAGCAAGCGCCGAGGTTGTGCACATACATACCTTTCCCGCCACGATCGCTCTTCCGGTTCTTAGAGTTCCTAGAAGACGTCTCTGCAGTTTTTTCCTTCTCCCAATGAGCTATCAACTGCTCCCACACCGTCCCGTTGATGAACTGTGGCCTCTTGCTCTTCTGCCAAACTGTCTTCCACGCGTTCATCTGCTTCGTATAAGAGTCCATGGCCTTTTCGTTGAATGTCTTACAGACTGTTTCCGTGAGATCGGAGTGCCAGTTGAACTCTTGCTACAAAACAAACATAATTTAATAAGTAAATATATTTAAAAAAAATGTAAATACTTTAAAAAAAATGAAGAGTTACTACCGCAAACTGACGAAACCACAACTCTCGTTCGTCGGAAGGGATCACACTCCACTTTGAATATCCAAAACGGAGCACGGAGTACATCATGTGGTTGATGCTCCTGCTAATGCCATTTCTCGACTTGGTGAACCTTTAAAAAAAATACAAGTTAACAAGTTAATTAATGGAAAAAAACATAATGCTACAAATAAAAAAAATTCTAACCAAGTGCTATGTCTTCGTCGTGGGTTGGGTTGGAGAACCGGGAGATGCTCTCGACCTGGTTGTTGAACCAATAGTTCAACTGGAATGACCCCCGGATCCTGTTGAGCAGCAGCGGGAGCCGGAGCGGGAATATATTCGGGAACCGAGTTTTTTTCATGAGACGATCCCGATGCACAGGAACTGCTCACCGAACTACGTCGAAGACAAGCTACGGGGCGGGGTTCATCCTCGGACCTAAAAAAAAAATTAATACATCAAAAATCTTTTCAAATCATATCTATTTTTAATGTTTTCATTTATATATTTACAAATGGTTTTATAAACATTTTTAAAAAAACTATTAAACCGTTTATTATACATAGTTTATTACTGGAAACTTATAAAAAATTATAAAAATTTTAAATTTTTTTTATTACAAATGATATATATATATATATATACAAAATTATAAAATTTTTATAAATATAGAAAAATGTTGTTAAATATTTTTAAAAAATTTTAAAAACGTTTTATTATACATAGTTTATTACAGGAAACTTGAAAAACGTTTTAAAAATAGTAAAACGTTTTGATATTTAACAAAAACAAAAAATAATTCCAAAAAAACTAAAACAACAATCCAGACAACAATCCTAACTTATATATCCTAAACTATCCATTCAATCCTAAAATTTTCAATCAAACAGCCTAAAATCCGAGATCTAACTTCCAAAACCCTAAACAATTGAGATAAAACAAGGTTGGGATGATTCTTACATGATTTGGGGTTTGGGGAAGAGATATGAGGGTGAGAAGAGGATTCGCCGGTGATGGGAGGTCGAGAATGGCCGGAATCGCCGTGAGAGAGAGAGAAATCGCGGAGAGGATTGAGAGAGAGGCGGAAATAACGAAGACGGAAGAAGAAGGGTAATTATATTTAACGTTTCCGACGGACACGGGTTCGTCAGTATTCAGTCGGTATAATTAAATATATACCAATTGGCGATTCGCAAAAAATTTCACGCGGTTTGGTTTTCCCGGGTAAATTGAAATTTCGACGGAATTGGTGTCCGTCAGTATATTCCGATGGAATACTGACGACCTTTTCCGACAGAATTCCGACGACTTAGTGTTTAGGGTGTTGATTACAAGTTTCTAAACGCAAAATCCAAATCTTTGATAATATATATAGTATTTGCATAAAGATTTAACAATAAAAATGTTTTTATTACACGATTTTACACAACAACATTTTTTGTAGTGTAAGATTAGATGAATATGATTGTATAAGTATATGAGTGTTAAGATGAGATGTTATGAAAACAATGATATGCATACATAAATATTTTAATGAGTTGTTATATTTGAACGGTTACGATCTAATACTATACTAAACACTTATTATGTGTTATTTTCATAGTTTTGGCATCTAAATTTATAGATTTTTATGTTTGAAATTTTTTTGAAACATATGTCCTCGGTATATTCCGACGAATTACTGAGGACATTTCCAAACTTCAATGAAACCCTTGGTCGTCGCTATGTTGTCGGTATTTTGCGAGGGATTTCCGACAGACCAATAAAAAAAACTAATCAGAATCTTCTGAATCTTCATCAAACTCCCCAACCTCAGCTTCTGGCTCCGAATGTACAACAACATCATGTCCAAACACAGTCAAATTCTCAACGAGTTCAACATTTGCCAAATCTTCAACTGCCTGGGCGTTGCTGGTAGACTCTGGTTGCAATGGTTCATCATCATCAGAAGTTCCATCCACTGGTCCTCTTGGGTTGATTTGCGTTACAGTAACCCATGGATCGTCTATGTACGTCACCTGAGGGTAAATGATGTAGCACAGCTATACATCTCAATTATACAGGTATTAGTAAAATATATAACTTTAATTAATTATATTGGTATAAAATTATGAATAGATTGACATACCTGATCAGCTTGCGAACCAAGAATGAAGGGATCATAATATTGAAGTTTCCGCCGCGAATGAACTGATGTAACACCAAACGCATCAATCTTCACTCCTCTATCTAGGGTGGTGTCATACCAATCACAATAGAATACTACACAACACAATCCAACCATTCCAGGAAATTGGATTTCTAATATTTCTTTTATGTTGCCGTAGTAGACATCGTCACCGGAGGAAGATGAAACACCAGCATTATATGTTGTCTTAGAATGACTTTTCCTTGTGAATGCATATCCTCGCGTACAAAATTTTGGATATGATTTGACCGCATAGTTTGGTTCTTGCACAAATTCGCGTATCCAATCATCGAACACAAAACCTCTGGCCAAACCATCATTCGCCTATAAATTAAAAACACATATGATTGAAAAGTTAATTAGTTTATATTAAATTTAAACTACTCATTTGCATAGGGTAATATGATATATGACTCACATAACTACGAAGCCACGCAGCAAATCCGTTATCTCTAAGTTGTTGAAGCTCATCTTTGGTTGCATGCCTGTGAGTCATACGCAACTCCGCCATATATACACTATATACAAAAATATTATCAATATGAAATAAATTTATTGAATATTAATCTAACAATAAATGAATAAATATTTTTACCTCTCATATTGTAGAACATCTTCACAGTTGGTGAGCAAATATGTTTGCAAATGAGCGTGCTCAGTGTCCGTAAGTCTCCGCTTCGTGACTTTTCCACTAAGGCGTCCTATTTCCTTGAACATGCTTGGGACAATAACATGATATGTTGATCTCTCCCCTCTTTAATCATGCCGAGCAGGTCTTCGGTATTTTGTATGCACTTCTGGTGGAAAATAATTTTCAGCAAAGATTGCAGTTTCTTCATTGATCACCTGTTCCACTATAGATCCTTCCACCCTGCTTTGATTTTTGACCATCTTCTTGAGATGATGCATATAACGCTCAAAAATATACATCCATCTGTACTGCACAAGACCACCAAGTTCCAATTCTCTTGCGAGATGAATAGCAAGATGTTCCATTACATCAAAGAATGATGTAGGAAATATCTTCTCAAGGTTGCACATGCTGACTGGTGCGTTTGTCTTCAAATTATTAATACTCTCTTCAGTCACTACTCTGCTGCATAAGTCGCGGAAGAAAATACTTATCCCTACATAGATAAAAGACATAATTTTCATAAGTATTAAGTTTATATAAGCATAATTGTTAAATATAAAAATAAATTCAATTGTAAAAATATAAGATACCTGCAATTGCTTCATGAACATTACGTGGCAATAATGCTGAAAAAGCAAACGGAAGGAGGCGTTGCATATTTACATGACAATCACGACTCTTCAAGCCAGTAAAATTTCCTTCGCTTTTATCAACGCAGTTCCCCAAATTTGATGCATATCCGTCAAGAAATTTCACTTTATCTGTAATCCAATCAAAGGACTCTTCTTTTCTAGCACCATCCAGCCGATAAATGGGAAAAGAGGCCGTATCGTTCTCATCAACGTAAAGTTCAGAACGATCACAGATGTCGACTAAATCCAACCTTGACTTCAAATTATCCTTTGTTTTACCTTGGATGTTAAGGACTGTTTTCATCAGATTGTCGAAGAAGTTCCTCTGAATATGCATGACATCTAAATTATGCCGCAATAGATGACTCTCCCAATATGGCAGATCCCAGAAAATACTCTTTTTGTGTCAGTTTTATAGCTCTCAAACCGCACTTACTCGAATGTTTTCATGTCCACCTACATCTGGCGTCCTTTCTGCATCAAAATACCTAAACTGCTTCAACAAATCTTTCCCACTAACTTCCTAAAGCGGACCATCAAACACCTGCTTGTTCTTCGTAAACAAAGTCTTACTCTTGCGGTATGGATGATCAGGTGGTAGAAATCGTCTGTGACAGTCAAACCAACATGTTTTCCTTCCGTTCTTTAGTTAGAAAGCATCTGTGTCATCTTGACAATATGGACATGATAGCCTCCCATGTGTTGTCCATCCAGATAACATACCGTATGCTGGAAAGTCACTTATTGTCCACATAAGTACTGCCCGCATCTGAAAGTTTTCTTTACACGAAACATCATATGTCTCAAAACCATGCACCCATAGTTGTTGCAACTCATATATCAGTGGTTGAAGAAACACATCTAGTGATCTTTTAGGATGATCTGGCCCGGGGACGAGAATTGAGAGAAACAAAAACTCTCGTCACATGCACAAGCTCGGCCGTAAGTTGTACGGTGTCACAATAACTGGCCATAGAGAATAATGTCTTCCATGCTTTCCAAATGGGCTGAAACCATCAGTAGATATTCTAAGATAAATATTTCTTCTCTCTTCCGCAAATTCTAGATATGTTGATAGGAAATGTTTCCAAGCCTTCGCATCAGAAGGATGTCTAATCTCACCATTTGTGGAATGCTCTGCATGCCATCTCATTGCTTTTGTTGTGCTCTCACACTGATACAACCTCTTCAATCTTTCCGTCAAAGGCAACTACCACATTCTTTTGAACGGGATCAGAACTCTTCCCCTCATCTCCTGATAACGAGGTTTCCCACAAAATTTGCATACATTCCGTGTCTCATCCGCTCTCCAGTAGATCATGCAGTTGTCAATACATACATCTATCACTTCGTATGGTAGTTGAAGACCGGCAACAAGTTTCTGAACCTCGTAGTATGAACCCGGTGCAAGGTTATCCTCAGGTAGAATACCTTTGACAAAATCAGTAATCGCATCCATACATTCTTCAGCTAAATTATAGTATGTCTTAATAGCCATTAATCTAGTTGCAAATGAAAAGGCTGAATGGCCATCTCTACAATTTTGATACAAAGGCTGTTTTCCTGCATCCAACATGTCAAAAAATCTCCTAGATTCGGGATTTGGTTCTTCCCCTCGATAATGATCATGTATCATCTGCTCAGTACCTACACCATAATTTATATCTGTTCTAGATTCTTCTAACCTAATATCAGGCTGAAGTTCACTAACATGCTGAGGTTCGCTAGTACTACCATATTCATAACCAGTTTCCCCATGAAGGTACCAAACTTTATAATTACGTGAAAACCCTTTCATATACAAATGAGTCCAAACATCAAATTCTTTTATAACCTTATTATTATTGCAAGTAGAGCAGGGACATCTTAACATACCAGTTTTTGCATCCGGTTTCTGTTGAACAAGCCTCATGAATTCTCCAATCCCTTGAACATATTCTTTTGTAAGCAAATTGGTGTTGGATCCAAATGAGGTTTATCCATCCAAGAACGATAATAAGCTCCTGAAGACATGATTTTCACGGAATTGTTATTACTAAAGAGAATGAAGAGAGAATGAAGTGTGAATGAGTTGAATGAGGAGGAGTTGCATTATAGGAAATTGATTACGGCCATCCGACGACTTTCCGACGAAATTCCGACGGATGTAAAGCAGTCTGTCGGAATACTGTCGGTATTTTCCAATCTCAAACGGCTATAAAATGGTCATATATATTTGTCGGCAACGGTCACATGGTTCGTCGGAAATTCTCGGAAAATTCCGACGGAATACCGACGACGGTAACGGTTATATCTATTAATCGGAATGTCGTCGGAAGTTCGTCGGTATATTCCGACGAATTTCCGACGACTACAACGGTTATATGTCTTATTGGAATGTCGTCGAAAAGTCGTCGGAAAATTCTGACGAGCCATGTTTCATCGGAATTCCGTCGGAAATGGCCGACGGAATTCCGACGACTTCAATTTTTTGGTTTTCGTTTCAGAAATTGGTCGGAAATCCGTCACAAACGTCCGACGACATTGAAGTCCGTCGGAACCTCCGTCGGAATTCGGCGTGTTTTCTTGTAGTGAATGTGAAGTAATGTATTATGAATACTAGGAGCATAGCCCCCGCGCAAGCGCGGGGCCGGGTACCTTATTGATGCGTTGTATAATTTTGTGCACGATGAGACAACTTCTGAGTCACATATCATGATTACGTTGATATAAGAATGACCGGTGAATTCAAATATGTTGATATTTTCATATCTTATCTTCGTAATGAATTGATCGACCATTAGCGTTATTAGTGGTTTTATATTGAAAAGCTAAGATTTACGAAGTTGGTTAGTATTTACTTAAGTACTTGTTAGTATATATATAAAATTGTGTAATGAAAAAGATATAGAATTTGGATTTAAAATTTTAACAATTTATACGAACAATAAATTAATTTTTGTTCTTATATTACCCAAAATTAATTTCAAAAATATAGAATTGTAATAAACTCTTTTTAAAATAAATTTAGAAAATTATATAGTTGCAAAATTATTTATTTTTTTGAATTTTTATTCGACTTTAAAAAAAATTATTTGTGGTGGAAAAAAATTAAAATAGATGGATCAACAAATTGAATTTGGTATAGTTTTATAGCCCAATATAATAATTAAGTAAAAATTAGATTTTAAAATGTTTGGGCTTTAAAAGAACTGAGCCTTGAATATAAAGTTTTGTCTGATTCTGAGTAAATTGTTAGGTCGTCAACTCCTATTTTTTTCGTTGTCGGGAAAGTCGATACAATTTCTTCGCTTGCTGTCGGTATTTAACGTTTTAAGTTTGTGAGAATGAAAAATGAAAATAGTTTTTAAGCGTGATTGATGAGAGATTTGCTTACATCAACCTTCCACCCTCACAGACAATTCTGGTCCTTAGCTTTTATTTACTCTTATTACATAACAAACCCGGATTAGAAACTGGCATCGTGTATAGGCAAATGGATGGTTGGATTCTGGTGGTAGCATGATAGGATCCGTCTTGGTTGTAGTTGTAAGCAGTTAGGTTTTAATAACTACTTATTTTGTTCCATTATATTTTGATTTAACATTTGTTCTTAGTTTAAATGATTTTATTTTATGTATAGGATATTATTTTTTGTTAATTTTTACCAAGATTGCATTAGGTGTGAAAATAGTTTATTACAAAGTGATCAAATCATATAAATCTATTTCTCCTAGGATTAAAACAATAAGAAGAATCAAAGGGACTTACACATCCCAAGATAAAACACTTTATTACGGTATTTATGCATACCTCTGAATCTCTCTCTTTAGTCTAGCAATCAATCATCTAAGTAGTATGATCCTGCAAGCTTTTGCTCTCTGTCCTTGGTGGACTCTAACTTGTTGATCCTTGGCCTGAAGTTACCAGCATCCGGATGAATATTGTTTTCCCAGTACCGTTCTCCCCAAGCATAACAATAATCTGAGAGGCTGTCACTACAAGAAAACAACAAGGATACTGAGGAAAAAAATCGTCGGAATTTCGTCGGAATAAAGTTATTCCGACGACATACCGACGAAACAAGTCCTCGGAAATAATTCTTCGGAATTTTTTCTTTCCTCGGAAATCC
Organism: Brassica napus; assembly: GCF_020379485.1. Taxonomy (NCBI): domain Eukaryota; kingdom Viridiplantae; phylum Streptophyta; class Magnoliopsida; order Brassicales; family Brassicaceae; genus Brassica; species Brassica napus. The sequence continues at coordinate 17,256,903 of NC_063444.1, read as the reverse complement.
CTCGGACTTTTCCGACGGAATTCCGAGGAAACAAATTTCCGAGGAAATTCCGAGGATCACTAGTTTGTCGGAGATCTCCTCGGAATATACCGAGGGAGAACTTCGTCGGGATATTTCCTCGGAAGTTCATCGATCGATGCGTTTTTGGACATATATTCATCGATCGATCCGTTTATAAAAAAACGTTCGGAATATACCGAGGGACATGTTCCTCTGAATATTCCGAGGAACATGTCGCTCGGTATATTCCGAGGAAAGGTGTCCCTCGGTATATTCCGAACGTTTTTTATAAACAGATCGATCGATGGATATATGTCAAAAAACGCATCGATCGATCGAGTAAAAAATATAATTAATTTCCTCGAAATGTAAAAAATATTAATTTTTTTTTAAAATAAAATTTTTGAAATTTAAATTCGAAAATATAAATTTAAAATTAAAATTTAAATCATATTAATTAATATTCAAAATTTCACAAATAAAAATAAAACATTCCTAGTTTTTGGAAAAAAAAAGTACGGGTCTGGCACGTCCGGGAACACCTCGTTCGGGTACATCCTCTGCATCATCTCCATCATTTGCTGGTTCAGCCTCCTCTGTGCCTCATAACCCGCCTGTTGAGCCGCCATTTGGGTCTCCAACAAAGATATGCGATCATCCTTGTCCTTCAACTGAGCAGTAAGTACTTCTGGATCAACAAAGGGCGGTGGTGCAGAAGAAGGAGGAACCGACCGGGTGCGACGACCCAAACCAACCAAACGTCCCAAATAATTTAATCACAAAAAAAGATTTATAGATATTAAAAATATTTAATAAATATATAAAAATAGTTCTAATAAACGAAAAATAGTTTTAATAAATAAAAAATAGTTTAATAATTACAAAAAATAGTTTTAATAATATATATATATATATATATTAAAAATATTTTTAAATCCCAAATAATAGTTTTTAATCATAAAAAAAGTTTTATAGATATTAAAAATGTTTTGTAAAATCCAAAAAATCGAATTTATATACAAAAAAGATTTTGTAAAATCCAAAAAATAGAATTTATATAGAAAAATCGTTTTGTAAAATACAAAAATCGATTTTATATACAAAAATCAATTTTATAAATGCAGAAAAAATAAAAAAATTCTAAATCAATTCAAATAAACAAATTATTCAACAAAATCACAATTCTAAACCTATTATATAACCAAATCACAATCCTAACCAATCACCCTAGCAAAAATCTATCAAAACTACACAAAAACCTAACAAATAGAACCTAAGAGAGTGGGATAGGGTCCTTACATGATTTGTGTAAGAGAAGAGGGAGATCGCCGGAGATATCGTCGGATTTCAGGGGGAAATCGCCGGAGAGAAGAGAGGAGTCGCGCAGAGGAAGAAGAGAGAAATGGGGAAGAAGAAGGGGCTCGTGGTTATAAAACCTAGGGTCCGACGGACATTATCTGTTGGAATTCCGTCGGAATTCTAATTTCAATTTTCGCGAAATATTTGCCCGGTAAAATAAAAATATTCCGAGAAAATTCCGACGGATAGTAAAATATCTGTCGGAATTTCCTCGGAATATTCTGAGGAAATACCGAGGAACTAGTGTTTGGGGTTTCAAAACATCAATTTTTTGCCGTATTTCATTTCTTATACAATTGTAATGCATACCATTGAGGATTCTTTGTATAGATGAGCATAAACCATGAAATAACAAATTTCAAAACTAATTTAAAGTATTCTCTTTACCGTTCATTAAAAGGTATAAGTGTTTCTCTTATGTTGTGGGATTTCGTTCATACAATCGGAAAAGTGTTAATTATACGGTAAGGAACAAATTTTTGACTTCATAATGAACGTAAGACACTTAATAAGGGTTATATAGGTGTTATTCAAACCGGAAAACGTTGTTTTCGGTTTAAAAACCCTATTTCCTCGGATTATTCCGAGGGAATTCCGAGGAAACCCTTTTCTTCCTCGGAATTCCGTCGGAATATTCCAAGGAAATTCCGAGGAACTAGTGTTTGGGGTTTCAATACGTCAATTTTTTTAAAACGGATCGATCGATGGATATATGTACCAAAACGAATCGATCGATAGAGTATATCAGGTGTTCCTCGGAATATTCCGAGGCTTTTCCGAGGAAACAGGGTTTGGGGTAACAATGTGATCGATCGAGAACAAAATCTCGTACGTTTTTTTATAAACGGATCGATTGATGTATATATATCCAAAAACGCATTGATCGATCACTAAGATGGACCAAAGCGTAACAATGTGATCGATCGATCGATTAGATTATCCCATTGATCGATCGAGAATCTCAAGCGTTCCTCGGAATGTCCTCGGAAAATCTTGTAAGTTTTTTTATAAACGGATCGATCGATGGATATATGTCCGAAAATGCATCGATCGATCACTAAGATGGACCAAAGCGTAACAATGTGATCGATCAATTAGATTATCCCATCGATGGATCGAACAAAATCTCGGGAGCCTTTTTTTAAACGTATCGATCGATCTGTAATTGTACAAAAACGCATCGATCGATGCGTGTGCGGGAAACAAAATTATAAGGCAAAACCCGAACTTTTTGGATCAAAACCTCAGAACTCTCATCCCCTCCGATTTCCCCTATAATTCGACCCTCCCCCTTTTTCTCTCTCTATAATCATCCGATTTGAACAATTTTGGGCTAGTTCGTCGGAATTTCCTCGGAATTTTGTAAAATCCCCCAACGGCATTCCAACGGCTATAATATTTCCTCGGAATTCATCGGTTTTTTCCGAGGAACACATTTTTCGTCGGAATTTCCTCGGAATATTCCGACGGATTGATATTTTCTCGGAATTCCGTCGGTATATTCCGAGGAAATTCTGAGGAAACCAAATTCCGAGGAAATTCCGAGGAAATTCTGAGGAAACCAAATTCCGAGGATTTCATTTTCCGTCGGAATGTCCGTCAGAATACCGTTGTTTTCTTGTAGTGTGTGAACTCTCCTTCCATTACATCCAGCGTGAAGTTTCCAAGTTTCTTACTCATGTTAGGGTACTTGTATCTTGCATAGGACTTGACTTTCCCTTCGCTCTCTTGTGGTTTATCTGTCAGAAATCTTTACAAAAAACAACACTAACCGTAAGTCACAAAATCTCTTGACAAGAACCCATTAGTAAAGCCTTACCTTAAAGTTCAGAGACTCGTCTCTGAAACGCAAGTTTTCAGTGGGGACAAAACCGGCTAAGAACACATTGATTCCTTCTCGAACAGAGAAGGGGAGAGTCACGACACCATAAGCTGTCGGCTTTCCGTACAGACATCAAACGATATCCGACAAGTAGTCAAGTACACTGAGGTCATGCTCCACCACAATCAAGTAGCCGCAAAGAACAACCTCATATTGTATTCAAGAACCAAAGAGATCATAGAACCAAACTTGTCATGTTTTAGGAGGGAACATATAACTTCAGCAGCTCTGAGCCTGTGCCTCACATCTAAGAAATTAAAAGGTTTATTAAACACATATATATCTGGCTTCTTGAGGCAAACTGCAGCAATCGAAAAACGTTGTAGCTCTCCACCAGATACTTGGGTTGCTTCACGGTCCAAGACGTGGTGGTTCAAATCCATAGCATCACAAATCTCTGACATCATTCCTCTTTCGTCTAGCTTCTCAAGAACCATCCCAAGCGTACCTTTAGCACTTTTTTCATAGCATCCACATGTTGTGGCTTCATAGCACTATAGCAATCTGCACATAAGGAGATGATCAAACTTGCTTAAAGGACTACTTCCTTAGAAACAAATATTATCTGAGATTTATGAGGCCTTAAATATTTTTAGTTTAATCTTACATAATATTTTGACAATTTGGAGTCTATGTGACTTATGTATAATAGCTATTTAAAAAAAATAGAGGTTAAAACAAATGTTATTTAAAACTTAGAGGTCAAGGCAAATATTTCATCTGACTGTGCCCAGAACCGGACCTAATTGGCTCTACTCTCTACCATACCTTTAGTTTCTCTTCTACAAGACGGATGAAATAACTTTGAAGTTCTGATCCACGGAAGCGAGCCAAATTTCATGCCAATCAGGAGGATTCTGCACAATATGTAGCAGAAAGTATAAGTTATATCATATAACTTATATGATATAAGAGACATGTTCTATGCCCAAGAAGAAATGTTTAATTTACATTGTATCTGCCAAGGTTTGGTTTGATTTTTCCTGCCCAAGATTTGGAGAGCTGTAGATTTCCCAATACAATTTGTTCCAATCAAACCTAGGACTTTTCCCGGTCTTGGCACTGGAACCCTACAAAATCAAGATATATATATATATATATATATATATATATATATATATATTTCAGAGCCTTAAAAAACAAACCGTCAAACAGATTCCATAAGGCATTAGCTAACCTATGTAGTTTAAAACCATTGGAATTATAGCAGTGGATTGTATCTTTCTCCAAGTCTTTTGGAAGGTTGATGATCTGAATAGCTTGAAATGGGGATTCTGTGATTTCACATCAGAAAATCTCACTTAGTTAGTGTAAGGGTGACACATGCATCGTAAGAATATATATAGACTACGTAGTACGTACCTTCAAGAGATAGCACATTCTATACAAAGCTCCTCAGACAAGAAAGCAGTGTTGGAAGCAGGAGTCACCTCAATACAAAGTTTCCCTAGCGAGATGCACACAACAGGTCATTTTATGCACAGTCAAGTTTCATACTGAAGTCAGGAACGACATGAAAGGAGCCTTTGCCCGATAATGAGACGAAGAAACGTAACAGTCTTGACGACAGAACAGCTCTTCCTGCACTCTTGGCGGCATTAATCTAATAGATTTTTTATCGAGCTACGTAAAAGTGTTACAAAACTTCCTTTTCGAGTTTGAGGGCCATGAAAGCTTCTTGAGGTACATCAACTCTACCTATGGCTTTCATTCTCTTCTTATCTGCCGCATGTTTTACACCATTCGCATCAAATTTTCATAGAAAAATAGAAGTAAAAAGCCATTTATCCCTTCGGCTTACTTTACAACACTGGTGACATTGTGATTAACACATTAGTTGCAGGCTTGCAGCGGAGAGATGCGGGAGATCTGTTTAGTTTTTTTGCTGCAGCGAGTGCAAGACATATAGTACCAGCCATTTTGGCTTTTTGGCTCAAGGACTCAACAATCCGAGCCTTGCAAATAAAATAAGCTTCATGTGTGTTCACCAAGAGAAAAGATGTACCATTTAATATTATAATTTAAAGGTGAAACAGATTTAAACTTTGTTGGAAGCCTATTAGGAACCTGGTCATTGAAGTTGGAGAGAAAGTTATTGAGATCTCCAATCGAGCTCCTTTCTTTTGCGTCCACGACCTCCTTTCTTCTCGAGCTCGGGTTTTTGGGTCTCACCTTCTATCCCATTCGAGCAAAGCACATTAACTCAATTAAGAAAAAATCACGTTCTTTAACCACCAACAAAAAAAAGGCAAAAAAGAGATTTATTTTGAGTAGAGTTAGGTCTGAGTCAAAAGCTCATCCAGTTTAGTAAACTGGGTATCATTCAGATCAGGAGCTTCACCGGATGCAGGCAGTGAAAAGTAATACCCATTTACATAGCAAAATAAATAGAAGAAAACGCCGTGAAACTCTTAACAATCTAGAACACGTGAAACCTGGAACAAACATCTTCATTGAGAACGGAAGTCAGATCGGCAGAAACATCTTCCTCAGTTTCCCCGTCGCTGTCCATTACAGAAGCCATAAGAATCGAAAATGAAAATCGAAAAGAACTCCAGTCCCGATGAAGGGTTCCAGTGTTTGACTTAAGGTATAAATCGAAAATGAACCATTAATGATGAACACATCAAAGATTGCAAGATGAAGAGGTAGAGGAAGATTCACTGCTCCATGGAAACTGAAAAAGTTACTTTCCAATTCTCAGAGAAGACTGAAGCTATTGAAATTCTAAAATTATATTGAAAAGATAAAAAAAACAGAAAAGACTTTAGTGATAGTTATTTCTTGTTAATTATTGGGCCACAGATATTCTACAAATGAAACAACATAAGAACTCATTTCACAAATCATACACACGACAACTAAATCATAAAACACAAACAAATTTTTTTTGTGGGACCCACAAATGCTGAGGTGGATAGCAGACTAAACTGTCTCGTTATAATATAGATTGTTTTTTATATATTGAAGCTAAACCGTAAGTGAGGATATCTAGAGTGGCGTAAAAAATTGTAGTAGTGAGATGAGCGAGAAAGTGCTCTCAAGTAACCCCTTGTGGGCTGTAGTCTAGTTTCATCGAGGAGTGTTTTTATGTTGACTTTTTCGATCAAGCAAGTGGGTTCTCACACGTTTTCTAAAAACAAAAGTTCAGTACTTCTTATTTTATTAGTATACTTTGCTTCTCAGCCTTAACTTCTCGTGTTTCTCACCTGCTTCCCAAGAACATTCAAGGCTAGTTGGTGAGCATTCAATTTGAATCTGAGATCTAGAAAGGTTTAAATCGAAATCAAAATGTCGGTTGCAATGGATAGAGCATTGATGGCTCTGTCGCTCGAAGATGAACAAGAAGAAGAGCCCCCTTTCACCATGCCGGAACTTCCAGGTTTCAGCTCGGCGGAAAAGAACTCTCTGAGCATCATGGGTAGACTTCTCAATCCCGAATGCCAAAAAATGTCGGGATTAATTCTCACTATGCCTAGGAAATGGCAAAAAGAGGGGAGAGTAAGAGGTGTAGCGCTCTCCCAAGAAAAATTCCAGTTCATCTTTCAACATGAACATGACCTCCAAGACGTCCTGGAGAAAGGTGTCCAGACATACAATGAATGGGCGCTGGTGATGGAAAGATGGGTTGAGAACCCACCTGAAGACTACCTCCAGTACATTCCTCTATGGGTTAGGATAAGCAAGATTCCGGTGAACTACTACACGACTCCGGCTCTCATGACGCTCGGTGAAATGATAGGAGAGGTCAAAGTACTCGCCTTCGATCCCATGAAACCCATAACTCAAGACTTCATACGGGTTCAGGTGAGATTCAACGTGGCTAAACCCCTAAAAATGGTGAGAGTCTTGGATATGGGAGGGGCGCAACTCACAAAATCCACTTCGACTATGAAAAACTCCAGAAACGTTGCTTCCACTGCAAGCGACTCAACCATGAGCAACAAGTCTGCCCTTTCCTGATCAAGAAGCGCCAAGATGCAGCCAAGATAAGAAGAGCAAACAGACTAGAGGTCATAAACTCAGCTTCCAAAACCCTAACCCAAGCTGACCCTCTTTTCGGAGTGCTAGAAGAAGAACAAGTCAGAACGGACCCTCTCACAGGAAGACCCAAAATTGCAAAAGAAGTTTTTGAGGAGATGCGAAGATTCCTGACCACAGAGACTGGTGAAGACCTTTCTATCAAGATTGACAAAGTCAAGAGAACTGTGAAGGAGGCAGAAAGTAGCCCGATCTCTCAGAAAACTATTCTGAGGCTGGAAGCGCCACCCATAATAACACAAGAACTCAACAAAGGCAAAGGTCCAGTTTTCGACTATGGAAACGTGGACCTTGACCGTACCCAATGGGATCTGAATGTAAATACAAACAAGTTGATGGCTGCCTCAATGAGAGCTCACTCTTTCTCAGTGCTGTCAAAGAAAACTCCACCCGCTGGTACCTTAGCTCCTTCATATGACTCAGAAGGAAGCTTCTATGCCTCTCAATCGGACTGTCCAACGGTGTTTCGGGCTGGTTCTTCGGAACCTTACCTTACCGGGACAGGAAGAAAGAAGGCTAGAGTACGAAGGAGACCTCCAAGAGCCCAAAGACAGACCAACCAGCTAGCCCTGACTCCTGCAAAGGAACTTGCTAGCAACCTGCACAGAGAAGGAAAGGAGGAAATAGGCTCAAGGAAAAGGAAGAAGACAGATCAAGGAGTAGAGGCATGCTCGCTGAACAAGCTACAATGCCTGCCGGTGATCCCAAATGAGGGATCGCCCACTCCTTAATGAGCATGGTGAGCTGGAATTGCCAAGGCTTGGGGCGGCCTCAAGGCTTGACAATTCAACGACTGCGGGAGATGCGTCAAAACCTTTTCCCGGAGATCCTTTTTTTAATGGAAACAAAAAATTGTCGGAATGCTTTAGTTGATTTGCAAGTTTGGTTGGGCTATGACAACGTTTTCACCGTTGATCTAGTTGGATTGAGTGGGGGTCTAGCTCTTTTTTGGAAAAAAAATGTTTCTATGGATGTAAAATTTTCGGATAAAAATGCTATAGACTGTCTGGTTAAGTATGGGGACTTCACCTTTTTTTGTCTTGTATTTACGGTGAACCTTCTGATCATGGTCGTGAGATAGTCTGGGAGAGACTAACCAGATGGGGCTGTACGAGAAAAGATCCCTGGTGCCTAATAGGGGATTTTAACGAAATCTTATCTAATGAAGAGAAGTCTGGTGGTCCCAAGAGGTCTGAAGATTCTTTCAAACCCTTTGCGGATATGCTGCTTTGTTGCGAGATGGAAGAATTTACCGGCAGAGGTGATAGATTTACATGGGGAGGATGGAGATGGAAAAAGTGGATTCAATGCTGCTTGGATAGGAGTTTCGGAAATAAAAATTGGTCTTCTCTGTTCCCGGGTTCTAACCAAACCTTCCTGGAAAAGAGAGGGTCAGACCATAGACCGGTTCTTCTCAGATTTTACGCCTCGCAGGAACCTTTTAAAGGCCAATTCCGTTTTGACAAGAGATTCCTTCAGCATCCTGAAGTGTTATAAGAGATTGAGAAAGCGTGGGAGGGAAGGAATCTCAACATTGGGAAAAAAATTGAAAAATGTCGAACTGTCTTGAGCCGCTGGAAGAGGAAAAAGATATTCAATGCGAAAGACAAAATCTCATTACTTCAACAGAGACTAGAATGGTTTCAGTCAAGAAGTTTCCCTTGTCGTTTCATGATAAATGTGGTCCAAAAAGATCTGCTCCTTGCGTACAAAGAAGAAGAATCCCACTGGAGACAGAAGAGGCGCGACAAATGGTTAGTTTTTGGAGACAAAAGCTCCAAGTTTTTTCACGGTTCAGTCAAAACCAGAAGATCCAAGAATTACATTTCAAAACTCAAGGATAAACACAATCAGGAGCAGCGATCTGAAGGAGCAAAGGCAGAAGTAGCAATAGAATATTTCTCGGAATTATTCAAAACCTCCAACCCGAGATCCTATGATCCAGCATTTGAAAGCTTTCCCCCCAAAGTCACAACTTCTATGAGTAGACTTTTAACCAAAAGTGTATCCAAAGAGGAAGTAAAGGAGGCCATCTTTTCCATCAAAGGAGACAGCGCTCCGGGACCGGACGGCATGACGGGGACTTTCTTTCAAAAGTATTGGGACATCATCGGAACTCAAATCACAAGAGAAATTCAGGAAGTTTTCGAGTCAGGTATCATGCCTAAAGACTGGAATTTCACATATCTCTGCTTGCTACCAAAGATTTCGAACCCGGAGAACATGTCAGACCTCAGACCGATCAGCCTTTGCTCAGTCCTTTACAAGACGGTGTCCAAGATTTTGGTTAAAAGAGTGCAACCTTTCCTCAAGTCCCAGGTCTCTATTAACCAATCAGCCTTTGTGAGTGAACGAAATATCTTCGACAACATCATCATAGCTCACGAGGCTGTACATGCCTTGAAAGTGCACCCCACCATATCCAACGACTCCATGGCTGTGAAGACCGATATGTCGAAGGCTTTCGATCGCGTCAAATGGAATTACCTTCAAAGCTTAATGAAAGCACTCGGGTTTGATCAGAAATGGATCAAGATGATCATGATGTGCGTCAATTCTGTCACCTTCGCGGTTCTCGTGAACGATCACCCCTTTGGCCTGATCAAACCACAAAGGGGTCTCAGACAGGGAGACCCCCTATCACCGTTCCTCTTTGTTATTTGTACGGAGGGTCTGACACACTTGCTAAACGTGGTGGAAAGGAATGATTTGTTTAAGGGGTTGCAATTTTCTCGACAAGGGCCTGCTATCCACCACCTGTTGTTCGCGGACGACAGCCTCTTCTTGTGCAAGGCTTCTCAGGAACAAGCATTGGCCCTTCAGAGAATTTTGAAGTTCTACGGTGATGCCACGGGACAGAACATAAACCTTCAAAAGTCTTCCATTTCCTTTGGAGATAATGTACCAGAAACAGAGAAATTGGTGATTCAAAACACCTTGGGGATCACCAAACAGGGCGGAGCAAGTAAGTATTTAGGATTGCCAGAGTGTTTCTCAGGCTCGAAAGTAGATCTTCTAACCTACATAAAAGAGCAAACACAAGGCAAACTAGAAGGATGGTATCTTCAACACCTCTCACAAGGAGGTAAGGAAGTCCTCTTGAAATCATCAGCAGGAGGAATCCCAGTCTTCCCAATGTCCTGTTTCCGTTTGCCAAAAACGATCATCATGAAGCTCAACAGTTTGATGGCTAACTTTTGGTGGGGAGCAGATTCGCACAAAACCAAGGTTCATTGGGTCTCATGGGAAAAATGTGTCTCCCCAAGCAGCTAGGCGGGATGGGATTCAAGGACTTAGAATGCTTCAATCAAGCATTACTAGCGAAGCAAGCATGAAAAATCTTACACAAACCGCAATGTCTACTAGCCCGTGTCCTTAAAAGCAGATACTTCAATGATGGAGAGTTCCTATCAGCGGCTCTGGGGGAGAGACCATCATACGCGTGGAGGAGCTTGCTGTTTGGAAGAGATCTGTTGCAAAAAGGACTGCTGCGCAGAGTGGGAAATGGAGAGAACACGCGAGTTTGGCTTCACAAATGGGTTGCTGATCCAGTGGAGGGAATGAGAGCTCCATGGATAAAAAACTTAACCGTCGACGTCAACTAAATGGCAAGCTCACTCATTGATCCGGTAACAAAAAGGTGGAATGTACTGCGTCTCTCGGAGATTTTCGTTCCGGGTGATGTACAGCTCTTGTTGCAGAATCAACCGGTAGCAGGTAGACCAGACTTCTTCTCCTGGAAATTCAATAAAAGCGGTCTATTTACGGTTAAGTCGGCATATTGGCTTGCTTCAAAAGAAAAAACAGAGACTAATTTACCCGAAATCAGCATGATGCCCTCACTTAATGTGTTGAAAGAAAGAACGTGGAAGCTACAAACGGTTCCAAAAATAAAAGTCTTCATCTGGAAATCGATTAGTGATGCTCTCCCCACAGCTGACTTGATCACCAAGAGAGGAATGAAGATTGACAAGAGATGTCAAACCTGTGGAGCAGAAGAGGAATCAATAAATCACTTGCTTTTTGATTGTAGCTTTGCAAGGCTGGTCTGGGCCAACTCAAATATTCCTCACCCGCGAGGAGGTTATGACCCAGACTCTGTATATGCAAACTTCAACTCCTTGCTCGCCTTGAACGATAACAGGAGGGTGGACGCTGATCGGAAAAGAAAGTGGCCCTGGATTTTATGGCACCTCTGGAAAAGGAGGAATGAAGTTAACTTCCGAGGTAGATGCCTCAGTGCGATTGACCTAGTCCAAAAAGCAACGCAAGACGCGGATGAGTGGTTTGCAGCTCAGACGGTGGAGGAAGAATGGCAAAGAAAAGAAAATCCAATCAAGATAACCACTAAAAAAAATTGGACTCCTCCAGAACAGGGTTGGAATAAGTGCAATATAGGAGTTGAGTATGATAGATCAAATGGTCTTGTCGGAGGAGGATGGGTTTTAAGAAACGTGAGAGGTGTAGTCTTATGCCATAGTAGAAGAGCATTTTCTGGTTGCAGGAACAAGGAAGAAGCAAAGTTGACTGTCGTCTTGTGGGCTATAGAAAGCATGAGAAGCCAAAGACAGACAAGAGTAACCTTTGCAGGAGATTTTAGTGAACTCTTTGGAGCAGCAATGCGACCTGAAGCTTGGCCTTCCTTCCTATTTCAAAGCGGGTGCATTGGAAGGGAATTAGAAGGGATAGAAGAATGGAAGTTGGAGGTGGTCACTAGAGAAGCCAATAGAGGTGCATATTTCATTGCTCAAATTGTTACCAAGCTTGGATTGGTAAATTCGTACGTAGCCAGAGGACATCCGGATTGGCTATTCGAACTCTTTGTTAATGAAAGCAGAAACCTCTAATTAGTTGTCTAGTTGCGTTGTCTCTCTTGATCCTTTTTGTTTATAGGATCTTTTGGAGTTTTTTTTTTTTTGAGATGGTGGCCTTCTTGACCTGTCTGGTGGTTTGTATGTCTGAATTATTATGGTTGTTCAACCATATATTATTAATGAATCTTCCTTGACGGAAAAAAAAAAAAAAAAAAACCGTAAGTGAGGTTGTTGAATTTTCGGAGCGTGTCAATGTGTCATACAGAGACATGCATGTTCAAAAACTCATCACATTCATGCTACACAACATGGTTCATTTAAAGCCCTTAATGGTGTTGGAGTGCTGATAGGATTTAGCTAGACATGGGCAACAACAATGGATAACGATCGCCACTATCGTATGAACAAAATCTTTAACGTCCCATTCTCATGATATTACAATAAAAATAAAAATTGTGTTAACCCTTCATCCTTTGACCATCTTCCAAGACGAAGTTTTCTTCTTACCTACGTTTATATCTGCATGAGAAAGAAAAAAACTCATCTTAATATTTACCTTAAAATTTCATGATTTTGAATATAAGAATTGGCTATTAAAAGTAACGTTTTACTTACCGGCCTTTGCTCTTGAAAGAGTTCTTCGACTTCCCCTTAGGTTTTGCTGCAGCCGCGGCGCCGCCTCTACCTTCTTTCTTCTCGCTCGTATCGCTCTTGAAAAGATCTTTCATCCCTTCATTTCGAGGCTGTGTTGTTCTTGGTTTACTCCGGTTTAGGTTTTGTTTCTTGTTTGGAGTTGGTCTCTCCATCTTATCGGAATCAATTGCTCTCTGTTTTGCCTTTACCGCCTTTGCTCGCCTGTAACCAAGATCCACTAGTGTCAGTCCTTTCTTATCCGGTTCTTGCTTCTTCTTCTTGTCTTTCCCCTGAAAACAAACACGTTTAAAAATCAACACAATGTTTCATCATATTACAGTGTCACTGAAATACTTACTCTCGATCTTCCTCGTTTTTGGTCTTCACCATCTTCTTCTTCGTCGTCCTCATCTCCTTCGTTATCCTCTAGCATCTCTCTGGCAGCTTCAAGCTTTCTACGTTTTTTCCTCGGGAGATTCTTCTGCACTTGCATCATCAAGAGACTTGTAAGTTCTCTAGTAAGAAGAAGACAATGAGAATACCAACACTAAACAAGAAATGATAAAGGGACCTCGCGTTCGCGTTTTCTCTTCTCCTTCATCTTGAGGTCCTCTGCTGTATCAGCACTAATTAGTTCGTTTCCAGAAGGGTTCCCCGCAGAATCCTGTTCAGACAGAGTGATTCCGACAACAATCACCTCAGAAAATATTCACTTTAACGTTTAGATGAAAGAGAACGCAGTAATAAAAAAAGGACACCTTCTCAGCTTTGGCCACGAGCTTCTTCTCCTTCTCAGTCATGAACCAAGTCCTTTTTGGCCGCGCATATATTTCATCTCTATGCTCAATCATGTTCTCTGCCTGCAGAAATAAAACCATAACCACCACCAATGAGAAATCAAGTCAATAAAAAGTTCAAGGACCCAAAGCTGCATGCATACCTTTGCAAATTCCAATTCAGCTTTCCTTAGAGCTCTCTCTTCCCTGCAACCGAGTAAAACACCTCAAAACCAGGACTAAACAGATCAATGAATAACGTAATACTTTGATGGATGTGAAATGAAACCTCTCTTCTCGAATAACAGTAGAGTATTGATCTTCCATTTCATCGATTATCTGAGACCACTTGACTACTGACTGCTCTGGAATGATTCGGCTTTTCAACTTTGAACCAACCTTCTTTGCCTTGTAACCCAAGAAACAAAAAATATCAGTTTAACTGACAAAACTAAAGCAATAATGACAATGTGCAATAGTAACATTCGCTTACAATGACTTTCAAAAGGGATCGGTCATTGTCAGTCACAAACGTTACAGCGTAACCTTCCCTTCCAGCCCTAGCTGTTCTACCAACTCTGTGAACATAACTGCAACATCAAAAGGAACAAAAATATTATCCTCACATCAGTTAAGAATATAAAGCTGATGACACCTTTAAATATTTTAATTTGATTATAAATTGTATTTTTTTTTTGTCAAACAATTATAAATTGTATTTTACCTGTCTATTTCCCGAGGACATGCATAGTTTATAACTGTTTGGACACCAATAATGTCAAGCCCCTGGATTGATCAAACAAAAGTGTTCAAGAAGTAAAAATAACAGAGCAATGTGGGATCATCTGGAAAGTATGGCATCTGTTTCTTATACTTACTCGAGCAGCCACATCTGTAGCAATGAGAAAATCAACTTCTTGCTTTCTGAAAAGTTCCAAAGACTGCAAAACGATACGATTTAAGTCTGCTCTTGCAAATAACGAAACAGAGGGATAAGCTGATGAGTCCAAGTTTCTTACATCAAGACGTTGTGCTTGTGTTAGGTTTCCATGAAGCTCAGCTGCTTTGAGGCCAGTGAGTCCAAATAGAATTTTCAGTCTATGTGCAGCCTGTTTTGTTCCACTGGCACAAGAAGAAAAAAAAAACAAATATCTAAGTGAAATGCAAAAAAAAAAAAAAAAAAAAGAGTAAATACTTAAACTATTAAAGGCATCACATTTCTAGTGAAGTCTCTAACCTAAAGATGATGACTTTTGATTTAAAAGTTCTTGTGCATAATGAAAGAAGAACAGCTTCCTGATTTGCCTCACGCGTCCTGCGTACTCTCACCACCCTACAGTTACCAGATAACGAGTTAGGCATAAAAGATATATACTCAAAATTATAATCTAACTATTAAGGAGGCTGGAAATGATAAAGTAGAAGCTGACATACTCTTCAGTCAGGCCTGGAGGCCTTCTAGCAGATGGATCGGCTGAGAGACGCAACGGTTTGTTCAAGGAGAGTTTGACAAGCTCTTTAACCTCTTCAGTCATAGTCGCTGAGAAGAGCATTGTTTGCCTTCTCTTGGGACATAAGCGAACCTGCAATGAAAAGCTTAACATAAACTTCTCCTGCCAAGTTTAATTATTTAATGCTCAATTCTGCGGACTAGAAACTAGCAACGGCGAGACGAATTCACTAGAGCTCAGTATCATTATATGTACACAGGAACCAAACATATCAACAAGCATCAGAATGTAATGAAAAAAGGATAGATACCAGCTCTTGTATTTCAGTGGCAAACCCAGTCTGTAGGAGGCGATCTGCCTCATCGAGAATTAAAACCGAAAGATGATCCAAATCCACAGACATAGAATTGCGCAAATGATCTATCATACGTCCAGGAGTCGCCACAACAATATCTGGCATTGACCTCAGAACCACCTCTTGCTCCTAACACAAGAAACACGAAAGATTTAGCAAAGCATGCTACCATTCCATTGTAAGAGACGTTTCTAAGAGAGGAATTAAACATTAGAGACAGATAAGATCCATACCCTCACAGAAAGCCCTCCTACAATCAATCCACATTTGATATCAGTATACTGCGCAAGCTTCTGAATCATACTGTGAATCCTGTTAACACATTCCAAAAATACAAAACAGCTTTTCAGGAAACAGGAATCAAAAGATGGTAAAGGTTTGCTATCGTTGCGGACTTACTGTACAGCCAACTCCCGGGTTGGAGTGAGAATAAGAACTCTAGTAGCAAAGACCCGTTTGGGACGGTGCAGCAACCTCTCAAGAGTAGGTAAAGCGAATGCAGCAGTCTACTATTATACAAAGAGAAATTAAAATCAGAATAACCAAAACACCACACTTCTTAACAGAACCCTGGAACTATTAGTGGCTCACCTTCCCTGATCCAGTGATGGCACTGGCACAAAGATCACGCCCCATCATTGCTAAAGGGATACACGCTGCCTGCAATTTGCAACACTAGCGGTTCAGATCAAAACTCGAGATAGTAACTGAGTGAAACTCAGTGGGTGGATAGAATCGAACCTGAATAGGTGTAGGTTTCTTGTATCCAAGAGTTTTACAAGCTTGAATCAACGGACGAGGGAGATTGAGCTTTATGAACGAATCAGCATGAAACGAAACTCCATCCACAGTTGAGAAAAACGGCTTGGTTGCAGCATCGTCTGCTTTGAGCTCAGCTGTGTCTTCCTCTTCCTTCACAAGTTAAAGTTCACACCTTTAGTTTCCAAGTTCGAAATTTGAGATTAAAAGTTAGAATCTTTACTTGTTTGCCGTGTTGAGCATCGGAGACATCTTCTTCCTCCTCCTCTGTGGAGATGGGAAGTGGACGATGCTTCATGGCTTTGGAGATCTTCTCATCGATAGAGGTTGTGTGACGGCGGGCGTCCCACGGAGACTCTGCGTCAGTGCTTCTTTTACCTCCTCTAGGCTTCTCACCTTCTTCGCCATCTTCGTCTTCTTCAGCTTCTGCTTGACCTTTACGTTCTTCTGCTTTGTCTTCCCCGCTACTGTTTTCTTCGTGGTTGAGGAACTCGAGCTCTTCGTCGCTGTCTGCGTCGTAGAAGAAGGCCCCGGACATTGCTAGGGTTTATGAGGTTTTCGAAGAGACGAGCGCCTGAATATAACGAAGACTTAAATAGGTTTGGGTAATAAACCGTTCGATTTTTAAATCTTAGAAACCGGTCTGGTTCGACTTTAAACCATCAAAAACAGGATAACTTCTTTTTCTTGTGTTCCATTTAAAATTTTGAGTAATTTATCTTCGTATGGGCTGATGATATTCCATAACTAGTATAACTTTTTTTTTAATTTAAAGATTTTGGATAGGTCGTTAAATTTATACAAACTTTTTATTATTATTATCATAATTTTTTTGGATCTTAAGTCCATAATCTTTCACAAAACTAATAATTTTTAACTTAAAATTAGGGATTAACCCGGACTACGCCCGGGATTTTTATTTTTTTCTAATTTAAGTTGTTAAATTATTTATATTTAGGTTATGATATATATTTATATAAATGTTAAAATGCATGTCATAATTAAAATTTATTTTCAAATTTTAACACGTTAAATTAACATAATTTTTACTATTTAAATATTTTTTTGTAATTTTGTTGGCTATCTAGTTATCATATTTAGCAAAACTATATGTTGAGTGTTGGAATAAATGTTTTAGATATTTAATTAAACTGCAGAGTATTTTCGGATCGACCACATGCTCAACAATCGATCGACCTGTAAAAAGATGGTCGATCTCCTTGGCCAGGTAAGTACAATTTTAGCAAAATATCTTTGATTTTCAAATATTAAGTATATAACTATTCTTTTGAATATTTTTTTTTTAATTGTATTTTTTTATTAAATTATTGTATTATAATGTTTATGTGAATATTTTTTGTGATGTTTGAATTTGTGATGTTAGTATACTTAACCTAGATGATATTGATGTTTAACAATTTATTTTTTTCTGGAAATAGAAAATAATGATATATCAAAACGTATCTAATACTTGTTAAATGATACTATAATGTAAATTACATCCATTATTTGAAAATAACCATTTGTTTTTTTTATTTTTTTTAAATCAGAAATTATTTTTATTTAAAAAAATTATTCATATATAATATAATAGTTTAAGTTTGGAAGATTAATCTATATATATAAATTATGTATATTTAAAAAAAATAATAATTTAAGATATTATATATTGAGTAACTGAATAAAAGCTGAATTTCTTATCTTGAAAATGAAATATAAATATTTTTGTCTTCATGTTATACTCACCAATCTAGCATTGATATTTATAACTCAGTATGTTTTAAAAAAACTTAGTTTTAAGTAATAAATGAATTTAATAAATTAAATTTTTCACCTATAATGTTCTGTAAACTATATTTGAAAACTCTCTAAAATTATATTTTAAGCATAATATTACTATTATTTAATTTAATTTATTTTATGCATAATATATGCTAAACCGACTTAAATTATATTTACAATAGGACCATCCTAAACCGGTTAATAAACCAAAAACAATACTAAACCAACATGAACCAATACCTGATTCGGCGAGGAAAGAAGTGTTTCGTGATAAACGCTTGAATGGTTATTAACTGTAATGGTTTGATCATGAAAGAGTTAGTATGAATATTAACGATAAAATTATGGATTAGATTAATTTAAATTTGTAAGAATACCTTTGAGTCTATGAAAAGCAATTCAATTCCCATGAATAAGTTTGGCTTTTGGAAGTTACGGGTTTCCCAAAAGTGAATCCACCTAACAAAAAGTTCGTTGTTATAAAAAATCTCCTTCAAGGTCATTAAAGGTTTTTGGGACGGCAAGAGTTGATGGTGAAACTATTTTTTTGCTCGAGTGCTTTGAAGTTTTCCTTGATAGTGTGAGGTTGATGTTGATGGAATAATGAATTTTATAGGGGCTTTCTTGATGTAAAACTATACATTTTTTTTTGTTTAATGTGGTATTTCCATTTTTATATAATTTACTACCATTTTAAGATAGATGTATATTTTAAGATAGATGTTTAAATCATAATGTACTTTTTCCATTTTTTAAAATGTTTATTTCCATTTCTTATATTTTTTATTTACGTAATATCTATATTTTATATTTTAAAATAGATATTTAAATCTTAATGTACTTTTTCCATTTTATTAAATTGTGTATTTACTTATATTATATATTTTACATTTTAAGATAGATGTTTAATGCTTATTGAACTTTTTCCATTTTTAAAAAAAAATTGTTTATTTAATTATTATTATATATATAATTCATATATTATATATTTATATTATTTACTTATTATTTATTTTCCTGTATATGTATTTCCCTTTCTTGTACTTTTTATTTACTTAATATCTCTATTTTATATTTTAAGATAGATGTTTAAATCTTAATGTACATTTTTGATTTTCTTTAAATTGTATATTTCCATTTGTTATACTTTCTATTTACGTAATATCTATATTTTAAATTTTAAGATATATTTATAAATCTTAATGTAATTTTCCATTTTTAAATTGAGTATTTACTTATATTATATATTTACTTATTACTTATTTTTCTTTATATTGTGTATTTCTATTTCTTATACTTTCTATTTACAAATAATTTTATATTTTAAGATAGATTTACATTTTAAGATAGATGTTTAAATACTAATGTACTTTTTCTATTTTTTTAAATTGTGTATTTCCTTTTCTTATACTTTCTATTTGCGTAGTATCTATATTTTACATTTTAAGATAGATGTTTAAATATTAATATACTTTTTCCATTGTTTTTAAGTTGTGTATTTCTTTTTTTTTTATACTTTCTATTTACTTAATATCTATATTTTACATTTTAAGATAGATGTTTAATATTTAATGTACTATTTCCATATTTTAAAAATTGTGCATTTACTTATTATTGTATATATAATTCATATATTTATATATTTATATATATTTATAATATTTACTTATTATTTATTTTTCTATATATTGAGTATTTCTCTTTCTTATACTTTATATTTAGTTAATATATATATTTTATATTTTAAGATAGATGTTTAAATCTTAATGTTTTTTTTATTTTTAATGTATAACGGCAATGTTTAATAGAAGAACTTGGATAAATAGTCAAATAGTTATATTTATGTTTTTTTTTTATAAAATGGTGATGTTACATTATGGAGATAAGCCTTTTTTTAGTGAAAAATGGTAATCTTACATATGTTAAATATAGTTTTTCCATTTTTTCTTATGTTGTATGTTTATATATTATTGTTATTTTTAAATGTAAAATGATAATCTTACATATGTTTAATGTAGTATTTCCTTTTTTTATGTTGTATGTTTGCATATTATTTATTATTTTCGAAATCATATATAATGTTTTTTTTTTACAAAATAGTAATGTTACATTATGGAAATAAGCCGTCTTTTTTTTAGTGAAAAATAGTAATCTTACATATGTTTAATGTAGTTTTTCCATTTTTTATGTTGTATGTTTACATATTATTTTTTAAAAATAAAAATGTAAAATGGTAATCTTACATATGTTTAATGTAGTGTTTCCATTTTTTATGATGTATGTTTACATATATTTATTATTTTTGAAATTATATATAATGTTTTTTGTTTTTTTTTATAAAACGGTAATGTTACATTATGGAGATAAGCCGTCTTTTCTTTAAGTGAAAAATGGTAATTTTTTTTTTTTGATGACTCTGGTGTCCGGATGACCCGTAGGACTCCGACTAGCGCCCAAAGACCGTCCGGTGAACCCCCGTAGGAGCCGCCGGAGCCCGCCGAGGGTCATCCAGAGGTGCTGGCCAGCCACATGTAATTGGACCAGTGGCTGCGCTCGTGTGAAGTGTCCGTATTGGGCCCGAAGGCCCTCAAGAGCAACATCTCCCAATGGTAATTTTACATATGTTTAACATAGTTTTTCCATTTTTTATGCTGTATGTTTACATATTATTTAGGGAGAATTGCCAAGTGTGACTCAAAACTTGGAGTCAAACCCAAAAGAATACCCCAACTTGGGTCAAAGGCAAAAGTAACCTAAAAGGCTATTGAAATTACAACTATCCCCTTGTGACCAAACAAGAAAACGGAATTTTTTTTACGTTTCTACCCCTCGCAAGTCGTCTGTTTAGACGACTTGAAAATAAGTCGTCCAGACGACTTAACTGAAAGTCGTCTGGACAGTTAGTCTTAAACATAATTTAAAAATTTTGTAAAAAATATTTTGATAAGTGAAAAATGGAAATTATGTAATTAACATATGTCTTAGGAGGTATAAATTAAGATATAACAAATTTCAATTGTTTTCAGCATAGATGAGTGAAAGTAGTGAGTCATGATATTCTTAAGTTTATGTTTCATCAACATATGTTGTAGTATTGTATGTGTTCTTAGGGTTAGATTTTGGAAAGCATTAAAACCGTTTTTGAAAATTTTTAAAATTACTTATGCGTGTTCATTTCTGTGTATAGTAAACACTATTTAAGTATAATTTGATTTTATAACGTGGTTAGTTAGTTAATCTAGTCATTTTAGTTTAGGGGTTCATTTTAGGGTCTAGGACGACTTAATATTTTGTCGTCTGAAAACAGACGACTAAATATTAAGTCGTCTGTTGTACATTATCAGCCAGAATAAGTCGTCTAAACCGGACCAAACCTTAAAGTTTACCAATGTACTTTTAAAGCTAACCGGATTATTTACCCAATATATAAGGTGATTTTTTTTTTTTTGTTTCATTTTTCGCGAAATTCAGAAACCCTAACAGTTCTCTCTCAAAGGCGATTTCGAATTCCCACGATTTCCGAACAAACCATCGTTCTCAACGTCGGCTATCTATCTCACCGTTGTCGCCGCAGCTTCTTCTAACCCTAGCGCCGCCGATTCCTCTAAACCCTAGCGCCGCCGATTCCTCTAAACCCTAGCGCCGCCGCTTCCACTATTTCCGAACAAACCGTCGCCCTCGCCACCGTGGTCACCAACGTTCTCACCGCCGCTTCCTCTAAACACTAGCGCCGCCGCTTCTTCTAAACCCTAGCGCCGCCGCTTCTTCTCTGTAAACCTTAGCGCCGTTTCTCTGTAAACCCTAACGCCGCTAAGTCATCAATCTCGAGGAAAAGATGAACATAAAACGTTGTCTCTATCAATTTACTCATTCTCACCGTTTCACGTTTATTTTTTCAGATCTATAACCGCAATGACGAGTACTCCAACTCCTTCTGCGACTGGAAGACTTGTAAGTAATTTAAGTCGTCTGGAAAGTCTTCCAACTGGACGACTTAGTAGATGACTTAAATATAAGTCGTCCATTTGGAAGACTTTCCAGACGACTTAATTATAAGTCGTCTACTAAGTCGTCTGGACTTATATTGTTGTCTTTGATTATTTTGCAGACAAAAAGGATGGATATTCCAGAACTCCCCCGTAGGTTATACACATCAGGGGAAGAGCCAGAAGCCCACAATAGCATTTCGTATCATACGGATAACAGCAAGTTGCATACTGCTCTTAGGAAAGCTCTTACTGATGACGAATTTGAAGAGCTCAAGGAGTCGAGTTTGGGAGTTTTCATCAAGTTCAAGGAGCAGGGATTTGGTTGGGCTTCAAGGCTGGTTCACTACATGCTCAGTTTCAAGCTGGACATTAAGAAGAAGTATGAGATGTGGTCTCTCGTTGGTCCAGAACCTTTGAGGTTTTCACTGTTAGAGTTTGAAAACCTCACTGGTCTAAACTGCGAGTACATCGAGGACCTTGAGACACCAAAATGTGACGTTACCCCAGAGATGGTTTCTTTCTGGGGGATGCTGGGAGTTCATCTGGAAGCTGGGCCAACTACTGATCAGATAATAGCAGCACTGAAGAGATGCGGGGATTGGTCCAGGGAAGATCGCAAGCGGCTCGCGTACCTCTCCATCTTCACTGGATTCATTGAAGGGAGAAAGTTTTCAACCGCTACACGATCTACTCTGGCAAGGCTAGTGATGGATTTAGAACGGTTTGAGAATTATCCATGGGGGAGAGTCGCGTTTAAGGTGCTGATGGACTCTTTGTGGAACAAAGAAATTGCTGGCTGTTACACCGTGGATGGGTTTATACAAGTTCTTCAGGTCTGGACGTACACAGCTATGCCGGAATTGGGTGCTAGTATTGGTGGTCCCAGAGCAGACAGTCCGTCTCCACCGATACTGGCTTACGAGGGCAGCAGAGGCCGCAGATCAATGAAAGCTGCTATCTTGAGTCAGGTATTTACTTCAATCCAAAAGACTGCGCAGACGACTTATTATAAGTCGTCTGGAAGGTCGTCCAGCTGGACGACTTATCGGACGACTTAATTAAGTCGTCTGGAAAGTCTTCCATCTGGACGACTTATTAGACGACTTATTATAAGTCGTCTGGAAGGTCTTCCAGCTGGACGACTTAGTAGACGACTTATAATTAAGTCGTCTATTTAGTATTTTTTTTCAAATATCTAACTCGATTCTTCTATTTACTGCAGACCCGCGTGATCAACTTTGTTGAGAAGGACATTAGTGAAATGTGGCCAAAATGGGACTCTGAGGTTGAGGACCTGCCCGCGGAGAACATCATTAAAGTCATGTATGAGCGGAGACCGTGGAAGTGGACCATGGATTGCTGGGAAGTCACTGGTACTAAGGTCAATACAAAACCTAAGGTTGTGACTCCATCGAAGAAGGCCAAAGAGATGGTTGTGTTGGAGGAGGAGGAGGAGGAGGAGGAAGACAATCCAAGACCTCGGAAGAAAGCTCGTAAAGAGGCTCCTAAAGTGGCTAGTGAAGAGGCTAGAGAAGAGGCTAGAGAAGAGGCTAGAGGGGTGACCAGAGAGGAGTTGGAAATTATGTTCAAGGGCGTAGCTGACTGCATGAAAAAAGGGTTTAATAAGTGCATGAGGGAGTTTAGGAAGTTGTCCGATAGATTGGAAGCTGTGGAGAAGAAGGTTGGTGTCACCAATCAGGCTACCCCTCCACCTCTAACCAATCAGGCTACCCCTCAAGATAAACAGCCTACCCCTCTTGCCAAAGAAACCGGGGGTAGAAACAAACAGGCTACCCCTCATGCCAATGAAACCGTGGTTAGTAACCAGCCTCCTCCTCATCAAACCAAACAGCAGCCTCCTCCTCCTCAAAAGAAACAGCAGCAGCCTCCTCCTCCTCAAAAGAAACAGCCTCCTCCTCAAAAGAAACAGCCTCCTCAAATCAAAGAGGTTAGTATCAAATCCAGGGTTAACTAGTTGTCCAGACGACTGTAAAAGTTGTCTGGACGACTAGTTGACCCTGGACGACTTAAACGTAAGTTGTCTGGACGACTAGTTGACCACGGAAGACTTAATTTTAAGTCGTCCAGGGTCAACTAGTCGTCCAGACAACTTTTATTTAAGTCGTCCAGAGTTAACTTGTGTGCAACTTTTATTGCAGAGATGGTTGCCGGAGGATACAGCAACCGAGGCGAACTCGGTAAATAAGATCTTGCCGGAGGATAAAGCTTCCACCGAGCCAAGCGATCCAGTTTCAGAACCGAGCCTGGTTGTATTGGACAAGCGTGCAAAGAGTAAACGAGCGAAGAAACCTGCTCCCACTGTGAGATCTCCTTATACGGCAGAGAAAAAAAAGATAAAGTGGCAGCCTATAATCCATTTCCGCCAGTAAACAAAGATAAGTTGAAGGAACTCGCTGATTGGTTGAAAACTGATCCGTAAGTGATTGCTTTACCCATAATAGCTTGATTTAGTCGTCCAAAACTGATTGCTTTTTTGTTTGCAGTCATTATTTAACTAAGACCGAGGACAAACCACGTACATCACCAACAAGGTGGTACCACTTCCTCCGGACAGCCAGAGGATGGCTGGAAGACTGCGTAAGTCTTCTGCACACGATTTAAGTCGTCTACAAAGTCGTCCAAGTAGACTACTTTCCAGACGACTTAAAGATAAATCGTCTGGAAAGTCGTCTACTTGGACGACCACGTAGACGACTTATATTTAAGTCGTCTGGTAACTTCTAACTTGTTATATTTAATATGCAGCATATAGATGCTTGGATTAATGTGCTAAGGCAGAGGTATCAGGAGAACCCACAAGCTTTCAGGAGCGAGCGAATGTGCTTCCTGGATCACAACTTTTCCCAGTCTTGGAGAGAGCAGTATCAGCTCTTCAAAACATCGGAACCTGATCACAAAGGTTTAGGAAGAGTTCTACCTGGTGGGGCGTCGAATTTTTATGACGGATCAATACCTTCATTTTGCCAATCAAACAAGAAGTGGGGGGAGGACATTGATGATATCTATGCGCCAGTGAACTTGGACGACAAGCATTGGGTTGCTATTTGGATATCGATCCCTAAGAGGCACATAGTCGTCTGGGACAGCATACCTTCATCTAGTGTACCAGACGCATGGGATGCGATAATGGAGCCTTTTCTCCAGATGGTCCCTTATCTGCTTGTTGAGTGCGCAGCCACCGACGAAATACGGGTCAAATACGGGTTGGAGCCATACACATATGAGAGACCGCTGAAAGGTGTACCCACGGCCAACAATGGTGATTGTGGCGTGTACGCTGTAAAGTACATTGAATGTCATGCTCTTGGGGTCTCCTTTGACCCTAAAGACTTTGCTAGGTGCAACGCGAAGAAAATGAGGGATAATATGGCGGTGGATATATGGAAGGAGCTTGTTGATCAGCATCTGAAAGAAAATGTGGATGGTGATAAGTTCGTGGGCATGTATGATTAGCATTTGAACATGATTTTTTAACAAGCGAAGTATTTGTATTTTAGCTTGTCTTTGTATAGATTTGTAAATATATAAGTTGTCTGGAAGAAATAAGTCGTCTGGAAGGTTTTCCAACTGGACGACTTACAAATAAGTCGTCTAGAAGGTTTGGACGACTTATTATAAGTCGTCTGGAAGGTTTTCAAACTGGACGACTTACAAATAAGTCGTCTAGAAGGTTTGGACGACTTATTATAAGTCGTCTGGAAGGTTTTCCAACTGGACGACTTACAAATAAGTCGTCTAGAAGGTTTGGACGACTTATTATAAGTCGTCTGGAAGGTTTTCCAACTGGACGACTTACAAATAAGTCGTCTAGAAGGTTTGGACGACTTGAAGGGATAGTAGAAGGTAGTCTAAAAATAAAATACACTTGAAGGGATAGTAGAAGGTCGTCTAAAAATAAAATACACTGGACGACTTAGTAGAAGGTCGTCTAAAAATAAAATACACTGGACGACTTAGTAGAAGGTCGTCTAAAAATAAAATACACTGGACGACTAAAAATTTAGTCGTCTGGACGGGTAATCAAGACTGGACGACTTAAATTTAGGTCGTCTGGACAACTAGTCAACTGGTTGTGTACATTGTGGTTTCGTATGGCCAGTTTCCTTGCAGTTTGAGCATCTCCGTGCCCTGTGTTTCTTCCTGGGTTTGTGTCCTCTCATCCTAGATAGCTCCAACCAAGATTGCCATCTTGATTTCTTCGGTCTCCCCCGACCACGCTTTAGTTCTGGAGGAAAGCATTCTCGTTCCTCAATATGTTGTGACACGATAGGATATATATTCTCTGAGTATCCTGCATACAGATAATTCTTTGAGTACAGTGGACATACAAGTGTGGAGATATGCAAACCAGCATGTATTCCAGCAGCTATAGCATGAGAGCAAGGTATTTTCTCCACTCCATAGACACCACAATCACACTTTGCATGTTCCAAATCAACCACACAGTCCATTTTGCCACCTTTGACAAAGAAATGCCATCCATCAATTGGTTCGACCGTCATCGTACCCGCTATCTCTTCTCGAACAGCAAGCAAGTATTCAACACCCCCGCTATGTTCAGTTGTGAGACTCAAAGCATCTTGTCTCCTTTTCCAATACCATTTTCCTAACTTCTGCCTTATGAACTCCAGCAGGAACGTAATCGGAAATCCTCTTGCTCGCTTCAGTGCGGAATTAATAGATTCAGCAATGTTGCTTGTTTTTATGTTGAACCTGTTCCCCTTACAATAAACCCTTGACCATAGCCTGACGTCGGCTTTCTCCAAATACGTTGCAAGTTCCGGGTTTGCACTCCGTATCTCAGCCATGTACCGGTCAAAATCGTAAACCGTGTGAGCATAAGCAGCCCCTTTCACCAAGTACATGAGATGTTTCCCTTTAAACTTTTTGACAATGTTATCTTGAAGGTGATAATAACATATTCCTCGGGTTGCCCAAGGAAACACCTTATCACACGCACTTTTAATGGCCTTGTGCCGGTCGGAGACTATCACCAGAGGCTTGTCATGAGATATACAACTAGCCAATTTTGTGAAAAACCATTCCCAAGAAGGTATATCTTCCTCATCCACGATCCCAAAAGCCAATGGGAATATCTGAAAATTGCCATCTTGTGCGGCTGCAACTAACATAGTTCCTCCATACTTTCCACTTAGGTGAGTTCCATCCACCACAATGACCCTTCTCTGATACTTAAAACCTTTGATAGAAGCTCCAAAAGAGAGAAATAGATACTTAAATCTTTTCATAGAATCAAGTTCTATCGCCGTGATAGAATCAGGATTTGCAATGGAGATTTGCTCGAGATATGATGCCAGACGCGAATACCCTTCTTCTGCTGATCCTCTCACCAATCTTTGTGCATATAACAGTGCTCTGTATGAAGTGGTGTAATCAAGCGCCATGCCAAACATGTTCCTCATTGCATCAGTGATATGCTGCGGAGTTATCCCATCAATGATTCCAACACGATCAATGAAAAGACTACCTACATACTTCGGAGTACAGTGTCTCCGCTGAGCGATTCGGTCTCCCGCTGAGCATAAATGTTTTTCCACATACTTTGTTACCCAAAACGTGTTTGTCCCATGTTTGACACTCGCTCTGACCTTCCATCCACAATAGCTAACCGGACATGTTGCCACAACGAGAGTTTTCGTTGATTTGTATAATCTGAAAGAAAACTTACCCCTCACTGCTGCCAACCGCAGCTCTGAAAGCAGTGCACCCTTGCTAACAAAACTCTGGTTGACATAGATACTGGTACCATTCGATTTTCCTCCTTCAATAGCATTTGTCTTAGCATATGTCTTTTGGATTTCTTCAAAACAAATATTATCATCATCTTCCTCGTCCTCATCTGGAACCTTTCCATAAAGACTGTAATCCCCACCATTCTGATCCGTTTCACCAACAATAGAATTATCAGCATCCTCCTCCCCATTTTCCTCCTCCCCATCTTGATTTTCATCTTCAACAAACTCATTATCACCAACATCTTCAAAACATTCATCAGCTTCATCATCATCACCAACATCTTCTTCCCATTCACCAGCTTCATCATTATCACCAACATCTTTTTCCCATTCACCAGCTTCATCAATATCCCTTTTCTCTGAAACCGTTTCGACCTTGCTGCGGCTTGATACACAAAGACATACTCTATGGGTTTTGAGTATCTCCAGCAAGTTTCGAACTTGTCTATCACTTGTAACATGAATGGGAAGACTGCCTGGAGCCATCATCATTTCTGCTGGTAATGAGTAGCTAATCTCCACACTCACTGTTCTCATGTCCAGGTTATAATCTTCTTGAGCCATTGCAACAAGTTCAGCATGTGTTGAATCTTCATTCAATAAAAACAATCTTGCTCCTTTGAGATCATCAACCACAAAATCCCAACGGAAATCTCTCAACAACCATTCTCCATACACTGCATGTAACTGAAAAATCATCTGCAAATATTCAAAATAAAACACATTAGTAAACATAGAGAAAATGAAGAAGTTCAATAAACATTGCCGCAGACGACTTAGCATTAAGTCGTCCAGAAGACTTAAAGGTAAGTCGTCTAAAGAGGTCACTTTTGCAATTGAAAATTAAAAGGGACGACTTAATTCTAAGTCGTCCGGCTTTGTTTGTTAAAAAAAAACTTCAGACGACTTATATATAAGTCGTCTACGAGAAACGGGCTAGTTTTGCATTTGACCGAATCGTGTCAGATCTTTGACTATTTCTGGACGACTTATAATTCAGTCGTCTCTGGGAAAGTTAAAATTTCAATATTTTATGAAAACTTGACGACTTACGTGTAAGTCGTCCTAGGTTAGTTTTGTAATTGAAAAATAAAACTTGAAATTTAACTTTCTCCAGACGACTTAGATGAAAGTCGTCCAGCTAAACGACTTAATTTAAGGTCGTCCGGGATAAGCAAGGTTTGACCAGAAAATTGGAAAAAATTCTGGACGACTTTGCTTTCCCCGGACGACTTTAAATTAAGTCTTCTGGAGGGACGACTTTATATTAAGTCGTCTGGTTAAAGTTAAATTATGAAGTTTTATTTTTCAATTACAAAACTAACCTAGGACGACTTACACGTAAGTCGTCAAGTTTTCATAAAATATTGAAATTTTAACTTTCCCAGAGACGACTGAATTATAAGTCGTCCAGAAATAGTCAAAGATCTGACACGATTCGGTCAAATGCAAAACTAGCCCGTTTCTCGTAGACGACGTATATATAAGTCGTCTGGAGTGTTTTTTTTTAACAAACAAAGCTGGACGACTTAATTTAAGTCGTCCGTTTGACCAGAAGACTCATCAGTAAGTCTTCTACATACAGATGACTTACTAGTAAGTCTTCTACGCGAACAGATCTTGAAAAAAAATTCAAATTCGTACCTTAAACTAGGTGAGATGACTTCGTTTGCACACAGGGTCTTCTCCAACCACCCAGAACCTCAAACGAAAGCAACCGTAAGTCAAAACGAAAGAAATATGGCTCTGTCAACCATAGCCCATATTTTGAATCAAAAGCTTGAGTTTTTTGGATGAATATAGAGAGAAAGTGAAAGAAATGTTGTTTTTAGTTCATAACAATTGAAACAGAGAGAGTGTAAAGAGATTTACGTGCATTAAAGGGCATTAAAAGCTCCAAACAGTTCGTACAAGGTTGTTGCCACTATTCATTGCAGTGGCAATATTGTAAATACTTGAAGAAGATGAGGTTGAGACAGTAAAGAAGCCATTTTCGAAAAAAAAAAAAAAAAATGTTAATGGCATTTTCGTAGATAAACTGCAGGTGTGGGGTTAAAATCTCAAAAAAAAAGGAGTCAAAAGAAAAGGTTAGTTTTCTGTTTGACTCCAAGTTTTGAGTCACTTTTGCAAAAAGCCCTATTATTTATAAAATAATATGTTTAAATCTTAATATTTTTTCATTTTTAATGTAAAACGGCAATGTTTAATAGAAGAACTTGGACAAATAGTCAAATAGTTATATTTATGTTTTTTTTTATAAAATGGTAATGTTACATTATGGAGATAAACCTTTTTTTTAGTGAAAAATGGTAATCTTGCATATGTTTAATATAGTTTTTCCATTCTTTTTATGTTGTATGTTTATATATTATTGTTATTTTTAAATGTAAAATGATAATCTTACATATGTTTAATGTAGTATTTCCTTTTTTTATGTTGTATGTTTACATATTATTTATTATTTTCGAAATTATATATAATGTTTTTTTTTACAAAATAGTAATGTTACTTTATGGAAATAAGCCGTCTTTTTTTAGTGAAAAATGGTAATCTTACATATGTTTAATGTAGTTTTTCCATTTTTTATGTTGTATGTTTACATATTATTTTTTAAAAATAAAAATGTAAAATGGTAATCTTACATATGTTTAATGTAGTATTTCCATTTTTTATGTTGTATGTTTACATATATTTATTATTTTCGAAATTATATATAATGTTTTTTGTTTTTTTTTATAAAACGGTAATGTTACATTATGGAGATAAGCCGTCTTTTTTTAAGTGAAAAATGGTAATTTTACATACGTTTAATGTAGTTTTTCCATTTTTTATGCTGTATGTTTACATATTATTTATAATTTTCGAAAATTAGTAATATTAAAATGTAAAACTATATTTTATGCCACGTATCATCTTTCGGGAGAAGTTTTTTTGCTGATGTGGACGCTCTATGGAGCCTCAAAAGGTTCATTTTATTAGATTGTTGTTGTATGTTTACATATTATTTTTTAAAAATAAAAATGTAAAATGGTAATCTTACATATGTTTAATGTAGTATTTCTATTTTTTATGTTCTATGTTTACATATATTTATTATTTTTGAAATTATATATAATGTTTTTTGTTTTTTTTTATAAAACGGTAATGTTACATTATGGAGATAAGCCGTCTTTTTTTAAGTGAAAATGGTAATTTTACATATGTTTAATGTAGTTTTTCCATTTTTTATGCTGTATGTTTACATATTATTTATAATTTTCGAAAATTAGTAATATTAAAATGTAAAACTATATTTTATGACACGTGTCATCTTTCGGAAAAAAATTTTCCGCTGATGTGGACGCTCTATGGAGCCTCGAAAGGTTCCTTTAATTAGTATAGATTGTTGTACGTTTACATATTATTTTTTTTTTTTATTTTTTTTTAAAAAGGTAATGTTACATTATGGAGATAAATAGTCTTTTTTTTAAGTGAAAAATGGTAATTTTACATACGTTTAATGTAGTTTTTCCATTTTTTATGCTGTATGTTTACATATTATTTATAATTTTCGAAAATTAGTAATATTAAAATGTAAAACTATATTTTATGCCACATGTCATTTTTTGGGAGAATTTGTTTTTGCTGATGTAGACGCTCTAAGAAGGTTTTTTTAGTGAAAAATGGTAATCTTACATATGTTTAATGTTGTTTTTCTATTTTTTATGTTGTATGTTTACATATATTTATTATTTTCGAAATTATATATAATGTTTTTTGTTTTTTTTTATGAAACGGTAATGTTACATTATGGAGATAAGCCGTCTTTTTTTTTAAGTGAAAAATGGTAATCTTACATATGTTTAATGTAGTTTTTCCATTTTTTATGCTGTATGTTTACATATTATTTATAATTTTTGAAAATTAGTAATATTAAAATGTAAAACTATATTTTATGCCACGTGTCATCTTTCGGGAGAATTTTTTTTTGCTGATGTGGACGCTCTAAGGAGTATCAAAAGGTCTCTTTTATTAGTATAGATAGTATAGATTTTAAAATTTGTGCATTTACTTATTCTTATATATATAATTCATATATTTATATATTTATAATATTAACTTATTATTTATTTTTCTATATATTGAGTATTTATCTTTCTCATACTTTATATTTAGTTAATATCTATATTTTATATTTTAAGATAGATGTCTAAATCTTAGTGTATTTTTCCATTTTTAATGTAAAACGGCAATGTTTAATAGAAGTACTTAGACAAATAGTCAAATAGTTATATATAATGTTTTTTTTTTTTTATGAAACGGTAATGTTACATTATGGAAATAAGCCGTATTTTTTTTAAGTGAAAAATAGTAATCTTATATATGTTTAATGTAATTTTTCCATTTTTTTATGCTGTATGTTTACATATTATTTATAATTTTCGAAAATTATTAATATTAAAATGTAAAACTATATTTTATGTCGCGTGTCATCTTTCGGGAGAATTTGTTTTTGCTGATGTGGACGCTCTAAGGAGCCTCAAAGGGTCTCTTTTATTAGTATAGATAGTATAGATTTTAAAATTTGTGCATTTACTTATTATTGTATATATAATTCATATATTTATATATTTATAATATTAACTTATTATTTATTTTTCTATATATTGAGTATTTATCTTTCTCATACTTTATATTTAGTTAATATCTATATTTTATATTTTAAGATAGATGTTTAAATCTTAATATATTTTTCCATTTTTAATGTAAAACGGCAATGTTTAATAGAAGTACTTGGACAAATAGTCAAATAGTTACATTTATGTTTTTTTATTTTTTTATAAATTGGTAATGTTATATTATGGAGATAAGCCATTTGTTTAGTGAAAAATGGTAATTTTACATATGTTTAATGTTGTTTTTCTATTTTTTATGTTGTATGTTTACATATTACTTTTTTAAAAATAAAAATGTAAAATGGTAATCTTACATATGTTTAATGTATTATTTCTATTTTTTATGTTGTATGTTTACATATATTTATTATTTTTGAAATTATATATAATGTTTTTTGTTTTTTTTTATGAAACGGTAATGTTACATTATGGAGATAAGCCGTCGTTTTTTTTAAGTGAAAAATAGTAATCTTACATATGTTTAATGTAGTTTTTCCATTTTTTATGCTGTATGTTTACATATTATCTATAATTTTCAAAAATTAGTAATATTAAAATGTAAAACTAAATTTTATGCCACGTGTCATCTTTCGGGAGAATTTGTTTTTGCTGATGTAGACGCTCTAAGGAGGTTTTTTTAGTGAAAAATGGTAATCTTACATATGTTTAATGTTGTTTTTCTATTTTTTATGTTGTATGTTTTCATATTATTTTTTAAAAAATAAAAATGTAAAATGGTAATCTTGCATATGTTTAATGTAGTATTTCTATTTTTTATGTTGTATGTTTACATATATTTATTATTTTCGAAATTATATATAATGTTTTTTGTTTTTTTTATGAAACGTTAATGCTACATTATGAAGATAAGCCGTCTTTTTTTTAAAGTGAAATATGGTAATCTTACATATGTTTAATGTAGTTTTTTCATTTTTTATGCTGTATGTTTACATGTTATTTATAATTTTTGAAAATTAGTAATATTAAAATGTAAAACATATTTTATGCCACGTGTCATCTTTCGGGAAAATTTGTTTTTGCTGATGTGGACGCTCTAAGGAGCCTCAAAAGATCCCTTTTATTAGTATAGATTTTTTATGAAACGTTAATGTTACATTATGAAGATAAGCCGTCTTTTTTTTTAAGTGAAATATGGTAATCTTACATATGTTTAATGTAGTTTTTTCATTTTTTATGCTGTATGTTTACATGTTATTTATAATTTTCAAAAATTAGTAATATTAAAATGTAAAACATATTTTATGTCACGTGTCATCTTTCGGGAGAATTTGTTTTTGCTGATGTGGACGCTCTAAGGAGCCTCAAAGATCCCTTTTATTAGTATAGATTTTAGGATAGTTTGTTAAATTTATACAAAGCTTTTTTCTTTTATTATCATAATTTTTTAAAAAAAGAATATGAAGAAAAATGTTATTCTAACTATGTTAAAGTTATGGAAATTCCTACACCATTGGAAGAATTGATTTTAGGTTCAAAATCTTTCATAAAATTAATCAACACATCTTATCAAATCTAAACTATTAACGTAGAAGTACAAATAGTAATTACCCCTTAGAGTTGCACAAAAATTACATCCCTATGCCTCTGCCATCAAACTCTGTCGTTTTACTTTTTTTTTTTTTTTCTTGAAACATTTTTGTCTTTTCGTCTTTCTTACCCACCCATAACATTGTTTTGGGCTTACAAATTGTTAATGGCCCATATCAATGCTAAAATTAGTATTTTACTAACCGAACACAAAAAATCAATAACCAAATGTTTCAAAATCTGCTAACCCGTTGCAAACCAATCGATTGAACATATATTTACAAAATGTATTTCATATCAAAACGTATCTACACCATTATATTTACGTTTTCTATTATATATGCATGATATAAACAGAGAATAATATTCTTTATGACTATGCATACCAACATTTAGTATATTAATTTTATAATAAAGGTACGGTTTGGTTGTTCTATGATTTAGATTTTGGTTCCCAAAGTCAAATATTTATTATTGTTTATCAATTTGGTATATTTTGTATATGCGTATAATATTCTCCTTAAATATCATATTAGCTAAGATTTTGCATATAAAATCGTACCTAATTAAACTTCTTTCCTTCCATACTACAAAATATTCCAAAAATGACTCCTAAATTTACGATTATTAAAAAACAAATCAACAAAGAATATTGTTTCCTAATTGTACGCAGTCAGCATTTAAAAAAGGGATCAAATAACTAACGCAATCACGTAATTATCTTTCAAAAAACTTGCCAACCAAGTAATGCTTATCTCTGAAGATCAAATATTCTCTTTTCGCTATTAGATAAAAAATAATGAATGTACATTAAATAATTTTACAAAGATTTTGCCATTGATTCTATGTTTAAATAATAACTACCAAAATTTATCATATAATTATTACGAATTAACCTAACGGGATCTCATTTGCTATCACAACTATATATATCTCATCATCTATTCTCCAAATCATATCAAAGAAAACACAAACCGCAACATGTCTAAGATGACGACATTAGGAACATATTGCCAGAAGGCGGACGGCACCGAGAAAGAGATCTACAGAAGAAAGGGAACTAAAAAGTTGTACAAAGAAACATATTTCTGTTTCTTTTCCCGGAAAAAAATATGGGCTTCGATTAATGTTTAAAGCCCACTAATTTTTAATAAAAATAAATTGTCTATTTCAATTCATCAAAATGGGCTTTGTAAATATAATAATGCAGATCAATACTTTTTGTCAATGTTTTTTGGTCTAATTTTACATATCCTTTCATTTTTGCTGTTAATATTTTTTTTTTTTTGAAAATCAATCAAATGTAATTTTTTAAAATTATTTATCACACAAATTTTATAGTATAATTTAATAAAACACACCTAATATAAACAAAATGCTCCAATATTTTACACTTAATTGTTTAATTTACCAAGTAAAAGTAAAAAAAAAAAGTACAATTGAAAAAAAATACAACTAATAGTTTAAAATTCGACACCAAGCAAAATTGAACAAGATACACTATATATCAGAACTCAATAACCTATGAAACATTAACTTACAAGTCTACAACTAACAAAAATATATAATTATGCAAAATATACACCCGTGCGGGCGCACGGATCAAAACCTAGTTTAATTTATATCTGAAATACAAAAAAAAAACTGAATTTTTTTACACCATTACTAAACCACCAATACTTTGGTAATATATAAATTGTTAAAATAAGTTTGTATGATTCGTTCATACTTTGCCAAAAATATTAAGCAATATTCTGCTCTTACACTATTTCAGCAATTAATTATTTTTTTATTTAAGAGAAAACAAGTAAATATGGAGATAAATTATATGTATTTAATTAGCTGATTGAAAATAAAGATCTACTTGGAACAAAAATATAACTGATCAACCTCATCTATGCAGCGTCATTACCAATGGGACACCGATGATGTTAAACATCTTCATCTTTCAATTTTTGAGATAATGATGTACATTAACCCAAAGTAATTAATAAACCAAAGAATAATAATCCTATAGACCATGGAAAACATAATTTTCCACTATATCCATCCCTTTCCCCTATACCTTTTTATATTTATACAATTTGCTATTTCAGACTATATTTTCCTGAAAACCTATAGGAACAGAATCAGCACAACCAGCAGAACATAACCGGTGAAATTCCCCGACAAGAATCTCCCTGATACAGAGCCGTTTTGTAGAGAATCTTCCGACTGCGTCAGTGAATCCAACCGTAATCTTGGATTCGCCCCATACAACTTCAGTATACCCGCCACGTCATCAACCGTAAGGTCAACTTTCTTTGTCCTCGGCCGGACACTCGGATACATAACCGCCGACTCCTGCGAGCTATGTCCTAACCCCAGCAAGTGACCAATCTCGTGAGTCGCCACCGACTCCAAATCAACCGCCACCGTCGATCCTTTACCCTTGAAGTCATCGTCAACGACCCATGTCTCCGCCGCGTCAAGGTGAAGCCTCCCGTTCTCCGGCGCAAAGGCGTGAGCTAAGGTTCCGAGAACACCGTCAAACGGCTGCCCGTCACCGTGATCGCCGGAGAAAAATCCGATCTTTAAATCCGCCGAGGAGTAATCATCAGTCTCCTCGAAAGTCACCGGAATCACGCTCGCCCACTGACCAAAAGATCGTCGGAAAGCTTTTTTAACGTCGTCGGAGTTCAAGTAATCGAGTTTGTGTATTTCCGAGAAGGCGTATGTTAGCGTGTCGCGGTTCCACTTAGGCTTACCGCCGAAATACGTATAACGCGCCGTAGTGTACACGCCGGTGTCGATCATGTGTGTATCGCTAACGCCGCAACGCGGTGACGACATGAGAGTGACGGTACTCGTGTCGAATCTTCCGGTTATCGGTAAACCGAGGTTTTGTTGGTACAGAGATATCGCGGATTCAAGATGACCATCGAACACGTCGGAGAAGTCCGTCGCGTCGTCTTTTACGTAGCCGAAACGGTGGAGGTATCTTTTGAGTTCTGATACGCCGCTGACGTGGCTGCCTACCTGGACATCTACAAGACGTGCGAAATTATGCCACGTGGCGTTGCTGACGTCTATTGTTTGAGTTGCTTTAGCTGTGGATACCTCCGGTATGTTTCTGGCAGAACAGAACAAGAAACAGAACGTGATTAACACAGCATAGAGTGCTATGTTTCTATTGATTAGGTTATGAGACATGGGTTCTAACGAAACCCACGGAGAGATATTGTCTGCGTGAGATATAAAGATTCTGAATCTATTTAAAAGTTGATTTAAATATGAAGTAGTATGGAGGTAGAGGTAAGATCGATTCAGAAGAAAAGTGAAAGAGAGACAGAAAAGTGGGAAAGAGTTATATAGATTCTGACGTAAGGGTACAATTTCGTCTTACTACTTGGAAGTTGGTTGGTCAGGTCAACTGAATCCTGTCCGGTTTAGGTATTAACTAGATTTGAAGTTCATTGATTCCTTGTTCTAATAGGACAATGAATACCCCGTTATATGGATTTTTTAACTTAAAATCCCTCGACTAATTGTTTTGGATAAAAACCCTCTAGAGTTAAGTATTTAACAAAAAAATCTTCAAACTAGTTTTAGTTTTATCTAATGAATTAAATTCTATCATGTAATAATTACCATTACTGTTGGTAAATCTTTAGTTTAGGGATTTATACATTAAGTAAATATAATTGAGGGGTTTTACCATTTAAAAAAATCAAAATAATCCAAAATGTTATAATATTATCTAAAAATTAGTAACTTATATTTTCAAAATTAGTATTTTTAATTTTTTTTTTGTAAATATATGAGTTTGATGTGTTTTTAACATCAACATTATATATGTATAAATCAAAAATGTAAAAATCCAGAAAATATAATAAATATATAAATTAGCTTTAAACTTATGATACACATTTAAATTTCTAAGTAAAATATGTTATAATTCCACCAACAAAAGATTTGTATCTTTTTAATTACGACACATAAGATCTATATTTAAAAGGTGCCATGGAAAAGTAAGAAAAATAATATAAGCCATAGAAAAGTAAAAAAAAATAATATAATTATATGAAGACATGCAAGAGATAGTTTTGGCTACGAAAATACTAAAAGAAAATACAAAACAGTGATCTTTAACTCTTCTTTTTTTTTTTTTTTTTTTTTTTTTGTAACTGATCTTTAACTCTTCTTCTGTTCGTTTAAACCTTTTTGTTTCTTATCTTTTTACATGATGAGGTCAAATTAAGTGAGTGAATATTTTATTAGTCTTGCCCACTTTTTGAATTATCTGGAATTTTATAATATTTTTGAACTTTAATTATTGTTTCAATTTGTTCCTCATAAGAGGAAAATATTTTTTCGTAGGTTTTCATATATGAGGAAAAGAAAGAAATTTAGTGGGACCCATGTATTCATAAATTGACAAAAAG
Organism: Brassica napus; assembly: GCF_020379485.1. Classification (NCBI taxonomy): domain Eukaryota; kingdom Viridiplantae; phylum Streptophyta; class Magnoliopsida; order Brassicales; family Brassicaceae; genus Brassica; species Brassica napus. Next base: position 17,218,658 of record NC_063444.1, on the reverse strand, counting down.
TTCAACTTAATTGATACCAATTTTGTGGAACAAAAAAATTCACCGCCATTTTTTTCTTCAAAATTGGTAATTGAATCGAAGCCAAAGATTAAAAATGTAATAAACAAGAAAATATAATTTATAAAATTATATTATATTTAATAAAAATGTAATAATAAATCTGTAGATAATTTTTATTATATTTTCTGAAGTTTTACATTTTTAATTTATACATATATAATGTTGATGTTAAAAACACATCAAACTCATATATTTACAAAAAGATTTAAAAATGATAATTTTCAAAATTTAACTTACTAGTTTTTAGATAATATTAAAAAATTTCGATTTTTTATTTTATATTTTTAAGAGTAAAACCCATCAACTATGTTTATTTATGTAGAATCTCCTAAACTAAAGATTTACCGGTAGTATTGGTAATTATGACATGTTAGAGTTTAATTCATTAAATAAAGTTAGTTTGAGAGTTTTTTTCTTAAATACTTAGTTTATGGGTTTTTATCCAAAACAAACTTAGTTAAGGAATTTTAACGTTAAAAATCCATTTAATATATATATATATACCACAAATTAACTAACTTTAGATATACATCCATGCTATTTGTGACCAGTTAAACAATCGGTGCGACCGTCTCGGTTCAAACCCGTGTCTTCCCCGTATATTAGTAGTTAAGGGGTCCAAATTTTTTTTATAAATGATATGTTTTTAAAATGTTAATAAATAAGATTGAAAAGAGGCCCAAAAATATTTTAAATTTGTATATATCTATTTACATCACAAAATATTACTATTAAAAATTTTAAAATAAAAATATTCAAAATATTGAAGAAAAAATAAATCTTAAAAGGTAAAAAATAAATTACCCTAGGGTCCCTAACAATGTTAAGCCAGCCATATTTGTGACACATCTCTGTAATATTATTTGAGAAGTCAGTTTCCTACATGTTGCGCTCACGTTAATTCTTACGATGGTTATTTACAGAGGTATCCTTAATGAACTTAAAATATTGAATTTAAATTATTTTTTTTTAGTTTCCATTTTACTTTTTCCAAATAACATATGTAATAAAAAGGAAACATTTATAAAGTTTAAAAACAAATTTAAAAACGAAAATATGTGTATATATAAAACAAATACTTTCAAAGTAATAAAAATACTTTCTTCATATCTATATTTTCTTAGATGAAAACAAAAATATATTTTTATATGATGTGATTTCATAAAAAAATTTCACAAAGATAATCTTTATATTAAAAATAAATATTATTCCTTTTAATACATACTTTATACAATACAAAATAAATATATTTTCAAAGTAATATAAATATTTTCTTTATATCTATCTATTTTCTTAGATGATTACATAAAATAATTAATAACATAAACTGATTTATGTTTAATTGACTAAAAATAGCTTAGAATTATTATTCAATATTTTTCCTATTTGTTCTTTTTTTGGTAACATAGATCATTTTTGGAGAGTCAATCTAAAGATGGATGACCACCAATTTGCATGGATATTCTGATATATTTGGAAAGGCCGAAATAATAAAGTGTTTAGTAATCTGGATATTGATCCAAGGGAAACACTTCAATTAGCAGAATTGGAATCATCACTTTGGGTTGAAGCACATGTAGTTACTGATCAGCAGAGGGAGCGACAGGTACGGCCCAGACCCACATTAGAAACTCCAGGATGATGGTGTTTTATAAATGGTTCGTGGAAAGATAAAGAACTCTTTTCGGGACAGGGATGGTATAGTACATTACCGGGCTTTGAGGCCTTATTAGGAGCAAGGAATGTAAGGGCATGTCTTTCACCTCTTCACTCGGAGGTGGAGGCTTTGATTTGGGCAATGAAATGTATGAAGAATTTACGACAGTTTCAGGTTACTTTTGCAACGGATTGTTCTCAATTGGTGAAGATGGTTTCAGAACCAGAAGAATTGCCAGCATTTGAAAGTTATTTGGAAGATATCAAGATTTTACGGAGAAGCTTCCTCAACTCAGATATTGTACATGTACCTCGGACGGAGAACCTACGGGCGGATAGCTTAGCACGCAGTGCTAGGAAACAACTGTATTCCGTCGTTCACATGGATGCGGAGTTACTGATCTGATTTACAGAGTCAATATGAGTCTGTGAATGTCTTGTTGTCAAAAAAAAAAACTTATAATTATTATTATTGAAATTTTTTTTTTTCATAATCTTTAGCTAACTATAATATCTTACAATTACATCAAAAACACCCATAAATTATATTTTACTTATATAATATGATTTCACAAAAACAATCACAATTTTAGGGATGATTTTTAAGGGATATTAAAAATGGAACCTAAATTTTTTTTAATGATAAGCATATTTTGATCATATAATTTAAAATATTTTTAAATAGCATATACTTTTAATGATGTACATATATTATACTTTATCATTATTAAAAAATATTTTTTCCTAATATTTTGTTTCTTTTTAATTTTATGTTTTCTTTATGTTTGTGGAACTTAATATACCCATAATCAAAACACCCAAGCAAATCTGAATTCTCATTTTTAAAATTATTTAATATAATTTCAGTTTACCTTTCAATAAATCTAAGGCATACAATTATTTACAAGTTATAAATATTTTAATTATTGTAAAATCTATATACTGACAACATGAGTAACTCGACTAATCCAACTTATATCCAAATCAATGATCTAACTACAATAAGAAAATATAATTTTATAATAAGAATCTATTTATTTTTATACATATAAATTACATGATGACTGAAAACCTATTAATAAATAAAATTATATATGCATGAGACTTCAAAACATCATCGTTATTTTTTCGTTATTTTCATTTATGTAATTTTTAATAAACACTTCAAATTATTTTTTATTTAATTCTAACGAAAATATATATTACGTTATACATAATCTTACGGTAATATATTTACATATCTAATAAAATAACCAATCTAAATGCAAATACGAATTTAATCAAAATTAACTACATTAGAATAAAATATTTTAGTTGAATTCGAGGAAATATATAGATGCAATCCAATATACCCAAGTGATAAACAAATCGATTGTTGACCCAAAAACCAACCAAACGACTAGATATAACTTATCCAATATCATACATATAATTAAAATAATATATTATTATTAATATAAATTATACATATAATTTAAAAATTGAATTAAAACCAAAATTAAATATCAATTGATTATAACATATTAATATTATAAAGATTTATATTCGTGCATGAGTACAGGAGAATCACCTAGTATATTGTATTTGAGAATCATATTCATATTCTGCAATATTTATACTACAGTATTTCTCGTACATATGTAGAGTCAACCCTTAGATCCGGCGGATCGAGATCCAACCGAATAATCTCTGAGGACTTGTTCCTAGACGCCGTACAAATCAGGTTGTTTGCAAGGGAAATTAGATATTCATGTTGTCTGCACACTTATGGTAGTTTGGATATGAGGTTTCGGACCCGAGTCCTTAAGGAACTTTCCGAGCCTCTTTCGTCACCCACCACATCCGCATGCAGGATTAATCCTTAGATTTTGTTTAAATATAAAAAATTTAATATAAATCTTAACTACGTTTTTAATTATTTTTAAGTCATAATAGTTATGTACATAGCTTTTAAAAGTCTTTTAAGCTAACTTTTGGTTAGCTTTTAAAAGCTTTTTTTTTTTTTGGTAAAATAGCTTTTTAAAGTTGGGAAGTCAAAATTAATGTTTCAACATCCAATCGCATAGACGATATGTGATCAATGTTAAACATCGCGCTAACTGGATGGCAAAAAACAATTAGAATATAGATTATGAGTTGAGAGTTTAAAATATCAGAAAATTATAATAATTGTGTATGTGTTAACTGAATTATGAAGTCACAAAAGGTATAAATTAGTGAATTGACATGTCTACATAAAGTTGATCAACAACAAAAGAAAAGTATGCGCACGCTATTAATGGATTAACATTCGTGATTAAAATGAGCTAATTAAGCAATGAGTTTGAGTAGATGATTGGGACTGGGTTCGTTGGAGTATGGTTGAGGTGAACATTGAGTTTGTTGATCAGAATTAGGTAAATTTTAATTTCATATGTATATATCCATCCGATCCTTATTTAACGATTATTGAAGAATCAAGGCCTTAAGGATTGTTATAGTTGAGATATATGGTTATTGGGAAAGTTTGCATGAAGAACATATCCACGGGGATCAGTAAGAGGGTAACGTGTGAAGATAGGGAGGGTGAACCAATAAGGATAAACTACTTTATCAATTAGCTTCATTTATTTAAATCAATTTTGAGATTAGTCCTATCGTATTCAACTCTCACTATCCAGAAAACGTCAGGAGTTTTATACCTTTTTTTTTTGTTAACAAATAAGTTGTAGCCTTGTAGGCTATAACTAGCTCGACGTAATTTCAAAGTGTTTGTAAACATATAGTTTTTATTAACCTAGAGGTATCTTAAATCTATGAAAAGATCCAAAGTAATCTCTAAAAAGAAGTGCAGTCCATGAATGAACACTCTTTCTGGATATCTAAATGAAATCTAAAACGTAGTCTCATATCCACGTGGCCACAAGATGTAATCTAGTAGAATGCATTCAAACCTGAGTTGCTTAGTTCCACAAAATCTGCATACCACTAAACCACCACCTTATGGTTAGCATATCTTTAGCTACTTACAAGTAATCGTGCAAACACTTACTAATGAAAAGATTGCTGCATTAAGATAGGTTACAAAGATTCAAAATTAACATACACAATTGCTAAATTTAAGTCCAAGCCTAGGTTACAGAGATTACAAAATTAACGTGCACATTTTGGTTAACATAACTTCTAAGTGTTTGTAAGCATTTTTTTTTCATTAATATGGAGATATTACGAGTTTATGGAAAAGTTCAAACTATTCTTAAAAAGAAGTGTAGTTTATTGATAGACATTTTCCCCTGGTATTCAAATGAAACTTAAAGCATTGTCTCATATCCACATGGCAACAAAATGAAATCTAGTAGGGTGCTTTCGAATCCGAGTTATTTAGCTCTCCAAAATCTGTCTACCACTAAACCACTACCTCTTAATTAGTATATCGTTTGTTATGTACAAGTAATCATGCACCTTTTAATCGCAGACTGTTTCTAACACTTACTAATGAAAAGATTGTTGCATTAAAATATGTTGCAAAGATTCAAAATTAACATACACAATTACAAAATTTAAGTCCAAGCATAGGAAGTACAAAACTATGTTAAACAATTTTAAAAAGTATGTGTTAAACAATATAATTTGGATAACATGTCTTAAAACTTTTAAAAATCTTAGCGTAAATATTTTATTTTTGTCATAGATTAATTTAACAAAATAATGAAGTACAAAAGCCAGCAGGATCACTGTCCCTCCATAGCCAAGAGCCGGCAAGGACCTAAATCCCTCCAGAATCATAAATCAGAAGGAACAAACTCTTTCTGAAACTAGGGCTCCGACTAGTGACATGTAGTATTAGAGTTGAATTACAGTATGATTTGTAGTCGATGTAACTTGCAGTAAAAAGTATGTGGTAAAAACGGTAAGTTTATGTGGTAAGTTTTGCAGTAAAAATAAAAATTATCATTTTATTAAAATTTATGATTGATAACATTTTTGATGTACAGTATGAGTTATGAATAAAATAATTGAATATATAAACAGATAAATAGATATAAACAGATAAATAGTAAATTTTTTATTAAGCTATTTTTTTAAATAAATAAAAATAAAAATAAAAATAAAATTTATTTTAAATAAGTATAAAAAGTTTGAAAAATAATTTTCAGTATCTATTATTTTCTAAGTATTATAATAACTACTAATAATATTTATTTTAATATCAAGAATAAGTTAAATTTGTTTTTGTTTCTATGGTTATGTTAAAATAATTAAAATACTATAACTTCATATCATTTTCAATTTAACATATCAATTATAAAATTTACCTTACGACGTGTAGTTCCACCGTCGTCTTCAGCACCAGCACCAACATCATCAATATTTTCATTATTAGACATCTTCATCCAAAAGAATAAACAAAAATTAATAAACATAAAAAAGAAAATATGTTTTGCACGTAAAGAAGATGAAGATGGAAAAGCTCAACTTTAGCTTATTGATTTCTTCATTTTTTTTAAACAGAAAAATCAATTAAATTTGTAACTCAATTCCTAAAACATGAGATTTTGGTTGATGTAGGTTTATGTTTTGAGTTAGCAATTTTATAAAAGGTCTAAATCAAAGTTGTAACTCAACTACAACACATCTTAAATCAAACTTAAAATCAAAAAAAAAAAAATTTAATGCATAATTGGTAACATTTTTGAGTTACAAGCTTAACTCAAACTTAATCAACCTTACCACATGTCACCAATCAAACCCTAGATCAATGGGAAAAAAACACTTAAATTAAACAACCAAATAAACATTTCGGCAAAGGACTAATCCTAACTGCAAAGAGATAATGATTGAAAATACTCAAATTTGAACAAAAGGACGAGCCTAACTAAGGTGAACTCAACACCAATCATCAGAACTTGAAGGAAAGAACGGGACCGTCTTCAAACACGAATAGAAACATACCTAATACTCTGAGGCGGGCCTGAAGTACCTCCTATACATAAAACCATAATCCAAATTGGTGAAGACTTCAGACAACATTTAGCATAACACCGCGGCACTACCTACAACAACTTCAACGGTATCATAACATCCTAATCACCATGGAATTGTACCGAACACCACTTGTACACCCCGTCACAAATGAAAACAGCTACTACTTCACCAAGACCACGACCAGTGGTAAAAGATTTCTTCAAAATTTATCATCATGACCAGCGAGAATAAGAAGAGGTAGGCAAGGAATTTCTGAAATCATCACACGAACTGACCACACGACCCGAAAAGAGACCGTATCTAAATTTGGATTCAACTTTGTGCAACCAAAACCGAACGCAGTGGTCACTAAAGAACTAAAATGGAGGAAGAAACTACATGAACAAAAAGGATATATATTTTGTGTACTCTTAATACACACAACCAAAAACTGAAAATCGCCTGAGGCCCATAGGAAACCGCACTCACCCACAATCCCACTCAGATTCCAAGACTCAAATCTAAGGAAAAAGCACGACAGGATAAACACTTACCAGTTACCACAAACCAAAGACCAAGTTAGCCAAAAATCAGAGGCAAGAGAATATATGAAAGGTCAACCTAAATATCGCATTTAATCGCTAATTTTCTTATGGTCTCTAGAGATTTCTAGTTTTGGTTGTGTTATTGTGATTACACAACCCAAAAAATTAGAGGCAATATAATTTATGTTGTCTTTAATTTCTTCATAAATTGTTTCTTCATTGTTTCTTAAGACATTTGACTATTTGTTATAAAAAAAATACATTTTGACTTTCCTTTGGTAGTGACTAGTGACAGTGTGTCACCAAAATTCTGACAAAACGAATTAGAACCCATGCTAATTAATTGATAGCTTAATTAATCATTGCATGCGCTACATAACGTGATCACATTAATTAAGCTGCATATCAGGACGTTGATCAGTGGTCCAGTCATGGAACTAAATAAAACCAGCTTGATATGCTAAAAAAGGCCAAGTTGGTGTGCATAAATCGGTTTAATATCTTAGTTTAAATTCGTCATATTTTCGTTTGGTTTGACTATCGTGTGATCATAACTTGCCGGTGGACTTGCGGCGGACACGTGGTTGATATTATATCACGTGACCCCATCACAACTACCTTTCAATTCGCTACTGATTTTACAGATTCTCATGTACATCTGTGCTTTCTTCGATCTTTTCTTCACTTGTGTTTCCAAAAAGACATGGAAGAAGAAACATTACTGAAGCCCTTTTTCAAAAAGAAAAAAAAAACTGTATATTCTTATAAGTGTTTTTTTGTTAACCGTTAAATTTCTTTAGATATTTATATATATAAAATAATCTTTTTTTGGATCAAAATGTATAAAAAAATCTTACTTAGAAATCTTAGACCTGAATATTCGTAACTGAGATTCTAGCTGAATCCAAACGGATCAAACCAAATAACTCAAATTTTCTATCAAACCCTTCGAATTTGAATGGATATCCAAAACCTAGAAATATGAGAAACAAATCTTAAAATTCAGATCCAAAAATATAAATTAGTATTTAAAATGAATATCCAAAACCTAAATAACTACTACAAATATTTAGTTTTATTTATTTTGATTTAATAAAAATAACTGAACTAGAAGTATTATTAAATAATTCTAAATCTAAAATAGATCTTATAAAGAGTTGTAATATATATACTTGAAATATTATTAACCAAATTGGAGGCTCACGGAACCCCTAATATTAAAAAAAAAAAAAAAAAGGATCCATGGAACATACTATTTTTAACAGAATGTGACGTCGAAGTAAAGTTGAGAGTAATTGTTGTAGTTGAAATAAACCAACAAGCCTTTAAAGCAAATCACAACTGTCAAGTGGCGTGGAAACCGGTTTAATACCAGAGTTAATTTTGGTTTTTACTGTAATTTGGTTATCGTGATTTGTGTAGCTAACAAGTGTAATTAGTTCAGGTGAATAAAATTAGGACAAAAAGGCTACGCCTGTTCTGTTCTGTCTCTTCTAGTTCTCCGTCTTCACCATTTCGAAAAATCTCAAACTATCAGAGAGAGAAAAAGAGAGATCCTTTCCCTTATATTTTCTTTGCACGCTTTCTCAAAACCCTCCGATCTGTTTAACCTCCGATTAGGGTACTCCACTAAATCCTCGATTTGTACCAGATTCAGTGGTTCCCCGAGAGTCTCCATCGCATCGGGGAGAGAGGGGGAATGGCATTTCGGTAAAATCAGTGATGAAACTGGTGGTGAGAAGTCATTTCAATCGATGAGCCTAGCTGAGGTGTGGAGGTCGAGCGCGAGGCTCGTAACGACGAACTCGCCTCAGCTCAACGGCGGCGGCGGAAACAAGAGCGCGTTATGGAAGTGGCGATCTTTCTCGGGCCAGCCCAAGAGAACGGTAATGTGGACATGGGTTTGTGGGTTCATGCTTTTCACCTTAGGGGTCATCTCACTCTTCACCGGTCATGTTGTCTCCCACCTCGAGTGGTACTCTCAGCAACTAAGCAAACGGAGCTTACTGGTACCCTTAGCGTTTCTTGCTTACACTGAGGTACTCACTGTTTTGTCCTAACTGCTTCTTGAAAATTTGGATTTTTTTTTTCCAGGATATGAGCCGTAGGGAACCAATTGATGTATGGAAGTCGAAATATTCAAAGTTCTTCTATGGATGCAGTGAAAGAGGAAGGAACTTCCCACGTAAGTGTCAGAAATGTGAAACTTTTTAGTGCTTTTCCGAATTGATTCTTGGATTCTAGTAGGAAAATTCTGAGACTTTATTGATCTACTAGCAAGTTTGGCTCTACCTACCCTCTTTTTTATATTGGTTTGCAAATGCTAATTTGGGCTTAATACTTCTTGTTTTCTTGTATCGTTGAAAATCTGTTGTGTAAGTTAAAGTTTCTTCTCACATTTGTTTTTACATCTTGGTTTGGGCATGCAGCTGCGGTCCAGGAGCACCGTTCTAATGGGTATTTGCTGATTGCGGCTAGTGGAGGTCTGAACCAGCAAAGAACAGGAGTAAGTGATAAAGAATAAATGTGTCAGGATATGCCCAATTGAGTATACATGCTCATTACAATTTTTTAGGAAACTAAGTGTTATTTTTATGAGCAGATAACAGATGCGGTGGTTGTTGCACGGATTCTTAATGCTACTTTAGTGGTACCTGAGTTGGATCACCATTCTTATTGGAAAGATGACAGGTAACTTTCTGCATGTTTTGGAAAATTCCTATGGGAGTGCATCATCTGAATCTGTTTGCAGCACAAACTTTTACTGAACAAGTTGCTTTGTTTTCTGTGCAGTGACTTTAATGATATTTTTGATGTTAACTGGTTCATCGCTTCCCTTACAAAAGACGTGACTATAGTAAAGAGAGTACCTGACAGAGTCATGAGGTCGATGGAGAAACCTCCTTATACCATGCGTGTGCCTCGAAAGTCTACTCCTGAGTATTATCTCGACCAAGTATTGCCAATTCTCTCCAGGAGACATGTAAGACTCTACTTCACCTAAGAATCAAATTGCACTATTATCTTCTGATGTCTATATCAAAGTTCTATGGTTCTGTTTTAATTTGTACTGTAGGAGCTTGTTCATAATTCTTGAAATCTTGCAGGTTCTACAATTGACAAAGTTCGACTACAGACTAGCAAATGATCTAGACGAAGACATGCAGAAGTTGCGCTGCAGGGTCAACTACCATGCCTTAAGATTCACAAAGCGAATACAATCAGTTGGAATGAAAGTGGTCAAGAGGATGAGAAAGATGGCCAAACGTTTTATTGCTGTCCACTTGAGGTATTATTTCTCTTGTTTTTTTTGCTTAAGCATGACGTCTGCATCTTCATGTCATTTACATCGGTAAACTGCAGGTTTGAGCCTGACATGCTAGCCTTTTCTGGTTGTGACTTCGGCGGAGGTGAAAAAGAGCGAGCTGAGCTTGCAGAAATACGAAAACGATGGGACACTTTACCTGTGAGTTCACAAATCTCTTTTACTTGTGTGTTAAGCTGTTTTCAAGTTGCAATATCTCACTAAACAATAATCACTGCAGGATCTGGACCCTCTGGAGGAAAGAAAGCGTGGGAAATGCCCTCTTACTCCTCACGAAGTGGGCTTAATGCTGCGCGCTCTCGGTTTCGCTAATGACACGTACATCTACGTTGCGTCTGGAGAGATATATGGTGGTGAGAAGACACTGAGTCCACTCAGAGAGCTGTTCCCAAACTTCTACACCAAGGAAATGCTTGCCAATGATGAGCTCAAGCCTTTGCTTCCCTTTTCTTCACGCCTTGCCGCCATTGACTACATTGTCAGCGACGAAAGTGATGTCTTTATCACTAACAATAATGGAAACATGGCCAAGATTCTTGCAGGCCGAAGGTAAACAAAGCCTTTCTACTTGTTTCCACTATTTGTCCCCATCAGACATGGGATTGATCACTTTGTGATTGCAGGAGGTACATGGGGCATAAGAGGACCATCAGGCCGAATGCAAAGAAGCTTAGTGCTTTGTTCATGGACCGTGAAAAGATGGAGTGGCACACTTTCGCCAAGAAAGTTAAATCTTGTCAGCGAGGCTTCATGGGTGATCCTGATGAGTTCAAGCCAGGACGCGGTGAGTTCCATGAGTACCCGCAGGCTTGCATTTGTCAGAGACCCTTTTCTTACGACAAAACATCGAAGGAAGATGAAGAAGATGACAACATACCAGAAGAGGTCCACAACAACAATATCACTAGACATGGACATTTGTCTTCAGCTGATAATGAGCGCGACGAAGTTTTCCCAGACTAGTATATATGGTTCCGCTGCATCATCAGTGCAGGTTACTGTAACCAGGTAGGTGAAACTTTGAAAGAGAATAGTAACAATACAACCATAAGAATCTACATGGTTTTATAACAAGTGTTGTTTTGTTTCAGCCATTGTAAGGAGACTGATCAACACATGTAGAGGAGAGTGGTATAGGAGCTTCACACTTAGCTACTTGCTGCTTCAAGTGTTTATAGTTACTTCTTTCTAATAGGCATACATAACACCCACCTCTCTCTTTGTTTCTTTCCGACTCTGAAACACCACCTAAACTATCTCCCCGTCCTGTATTTTATCATATTATATTACCTTAAATCTAGTTTCCTTTTTTTTTGGTCCTAAACAGATTGTTTTCGTTTTGTCCTGTTCCTTAGATTTCTCAAGTGTAAAATAAAGTTATTTCATCTGATTCTTTACATTTTTTGTTTGTATTTCATTTTGAAATCCAACACAAAAGAAAAAAGAAAAACAAAATTGGAACTAAATTTTTTTTGTCCCATCTCAAGAGTCAAGACCTATGTTACATGGAAACGGAAGCGGGTACGCGGAAACGGAAGCGTATGTAAGCGCAGAAACGAGATTTTTTGAAAAATTAGGAAGCGAGTACGTATTGGAAGCGTATATCCATATGTATGTATATATATGTATATATATATATATATATATTAAAATATAAGATTTTTTTTAAAACAATTAGGACTAAAAATTATGTGTTATAAATTTAAATAAATTATTTATTCATTTGTAATAATTTTGTAATGATTTCATATTAAAACTGTGAAAATAGACATAAATTAAGTTTTAAAAAAATTATTATATTAATTATTGTTAATGCTTCATAAATAATTGACACAATATATTTGAATATATGATATATGTTTAATAAAAACCTCAATACATAAAGATAATTTATCGTATTAATTTTAATATTTATATATTTATATCCTCTCTATTCATTACTATTAAAATTTTGATTTTACAGAAATTAATAACTACGATTATATTTTTATTGATATTCAACCTTGTATTTTTTTTTAAAGAACGGAAGCGTGATTCCAAAACGGAATCATAAACTTCCAACGTGTTTTTAAAAAGAATATTTTGGAAGCGTTTTGGAAGCGAGATTCCGTAAGCTTCCACAAGGTTCTGATTCCAATTCCGGTTCCGAAGCGGGAAGCGGACGTCCGATGAAGCTTCCGTGCAACGTAGGTCAAGACCCCCTATTTAACTAAACAATTATTGGAATTTACCAACAACGGCTCAATATATTATCAGGTTCAAATCTGTTCGTTAGACCCTCTCGTTGAGCCAGAGGTTTACACCTGGCCAAACAACACTCCAGAGTCCAGACTTCTAGTAGAACTACCACGCTATCCTCAAGCGTAATCACCAACACACTAAGCGTCTCACATCTCAACACGTGTTAAATTTAACACGTGGAATATTTCGGTTGGTGGTATCTCTTAATCACAGTTCCATCTCAGCATTTTCTTAATAAATCACCTTTAATAACTCTCTTTTCCGTTAATATATATGCACTCTCCTCTCCGTTTGGTTACTTTTCTTTCCTTCGAGTTTTCTCGAGAACCAGACGGGAAACTTTGAATCTCCAGATCGATTTTTCCCCGGAGAATGCGATCGGAGCTCGGAAACTGGTACGTATCTCTCATGCATTTCACACTAACGCTTTCATCGAACTTTCTTAGATTCAACTCGATGTACTATCTCTCTTCCTGCATTAGAAACTTCTACGAATGTTCCTGTTTGTTTACTGATAAACATTGCTCAATCTCAACGTTTCGTCTCCGATTCCATGTGCCTTAAGTAGTTTTTCACTCAGTTATGGCTGTGCTAGGCTTTTATGGAGCTGATTATATGAAGTTGAAATCAAGTTTTAATGTTGCGGATTGTTCTTGTCTTGTAGAGTAACTTCGGCTCTATTCTCGGTGTGTTCGTTAACGATCGGAGCATGGGGAAGATGTTTACAGTGTTAGTAGTGTTCTTCTCATTTCTCTCGTTACTCCCTCTTCCATCGGAATCAGCGGTTTCGAGTGTGGATCTAGGTTCGGAATGGGTAAAAGTCGCAGTAGTTAACCTGAAACGAGGACAGAGCCCAATCTCTGTAGCCATCAACGAGATGTCCAAGAGGAAATCCCCAGCTTTGGTAGCATTCCACTCTGGCGACAGATTACTAGGCGAGGAAGCTGCAGGGATCACTGCTCGTTACCCGAACAAAGTTTACTCACAGCTTAGGGACATGGTTGGGAAGCCTTTCAAACACGTCAAGGATTTTATCGATTCTGTCTACTTGCCGTTTGATATCGTGGAAGATTCTAGAGGTGCGGTTGGTATTAAGATTGATGATGGTGCAACTGTTTACTCGGTGGAGGAGTTGTTGGCTATGATCTTGGGGTATGGATCAGACTTGGCTGAGTTTCATGCGAAGGTTCCGGTTAAGGATATGGTTGTTTCGGTTCCGCCTTACTTTGGGCAGGCTGAGAGACGGGGTTTGATCCAGGCTTCTCAGTTGGCTGGGGTTAATGTCCTCTCACTCGTTCATGAGCATTCCGGTGCGGCTTTGCAGTATGGGATTGATAAGGATTTCTCTAATGGGTCGAGACATGTTATATTTTATGACATGGGTTCGAGTAGTACTTATGCAGCTCTTGTCTATTACTCAGCTTACAGTGAGAAGGAATTTGGCAAGACTGTTTCTGTCAATCAGTTTCAGGTTGGTCATTAATGCTCTTATTTTACATTGTATTTTGTGCCATAAGCTCTGCCTAGTCGTGGTAATTCTTTTAGTTTGGTTTTTGTTGCTTATTTGTTGTATATATTCATGTAAATGCAGGTCAAGGATGTAAGATGGGACTCGGGACTTGGAGGACAGAGTATGGAGATGCGCTTGGTAGAGTACTTTGCAGATGAGTTTAATAAACAGCTCGGTAATGGAGTTGATGTCAGGAAGTTCCCTAAAGCAATGGCTAAACTGAAAAAACAAGTCAAACGTACGAAGGAAATTCTGAGTGCAAACACTGCCGCTCCAATATCTGTTGAGTCTCTCCATGATGATCGTGACTTCAGGTATACAAGTCTATAATGTTTTTTTTTTTTGCATTTTCCCAGGTCACGTAACCTTCTCTGAAAAGTGTTGAAATGATTTCACATGCTTGAGTTTGGATCGTGATTGTTCTATTGTGAATGCGCGTGTGGAATTTGAACTTACGTCTTCTTGCAGGAGCACGATTTCCCGTGAGAAGTTTGAGGAACTATGCAAAGATCTTTGGGAGAGATCTCTTACACCTTTAAAAGATGTGCTCAAGCATTCAGGTTTGAAGATTGATGATATATATGCAGTGGAGCTAATAGGAGGAGCTACTAGAGTCCCCAAACTACAGGTAAATATTCATGTACTTGAAGCTAATCAATTCGGCTACTTCATCCAAAATTGTCCTTTTGATTTGATATTTTTTTTATGTTACAGAGCACGATCCAGGAATTTATTGGGAAGCAAGATTTAGACAAGCATTTGGATGCTGATGAGGCTATTGTCCTTGGGTCAGCACTATATGCTGCTAACTTGAGCGATGGAATCAAATTGAAACGTAGGCTAGGTATAGTTGATGGTTCCCCCTATGGTTTCTTAGTTGAGTTGGAAGGTCCAAATGTCAAGAAAGATGAGAGCACAAAGCAACAACTCGTACCACGGATGAAAAAGCTACCGAGCAAGGTACTTCATTACATTCAAAATCTTTAGAAGCTTAAAAAATGTTTGTCTGTCTTGTAATAATACTGTGTACCTGATTCTCTCACAGATGTTCAGATCCTTTGTCCTTGACAAAGATTTTGATGTGTCACTTGCATATGATTCGGAGGATATCCTACCCCCAGGAATTACCTCCCCTGTGTTTGCACAGTATTCTGTATCTGGCTTTGCGGTTGCAACTGAGAAGTAAGAGCTTATGACTTGCTTTTCGTTTAAAGAAAACAATCTTTTTCCAGTAAATGTAACGTTTTTGATCTGGACAGGTACTCTTCCCGCAATTTATCAGCACCTATCAAGGCAAATTTGCATTTCTCTTTAAGTAGAAGTGGGATTCTCAGTCTAGATCGGGGAGACGCTGTCATTGAAATCACAGAATGGGTAGAAGTTCCTAAGAAGAACGTGACTGTTGATAATAACACAACCTCAACAACAGGGAATGCCTCTACTGGAGCTCCCTCTGACGAGAATTTACAAGAAAACAAAGAAGAGCTACAAGCTGATGCTGAAAACAGCAGTGCTTCAAATACAACCACAGAAGAACCAGCTGTGGTTGACTTGGGCACAGAAAAAAAACTGAAGAAGCGAACATTCAGGGTTCCTCTGAAGGTGTGTATTCTGGCTTTACTGTTTCCAAGCTTCTTTTGTGTGTGTCAATATCACTAACCAATTTTATGTGAACATTTGACTTTTAGGTAGTTGAGAAAACTGTTGGACCTGGAGCACCTTTTACGAAAGAGTCTCTTGATGCAGCTAAGATAAAATTAGAAGCCTTAGACAAGAAAGATAGGGAAAGAAGAAGAACAGCCGAGTTGAAAAACAACCTTGAATCTTATGTTTATGCTACCAAAGAGAAGGTACAAATCACTATCTCTCGTCTACTTTATTGTTCTTTTATTGCTAAAATCGTCGCTTTCCTTATTCCTATTATGTTGTTTAGTTAATAACATTCTTCTCAAAACTCAAAGCTTTGGTTTTATTTTTGTCATTGTCCAGCTAGAAACACCCGAATTTGAAAAGGTTTCCACCCAAGAAGAGCGCAAGGCTTTCGTTGAGAAGCTTGATGAGGCATGCATCAATTTTCTATTGAACTATGTATGCCATTGGGTTCTAACGACGAATATAAGCGTTTGACGGTGAAGAGTGTATTGTGTGCTTTCAGGTGCAAGATTGGCTTTACATGGATGGAGAAGATGCTAATGCCACTGAGTTTCTGGACCGGCTTGACTCACTAAAAGCCATAGGCAGTCCCATATCTTTGCGGTTTCTTCCCTGCCGATATTTTGATAGAACCTGAGCTCCCTGAAAGTGTTCTCACAAACCATTTGTTAATATATATGTACAGGTCAGAGGAGCTTACAGCACGACCAGTAGCAGTTGAATACGCTCAAAAATACCTAACCGAAGTGAAAGAGGTACATTTTGCACTTTTCAGTTTTCTCATTGATAAAAAAAGGAAACAATCCGGCTGAGTTTCAACCACATTTGCAGATCATAAAAGAGTGGGAGAC
The DNA here is from genome assembly GCF_020379485.1 of Brassica napus. NCBI lineage: Eukaryota > Viridiplantae > Streptophyta > Magnoliopsida > Brassicales > Brassicaceae > Brassica > Brassica napus. The sequence goes on along the minus strand of NC_063444.1, from coordinate 17,201,873 downwards.
GAACAAAACTTGGCTTCCGAGAGGAAAAATCGACGAGGTTGTTTAGCTCATCCTTAAGTCAAAAACACACACACACACACAGCTCTCTTTAGAAACATGTTGGCGAGCACTGCTAAAACTGCGTTTATTTTTTCTTTTTCTTATTAAGGTGTCAAAGGAAGCAGAGAAAGTAAAAAGCTGGTTGGAGAAGAATGAAGCTGAGCAGAAAAAGTGAGTGTTGCTTCATTTTATCTTTCTTTTCAACGTCTTAAAAAATTAGAGAGAGAGAGAGAGAGAGAGAGAGAGTTAATTATCACAAAACTCTTGTCACAGGAGTGCTCTGTGGAGCAAGCCAGTATTCACCTCAGATGAAGTGTACGCCAAAGTATTTACTCTGCAAGACAAGGTAACACAGAAGAGATTTGATAGATAATTATAAAAAGGAATTTTCATTTAATTTGGGTAATATATATAAAATATAGGTGACGAAGGTTAATAGGATACCAAAGCCAAAGCCAAAGCCAAAGATAGAGAAAGCAACCAAGAAGGAGAACACATCCAAGGAGGAGGAACAATCAAAGTCCCCAGACTCCACCAGTTCTTCTGAATCTGAATCAGCCAATGAAGAAGAAGGGAGCCACGAGGAGCTTTGATTAACATATTTTTACATCTAATAACAGACTTTTATTTTGTGTGTGTTTTAAGTGTCAAAAAATAGGAAAGGTTAGTAAAGCCAAGCTGGGATGAGCAAATATGATTTTATTCCTTTCTCATCTTCTTCACATTAGAAAAGAAATATTAATGTTCAGTTTTGGTCTCTTTCTTTCATTTGAACTTTAATATAGTGGAATTTCACATTTTTATGTTTGCGTCATAAAATGTCAAGAACCATAGAAAAGAATGCACATATCATTTATCTTCCCCAACTCACACGAGTACACGACACAGCTGAAAATCCAAATAGGATCGTTACGTTAATAGTGGTATCATCCACAAAGCTAAAACACTGAATAGCAAGCAGTCACAAAGAAAGAGAGCAACTTTAGCTACTAGAGCTCTCTACAATCTACATTAGTTGTTTCCTTACGGGTTGAGACTTGATGGGACTAACGTCGATATTTGATCCCATCAGCGTCGGCTGCTACACATTTGGTAAAATCCGGTGAATAAGCTTGTACTGCCATAACCACTTTTCTCGTCGTGGTACCGTCAGTCATGCCATCCACATTAACTTTCTTTACATCAAAAAGGTCACATGGTCACATAAGCACATGATTTCACCAGTAAAGGTAATCACAGTTTCATTCTGAATAACCAATCATATATATCCACGTGTTCAGTACGCAATCGTACTAAACGGACAATACTCTTCCCGGCTTCTGATCTCCTTCGTTTGTCTCCTCTAGTCTCCTCAACGTCGGCAGCGGCACTCCAATACATTTAAGATATTATAAACTAATATTGAAGATAACTTCATGAAATAATTATATAATAGTATTAGTCATTATTATCATAAATAATTGACTATTGTCAGTCAATTATAATTTTATTAAAATTATTTACTAAGACAAAATTTACATTTAAAATAAATTATATTTAACTTTTTTTTTTTTTTGTCGTCAAAAAAATAAATTATATTTAACAGTACAATTAATTCATATATTCTAATAAAAATTCTATAAATAATATTAAAAATCTTACAATAATACTATTACAGAAAAAACTATGAACTTTTATTTATATAGAAATTTAAACACCTAGATAAAATATATCTCCTTAAACTATGTTTCAATCGATAGTATGAATGACCTACCTTCTGAAACTGTCACCAGCTAAGAGCATGATTATTGTAGGGTTCTTAGAGTGGAGTTTTTAACGGAATATAAGAACTCATCTCTTAACTTTTAACTAAAAAAGCTAAGAACCGACTCTTAAATAAGAGTTTTAAGAGCCGGTTCTTAACTTTTTTAGTTAAAAGTTAAGAGACGGGTTCTTATATTCCGCTAAGAACCTACCTTAAGAACTTCCCAATAATCATGCTCTAAGATTTTTATCTTTGAAACAATTTCTTGTTATTTTTGGTACACATACATTTCTTATAATATAGTGAATTATAAAGTATGTCAAAACAGGTCTGTTTCAGTAGTATGTACAGGACTGAGTATGTATCACGTATATTTCATTAAAATATGAAGTCCCCTTTAATAAAATAGTACATGTGCCAAATACAAGTCTATTTAAGAGATTGAACAAAACTAATATGCTAATTATGCTTTCAACAACTTTTTGAAATTTGCCATTGAAATGGAAATTTATAGCAAGTTAATACTTATCGAACGTAAGTTTGTACAGGTGGTATCACCTTTTGAGTTATCCAAAACTAATATGCTAGTCTAATAGTTTATGAATAAGTAGCAAGTAGCAACTAGCAACTTATGGATTAATGCAAACCCCATTATATAATTTTTTTATGGTTAACATTTGTTTGTGGAGACAAAACAAAAAGAATAGTTGGGGAAAGATTAGATACAAACAATAGAAACTAAAGAAGAGCGTCGGTGTGAATGTGATAATTAAAAACGCGTGACGAACAGAAGAAGCAGAGAAAAGACACATACCATAATAAACACATTGAAATCAGGTGGAGGATGTCGTTCAAGCTGTGTGGTACACTTGACACTACAGCTCACGTACACCCAATCAATTTATTTTCAATTCAACCAAACAAATTCAATGCAACACATTTTGAAACAATATTTTGGGTCAGCATGTTATTTCTATATCCTTAGAATTAATATTTATAATTTTTCTTAACTAGAAAATCAATTTCAAAATGTATCTGAACTTTTGATACATATATATAAACAGAAACATATATTGTATTTTAGTCAGTCTACATTGAATATAATTCAAAGAAATTTTAACAACGGAACTAAGATATTTAACATACCAGTTAATTTTATTTAACCTTCTCTAGTTTAATAAATTGCATCGTTAGTTTATTTGTAACATTCAAACTAAACAAACTAACAATGCTAACACAGAGAAAATGTCTTTACTAATTTAGGGACACATGCATGCACGTACATACATGTATTAGAACTTGGTCTGCTGAAGCATTAACTTTATGTTATACTCTTACGGTAGGTAAATCAGACACCTAATCTCAATTCAAAATTTCATTTCATTTGAATTAGATTGGCATCTACCGAAAATTTCGGCTTGTTAGCTATTCAAGGATGAACTTATGAGTTATGATACCTTTTCTCAGAGCTTTGGTCAATTGCAAAATCAATGTAATCCTAAGAAAAACAAAAGCAAAATTGTAATTATAGTATGGTATATAAAGTGTGGTGGGACTTGCAAAAGTTTCAATCAGTAAGGTTCCGTTTATATCAATGCACCGCCATAATGTGAGAGTGAAAATGACTTTGCACCAAACAAAAAAAAAGATTAATTCCCCTTCCTGCAAGCTTTTGATATTAACAAAAACAACTTGCAAGCTTTTGATATTCTTTCGGCCTTTTTGTGCATCTTCTTTTTCTCTTTGGGACAGTGACTTCAATTACTTTACAAAAGCGTATTTCATTAAAGTTTGCGTTTCGTACTTTCATTTACAAATTATTTTTCAAAAAATTTGAAGTGATCATATGTAAAATAGTGTAGTAGATCATCATGCCAAAACGTTGAGATGCATACGTCGTTTTGACTCAACCAGTAATCTCAAACTAGTAAAGAGAGTTTCCTTTTTTATGCTTGATACGAGCTAATATTTGTATTAACACTGTAGCAAAAGCAAAAAAAAATTGTTAAGTTGATTAATCACACAAGCTACATGAAGTATACTATCATTATTGAATTCTTTTTAATTCAGTTGACTAAGAAAAGAGAAACTATATAACATATGCTGGGACCAGATAACACCATCTCAATGCATTATTGGAGTCTTGTTAGCTCTCATTAAATAAAATTTTTTTGCAGGTTATCTACCAATCCCAAAGCGACAAACGACTTATCTCATTTGGAAATTGGACAAAGTAAAGATAAAAGAAAAGGACTATATGAAGATGATATAACCATTGTCAAAAAAACTTAAGTCGAAAAAAATACTATACTATCGAAGTATCAACCAAAAATCCTTGACCACGATCTAAAATATGGTATGATATACGTATAAGAAAACGGATATCCACCAACTGATTTTAGTAGTCTAAGTTCATATCTCTTTTTCTATTAGAAGGATAGAAAAGAGAATAGTACTATGCGAAAGCAAAGTAATCATTGCCAATATAACTTTTAAAACATAGATTTTAAGTATCAACATAAAAAACAAAATCTTAAGAATCAAACAACAAAATTATGACGTTTAACAGAAAGCAAGATCATGAGCGCCATGAAAATCGGTACGTACAGAAAACCCTTTAGATATTGTCCTGTTAGTTTGAGCTAAAAAAAAAGAGGAGTGGATGTTCATGAGTACGTAGCGTCAAAGCATACAATCAATGAAGTGACTGAGATACTTACGAATTGATACTGTCGAGTGTATCAAACGTTGATTTTAAACTAAAATGTTAATTTAAGTTTGTAAAAATTGTTGATTTGATTATCCAAAAATAACTTTTCATCATAAGTACTCTTCGATTAGATGATTTATATGTGTCCATAAATTCTAATTGCTTAAGCTACATTGTTTTTTTTTAAACCATATCTTCAGCTACATTGTTGTCTATACTTGATACCTCAATCTTTTCTGCAGATCTGACATCTGTGCAATATTATCCCATATACTTCCATGTGCAAGTCTTACATATCGATGTGATGTTTAACTAATCATAAAATAATTATTTATGATTCAGTATCCATATCAAATTATCAATCGCTACAATCCGTAATTGGCAACTTCTTAACAGGTGAATCAAAAAAAAAATTTCTTAACAGGTTAATTGTGCATGTATAATTGTATATTATATATTATATATTATATGTTAATATCAGACTCCACTAGCTATAACCAAAAACCACCTTGATAGTTAATTAAAAATGGGGCTTTTTGCAAAAGTGACTCAAAACTTGGAGTCAAACAGACTACTTTTTTTTTTGAGATTTTAACCCCACACCTGCACTTTATCTACGAAAATGCCATTAACATTTTTTTTTTTTTTTTTCGAAAATGGCTTCTTTACTGTCTCAACCTCATCTTCTTCAAGTATTTACAATACTGCCACTGCAATGAATAGTGGCAACAACCTTGTACGAACTGTTTGGAGCTTTTAATGCCCTTTAATGCACGTAAATCTCTTTACACTCTCTCTGTTTCAATTGTTATGAACTAAAAACAACATTTCTTTCACTTTCTCTCTATATTCATCCAAAAAACTCAAGCTTTTGATTCAAAATATGGGCTATGGTTGCAGAGCCATATTTCTTTCGTTTTGACTTACGGTTGCTTTCGTTTGAGGTTCTGGGTGGTTGGAGAAGACCCTGTGTGCAAACGAAGTCATCTCACCTAGTTTAAGGTACGAATTTGAATTTTTTTTCAAGATCTGTTCGCGTAGAAGACTTACTAGTAAGTCATCTGTATGTAGAAGACTTACTGATGAGTCTTCTGGTCAAACGGACGACTTAAATTAAGTCGTCCAGCTTTGTTTGTTAAAAAAAAACACTTCAGACGACTTATATATACGTCGTCTACGAGAAACGGGCTAGTTTTGCATTTGACCGAATCGTGTCAGATCTTTGACTATTTCTGGACGACTTATAATTCAGTCGTCTCTGGGAAAGTTAAAATTTCAATATTTTATGAAAACTTGACGACTTACGTGTAAGTCGTCCTAGGTTAGTTTTGTAATTGAAAAATAAAACTTCATAATTTAACTTTAACCAGACGACTTAATATAAAGTCGTCCCTCCAGAAGACTTAATTTAAAGTCGTCCGGGGAAAGCAAAGTCGTCCAGAATTTTTCCCAATTTTCTGGTCAAACCTTGCTTATCCCGGACGACCTTAAATTAAGTCGTTTAGCTGGACGACTTTCATCTAAGTCGTCTGGAGAAAGTTAAATTTCAAGTTTTATTTTTCAATTACAAAACTAACCTAGGACGACTTACACGTAAGTCGTCAAGTTTTCATAAAATATTGAAATTTTAACTTTCCCAGAGACGACTGAATTATAAGTCGTCCAGAAATAGTCAAAGATCTGACACGATTCGGTCAAATGCAAAACTAGCCCGTTTCTCGTAGACGACTTATATATAAGTCGTCTGAAGTTTTTTTTTTAACAAACAAAGCCGGACGACTTAGAATTAAGTCGTCCCTTTTAATTTTCAATTGCAAAAGTGACCTCTTTAGACGACTTACCTTTAAGTCTTCTGGACGACTTAATGCTAAGTCGTCTGCGGCAATGTTTATTGAACTTCTTCATTTCCCTTTTCTCTATGTTTACTAATGTGTTTTATTTTGAATATTTGCAGATGATTTTTCAGTTACATGCAGTGTATGGAGAATGGTTGTTGAGAGATTTCCGTTGGGATTTTGTGGTTGATGATCTCAAAGGAGGAAGATTGTTTTTATTGAATGAAGATTCAACACATGCTGAACTTGTTGCAATGGCTCAAGAAGATTATAACCTGGACATGAGAACAGTGAGTGTGGAGATTAGCTACTCATTACCAGCAGAAATGATGATGGCTCCAGGCAGTCTTCCCATTCATGTTACAAGTGATAGACAAGTTCGAAACTTGCTGGAGATACTCAAAACCCATAGAGTATGTCTTTGTGTATCAAGCCGCAGCAAGGTCGAAACGGTTTCAGAGAAAAGGGATATTGATGAAGCTGGTGAATGGGAAAAAGATGTTGGTGATAATGATGAAGCTGGTGAATGGGAAGAAGATGTTGGTGATAATGATGAAGCTGGTGAATGGGAAGAAGATGGGGAGGAGGAAAATGGGGAGGAGGATGCTGATAATTCTATTGTTGGTGAAACGGATCAGAATGGTGGGGATTACAGTCTTTATGGAAAGGTTCCAGATGAGGACGAGGAAGATGATGATAATATTTGTTTTGAAGAAATCCAAAAGACATATGCTAAGACAAATGCTATTGAAGGAGGAAAATCGAATGGTACCAGTATCTATGTCAACCAGAGTTTTGTTAGCAAGGGTGCTCTGCTTTCAGAGCTGCGGTTGGCAGCAGTGAGGGGTAAGTTTTCTTTCAAATTATACAAATCAACGAAAACTCTCGTTGTGGCAACATGTCCGGTTAGCTATTGTGGATGGAAGGTCAGAGCGAGTGTCAAACATGGGACAAACACGTTTTGGGTAACAAAGTATGTGGAAAAACATTTATGCTCAGCGGGAGACCGAATCGCTCAGCGGAGACACTGTACTCCGAAGTATGTAGGTAGTCTTTTCATTGATCGTGTTGGAATCATTGATGGGATAACTCCGCAGCATATCACTGATGCAATGAGGAACATGTTTGGCATGGCGCTTGATTACACCACTTCATACAGAGCACTGTTATATGCACAAAGATTGGTGAGAGGATCAGCAGAAGAAGGGTATTCGCGTCTGGCATCATATCTCGAGCAAATCTCCATTGCAAATCCTGATTCTATCACGGCGATAGAACTTGATTCTATGAAAAGATTTAAGTATCTATTTCTCTCTTTTGGAGCTTCTATCAAAGGTTTTAAGTATCAGAGAAGGGTCATTGTGGTGGATGGAACTCACCTAAGTGGAAAGTATGGAGGAACTATGTTAGTTGCAGCCGCACAAGATGGCAATTTTCAGATATTCCCATTGGCTTTTGGGATCGTGGATGAGGAAGATATACCTTCTTGGGAATGGTTTTTCACAAAATTGGCTAGTTGTATATCTCATGACAAGCCTCTGGTGATAGTCTCCGACCGGCACAAGGCCATTAAAAGTGCGTGTGATAAGGTGTTTCCTTGGGCAACCCGAGGAATATGTTATTATCACCTTCAAGATAACATTGTCAAAAAGTTTAAAGGGAAACATCTCATGTACTTGGTGAAAGGGGCTGCTTATGCTCACACGGTTTACGATTTTGACCGGTACATGGCTGAGATACGGAGTGCAAACCCGGAACTTGCAACGTATTTGGAGAAAGCCGACGTCAGGCTATGGTCAAGGGTTTATTGTAAGGGGAACAGGTTCAACATAAAAACAAGCAACATTGCTGAATCTATTAATTCCGCACTGAAGCGAGCAAGAGGATTTCCGATTACGTTCCTGCTGGAGTTCATAAGGCAGAAGTTAGGAAAATGGTATTGGAAAAGGAGACAAGATGCTTTGAGTCTCACAACTGAACATAGCGGGGGTGTTGAATACTTGCTTGCTGTTCGAGAAGAGATAGCGGGTACGATGACGGTCGAACCAATTGATGGATGGCATTTCTTTGTCAAAGGTGGCAAAATGGACTGTGTGGTTGATTTGGAACATGCAAAGTGTGATTGTGGTGTCTATGGAGTGGAGAAAATACCTTGCTCTCATGCTATAGCTGCTGGAATACATGCTGGTTTGCATATCTCCACACTTGTATGTCCACTGTACTCAAAGAATTATCTGTATGCAGGATACTCAGAGAATATATATCCTATCGTGTCACAACATATTGAGGAACGAGAATGCTTTCCTCCAGAACTAAAGCGTGGTCGGGGGAGACCGAAGAAATCAAGATGGCAATCTTGGTTGGAGCTATCTAGGATGAGAGGACACAAACCCAGGAAGAAACACAGGGCACGGAGATGCTCAAACTGCAAGGAAACTGGCCATACGAAACCACAATGTACACAAAATTTTTAAGTCGTCCAGTCTTGATTACCCGTCCAGACGACTAAATTTTTAGTCGTCCAGTGTATTTTATTTTTAGACGACCTTCTACTAAGTCGTCCAGTGTATTTTATTTTTAGACGACCTTCTACTAAGTCGTCCAGTGTATTTTATTTTTAGACGACCTTCTACTATCCCTTCAAGTGTATTTTATTTTTAGACTACCTTCTACTATCCCTTCAAGTCGTCCAAACCTTCTAGACGACTTATTTGTAAGTCGTCCAGTTGGAAAACCTTCCAGACGACTTATAATAAGTCGTCCAAACCTTCTAGACGACTTATTTGTAAGTCGTCCAGTTGGAAAACCTTCCAGACGACTTATTTCTTCCAGACAACTTATATATTTACAAGTTCAAATACAAACACTAATCTTCCAGACAACTTATATATTTACAACTTATATATTTACAAGTTCAACTTATATATTCAAATACAAAGACAAGTTCAAATACAAACACTAATCTAATCATACAAGCCCACGAACTTATCACCATCCACATTTTCTTTTAGATGCTGATCAACAAGCTCCTTCCATATATCCACCGCCATATTATCCCTCATTTTCTTTGCGTTGCACCTAGCAAAGTCTTTAGGGTCAAAGGAGACACCGAGAGCATGACATTCAATGTACTTTACAGTGTACACGCCACAATCACCATTGTTGGCCGTGGGTACACCTTTCAGCGGTCTCTCATATGTGTATGGCTCCAACCCGTATTTGACCCGTATTTCGTCGGTGGCTGCGCACTCAACAAGCAGATAAGGGACCATCTGGAGAAAAGGCTCCATTATCGCATCCCATGCGTCTGGTACACTAGATGAAGGTATGCTGTCCCAGACGACTATGTGCCTCTTAGGGATCGATATCCAAATAGCAACCCAATGCTTGTCGTCCAAGTTCACTGGCGCATAGATATCATCAATGTCCTCCCCCCACTTCTTGTTTGATTGGCAAAATGAAGGTATTGATCCGTCATAAAAATACGACGCCCCACCAGGTAGAACTCTTCCTAAACCTTTGTGATCAGGTTCCGATGTTTTGAAGAGGTGATACTGCTCTCTCCAAGACTGGGAAAAGTTGTGATCCAGGAAGCACATTCGCTCGCTCCTGAAAGCTTGTGGGTTCTCCTGATACCTCTGCCTTAGCACATTAATCCAAGCATCTATATGCTGCATATTAAATATAACAAGTTAGAAGTTACCAGACGACTTAAATATAAGTCGTCTACGTGGTCGTCCAAGTAGACGACTTTCCAGACGATTTATCTTTAAGTCGTCTGGAAAGTAGTCTACTTGGACGACTTTGTAGACGACTTAAATCGTGTGCAGAAGACTTACGCAGTCTTCCAGCCATCCTCTGGCTGTCCGGAGGAAGTGGTACCACCTTGTTGGTGATGTACGTGGTTTGTCCTCGGTCTTAGTTAAATAATGACTGCAAACAAAAAAGCAATCAGTTTTGGACGACTAAATCAAGCTATTATGGGTAAAGCAATCACTTACGGATCAGTTTTCAACCAATCAGCGAGTTCCTTCAACCGATCTTTGTTTACTGGCGGAAATGGATTATAGGCTGCCACTTTATCTTTTTTTTTCTCTGCCGTATAAGGAGATCTCACAGTGGGAGCAGGTTTCTTCGCTCGTTTACTCTTTGCACGCTTGTCCAATACAACCAGGCTCGGTTCTGAAACTGGATCGCTTGGCTCGGTGGAAGCGAGGCTCGGTTGTTGATCGGTGGAAGCGAGGCTCGGTTGGTGATCGGTGGAAGTGACAGCAACAATCTCTTTGGAGGTCTTATTTACCGAGTTCGCCTCGGTTGCTGTATCCTCCGGCAACCATCTCTGCAATAAAAGTTGCACACAAGTTAACTCTGGACGACTTAAACAAAAGTTGTCTGGACGACTAGTTGGACCTGGACGACTTAAAATTAAGTCTTCCGTGGTCAACTAGTCGTCCAGACAACTTACGTTTAAGTCGTCCAGGGTCAACTAGTCGTCCAGACAACTTTTACAGTCGTCTGGACAACTAGTTAACCCTGGATTTGATACTAACCTCTTTGATTTGAGGAGGCTGTTTCTTTTGAGGAGGAGGCTGTTTCTTTTGAGGAGGAGGCTGTTTCTTTTGAGGAGGAGGAGGCTGCTGCTGTTTCTTTTGAGGAGGAGGAGGCTGCTGTTTGGTTTGATGAGGAGGAGGCTGGTTACTAACCACGGTTTCATTGGCATGAGGGGTAGCCTGTTTGTTTCTACCCCCGGTTTCTTTGGCAAGAGGGGTAGGTTGTTTATCTTGAGGGGTAGCCTGTTTGTTTCTACCCCCGGTTTCTTTGGCAAGAGGGGTAGGCTGTTTATCTTGAGGGGTAGCCTGATTGGTGACACCAACCTTCTTCTCCACAGCTTCCAATCTATCGGACAACTTCCTAAACTCCCTCATGCACTTATTAAACCCTTTTTTCATGCAGTCAGCTACGCCCTTGAACATAATTTCCAACTCCTCTCTGGTCACCCCTCTAGCCTCTTCTCTAGCCTCTTCACTAGCCACTTTAGGAGCCTCTTTACGAGCTTTCTTCCGAGGTCTTGGATTGTCTTCCTCCTCCTCCTCCTCCTCCTCCTCCAACACAACCATCTCTTTGGCCTTCTTTGATGGAGTCACAACCTTAGGTTTTGTATTGACCTTAGTACCAGTGACTTCCCAGCAATCCATGGTCCACTTCCACGGTCTCCGCTCATACATGACTTTAATGATGTTCTCCGCGGGCAGGTCCTCAACCTCAGAGTCCCATTTTGGCCACATTTCACTAATGTCCTTCTCAACAAAGTTGATCACGCGGGTCTGCAGTAAATAGAAGAATCGAGTTAGATATTTGAAAAAAAATACTAAATAGACGACTTAATTATAAGTCGTCTACTAAGTCGTCCAGCTGGAAGACCTTCCAGACGACTTATAATAAGTCGTCTAATAAGTCGTCCAGATGGAAGACTTTCCAGACGACTTAATTAAGTCGTCCGATAAGTCGTCCAGCTGGACGACCTTCCAGACGACTTATAATAAGTCGTCTGCGCAGTCTTTTGGATTGAAGTAAATACCTGACTCAAGATAGCAGCTTTCATTGATCTGCGGCCTCTGCTGCCCTCGTAAGCCAGTATCGGTGGAGACGGACTGTCTGCTCTGGGACCACCAATACTAGCACCCAATTCCGGCATAGCTGTGTACGTCCAGACCTGAAGAACTTGTATAAACCCATCCACGGTGTAACAGCCAGCAATTTCTTTGTTCCACAAAGAGTCCATCAGCACCTTAAATGCGACTCTCCCCCATGGATAATTCTCAAACCGTTCTAAATCCATCACTAGCCTTGCCAGAGTAGATCGTGTAGCGGTTGAAAACTTTCTCCCTTCAATGAATCCAGTGAAGATGGAGAGGTACGCGAGCCGCTTGCGATCTTCCCTGGACCAATCCCCGCATCTCTGCAGTGCTGCTATTATCTGATCAGTAGTTGGCCCAGCTTCCAGATGAACTCCCAGCATCCCCCAGAAAGAAACCATCTCTGGGGTAACGTCACATTTTGGTGTCTCAAGGTCCTCGATGTACTCGCAGTTTAGACCAGTGAGGTTTTCAAACTCTAACAGTGAAAACCTCAAAGGTTCTGGACCAACGAGAGACCACATCTCATACTTCTTCTTAATGTCCAGCTTGAAACTGAGCATGTAGTGAACCAGCCTTGAAGCCCAACCAAATCCCTGCTCCTTGAACTTGATGAAAACTCCCAAACTCGACTCCTTGAGCTCTTCAAATTCGTCATCAGTAAGAGCTTTCCTAAGAGCAGTATGCAACTTGCTGTTATCCGTATGATACGAAATGCTATTGTGGGCTTCTGGTTCTTCCCCTGATGTGTATAACCTACGGGGGAGTTCTGGAATATCCATCCTTTTTGTCTGCAAAATAATCAAAGACAACAATATAAGTCCAGACGACTTAGTAGACGACTTATAATTAAGTCGTCTGGAAAGTCTTCCAAATGGACGACTTATATTTAAGTCATCTACTAAGTCGTCCAGTTGGAAGACTTTCCAGACGACTTAAATTACTTACAAGTCTTCCAGTCGCAGAAGGAGTTGGAGTACTCGTCATTGCGGTTATAGATCTGAAAAAATAAACGTGAAACGGTGAGAATGAGTAAATTGATAGAGACAACGTTTTATGTTCATCTTTTCCTCGAGATTGATGACTTAGCGGCGTTAGGGTTTACAGAGAAACGGCGCTAAGGTTTACAGAGAAGAAGCGGCGGCGCTAGGGTTTAGAAGAAGCGGCGGCGCTAGTGTTTAGAACGTTGGTGACCACGGTGGCGAGGGCGACGGTTTGTTCGGAAATAGTGGAAGCGGCGGCGCTAGGGTTTAGAGGAATCGGCGGCGCTAGGGTTTAGAGGAATCGGCGGCGCTAGGGTTAGAAGAAGCTGCGGCGACAACGGTGAGAATGAAGTGAGATAGATAGCCGATGTTGAGAACGATGGTTTGTTCGGAAATCGTGGGAATTCGAAATCGCCTTTGAGAGAGAACTGTTAGGGTTTCTGAATATCGCGAAAAATGAAACAAAAAAAAAAATCACCTTATATATTGGGTAAATAATCCGGTTAGCTTTAAAATTACATTGGTAAACTTTAAGGTTTGGTCCGGTTTAGACGACTTATTCTGGCTGATAATGTACAACAGACGACTTAATATTTAGTCGTCTGTTTTCAGACGACAAAATATTAAGTCGTCCTAGACCCTAAAATGAACCCCTAAACTAAAATGACTAGATTAACTAACTAACCACGTTATAAAATCAAATTATACTTAAATAGTGTTTACTATACACAGAAATGAACACGCATAAGTAATTTTAAAAATTTTCAAAAACGGTTTTAATGCTTTCCAAAATCTAACCCTAAGAACACATACAATACTACAACATATGTTGATGAAACATAAACTTAAGAATATCATGACTCACTACTTTCACTCATCTATGCTGAAAACAATTGAAATTTGTTATATCTTAATTTATACCTCCTAAGACATATGTTAATTACATAATTCCCATTTTTCACTTATCAAAATATTTTTTACAAAATTTTTAAATTATGTTTAAGACTAACTGTCCAGACGACTTTAAGTTAAGTCGTCTGGACGACTTATTTTCAAGTCGTCTAAACAGACGACTTGCGAGGGGTAGAAACGTAAAAAGAATTCCGTTTTTTTGTTTGGTCACAAGGGGATAGTTGTAATTTCAATAGCCTTTTAGGTTATTTTTGCCTTTGACCCAAGTTGGGGTATTGTTTTGGGTTTGACTCCAAGTTTTGAGTCACACTTGGCAATTCTCAAAATGATATAACGTAAACAAAAATCCAAAATCTATATTTCTATAAAATAATCGGAGATGAATCAAAACCGATTGATACTATATATACTTAAATTAACCAAACTTTACTAAAATAGCACTTAGTTAACTACATAAAGCTATATTGAAAAGCTATAATATTATATTATTTTTTATTTTATTTTTTGTAAATAATATCTGTGTCCAAAATTAAACCAAACTTGAATTAAAATCATATCAATTAACTATATTAAAGAACTAATATAAATTTTGATTCTAATATAATATTTTTGGGAAAACTCTCTCAAAAAGCATTTTATACAAGTTTGTCACCAAAATAGTCTGTTTTATTTTTGCGATTTTCAATATTAATTTTTTTTTATTTTTAAAATTTGAAATCCCACCGTCAAAACTTTATCCCTTACTCTAAACTGTAAGTTTAGATTAGTTAATCTTAGATTATAAATGTATATTTACCTTTTAATAAAATTTCTTTTGATCATTTTTTTTTTGAAGACTATTTTGTGAAAATAAACTAAAAAGACTATCTTAAATTTTTTTTAATAAAAAATACGTAAAATTCGATATCCAATCGTCTAACTTTAGTTTCCATTTATAAAATATTTTTTACTGGAGGGTGAATGGCTTATGGCAATTTAAAATTTGCCCTAACCCCTTCATTTTTTATATTAGATTTAGTGTCAAAAAATATCAAAATAAAATAAATATATGAAAGATTGGAAACTCTGTTTTATTATTAGGCATGGGTTAATTAAGTTATTAGATTTTTATAATTAAATGGAAATTGTTCGTTAAAATTTCTTAGAATATATCTATAACTGTTTACTGAAAATTTTTAACGCTTATTTCAATTTGTATTTTGTAATACAATAATCATTATTTTCTTAAGAAAAAAATAAAAGAAAATAAAATAAGCACAAGATCCACATCTTGAAATAAAACTTGCCTTGTCAGAATTGTTCTCTTTGACTCCTAAGTGTAGCCCGTCTATATAAACATCAACCATGGAACGTGTCAGTGTGTGCATATGATAATATATACAAGATGTTGTCATCACATACACAAAACACAATAAAAAAATAGATTCTAGACAGTGTGCAAGTGATCAAATATCTTACAAAACAGAGATCTGAGCTAAATGGATAAGGAGTGCACGTTAACCTTGTTTCCATATGGACTACAAGAAGTAGCAGAGGTCGAAGAGATCGAGGAAGACAACGATAACGAGAGCATGACTTTGTCGTCGGTGCCAGAAAATGAGACGTCAGAGTGTTCATCGTCTCCAGAGACGTATCCACCGATCCCTCCTCGGCCTAAAACTCCGAGAGAGCCGATGGAGTTTCTATGCAGATCATGGAGCAGTTCTACGTCTGAGATCTCTCTAGCTTTATCCTCTCAGAAATCTAATAAACAACTCAACAAAACCCATACACTTTCTGAGTTGGCCGGCGTCACCTCGCCGGCTCCGGCACCACTACCACCGCCTCTACGCGTAAGCCGTCTCTTGCTCCAATCTTCTATTTTTGTATGGCTACGTACGAATCCGTAAATAATTAATTATGATAATGTTCAAAATTAAATAAACTCTTGGAATTTCTCTTTTTTCTTTCAAACACACTTTTAATTGTTCTTTAAAAAAACCTTCCTCATTAGGACTACAAATCTTAACTTAAAAAGTTATAACTAATTTTCACGTTTGTAAAACTTTTAATTAAATAAATAAATGAATGGCATAGAAAATACCATTTTTAGTAGAAGATATCATAAAATACGAGAACGGTAAGAAGTAACATTATTTTCCAATATCTATGTATACTCCACCTTTTAAATGTGAACTTATTTCATATAACATGTAACAAAACTTAAACTAAAAAATAATACTGTTGAAGGGTATATATTCAACTGAGAATTTGAGAATTTATATTAAAGCAAAAAATTCACTATTATTCAAACATTTTTTTTTAAAAAAAATCTAGTGTTATTAAATTTAATATCTGATTAACTATTTTAAATTGACTGTTATTAAAAAATTAAGTTGTCAATTTTACAAATTTCTAGTTATTTTGGAGTGTTTGAATTGAGTTTTCTTAATTAAAAAATAAAATTTCTAATCTTATAATTTTAGGTGAGTTTTAAAGTAGTTTAACTAAAATCATTTTAAATTCTCAAATCATCTATAAACTTAACATAAATCAGACGAAATATACCCATTAACCCTGGTTTTTTAGCTGGAGTTTTAACTCATGATTTGATATTTTTTATTTTTTTTACATTTTTCGGCTAAAACACGGCTCTTATATCTTTTATTTAAAAAACAGTTCTTAGCTTTTTAACTAAGAAAAACTAAGAATAGGCGAAACTAAGAACCGGTTAATTAATCATAGTCTCGGGTGTTATTATTTTATGGGCCATGATACATTACTAGGCCCAAACTCATCAAACTCTCCAATCTTTTAAAAAGCCCACGAGATTTAAACCGTGTTTTCAACAGGCAGAAAAACCGGCGAGCGTGGTTCACGCGAGGCGAACAAGTGCCATCGGAAAATGGTTCCACCACCGAGATTTTGTCGGCGGGAAGGTTTCCGGCAT
Source organism: Brassica napus (assembly GCF_020379485.1). Classification (NCBI taxonomy): domain Eukaryota; kingdom Viridiplantae; phylum Streptophyta; class Magnoliopsida; order Brassicales; family Brassicaceae; genus Brassica; species Brassica napus. The sequence goes on along the minus strand of NC_063444.1, from coordinate 17,185,085 downwards.
AAGTAAGAGAGATAAATCTCGATATGAGAACGCTCATCTTCACACCGCCGTGTCCATCGCGTCTCTCGCGACGGCCATAGCCGCCGTAACCGCTTCGGGAAACCAAGACGGCGCCTTGATGGAATCAAAGATGAGCTCAGCGCTGGCCTCGGCATCAGAGCTGTTAGCTTCTCACTGCGTCGAATTAGCAGAGCTCTCCGGCGCCGGCCACGATCGCGTCGTTACTGCTGTCCGATCCGCCGTAGATGTTCGAGGACCGGGAGATTTGCTGACTCTAACTGCTGCAGCCGCAACAGGTAAACTGATAACCAAATTCAAATGTTGTCGGAGATTCGTACGCGACAACTTCCAGTGCAGATTGAGTTGATCATCAGTTTGGTTTTCTGGTAATAAGATTTTATGTTTATGTTTTTTTTGGGGGTGAATATAGCATTGAGAGGAGAAGCCGCTTTAAGGACAAGACTACCAAAGGAAGCTAAGAACAACGCAGCTATAAGCCCTTGCGAAAGGGCTTTACCAGAGACTCATGATTGCTCTTCTGAGCTGGATTCCGCAAGCACAACCACTGAGGAACAGGCATCTGCACAGGGAGTAGAAGAATCAGATTTGAAATGTAACGGAGAGCTAATGCAGTGCACACGAAATGGTAAAGAGATTCTGTTGAGCTTCTTCCATCTTTGTATGTAAATAACTTACCGTGATGAGACTGATGAATTGCCCTTACGGACTTTCTTTCAGGAGTTTTGCGGTGGAAGCATATGAAAGTGTACATCAACAAGAAATCGCAGGTTATACTCAATCGCAGCAAACAAACAAAGTTATATAAGTCCAAATCAAAATTAGTTGACACTTTGGTCGTTTTCTCTTTGTGCAGGTTGTAGTAGAAATCAAAAGCAAACATGTTAGAGGAGCCTTCTCCATGAAAAGCAAAGGTAGTTCACATCAGATAACTCTTCTTTCTCTCCATGCTCATTACAATCTAAATCCAATGACCGCAGGTATTGTGAATGATGTATGCGAGACGGTCACAGGCCTGCAAAGTGTAAAAGAAACAGAAAACGCAGAAGAAAAAGAGCTCTATTTTGGAATAAGCACAGGCAAAGGTCTAACGAAGTTCAAGTGCAAGAGCAAGGCTGATAAGCAGACATGGGTGGATAGCATCCGGAATCTTCTCCATCGAGTCACTGCTGTCGAGACTATTAACACTTCCCTTGAAACTACAAACATTGGCGATAGTACATAAGTCATATCTTGTGTTTAACGTTACTATGTGTAGTGTACTTTTTTTTTTTTATCTTCACTTTGTTTTAATTTCAGCTGTAAACATTTTTCTTATGAAATAATGAAGATAATTATAATAAGACCTCACCAAAGGAATGTCCAGGTTGGATTGACACAGCTTTTTCCCAGGTGAGTTTCTCCTGCCTTTCTCCACTTAATACTCGTAAAAAAACTCACAAACATGCGACAGTAGTAAGTAGCATCAGAAACTGATAGTGACTAAACAATTAAGAATCTTAATGTATGTAAAAAGGAATTCACTATCGCAATTATTTCAACTCGGTTCAGAAACAGTGAACGAAAATACTAAGTTTAGATATTACCTCTTAGCTTTCTTGTTAGTATCAACCTTCAACATGAGAGATCTTATGTTTCTGCTCTGATTCTTCTTTGTCCGAGTCTCTTCAATGTCTTTAAGCTTGTAGTAATGTGGAGCTATTTCAACAAGCCACTCCGGCTTCATCTCAGTTGTATGCCTCATATACTCCTTGGTAGTAAGTACTAGCTCATGATACACCAACCACTTCTTAGGCGACGCCCCAAACAACCCTGAGCTAGGATGCACATAAACCGTCTGAGGCTCCCTCACTCTTCTGTACGATCCATCCTTCTGCAACTTTGCGGAATGAGGAAAGAAACCCGCCAGTATCGCCTTCTTAACCGCGTCTAGATCCTCAGAGTTCGAAGTCAGTTCCACTCCAATCCTCTTTAAAAGCCCAGCAAGCTGTTCACGTATATCTCTAGCTCTCCTCATACTCTTGCTCTGAATGTAGTTCTCGTAGCACCATTGGCTCGAGTAGTTCATCTCCTTCCACGAGTTGTAAACCCTCAACAAGGCAATGTGGTCGCCGGCGTTATCAGTGTAGAAACTCATCCGTGCATTGTCTGCGAGATACTGTTGGTTCCTGCTAGGTCTGTAAAAGATGGAGCTCCCTGTAGACAACATGGCAGCTATAGTGATGACCTCAGCCGAGCACTTGTACTTCTCCGAACCAACAATCATCTTTGACAGCATTGGATCAACGGGAAACTCAACCATCCTCTCTCCCAGCTTAGTAATATCACTTTTTCCATCCAAAGCGCCAAGAGCGTAGAGCAGCTCTAGAGCCTTCATTAGAGACTTCTCAGGTGGAGGATCCATGAAGTCGAAGTTGAAGACATCATCGATGCCAAGACTCTTCAGAGTAAGTACAACGCTTGCAAGGTTGGCTCTTTGCACTTCGGGTATCGTTGTGGGCTCCAAGTCCTTGACGTTGTACAGCCTGAAACACTTCCCCGGACCGGTCCTTCCGGACCGGCCAGCTCGTTGCTCTGCGGAAGCTTTTGAGATGGGAGTTTCGAGAAGTGATTCCATTCCGGTTTTTGGGTTGTATGAGTTGATCTTGCAGTATCCTGGATCAACCACGTATCTAATCCCTTCAATGGTTAACGATGTTTCTGCAATATTAGTCGCTAGGACAACTTTCCGTGTCCCTTTAGGAGCCGGATCAAACACTTTTGCTTGTAGTTCGGTCGGGAGATTTGAGTAGATGGGGCAGATAATGATCTCAGAGCTCTTTGAGCCCAAATCTTTCATCCTTTCCTTCAACTTCGTCTCCGCTGTTTCAATCTCTTCTTGACCTGTGAGGAAAACCAAAACGTCTCCGAGCGGCTCCCTCTGGTGAATCTGAAACACAGTGCGCACCGCAGTCTCCAAGCGGGCAGGCTCAGGACATCTCTGGAAGAGCTTCTCAACTGGATATCTTCTTCCCGGGATCATGTAGATCCTAGCCGAATCAAAATACTCAGAGAACTTTTTAGCTTCAAGCGTTGCGCTGGAGATGATCAGCCTCAGGTCAGGCCTAGCCTTTGCTAAATCCTTCACTAATCCAAAGAGAATATCAGTGGACAATGTTCTTTCGTGAGCCTCATCGACTATGATGACACTATAGCTATCGAGTTTCGGTTCAATGAGAAGCTCTCGCAACAGCATCCCATCAGTCATGTACTTGATAACTGTCTTCTCTGAAGTACAGTCTTCGAACCTTATGGAGTATCCAACTTGATGGCCTAGCTTTACACCTAACTCTTGAGCTACTCTGGAAGCAACGCTCATCGCAGCAACTCTCCGCGGCTGAGTGCAACCGATCTTTCCACGCTTAGTGTAGCCAGCTTCTTGAAGATACTGCGGTATCTGCGTTGTCTTGCCCGAACCTGTCTCCCCGACAATCACAAGAACCTGATTCTCTTCAACGAGTTTCAGCAACTCATCTCTGTACGCATATATAGGAAGCATCTTCCTATCATCTTTAGCAACTCTTCTCTCATCATAACCTCTGTCTTTCTCAGCTTCCACAGATGTCTCAACGAAGCTTGCTACCTCGTCAAACACAAACTCATACCCATCACAAACTTGCTTCTTGTCCTTAGCACCAAACCTAACCGTCGCCTTCTGAGCCTGATGATCTTCCCAAGCTTCTTTTTCCGTCTTGCCTCTCTCCCTCGTCACCTCACCACACCGTTGCCTCGCAACATCAAACCTCTTCCTCTGATCATAAGCATCTGGAATCTTATAATAACCAACATCATCCCACGTTGTGTTCAAGAGCTTATACAGTTCCTTCTTGTATCGAAAATCAATTTCTTCCTTCTCGGTGAGCTTCACGCCTTGGAAACGCGAAAGCTCGAACTCTACCTGTTCCTTAAACTCCTCCACCTTCTTGTTCTCCCTCTTCTTCAAATACTCTCGTCTCGATTCTTCCCTTAACCTAGCTATCTCGTAATTCCCTAAAACCTTACCGTCTTCTTCTTCTTCGTCTTCTACTTTCTCTGATTCTTCTCTGCTTCTCTTCCTAAAACTTTTCTTCGCGATATTCAATTTGAATTTCACAGAGACGGAACGGAGAGATGGTTTCTCCTCCGAGACAGACCTATCTACAGTTTCTTCTATTACGTCTAGATCCATATCCACAACCGATGATGATCGTACCTCAACTTTCGAATGCATCTCCATATCGTTCATCTCCTCGGCGAAAAGGAATCGAAGAATGGAATTGTCAGGGAGATTGTGGGAGCGCAAACCCTAATTCTCGATTTTGTCTCCGAATTGTGCGTTAACCAAAAAAAAGAGGCGAGTCCCTCCTATATATATATATGTATACGCTCTCTCAATGGGAATTTCCTTTTTCTCCCCCGTTTTTTCCTTTTATTTATAAGAATTATTATAAATGTGAGAAGTCAAGTATATTTATACGTGATAAACAAGAAAAACACGGTGATCAATTTGATCAGACTTTCAATGATTACCTGTCTCTTATTCTCCTCTTTACTGAAGAAGAACTTTATTTACATTGGATTGAAGGATAGTCTTACGATGTTGCAGTTCCCGACATGGATTTTATTGCCATGATCGATGAAAAGGTGACCAATCAATTTGTATTGACTTTCGAATCAAGCGATTTGTTGTGGAGAAAACGTCCACCAGAAAAACCTCCATGGATTTGCGATGGAGAAGAGGCTCTAGAGACTCAAGCAAGAAGTTTGATGTTGTTCAAGAATGAATTTTCCAGAATTTATATTTTGATACAATATATTTGGTATCAAAATATAATGCTAAAATCATCGATTACATCATGAAAAAGACGGCAACATCAAGGTGACGATTCGATCTCTTTGTCATATGGCGATGTTCTTATAATCGTTGAAAATTGGCAGTTTCTCTTACTATTTCTTTTGAGAGAATCAGTAGATTGGATTTCTTCTCGAAGAATATCTATAGTTCCTATTTGGAATCTGGTCAATGTTATACAACAAAAAAATCTACGAAGAAAAATCGGAAATCTCATCGAAAAGATGATAGCCAGATGCAGATGGTGTTACATTAGGAGAGAGAAGATTGTTCAGAAGAAAGCTTCTTCGGATCTTAATCTTTGTGTTTTAATGTTTTACTAGATTTTGATCCGTGCTTGGAAAAAGCGGGTTTGTTTTGTAATTAAATATATTTTAAACTAATTTCTATATAAGATAGCGTATAAATTTGAGCACATTTATCCAAAACCATGGACCAAACCGTACCAAACTGAATAAACTAAATTTGAACTGAATTGCATAAATAATAGAGCAAATCATATATCTATGACTGAAAAATTGAAAACGAACCGAGAACCAAATGAGTACCTGAATTTTGTTTAAAAATTATATATTTAAAAATATTAATTACATTAAATAGCCAAATATCCTAAAAATACTATTTATAAACTGGATAACCCGGAAATTTGAATTACCCGAATATTTTTATTTGGTTGATAAATAATTTAGTTAACCAAAAGTATAATTTATGTATATAATTATTTATTTCACTTTTGAGTCAAAATTGTCAAATATGACTCACAACTTGATTTCAAACACAAAAGTAAACCCAAACTTGAATCAAATGCAAAAGTAACCTAAAAGGCTATTGAAATTACAACCAACCCCTTGTGAACAAACAAAAAATCCGAAATTTTTTTACGTTTCTAACCCCCGTAAGTCGTCTGCCCAGACGACTTTACAGTAAGTCGTCCAGACGACTTAATGGAAAGTCGTCTGGACTAGTTCTACTTAGAAATAATTTAAATTTTTTGTAAAAAATATTTTGATAAGTAAAAAATTGAAATCATATAATTAACATATGTTTTAAGAGATATAAATTAAGATATAACAAAAGTTAATTGTTTTCAACATAGATGAGTGAAAGTAGTGAGTCATGATATTCTTTGGTTTAGGTTTTGCCAACATATGTTGTAGTATTGTATGTGTTTTTAGGGTTAGATTTTGGAATGCATAAATGTTTTTTTGAAAACTTTAAAATTTACCTAAGTGTGTTTAATCCTGTGTATAGTAAACACTATTTAAGTATAACTACGGGTTTATAACGTGGTTAGTTAGTTAATTTAGTCAATTTAGTTTAGGGGTTAAATTTAGGGTTTGGGATGACTTACTAGTAAGTCGTCTGATGTACAGTATTCAACAGACGACTTACTAGTAAGTCGTCCAAACCGGACCAAACTTTTAATTTTACAATGTACTTTTAAACCTAACCGGATTATTTACTGGCCATATATAAGGTGTTTTGTTTTTCACTGTTTATCGAAAATTAGAAAACCCTAAAGCCGTTTCTCTCAAAGGCGATTTCGAAGGCGATTTACGTCGTTTCTCTCTAATCCATCATTCTCATCGTTCTCACCGCCGGTTATCTCTCCGCCGTTATCACCGTCGTTCTCACCACCGTTCTCACAGCCGCTTCCTCTATTTAAGATCCGAGAGGAAACCCTAGCGCGCATTCTCTCAGAGGCGTCTCGTTGAACTCCGCCGCCGGTAAGTTATATCTCTTACTGTCGAGTGATTGATTGAGGAAAAGATGAACATAAAACTGGAAGTCTTGGAAAACTTATATTTAAGTCGTCGGGAAAGTTTTTCAGCTGGAAGACTTTCCAGACGACTTAATTATAAATCTTTCAGCTGGAAAACTTGCCAGACGAGTTAATTATAAGTCTTTGATTGTTTGAGATGGTTGTCTTTGATTGTTTTGCAGGCAAAAAAAATGGAGATGCCAGAACTCCCCCGTAGGATATATACATTAGGGGAAGAGCCCCCCGCAGTGCATAGCATTTCGTATCATACTTGTTGGACGTTGCATGCTGCTTTAAAGAAAGCTCTTCATGATGACGAATATGAAGAGATGAAGGAGTCGAAGTTGGGAGTTTTCATCAAGTTCCAAGAGCTGGGATTTGATTGGGCTTCAAGGCTGGTTCACTACATGCTCGGTTTCCAGCTGGACATAAAGAAGAAGCATGAGCTGTGGAGTCTCGTTGGTCCAGAACCTGTGAGGTTTTCACTGTTAGAGTTTGAAAACCTCACTGGTCTAAACTGCAAGTACATCGAGGACCTTGAGAGACCTCACTCTGTTGTTACAAAAGAGTTGACTTATTTTTGGGAGATACTGGGAGTTCAGGTCGAAGCTGGGCCATCTACTCAGGAGATAATAGCAGCACTTGAGAGATGCGAAGGGTGGTCTCGGGATGATCGCAAGCGGCTCGCGTACCTTGCCATCTTCACTGGATACATTGAAGGGAGAAAGTATTCAACCCCTACACGGGTTAGTCTGGCAAGGCTAGTGATGAAGCTCGAACGGTTTGGGAATTATCCATGGGGGAGAGTCGCGTTTAAGGTGCTAATGGACTCTGTGAAGGGCAGAGATATTTCGGGTTGTTACACTATTAATGGGTTCGCGCAAGCTCTCCAGGTATGGGTGTACACAGCTCTTCCGGAATTGGGTGCTACTTTTGGTAATCCGTCTCCCAAACAATCCGTCTCCACCGATACTGGCTTACAAGAGTCGCAAAGGATGCATACAATTTAAAGAGGCTATCCTCAGTCAGGTATTTACTTCAATCTGGACAACTTCGCAGAAAACTTATAATTAAGTCTTCTGATAAGTCTTCTAATTAGACGACTTAGAAGAAGACTTATAATTAAGTCGTCTGGGAAGACTATCCAGACTACTTAATTATAAGTCTTCTACTAAGTCTTCCAGCTGGAAGACTTTCCAGACGACTTAATTATAAGTCGTCTACTAAGTCGTCTAGCTGGAAGACTTTCCAGACGACTTAATTATAAGTCGTCTGTGAAGTCTTTTCTTTCCATCTTTCTTAATCCGTCAAATATCTAAGTTCATATCTTCTATTTACTGCAGATTAGGGTGATCAACTTTGTTCAGAAGGACATTGGTGAAATGTTTCCAAAATGGGAGTTTGATGTTGAGGACACGCTCGCGGAGAACATAATTAAACTCATGTTTGTGAAGAAACCGTGGAAGTGGACCATGGATTGCTGGGAAGTCACCGGTACTTGGGTCAATACAAAGCCGGCGGTTGTGAGTCCAACGAAGAAAAAGCTAGTGAAGGAAGACAGTCTAAGACCTCAGAAGAAAGCTCGTAAAGAGGCACCTGCAGAAGCTAGTGAAGAGGCAGCTGCAGAGGCTAGTGAAGAGGCAGTTGCAGAGGCTAGTGAAGAGGCAGCTGCAGAGGCTAGTGAAGAGGTGACTACGACTGTTGGTGGGTTGACCAAAGAGGATATTAAAACCATGTTCAAGGACATAGTTGATGCCATGAGGGAAGGGTTTGGGACGTGCCTTAAGGAGATCAAGTATCTGTCGGAAAGGGTGGAAGCTGTGGAGAAGAAGGTTGATATCACCACAAAACGGAAAGGGACATCATCTCAAAACACTACCTCTCCACCTAAACCGACGCTCGAACCCGGGGTTAGTAACGAATCCTCTCCCAACAAGAGATTGACTAGACAAAGTCTTAAGAATAAGAACTGAAAAGTTGCATTTGCTTTGTTTCTTGTATGTCAGAACATGTGTGCTTTGTTTATAGTGTATGGATTTTATATATGTATTTTGTTTCATGTTTGAAGACACTCATTGGTTATTATTGTTTGAAATGGATCTTTGGTTTTTATTGTATAAACTCATCTTGTATATTGCAGAGTGAAAGTGTTAATGGGACGAACGCGGGAAGGAAGAGCTTGGCGGAGGATAAAGGTCCAGATGTGCCCGCAGCTGTGCCCGCAGATGCTAGTTCCTCGAAAGATAAAGCTCCAGAACCGAGCCTTGTTCTATTGGACAAAAATCAACCCACTGTTTCGGATTTACAGAAGAAGGATGCTAGATATCTGGAAAAGAAGGATGCTGCTTTGGCACTTTGCCGTGCAAAGAGTGATCGAACAAGGAAACTTGCTGCCTCACAGCAATCTCCTTATACGGCAAACATCACGGCCAGAGTGATCATTTCAAACAAAAAGCTTTATCCAGGCTATAGTCCTTTTGCACCAATTGACAAGAATAAGTTGAAGGAGCTCGCTGATTGGTTGAAAACTTGTCCGTAAGTGTTTGATTTTTCCATAATAGCTTGCTTTTACCATAATAGCTTGCTTTAGTCTACAAAAACTGATTACTTTTCAACATTTTGTGTTTGCAGTCATTATAGAACAACTCTCGATAAAAAACAACGTAAAAGTAGAACTTGGTGGTGTCAAATCCTCCGAACCTCCTTAGAGTGGCTGGAGGGCTGTGTAAGTTTTCTGCTATGACTTAGATGACTTACTGATAAGTCATCTACGTAGACGAATTACCAGACGAGTACGAATTACTTGTAAGTCGTCTACGTAAAAGACTTACCAGTAAGTCGTCTGATATCTTCTTTATTGCTTTTAAAACGTGAAAATTGAGATATTGCTCTTAAGAGCAGCCTTTTTTTTTCGGTCAAAGAAAAAAAAAATTGATCTTAAGACCTCCAACGGAGGTTTTTAACACAAATATTCAGAACTAAAAGTAATAAAAAAATTCAAAAAGGTTGGAAGAGTGTGAGAAAAAGTTATAAAATCCGATGTTTTAAGAACCTTGTAAAAAAACCCACATAATCTATGTCATTTTTATACTGGTTCAAATTTAAAAAAGTAAATAAAAATTAATTACATAAATTAATTGCTATAAAATATAAATAATTTTTTTTAATACTTAATGAAGGTCCTAACAATTGTGGATGCTCTAAGATCGTATATTTCATTTGTAATATTTTCTGAGTTTTTAAATGCAAGATATTTTAAAATAATTTTTGATGTTTTAACATATAAAATATGTTTTATTTTTTTAGTAAAACTGTGAAAATTGTTATATTTATATTTTGTTTTCATACTTAGTTGAATATTTTAATGATATTTTAGGTGAAAATAATTTTCGTAATTTTTTTTTTTTGACGGCGAACGGCCATTCTATTACTCAAGATTGAGGTGGTCTGGGTAACCAGACCGGAATAGAACAACCAATGAAAAGTAATTCCCTACGAAAGGTCCTAGCAGTCTTAGCTAAAAAATCAGAAAACTGGTTGCGCACTCGTGGCTCATGGACAATTTTGAAGTCCGGGAAACAAATCTGTAGCGTCTCTATCTTCTCCAATTCTGTTGCGAAGCTTAGCCACTTATGTGATTCCTTTATCATTACAATCAGCTCCTTGCAGTTAGTTCCAAAGCTCTGACATGGTGAGTGTTGAAGCATATTTTCTATCTCCCATCGCAATGATTCTACCTCCGAATGCAATGCTGATTCGCATCGAGTGAAATTTCGTGTTCCCATAAGTTGTATGTTCTCCCACTATCCTTCCAGACCCATCCACATCCACTAAAGCGGTCATAACCTGTCCAAGATCCATCTAACAGACAAATATTATCCAAGCTTAAAACTTGGATTTCCTCACTATTGCTGGCCTGTACTACTGGTGGTATCATTATAATTTTCGTAATATATGTGTGTCTATCTAAAACATCATATATTTTTGAAAAGTAGGAGTATAAAACTTGTTAAACAGTAATATATATGCACATTTTTAAAACCAAATGAGTAGTAATTAGTAACATTAAAGATAAATTTTACTTAGTAACTTAGAGCATCTAAGTGTAATCGAAAATAGTATATGTACAAACAATATCCAGATATAATTAATAATAGCGTATCAGTCACCTTCCAGTAAATATTCCTCAAATTATTCATACCATCAAATCAACAATAAGATTTTTTGATATAATGTACCAAGGATGAGATATGGTCACACCAGGAATGAAGTTTTGAGTTATAGTTGAAGAAAAGATACAGCACGGAGAAGATAAGCGAATAAGGTAGTCGGGACAGAGAAAAAAGCAGAGTGATCACTCTCCTCCAAGATATACAACTGAGATGGTGGCCACTTCTCCACTACACGGTCTTGGCGCAGAGGGTCAAATAAGTTATCCTTAGCAGTCTTGATGTAAACTCGAGGAACTTTCTCGGCTTCAGGATTTGGAGCCAGCTTATCAGCACCGTTCAAAGCCCTAAGTGGAGCTGGTCGTAATAGCTTACATGCCAAAGTTGGATCCTATCAACAAGGCAACAAGCATTTAGCAAAAAACAAAAAAAAAACAAGGCAACAAGCAGAGATATATACATATATAGATCAGTACCCCGTCCCCATTATAATAATAGTGGTAATGAAACATGATTGTGAAGTAATCAAGAGAGTAACCTCAAGAGGGCTTTGGCTATAGTAATAATGGCGTCTAAACTCCTCCTTCATGAGCATGCCAGTGGGTGGCTTATCATCGCCTTCACCGTATGTGAACTCCCATATGTCTTCTTCTCCCACAGCCATCTTTATAACATATTCACAAAAAGTTATTACCAATTAAAAAAACAGCGATATAAGTTCGGGAAAGAGTCGCTCACGGTTGAGTCATGAGGAGAAGAGGTGGATCCGGGTTGAACCATGTCAGCCGCGAGGTAAACGACCATGGAGATTTTGTCTGTGAACTTGCATAGAGCTTCAGTGACACTTCCTCCGCCGATGCTATGTCCCACGAGTATGATCTTGTGGTGAGGAGGGAGATCTGACAGGAGAGAGAAGAGAGGACGGTTATAGTGTTCGAAGTCGACGACGGTGTTAGAGTCGGTGAGGTTGATGCCAGCTCCGGTGAGGTCGACAGAGGTGGCTTTGAATCCGGCGGCGTCAAGAAGAGTGGTGAGTTTATACCAACACCAAGCACCGTGGCTGGCTCCATGTACAAATACAAAGTGAAGTACGGAGTCGTCACCGCCGTCTCCTCCTCCCATCGCACTCGTGTCTTTCTGATCTATACGTTTAAAGTTAACTCTAATATCCCCTTGGTTTTAACACAAACTGAATGCGGTTTGGGTCCACACAATGTAGATAACATAACAGTTACAACTCCATACAATCTTAATAGTCTCTTCATACTATGGAAAAAAAAAACTACTGTATATGGAAAAGATATGGAAACAACCAGCGGCGGATCTAGAAGTTTTATTACTCGGGGGCACTTTAATAACTAATCGTTTAGATAAAAAAATTATAACTAAAAAATAAATTTTCATAAAATCATGAAGCAAGATATGTTGAAAAAATTATAAAAAATTATAAAAATCATAATTAATTTTATTTTGTTTTTGATTGGGTTTTTTAAAACTAAACTTATCATTCTTTTTAGAATGGGATACGTGAGATTTATGGCCATAAAATAATGGTGTTTTAGATTATTACTTCTCTTGTGTTCTTATATACATACATAATATTTAATTAAACATATAATTTTTTTAAGTAGCAGGGGGCACGTGTCCTCGTAGTGAACTATGTACGTTCGTCCCTGGAAACAACCAGTACCCCCACACACAACACAACAAAACAATAAGAAAGACGTGAACGTAACTGCCTCTGAAACTCTGGTCATGCTCAGAAAAGTTATGTGTCTAAAAGCATGTCCATCCATAAGAGCTAAGTCCATCCATTAGAACTTTTAATGGGTTCTTATGATTAAATAATGACTTAATAAGGTAATTTGAGAACTTAAGAACGTTTGATAGTGCTAATAATTTTTTCCTCCTCCAATGGAAGAAATAAATTTTTTTTTAAGTCAAATAATTTAAAATAAAAACATACATAGAGAGAAGAGAAAAGAGAAGCAATGAAAACAAAAACAGAAAGAACAAAACAACAACAAAACCAAACAAGTGTTGGTTGAAGTGCAGTTGAAATATAGAAAAAAAAAGCAAGATGATTACAAGAATTTAGAGATAAAAAAAAAACATAATTGGGAACCAAACTGGTGACAGAAACCACACGTATAAAAAGATCAGACATATAAATGTAATGGTCATGTATGCACCTGGACAATCGAATATAAGGTACTCATCATCTCGGTAGTTATCCAATTCTTCATCCACCCAATCATGTAAGCTATCATCAAGGTATTTGTGGATTAAGAGTTAAGGATTCTCCATGCAATTTTCCAGCATATAAAGGCAACATAATTAAGACAGGAGGTAGTTAAATTCTCCTTTTATGTCTATGTAACAACAAAAAGGATACTCCATGCAGTACATGAGGGCACCATTAGGACCAAGCCCGACCTCCTCCATTACATCTTCCAAAGAAACAAGTTCTCTGATATCTGCAAACAGCAAAAAAAGTGTGAAACCAAGAAATTGAGAGGTACTATAAACCCAAGGGATTTTGATTGAATAACTCACTGATGTATGGTGTTTCTAACACCATATTATGCGTGTTTTGAGTTAATTCTCAGTCCTAATTTGTACTTATTTGATATCATTCCGGGTCTGGAGCAGGTGAAAGAGTAAAGAAGAGGGTGCCATGAAGGAAGATGCCAGTTTGGAATATCTAACGCAGAACAGCCAGTCGGATCAATCCGAAGGTTGTTCCCAAAGAGAGCAAGCGACTGACTGTTCCCGACTATTAAGGAAACCTCCAAGATTTCAGGAGTTTGCCCTAGATTTTCTCTCCTCTCTCTTTACCATCAGCGCCTCCATATAAAAAGCCTATGCTATCATGTCTATTTTTTTTACGCGAGTTTTACAAGAGAACTAGAACTCTATTTTGGCGATTTAGCAACTTGTAAGGGAGAAGATCTCATCTCTCATCACGAGAAGACCATCCTGAACCCTTGTCTTTCTACTCTATTTTCTATGCAGTATTATTCAGAAATCGTGTATGTGTTTGCATAATGATCGAGTAGTCGGCTAAGCTTGCTTAGGGTTTTAGGGTGTCATTCGTGTGAGCTAAACATAAATAAGCGATCTCATTTATTCTTCATTCATATTGTTCTTACTGCTTGCATTAAACTGATCACTTAATGTTAGATTTTAAGACTAATCACCTAGCTAACCGCGTAGGAGATAGCTTGATATATATTGAATGAGCTTCATATCCATAATTAGCGAGAGTAGATATTAGGGTTTTAAGTGAACAGATCGGACCTGATCTCGCAAGGCTTGTTATCGTGTCTTGTTCCAACCGAGAGCTTAGGAAACATGATCGATCTGCAAAGGGAGCAATACCACGATAGTGGGTTGTTCCAGCTGAGTGATCCGAGTTATAGACTGCATTTCAACGCGCTTGAATAAATGTTTCGCTCAACATTGACACCCGATGAATTAATTGAATTGAATTTAAATCTCTAGTTTATTTGTTACTTACGTCACTATTGCAAATCAAAACCCCACTTGTTTCTTAGCTCAATATCAAACTCATAAGAGTAAAGTGTAAACTGGTCCTCTGGATCGAATCTCAAATATTACAATTACAACTGTTAAATTTGACAGTAGCAACGATTCATTTTTAGTGTATCAAGATTTGGCGCCGTTGCGACGGGGACCAGACTTTTACCTTTATTTTTCGGTTTCATATTTAGTCTGAGATATCTAACTTGCTCTTAATTCTTTTTTGAACAGATGATCCAAGTGCATGACCAGTAGACATACTCGGAGCAACGCACAAGGACCGTTACATCAACTCACCAACGAAGAACTCACAAGATTAGAACGACAGAACCGTCAACAGCCGAGACCTACTGACACCACAATGGCTGGTCAAGGAAATCAGGATGATCTCACTGCAGCATTAGAGATGTTGCAGATGCAGCAAACCATCCAAAATCAACAACAAGATGCTCACCAAGCGGATGAGAATGCCGCGCAGGAAGAACGAGGAGCTCCTATCGGAGAGCGGAACCTTCCGCGGAACTTTGCTACTAATCGTTTGTGGGAACCGAAATTCGCACTGTCGATTTCTGTTTAAATAAGGAAACTAGGAAAACCCTAATTTCCCAGAGGTCCCAGATATCTGCTAATACCACACGCCAAGCAAATCAGAACACAATAATGACAACGAAGATGTATAAAAATCGTAAGAAGAGAGCAAAGAGAAGTTTTATTCCGAATTTGCGTATGAGCGTTTACAACAAGGTATAAGCCTGGGCTTGAGAGCTGTCGGCGAGATTCCTAGTTCTAGCAACCCTAAGACGGCTAAACCTAATTGAGTCGCAGCTCGAAATAACAAAAACGGAAAGTTGCCTAATTGCTCTAAGTGCTAAGTTTTTTCTGACAAAGTTCCTCCCATGCCTCTCGCCTAGGACCCCTTATATACTGGCTCCAAGGTCGGTTTACGCTTTTCCTCATCTGCCCTTAAGCCGCCATAGCATAAAAATGGAGATATTCCATTTTTTCCGATCTTCGTAATTATCTTCAAAATTTCGTATTTATCCGCGGAAACTTGACATTTATCTTCCCTTGCGAACCAAGCATAAAACGACATGCGGTTTACGGGCTGTTGGTTAAGAAACCGTAAGTTGGGCCTCGAGTCATGTCTTAGGTCCCTTCCTCGAGTCATGTCTTAGGTCCCTTTGGGCCGTCTTTCGACTCGAAGCGTTTATTACGGCTTCTTTCGATAAAGAATGAACTTTCCGCGGTTTTTACGGTAAAGTTTGATTGATAACTTAGAAATGGCGGGGAACGTGAGATGGGTTCGCTACTGTATTTGGGAGATAGCATCGAAGGGTAGACGAGAATGCATGGACTGATGTCGTATCGACGTTTCGGAAGAGCTCGGTCGTTACGTAGCGACCGAGCTCCTGCTCGAGCTCGGTCGCTACGTACCGACCGAGCCCCTGCTCGAGCTCGGTCGCTACGTAGCAACCAAGCTTTGGCTCGAGCTCGGTCGCTAAGTAGCGACCGAGCTTTGGTTCGAGCTCGATCGCTACGTAGCGACCGAGCTCCTTCTCGAGCCCGGTCGCTACGTAGCGACCGAGCTCCTGCTCGAGCTCGGTCGCTACGTAGCGACCGAGCTTTGGCTCAAGCTCGGTTGCTACGTAGCGACCGAGCGGAACATGTGTTCGGTTGCTGCGTAGCGACCCTCTTCGAGCTTTTGTCCGATGACTCGCGTTTCTTCCTTAAAGCTTTTCGTAAAGAAGAATATATTTCGAAAAAGTATTTGTCAAAGAAGGTTTCTACGTTTTCTTCTTCGGGGATTTTGACGTTAACTTCGTTGCAACCGTTTTCGACCCCAACATGGACTTTCAGACATTGATTCCGTCGTGACCGATTTTGACCCCAACATCGTTCCGCCATCAACCCTCCTCCCTGTACTCGGCAAGATTATGAGATCAAGCCTGCTCTGATAAGTCTGGTACAAAAGAACACGTTCAGTGGTCTTACTACTGATATTCCAATGGACCACATTGAAGCCTTTGAGAGAATCTGCAACTTCTCTCGCTCAAACGGAGTGCCACCAGATTATGTCAAATGCACCCTGTTCCCGTTCTCTCATGAAGGGAAAGCTTCTCGCTGGTTACAATCTCTCCCGACCGGTTCCCTTACCACATGGGATCAGGTCCGATCAGCGTTCTTGAGTCACTTCTACACGAAGTCCAAAACCGCAGCTTTAAGGCACATAATCTCCAATTTCAAGCAAAGATCCGATGAGCCTTTCCATGAAGCTTGGGAGCGATACAAAGAATACCAGAGAGAATGCCCTCACCATGGGTTTGATGATGACTACATGCTTGAGGTGTTTCATGATGGAGTAAGCTATGAGTTCCGAAACACCCTAGATTCCTCGAGTTATGGAGACTTCATGACTCAAACGACACCTGAAGCATTCGAACTGATTGAGAACATGGCTTCAAGTTCACTGAATAAGAACAAGGAGCATGACCGCTCGAAGAGTGCAAACAACAAAATGATATTGCTGCAAAGGTTGACCAGCTGATTAAGGGCAACCAAAGCCAAGTGTTCATAATGGAGGAAGCGGCACCTGATAAGAATGCTGGCTATCATATTTTTGATGTTTAGATTGCTGGAGATGGCCAGCAAGAGGTGAGCTATGTAAATGGGCAAGGATGACAGCTCAAAAACTACCACCCAAACCCTAACGTGAGGAACAACCCACAGCTTTTCTGGCCTAAGCAGGACAAACCAGCTGACCCTGCGCAGAGCAATCAAGGACAATATACCGGGTATCAGAAGAATTATCAACCGCGGACCTGTGGGAACCGAAATTCGCACTGTCGATTTCCGTTTAAATAAGGAAACTAGGAAAACCCTAATTTCCCAGAGGTTCCGGATATCTGCTAATACCACACGCCAAACAAATCAGAACACGATAATAACAACGATAAAGTATAAAAATCGTAAGAAGAGAGCAAAGAGAAGTCTTATTCTGAATTTGCGTATGAGCGTTTACAACGAGGTATAAGCCTGGGCTCGAGAGCTGTCGGCGAGATTCCTAGTTCTAGCAACCCTAAGACGGCTAAACCTAATTGGGTCGCAGCTCGAAATAACAAAACGGAAAGTTGCCTAATTGCTCTAAGTGCTAAGTTTGCTCTGAAAAAGTTCTCTCCCATGCCTCTTGCCTAGGACCCCTTATATACTGGCTCCAAGGTCGGTTTACGCCTTTCCTCTTCTACCCTTAAGCCGCCATAGCATAAAAATGGAGATATTCTATTTTTTCCGATCTTTGTAATTATCTTCAAAATTTCGTATTTATCCGCTGAAACTTGACATTTATCTTCCCTTGCGGACCAAGCGTAAACCGACATGCGGTTTACGGGCTGTTGGTTAAGAAATCGTAAGTTGGGCCTCGAGTCGTGTCTTAGGTCCCTTTGGGCCGTCTTTCGAATCGAAGCGTTTATTATTGCTTCTTTCGATAAAGAATGAATTTTCCGCAGTTTTTACGGTAAAGTTTGATTGATAACTTAGAAATGGCGGAGAACGTGAGATGGGTTCGCTACGGTATTCGGGAGATAGCATCGAATGGTAGACGAGAATGCATGGACTGATGTCGTATCGACGTTTCGGAAGAGCTCGGTCGCTACGTAGCGACCAAACTTTGGTTCGAGCTCGGTCGCTATGTAGCGACCGAGCTCCGGCTCGAGCTCGGTTGCTACGTAGCGACTGAGCGGAAGAGGCGTTTGGTCGCTACGTAGCGACTGAGCTTTGGCTCGAACTCGGTCGCTATGTAGCGACCGAGCGGAGCACGGGTTTGGTAGCTGCGTAACGATCCTTCTCGAGCTCTTGTCCGATGATTCGCGTTTCTTCCGCAAAGATTTTTCGTAAAGAAGAATCTATTTGGAAAAAATATTTGTCGAAGAATTTTTCTACGTTTTTCTTCTTCGGGGATTTGGAAGTGCTAGACCAAAATTTCGGATTTTTTTTTGTAGCGCGCTTTCGTCCTTGTGTTGGACCTTTGAAGATCAAAAGAGTGATCAGGTTGCGTTTGTTTAAGACGGCTGATGTGTTCGTCGGGGCCAATCGACGAACGGAGTGTAAGATTTGTAGTGGTAGTGTTCGGACAATTTGTTCGTATCATCTCGATTTTTAACTTGGCGACGTCTCGCAGTTATTTCGAAGACTATACGTATATTGCTGAAGTGAGATTGTTTTGCGATTTTGTCTTAAAAAGAGCGACGCATATTTCGTAAAAAAATTCGAAATCTTGATAGAATTCGATTACAATAACGAACCTTTTTCTATGTGGGAGTATACGAGTATACGCACCCACTCCCCGCCCCCTTTTTGGAGAGGGGGATAGCTGAACTCGTCCTTCGACGAGCTGTCTACGTACCCCTTTTGAGGATCAAGCCATCTCGTAGTTCTGTTTTATGCCGCGAGCGTTTTTACTCGGCGGTTGTCGCCGTGCTGACCGCCTTGATCGAGATGATCGTGGCAGGGTCAGTGTTCTCTTCCGGAGGTTCCAGTTGAATTGTAGTGTCGGCTCCGGCCTCGTGTCGAGTTTCGACACCCGAAGCGTCTGTGTCGGCAGACGATGTGAAATCGTCTTTTCTCGAAACGTTGTTGATCGAAGATTTATCGATCTTTGTGCGTTTGCGATTTGCCGTTGCAGAGGCTGTCATCTGTCTTAACTTGTGTTCTGCGAGGAAGCACAGTCGCGACTATTTCTGACATCCCCAGATAGCTACGACTTCGTTAGGGGTCGGGAATTTTGACGCCCAGGTGGTACGTCGATGGAACGGCTTGCATAGCGTTGAGCCAAGGGGTTCTCATGATCACGTTGTAGATGGCAGGATGATCGACTACCGCGAACTCTATGATTTTTGTGGCCTCCTTGGCCATGACAGGTAGCTGAATTGATCCGAGGGTCATCGATACTTCGCCAGAAAAGCCTGTGAGCGGTTTCGGAGTTGGAGTTACTTCTCCGAGTTTAATGCTCATCCGACTGAGAGTGTCGCGGAAGATTACATTTACCTTGCTCCCAGTGTCA
Organism: Brassica napus; assembly: GCF_020379485.1. NCBI lineage: Eukaryota > Viridiplantae > Streptophyta > Magnoliopsida > Brassicales > Brassicaceae > Brassica > Brassica napus. Next base: position 17,165,667 of record NC_063444.1, on the reverse strand, counting down.
ATGAGTACTCTTCCGACTTCCATATCTCGTATGACGAGGTCTATGATGAGCGGATCGCAATGAGGCTGATCGATCCCGCTGGCTTCCTCCTTTGTGAAGGTGATTGAGCAGTTCTGATCATCTTTGGTAGGAGACCATGTAGGCCAGTTTCCGCTCTACTCCGCCTTCCGCTGGTAAGCCTTGATGGCGGAGACCGTATCATTGCAGAATTGCGATCCTCCGATGATCATGTTGACTCTACGACGATTGTTATCGTTCCCCTTGTCGTCTGGCCTCCTGCCGCGTTTATCCCCGGATTGGTTTCTTTGGGGAGATCTCTCCGCGGGGAGATTTCTGTCCGGCTTCGGGGGGCGATCGGTCTCGAGGATGAGATCTTTCACGCTGGTTACTTCCGAGAGTTCTCCGGCTAGTAGCTTGGCGGCCAGACTCGCTCCCAAGACCTTGCAGTTAGTCGTGGAGTGTCCTCGGGATTGGTGGAACTTGCAGAAGGTGTTTTCGTCATATCCTTGGTTGCGAATCCACGTATTACCCGTGGTTCGTCCCTGGTCTGAGCCGATCGCGTAATTATGTGCTCCTTGGAGTTCTTCCCCCTCGTGCTGGACATACTTGTCGTTATGAGGGTTCTTCTTCCTTGTTTTCGGGTCTACATCTTTCGAGGACGATCTCGCCGACTTATGCTTCTGCAATAAGATTTTCGTTTCTTCCTCGATCATGATGTAGTCCGTCGCCTTGTGGATGGCGTATTGGATCGTCCGTGGTTTTTTGAGGGATATCCATTCTCTGAAATTCGACTTGTACGAGAGCGCCTTCCTGAGCGCGTCGATGGCCACCTTGTCGCTTATCCCGCTGACCCTGGACATCACCAACTTGAACCGGCTGATGAACTCGCGGAAGGGTTCCTCTTCCCTCTGGGACAGACTCCAGAGATCGACATCAGAAGTTTCTCTATCTATGAACATAGAGTATTGCTTGAGAAATTCCGATGCGAGTTGTCGGAAACTCCCGATAGAGTTTCGTTTAAGGCGCGCGAACCATTCGAGGGCTGCTCCTTCTAGATTCTCGACGAACAGGCGGCAGTAGCCGACATCTCTCTCACAGTCCTTCAGCCTCGCTCTTCCCATCGTGTTGTGGAAAGCCTGAAGGTGCGCTCTCGGATCGGTTGTACCATCATATTTCGGTACTTTGATTTTTCCTGGATTGGATACCCTCGTTCGTATCTGAGATGCGAGCGGTGAAAGGGGTCTTCTGAGCCCCTTCCAGCAGTCTGTCGATCTCGGGGGCCGCACTCGTAGCATGATGGATTTGAGATTTTACGGCTCTTAGTTCTGCCGCAGTCTTGGTGATATAGTCGCAAAGATCACGTATATCCGACGTCTCGTCAGCAGGTTTCCGCGCTTGTTGGCGTTTACTACGAGTGAGCTCGGTTTGTTTTTTCAGCCAGCTCTTCCTGTTCGTTCCAATAGAGGATTTCCTCCTCTTCTGTCATTGGTTTGTCGAACGGAGAGCTTTCCCGAGTGAATCGGCTTCTGGTCCTTCTTGGATGTCTGTCGGCGTCCTCATCAGTATTATTGGAGACATCGCTAGGATCCAGGTCGACTTGCTCGACTCCATTGTCCTCTGAAGCCTTCGATGGAGGCGTGGGGCTTTCGGAGTTTCCCTTTTCGGCGGGAGACTTCTCGCTAGGGTTTTGACCCGAAGGTCGTTCCTGGGCGGCTCCAGGCCTGTCGAGTGGGGTCGCAAAGTCGAGTCTTTTTCCGCGGACTTTAGTGGTTCCACGGGGGTGGATTGCTCGAGTCCTTGCAGTTAAAGTTTCAACTTGTTTGGTCAAGGTGCTCACGAGCTTATCCTGTTCTTCCGACCTTTTTTCGTAGGTGGCGAACATCTTTTTGAACTCCTCGAGCGCCGCGGCGTTGGCTGGTGCGTTGGCCGCGGATATGTTTGCTGCGAGAGTGTGGAGATCAGTGCCGCTGCCTCCGTTGAGAGGAGTCTGCACGTTATCCGTGTCGTCAGTTGACATGTCTGGTTGAACGCGATGTGGTCGAGAGTTAGATTGATCCGTACCCCCCCTCCTTCTAGCGCCAAACTGTAGGAACCGAAATTCGCACTGTCGATTTCCGTTTAAATAAGGAAACTAGGAAAACCCTAATTTCCCAGAGGTCCCGGATATCTGCTAATACCAAACGCCAAGCCAATCAGAACACAATAATAATAACGATAAAGTATAAAAATCGCAAGAAGAGAGCAAAGAGAAGTCTTATTCCGAATTTGCGTATGAGCGTTTACAACGAGGTATAAGCCTGGGCTCGAGAGCTGTCGGCGAGATTCCTAGTTCTAGCAACCCTAAGACGGCTAAACCTAATTGAGTCGCAGCTCGAAATAACAAAAACGGAAAGTTGCCTAATTGTTCTAAGTGCTAAGTTTGCTCTGAAAAAGTTCTCTCCCATGCCTCTTTCCTAGGACCCCTTATATACTGGCTCCAAGGTCGGTTTACGCATTTCCTCTTCTGCCCTTAAGCCGCCATAGCATAAAAATGGAAATATTCTATTTTTTACGATCTTCGTAATTATCTTCAAAATTTCGTATTTATCCGCGGAAACTTTACATTTATCTTCCCTTGCGGACCAAGCGTAAACCGACATGCGGTTTACGGGCTGTTGGTTAAGAAATCGTAAGTTGGGCCTCGAGTCGTGTTTTAGGTCCATTTGGGCCGTCTTTCGACTCGAAGCGTTTATTACGGCTTCTTTCGATAAAGAATAAACTTTCCGCGGTTTTTACGGTAAAGTTTGATTGATAACTTAGAAATGGCGGGGAACGTGAGATGGGTTCGCAACGATATTCGGGAGATAGCATCGAAGGGTATACGAGAATGCATGGACTTATGTCGTATCGACGTTTCGGAAGAGCTCGGTCGCTACGTAGCGACCGAACTTTGGTTCGAGCTCGATCGCTACGTAGCGACCGAGATCCGGCTCGAGCTTGGTCGCTACGTAGCGACCATGCGAACGCTCGAGCTCGGTCGCTACGTAGTGACCGAGCAGAATTGGCGTTTGGTCGCTACGTAGCGACTGAGCTTTGGCTCGAACTCGGTCGCTACGTAGCGACCGAGCGGAGCACGCGTTTGGTCGCTGCGTAACGATCCTTCTCGAGCTCTTGTCCGATGATTCGCGTTTCTTCCGCAAAGATTTTTTGTAAAGAAGAATCTATTTCTAAAAAATATTTGTCGAAGAATTTTTCTACGTTTTTCTTCTTCGGGGATTTGGACGTTAACTTCGTCGTGACCGTTTTTTACCCCAACAGGACCTATGTTATAAGTCAACCACAGAACAACCAATCTCTGATGCAAAAACACTAGATTGCTCAGCCAGCTGCTCCCGCTCCTGTTGCTGCTCCGCAAGACGAGACAAAAGCAATGTTGCAGCAGCTGCTCCAGGGCCAACAGATCCAAGGGAAAGCATTGAACCAGGTCACCACTGAGATCAACACCAGAATGAATCATATGGTCAATGACCTGAGCACCAAGTACGATAATGTCGCGAGTCATATGACACAGATGGACATTCAGATTGCTCAAACAGCTGAAAGCATCAAAAGGCAGCAAGGTACTGTCCCTGGGAAGACCGATAAAAATCCAAAGGAGTGCAATGAAGTTGGCCTGAGAAGTGGAAAGCAACTGTCAGACCTAGTAAGGAAGAAATTCACTGCGGCTGAGAAAGGAAAACAGAAGGAGTCAGAACAACCACCAACCGATGCTCCGGTGGCTGAAAACGAGAGGGAACCAACGGTTGAGGCCAATCCGCCAGGAACCGAGCAGCCAGCTGTAGCTGTTCGCCTGTCCCCAGAACCTGTTCCTGCTCGTGAATACTTTCCTAAAGTACCATACCCTGTTCCAGCAAGGGTTACACCTAAGGATCGAGAAGAGATGAAGTGCAGAAAAATGTTGGAAGACCTGTCCGTCAGACTTCCTTTGATGGATGCGATCCAGATGATACCTTCCATGCGTAGCTTTATGAAGGGGTTGATCTCAGGAAAGATATCAGAGGAAAGTGAATTCATGACTGTTTCTAAGGAGTGCAGTGCAGTGCTTCAGAACAGGCCAATAAAGAAGCGAGGAGACCCTGGCAAGTTTGTTCTCTCTATCCAGATTGGAAAGACAGTCTTCTCTTGCTCCTTGGTTGATCTGAGATCCAGCGTAAGCTTTATGCCTTACTCAGTAGCAAGACGTCTGGGATTCACGCACTTCAAACCAACCAGGATGCCCTTGGTATTTGCGGATAGATCGGTCAAGTGTCCAATTGGTATTCTCGAGGATCTCCAAGTAAGAGTTGGGAACACCTCCGTCCCAGCAGATTTTGTGGTTCTGGAGTTAGAGGAGGAGTCCAAGGATCCTCTCATTTTAGGAAGACCGTTTATGTGTACTGTTGGCGCTATAATTGATGTGCGGCTAGACAAGATTGATCTCCATCTGGGAGACATAGTCATGCAGTTCGAGATGGACGAGTTGCTGAAGAAACCGATGCTGGATGGACAAACCTTCGTCGTGGATGAAGGGATTGACCCGCTTGAACCACGTGAAGGAATGATCGAGGAGATCCTTACAGATGATCCACTAGAACTTGCACTAATAAGAGCTGAAGCCGAGCAGAACATCGAGAACATTGATGCAGATGGGTATGACAAGATGCTTGACTCCGCAAGAAGTATGGGGAGAGTAGTAGCGAGTCTAAGTGTGGGGGAGGAGAGCAACAATAATAAGAACACTCCGACCGGAGTGACCTCTCCACTGAACTCACCTGATCCGTCGAACCTACTCGACGACCCTTGGAGCGAGTTGAAAGCCCCAAAGGTTGAGCTAAAACCCCTTCCCAAAGGGCTCAGGTACGCTTTCTTAGGCCCAAATTCCACATATTCCGTCATTGTGAACGCTGAACTTAATAATGTGGAAACGGCATTGCTTTTGTGTGAGCTTAGGAAATATCGTAAGGCATTAGGATATTGACTAGCTGACATACCTGACATCTCACCCGATTTATGCATGCATATAAAACACATAGAAGATGAATCAATGACTTCTGTTGAACATCAGAGGAGGTTAAACCCAAATCTAAAAGATGTTGTTAAGAAAGAGATAATGAAACTTCTAGAGGCTGGTGTAATCTATGCTATATCTGATAGTAAGTGGGTTAGCCCTGTTCATGTAGTACCAAAGAAAGGTGGGATCACCGTTATCACATATGAAAAGAATGAATTGATCCCCACTAGAACAATGACAGGACATCGCATGTGCATTGATTTCAGAAAATTAAATGCGGTAACTAGAAAGGATCATTTTCCACTTCCTTTTATTGATCAAATGCTTGAGAGATTGGCTAACCACCCATATTACTGTTTTCTAGATGGTTATTCAGGTTTCTTTCATATTCCTATCCACCCAGACGATCAGGAGAAGACGACGTTCACATGCCCATACGAAACGTACCCGGACAGGAGAATGCCATTCGGCCTGTGCAATGCGCCGGCAACATTTCAGCGTTGCATGATGTCTATTTTTACTGACCTGATTGAAGACATTATGGAAGTTTTCATGGACGATTTAAACGTCTATGGAAGCTCCTTTAGTGTCTGTTTGTCAAATTTGTGCAGGGTATTCCAAAGGTGTGAGGGGAAACATCTTGTGCTCAATTGGGAGAAGTACCAATTCATGGTCAAAGACGAGATCGTTCAAGGGCATAAGATCTCCGAGAAAGAGATTGAGGTGGATAAGGCAAAGATTGAAGTAATGATGAGTTTGCAACCACCAACAACCGTGAAAGCTATCAGAAGTTTTTTTGGGTCATGCAGGTTTCTATAAGAGGTTCATCCAGGACTTCTCCAAAATTGTAAGACCGCTCACCAGGCTGTTATGCAAGGAGATTAAGTTTGACTTCAACAGCGAGTGCCTAGCTGTGTTCCACACGATCAAGGGAGCCCTAGTAAGCGCACCTGTTGTGCGACCGCCAGATTGGGATCTCCCCTTTGAGATCATGACTTATGCTAGCGACTTTGCAGTTGGAGCAATGCTTGGGCAGCGTAAGGATAAGAAGCTACATGTGATCTATTACGCGAGCAGAACAATGGATGAGGCTCAATGCAGATACGCTACGACTGAGAAGGAACTCCTGGCCATTGTTTTTGCATTCGAAAAGTTCAGATCTTACTTGGTGGGATCAAAGGTGATAGTGCACACAGATCATGCCGCCTTGAAGTACCTGCTCACAAAGAAGGATGCAAAATCTAGGTTGTTGAGGTGGATTCTTTTGTTCCAAGAATTCGATCCCGAAATAAAAGAAAAGAGAGGGGTCGATAATGGGGTTGCAGACCACTTATCAAGAATGAATATTGAGGACGATACTGCTCTCGATGAAGGACACCAAGTGGAGCACGTCAATACGATCGGTCTGCGCTTCACTAAACACCCCTGAGAACAGCGGCTGACTGTTCTCGCGTACAGGAACAGCCCATAGCTGTGATCCAAAAGAGATACTCTCACCTCCCTTGGTTTACTGAGATCGCGAACTTCCTAGCAGCCGAGAAGGAACCAATTAAGTTCACTGGAAACGAGAAGAGGAAGTTCCTAAGGGAGGCAAGACATTATGTTTGGGATGAACCGTACTTGTACATACATTGCAAAGATGGAATGTTCAGAAGGTGTGTTCCAGAGGCAGACATCCCAGGGATCCTGCATCATTGCAATGGTTCCTCTTATGCATGTCACATCGCCACATTCAAGACAGTCTCTAAGATCCTTCAAGCCAGTTTTTGGTGGCGAACCATGTTCAGAGATGCTCATGCCTACATATCTAGATGCGATGCATGCCAAAGACTAGGGAACATTAGAAAAAGGAACAAGATGCCCCAAAACTACATCCTGGAAGTTGAAGTGTTCGACTGTTGGGGAGTCGATTTCATGGGACCATTCCCTCCGTCCTTCAAGAACGAATATATCCTGGTCACCGTTGATTATATCTCCAAGTGGGTAGAAGCAATAGTCAGTCCCACTAATGAGGCACGTGTGGTGACTAAGATGTTCAGCTCAAACATCTTTCCAAGATTTGGAGTACCTAGAGTGGTCATTAGCAACGGAGGAACACACTTCATTAACAAGGCATTTCAAGGGATGTTGAAGAAGAATGGTGTGAAACACAAGGTGGCAACTGCTTATCATCCTCTAACGAGTGGACAGGTTGAAGTCTCTAACAGAGAAATCAAAACCATTCTTCAGAAGACAGTTAATACTCCGCGCAAAGATTGGTCACTTAAGTTGGATGATGCTCTCTGGGACTACAGAACAGCCTACAAAACACCTCTCGGGACCACTCCCTACCACTGTTGGAGTCGAAAACGGTTACGACGAAGTTAACGTCCAAATCCCCGAAGAAGAAAAACGTAGGAAACTTCTTCGACAAATACTTTTTCGAAATAGATTCTTCTTTACGAAGACCTTTACGGAAGAGACTCAAATCATTGGACAAGAACTCGAGAAGGATCACTACGCAGCGACCAAACGCCCATTCCGCTCGGTCGCTACGTAGCGACCGAGCTCGAGCCAAATTTCGGTCGCTACGTAGCGACCGAGCTCTTCCGAAACGTCGATACGACATCAATCCATGCATTCTCGTCTACCCTTCGATGCTATCTCCCGAATACCGTAGCAAACCCATCACACATTTCCCGCCATTTCTAAGTTATCAATCAAACTTTACCGTAAAAACCGCGGAAAGTTCATTCTTTATCGAAAGAAGCCATAATAAACGCTTCGAGTTGGAAGACGGCCCAAAGGGACCTAAGACATGACTCGAGGCCCAACTTACGATATCTTAACCAACAACCCGTAAACCGCATGTCGGTTTACGCTTGGTTCACAAAGGAAGATAAATGTCAAGTTTCCGCGGATAAATACGAAATTTGGAAGATGATTACGAAGATCGGAAAAAATGGAATATCTCCATTTTTATGCTATGGCGGCTTAAGGGCAGAAGAGGAAAAGCGTAAACCGACCTTGGAGCCAGTATATAAGGGGTCCTAGGCGAGAGGCATGAGGAGAGGATTTTTCAGAGCAAACTTAGCACTTAGAGCAATTTAAGGCAATTTTCTGTTTTTGTTATTCGAACTGCGACTCAACTAGGTTTAGCCGTCTTAGGGTTGCTAGAACTAGGAATCTCGCCGACAGCTCTCAGAGCCCAGGCACTTACCTTGTTGTAAACGCTTAAACGCAGATTCGGAATAAGACTTCTATTTGCTCTCTTCTTACGATTTTTATACTTTATCGTTGTCATTATCGTGTTCTGATTTGCTTGGCGTGTGGTATTAGCAGATATCCGAGACCTCTGGAAAATTAGGGTTTTTCCTAGTTTCCTTATTTAAACGGAAATCGACAGTGCGAATTTCGGTTCCTGTTGGGGTCAAAAACGGTTACGACGAAGTTAACGTCCAAATTCCCGTAGAAGAAAAAACATGGAAAAATTCTTCGACAAATATACTTTCGAAATAGATTCTTCTTTACGAAAAACCTTTGCGGAAGAAACACGAATCATCGGACAAGAGCTCGAAAAGGATCGTTACGCAGCGACCAAACGCGTACTCCGCTCGGTCGCTACGTAGCAACCAAGATCGAGCCAAAGCTCAGTCACTACATAACTGCCAAACGCCCATTCCGCTCGGTCGCTACGTAGCGACCGAGCTCTTCCAAAACGTCAACACGACATCAGTCTATGCATTCTCGTCTACCCTACGATGCTATCTCCCGAATACCGTAGCGAACCCATCTCACGTTCCCCGCCATTTCTAAGTTATCAATCAAACTTTACCGTAAAAACTGCGGAAAGTTCATTCTTTATCGAAAGAAGCAGTAATAAACGTTTTGAGTCGAAAGACGGCCCAAAGGGACCTAGGACACGATTCGAGGCCCCACTTACGATTTCTTAACCAACAGCCCGTAAACCGTATGTCAGTTTACGCTTGGTCCGCAAGGGGAGATAAATGTCAAGTTTCCGCGGATAAATACGAAATTTTGAAGATAATTACAAAGATCGGAAAAAATGGAATATCTCCATTTTTATGCTATGACGACTTAAGGGCAGAAGAGGAAAGGCGTAAACCGACCTTGGAATCAGTATATAAGGGGTCCTAGGCGAGAGGCACCATAGAGAGACTTTAGGGGAGAAAACTTAGCACTTAGAGAAATTAGGCAACTTTCTGTTCTTGTTATTTCGAGCTGACTCAACTAGGTTTTGCAGTCTTAGGTTGTTAGAACTAAGAATCTCGCCGACAGCTCTCGTGGCCAAGGCTTCTACCTTGTTGTAACGCTCATACGCGGATTCGGAATAAAACTCATTTTGCTCTCTTTTACGATTTCTTATTTCATTTCGTCTTTAATTGCGTGTTCTGATTGCTTGGCGTGTGGTTTAACAGATATCTGGGACCTTTGGGAAATTAGGGTTTTCCTAACTTTCCTTATTTAAACGGAAATCGACAGTGTGAATTTCGGTTCCCACAGTTTGGCGCTAGAAGGAGGGGGATACGGATCAATCTAACTCTCAACCACATCACGCTCAACCAGACATGTCAACTGACGACGCGGATAACGTGCAAACTCTTCTTAACGGAAGCAGTGGCACTGATCTTCACACTCCCGCAGCGGACGTATCCGCGGCCAATGCACCAGCCAACGCCGCGGCGTTCGAGGAGTTTAAAAAGATGTTCGCCACCTACGAAAAAAGGTCGGAAGAACAGGATAAGCTCGTGAGCACCTTGACCAAACAAGTTGAAAATTTAACGGCAAGGACTCGAGCAATCCGCCCCCGTGGAACCACTAAAGTCAGCGGGAAAAGACTCGACTTTGCGTCCCCTTTCAACAGGCCTGGAACCGCCCAGGAACGACCTTCGGGGCAAAACCCTAGAGAGAAGTCTCCCGTCAAAAAGGGAAACTCCGAAAGCCCTCCGCCTCCCGCGAAGACTTCGGAGGACAACGAAGTCGAGCAAGTCGATCTGGATCCTAGCGATGTCTCCAACAATACTGATGAAGACGCTGATAGACATCCAAGAAGGACCAGAAGCCGATTCACTCGGGAAAGCTCTCCGTTCGACAAACTAATGACCGAAGAGGAGGAAATCCTCTATTGGAACGAACAGGGAGAGCTGGCTGAAAAAAAACCGAGCTCACTCGCAGTAAACGCCGACAAGCATGGAAACCTGCTGACGAGACGTCGGATATACCCGATCTTCGCGACTATATCACCAAGACTGCGGCAGAAGTAAGAGCCATAAAATCTCAAATCCATCATGCTACGAGCGCGGCCCCCGAGACCGACAGACTGCTGGAAGGGGCTCGGAAAACCCCTTTCACCGCTCGCATCTCAGATACGAGGGTGTCCGATCCAGGAAAGATCAAAGTACCGAAGTATGATGGTACGACCGATCCAAGAGCGCACGTTCAGGCTTTCCACATCACGATGGGAAGAGCAAGGCTGAAGGACGGCGAGAGAAACGCCGGCTACTGCCGCCTGTTCGTCGGGAATCTAGAAGGAGCAGCCCTCGAATGGTTCGCGCGCCTTAAGCGAAACTCTATCGGGAGTTTCCGACAGCTCGCATCAGAATTTCTCAAGCAATACTCTATGTTCATAGATAGAGAAACTTCCGATGTCGATCTATGGAGTCTGTCCCAGAGGGAGGAGGAATACCTCCACGAGTTCATCAGCCGGTTCAAGTTGGTGATGTCCAGGGTCAGCGGGATAAGCGACAAGGTGGCCATCGACGCGCTCAGAAAGGCGCTCTGGTACAAGTCAAAATTCAGAAAATGGATATCCCTCGAATAACCACGGACGATCCAAGACACCCTCCACAAGGCAACAGACAACATCATGATCGAGGAGGAAACGAAAATCTTATCGCAGAAGCATAAGTCGGCAAGATCATCCTTGAAAGATGTAGACCCGAAGACAAGGAAGTGGAACCCTCGTAACGACAAGTATGTCCATCACGAGGGGGAAGAACTCCAAGGAGAACATAATTATGCGAACGGCTCAGACCAGGGCCGAACCACGGGTAATACGTGGACTCGCAACCAAGGATATGATGAAAAAACCTTCTGCGAGTTCCACCAATCCCGAGGACACTCCACGATTAACTGCAAGGTCCTGGGAGCAAGGCTGGCCGCGAAGCTAATAGCCGGAGAACTCTCGGAAGTAACCAGCGTGAAGGATCTCATCCTCGAGACTGATCGCCCCCCGAAGCCGGACAGAAATCCACCCGCGGAGAGATCTCCCCAAAGAAACCAATCCGGGGATAAACGCGGCAGGAGGCCAGACGACAAGGGAAACGATAACAATCGTCGTAGGGTCGACATGATCATCGGAGGATCGCAATTCTGCAACGATACGGTCTCCGCCATCAAGGCTTACCAGAGGAAGGCGGAGTCAAGCGCAAACTGGCCTACATGGTCTCCTACCAAAGATGATCAGAACTGCTCAATCACCTTCACAAAGGAGGAAGCCAGCGGGATTGATCAGCCTCACTGCGATCCGCTCGTCATAGACCTCGTCATACAAGATCTGGAAGTTGGAAGAGTAATCATTGACATGGGGTGCACGGTGAATGTAATCTTCCGCGACACTCTAAAACGGATGAGCATTGAACTCAGAGAAGTAACTCCAACTCCGAAACCGCTGACATGCTTTTCTGGCAAAGTATCGATGACCCTCAGATCAATTCAGCTACCAGTCATGGCCAAGGAGGTCACAAAAATCGTAGTGTTCGCGGTAGTCGATCATCCTGCCATCTACAACGTGATCGTGGGAACCCCGTGGCTCAACGCTATGCAAGCCGTTCCATCGACGTACCACCTGGGCGTCAAATTCCCGACCTCAAACGGAGTCGCAGCTATCTGGGGATGTCAGAAACAGTCGCGACTGTGCTTCCTCACAGAACACAAGTTAAGACAGATGACAACCTCTACAACGGCAAATCGAAAACGCACGAAGAACGATAAATCTTCGACCAACAACGTTTCGAGAAAAGGCGATTTCAAATCGTCTGCCGACGCAGACGCCTCGGGCGTTGAAACTCAACGTGAGGCCGAAGCCAACACTACAATTCAACCGAAACATCCAGAGAAAAACACTGAACCTGCCACGATCATCTCGATCAAGGCGGTCAGCACGGCGACAATCGCCGAGTAAAAACGCTCGCGGCATAAAACAGAACTACGAGATGGCTTGATCCTCAAAAGGGGTACGTAGGCAGCTCGTCGAAAGGACGAGTTCAGCTATCCCCCTCTCCAAAAAGGGTGGGGAGTGGGTGCGTATACTCGTATACTCCCACATAGGAAAAGATGCGTTATTGTAATCGAATTCTATCGAGATTCCGATTTTTTTTACGAAATATGCGTCACTCTTTTTAAGACAAAATCGAAAAAAAATCTCACTTCAAAAATATACGTATAGTCTTCGAAATAACTGCGAGATGTCGCAAGTTAAAAATCAAGGTAATACGAACAAATTGTCCGAACGCGACCACTACAAATCTTGCACTCCGTTCGTCGATTGGCCCAGACGAACACATCAGCCGTCTTAAACAAACGCAACCTGATCACTCTTTTGATCTTCAAACGTCCAACACAAGGACGAAAGCGCGCTACAAAAATAATCCGAAATTTTGGTCTAGCACTTCCAGTTGGCTTAAAAATTGTCTCTGGAAAGATGCTCGATTCGTACCATACAAGTCGTATAAGCCGAGAATCTATCGCGGACTTTAAATCGGTACGAATCAGGTAGAAATCGCAACAGGAAAACCGATAGCCGGCTAGTCACCGCATAAACCTTAAAACCGAGAGTAAACCTAGGTCTTGCCCTAAACCCATCGCATTGGTCTCAAACATCTCAAAGACATGATATCTAAATGATACGAGATTCCTAAAACATGTCTCTTTGTTCATAACTCAACGTTCCCGAAAAATCGTGAATGATTTCTACGAAAACTCACCTCTCGAACGAACTAACAGATTGAACCCCTCAACGAAGATAAATATGAGACGACAACTCATGTTCACTTCAAACCCGCTCTTAAGTAAACCCAAACAGAATATAAACCGCATAGCGGTAGGAGTTCAAAGCCACACTCGGCCAGACATATATGAACAAAGGCCACACTCGGCCGCTAAATACTAGATAAAGGGAAAAAATCTTTCCCGCCAAAACACTCACAGGTCAAAGTTGAAACTCCCGGACAAGGAAGCCCTGAATGCATCCGCGGGAAAGTTCACTTCCTCATCATCACCAGCAAAATTAGCCGTAGTCTCTACGGTATCAGGGGAAACCGAGATGGGATCCCAGAATCCCTGGATCTTCCCGTCGATCGGAGGAATGGTCGCTTAAGCGTGAGCATGATCCTTCATGCCACCCTTCATTAACTCCATCTCCCTCTCGAAGACGTAGTCATCTTCCTGTGTCCTCCAAAGGAGCCGCGACACTCTCGGAAGTCGCCCAGCGAGTTGAAAGCACCCTTAAGATTCCCGTACTCAACCTGAAATTGAGAAGCGCGAGTCTACATCACCTCGACAATTTCCCTCTTGCCCTTCCGTTCCACCCTGCGAACAGTCCTGGCATGATCACGAGCGAGTTGAGCGTCTCGCGCCAACATCTCGTCTCGCATGCGAGCAAGATCCTTTTCCGCCTTCTTCGCTTTAAAGCGATAGATCATGGCCTCTCTATGACTCGCCTCAATGGCCGATCCAAGCAAGTTCAAACCCTGTAAAAACGATTGACACGTTTTAAGCAAAAAATAATAATAACGATCGTCGGGATTCTTAAAAATTATACCCCGTTAATGATGCGAGATCCTTCCGCAACAACTCTCGGCCTCCCTGACTCGCTCATAGCCTGAGGAGTGTCAAAACCCGACGGAAGACCAGCGAAGAAATCATCGAAGTCCGGAATAGGGACCTCGCTCGTACCACTTCCATCGCCGAAAGAAAGGTTCGGATCCCATCCTGGAAGCATGCAATCGTCCACCGAAAACTCCAGGTCTCCGAGATCAATATCTTTCCCCTTTGAAGAATTCGGCCCCATCACAATAGTGGGAGCGGCGTTGGGACCGGCGTTGGGACCTTGGTCTTCAGGTTCGGAATCACTCCTTGTTTCTCCGCCCAAAGCAGGACCAGGATGCACAAACCTCAACGCCCTACGAACTCTCTACCGAATGAGGAACGAATTCCATCTTTGGCACTCGAAGCTTTCCAGAAACATTCGCGGGCAAAGACCCTTTCCTCGAACTCCTCTTCTTACTCGACATCTCGTGTTTTTCTTTTTTTTTTAGATCAAGGAGGAAATGACGGAGAGAAAGAGAAAAAACTTTTCAAGAAAAACCTCTCTATGAGAATGAGTATGAGAATGAGTAAGTGTGAAGGTTATGAAAAAGTTACCTCCCTTCTTATAGGCATAAGAAATTACTATTTACTTGCGGATTTTTGGACACAAACTTCGCCCAAATACACCAATCTCGTCCGAACTCGCCATACCACGCATTGGGACCTCGCTAGAAATCCACATTCCCATTGTACTGGGGGGCTAACTGTTGGGGTCGAAAACGGTTACGACGAAGTTAACGTCCAAATTCCCGAAGAAGAAAAAACATAGAAAAACTCTTCGACAAATATACTTTCGAAATAGATTCTTCTTTACGAAAAACCTTTGCGGAAGAAACGCGAATCATCAGACAAGAGCTCGAAAAGGATCGCTACATAACAGCCAAACGCCCATTCCGCTCGGTCGCTACGTAACGACCGAGCCGGAGCCGGAGTTTCCGAAATGTCGACACGACATCAGTCTATGCATTCTCGTCTACCCTTCGATGCTATCTCCCGAATACTGTAACGAACCCATCTCACGTTCCCCGCCATTTCTAAGTTATCAATCAAAATTTACCGTAAAAACCGCGGAAAGTTCATTCTTTATCGAAAGAAGCCGTAATAAACGCTTCGAGTCGAAAGACGGCCCAAAGGGACCTAGGACATGACTCAAGGCCTAACTTACGATTTCTTAACCAACAGCCCGTAAACCGCATGTCGGTTTACGCTTGGTCCGCAAGGGGAGATAAATGTCAAGTTTCCGCGGATAAATACGAAATTTTGAAGATAATTACAAAGATCGGAAAAAATGGAATATCTCCATTTTTATGCTATGACGGCTTAAGGGCAGAAGAGGAAAGGCGTAAACCGACCTTGGAATCAGTATATAAGGGGTCCTAGGCGAGAGGCGCCAGAGAGAGACTTTGGGGGAGAAAACTTAGCACTTAGAGCAATTAGGCAACTTTCTGTTTTTGTTATTTCGAGCTGCGACTCAACTAGGTTTTGCAGTCTTAGGTTGTTAGAACTAGGAATCTCGCCGATGGCAATCGTGCCAAAGGCTTCTACCTTGTTGTAGCGCTCATACGCGGATTCGGAATAAAACTCCATTTGCTCTCTTTTACAAATTCTTATTTCTTTTCGTCTTTAATTGCGTGTTCTGATTGCTTGGCGTATGGTTTAACAGATATCCGGAACTCTGGGAAATTAGGGTTTTCCTAACTTTCCTTATTTAAATGGAAATCGACAGTGTGAATTTCGGTTCCAACAGTTCCCACAACCACCTGGTCTACGGTAAAGCCTGCCACCTCCCTGTCGAGCTTGAGTACAAGGCAGCTTGGGCTGTCAAGCTTCTGAACTTCAATATCAAATCAGCTACGGAGAGGGGAAAAATCCAAACCCACGAAGCGGAAGAGATAAGGCATCTCGCCTATGAGAGCTCCAAAATCTATAAGGAGAAGACCAAAGCCTACCATGACAAGCAGATCATTGCCAGACGTTTCAAACCAAACGATAAGGTCTTGCTTTTCAACTCCAGGGTTAAGCTGTTCCCAGGCAAGCTGAAATCAAGATGGTCTGGACCTTTCACCATCAAGGAAGTCCGACCCTATGGGGCTATTGTGTTGCTGGATAAAAAGGAAGAAGAGTTCATTGTCAATGGTCAGCGCCTCAAGCACTACCTTGCTGACTCCACTATCGCGGAGGGTGAAGAAATTCCCCTAAGCGATCCCTTATCAACCTAATCGGTTGATCCAAGCCAAGCTAGTGACTTTAACCAAGCGCTTGGTGAGAGGCAACCCACTGGTGAGTGTACATATCGTTTTCTTTCCGTTTACTTTCTTTTTAAGATTAAATTTACAGAAAAACAAGAAAAGCCGAACTCTTCAGTCAGAACAACCGAAGGACTGTTCCCGTTGTGGAACAACCCAACACATGTTCCCAAGGTAAGTGTCTCGGACCCAAAAAAAAAAAGGGGGATAAAAGGAAGCGGTTAGGTTTCGCCTATTTAAAGCCTCACTCTACCTCTTCCCCGTCTCACTCGCCGTACACCTCCCCCACCACTTGCGAATTAGAGCAATCACAAAAACCTCAATTTTCATTCATTTTTAGTGATTCTTGCTTCTAATTTGCTTGGATTTTCGAGTTCTCTCTGTTTTTGCAGTCAATTTCCCCCGATTCATAAGATGCCACACACTAAGCAATCAGGAAAGAGAACAAGGGTGAACCTCGTGAGTAACACGCCACCGCTGCGAGGACAACAACCGACCTCTGCATCCTACCCATGGCCTCGTGAACAAGAGGGTGAACCGATTGATCTCAACAGCCCAATGCTTTTAGACTTTAACTGCGAGGGGTGGGATAAGGAAACAATTGGGCGTTACAACACCCACCTCAAGGTCGATATCCTACCTACTCGTTTCGGCCATGCTGAAACCCTTGCTGATCTCGGGATCGACGAGGATGCGTTCAAAACATTGCAAACAATGGGGATAGCTCCCCTCTGTTATCAGGCACATGAGCGCTACCCAGACCTTGCCCGCCAAGTGCTCGCTACTGCCACCATTACTTACGAGGACTCCTCTGCGCCCTCCTACGCCAACTGCTCCTTCTAATTCATGGCTGATGGAGAGTATTGATCACTGTCCCTCGACAAACTCAATGAAATCTATGAGATCGCGAATGAGCCGAAAGGGGTAGCAGTGGCGAAAAAGTTCTCCCCATCAAACGCGTTCTGGGACTTCATTGCAAATGGGAACTTCACACCTGGCAAGGCCTACCAGTCGTAGATCAGGAACCCGGCACTTAGAGTCATTGCAAAGATCATTTCAAACCTCCTGTTCGCCAAGGATCAGACTTCCAAAGTGACAAACAGGGAGCTGCAAACCCTGAATGCAGGTATTGAGGATGAGATCCGCGCTTCAGGGTCTGGCATTCCAATTCAGAAGGTAAAGACAAACCCATGCTTTCATTTCATCACCATGCTTTGCGAGAGGAGGCTCTGTCTGATGCACGGCTCGAACAAGAAAGACAGAAGCGGTAGTTTGCTCACACCACTATCCAAGCAGTTTGGTATTGATCTAACGATGTACAAGGTGAACACAGAGATTCAGTACCTCGACCTCAAGTACCTAAATGGCATGCCACATTATGCGAGACGAGGATACATACAGCTTCTACGACAAGGAGGGTAACCAGCTGTTCACCAAGCTTCCTCACCCTGATCTCTCCAACTTCAGGGTGTTCGACAACATCCGTTTCCTCCCACCAACTGAGCTATTATGCGCCGACCCTCGTGCCCATGCAGTTGATGCGGAAATGGATGATGTGGAGGACATTACCCCTGAAGCAAACATGTCATATGACCTCG
Organism: Brassica napus; assembly: GCF_020379485.1. Classification (NCBI taxonomy): domain Eukaryota; kingdom Viridiplantae; phylum Streptophyta; class Magnoliopsida; order Brassicales; family Brassicaceae; genus Brassica; species Brassica napus. The sequence goes on along the minus strand of NC_063444.1, from coordinate 17,147,926 downwards.
GAGAACTAGCAAATGTGGCAGATGATCAGGCATATCGCCAATGGATGGTGGATTCGCAGCGGAAGAACAACAGCCTCATGAAGAGGATACTCCATCTCGTTACCGGCGGCTGTCTTGGTGGAGACACCCAGAGACAATCACCAGCAGAGCAGACTCCACGATCGCACCGTCCAAGAAAGGAACTTATGGGAACAACACCTTCAACTGCGCAGGTTCATCGCTCGTGCAACAGACGCTTGCTTGATCCGGCCGAGAGCGGCGAGTCCGACTGAGTCCACAAGGGCTATTCTCTATCCATTGTTCTATCCATCAGAACTTTTTATTTTTATGCTTTTTATTGTTATTTGGCTGACCTCGATTTGGTTTCACACCAGGGATGGTGTAAATTAAGTCTGGGGGAAGCACTTGTTGTGTGTTGATACTCTATGTCTTTATCGAGTCAGTTTAGGATCGAGTCAGTTAAAACTCTTGTGGGAATTAGGACCTTATTATGTGATGATCTCTTAACCGCCTCGTGCTCTAACATTCTTATCCAGTGACCTTAGCAGTGACGAAAGACCCACACTTGGACCTGGAACACTCCTGACTTACCTCATTTGACTCTCCAAAAGTTTTCAACCGATCAGGTTACACTGGGTAGACTTAACTCCACCTAAATTGAACCTAATCTTGACTGAAATTCTTCTTGTTATGGGCACTAGATCAGGGAAACGAGACCTACACTCAGGACTTCTTATCATTTTTACCAATCTTGCTGATCATGAGTGGCTAGCTCATCTTTAGCTAGTTCCCACCTTGCGCCTAAGCCTTTATTTCACCCTCAAGCACTATGTTTTTGAGTGTCATATGTGCAGATATGTGGAAAAAGGTCGAAGAGGGAAGGATCGACGCAGCCTCTTACTCGTCTCTGCCATACATTCAGAAGGGGAGAGATCGAGCATGTAGGGAACAGTCGGTGAGACCATGTTCTAACAAGAGAACAGTCGATGAGACCACGTTCTGACAAGAGAACAGTTGATGAGTGCATGTTCTAACCAGAGGAACAATGGCAACCAGTGAGCGCCAAAAATATAAAATAAACCACCAGTAGCTGCGAAGCATCATCCGTTGCCTTCCACCAAAAGGTATTTCTCTCATGATTTCTAAACTTTATCTTTTGATTACAATCTCTGCATGTGTACTTCGTAAATGATAAAATGGTCCACTGAAACATGATGATTCTTAATCTGATATTAAGTCATTGTTCTTGATGTGAGTGTGAGTGTGATTGTGCTTAGCTTAGCTTCGGTTTTAATCGATTTTAATTGATGTTTAGTTCATGTTCTGTTTTTTATTGTGGCTTGATGTTTGAAACTGTATGAGCTGTTCTATTAGAAACTTTTATGGTTTTATTGTTAACTGTTACTTTTCTGTTTAAAAAGGCGATTAGTATGTGAGTGTGATTGTGTTTTAAAAGACTACTGATGCGTTTACAAACTTAGTAACACTAGGAGCCAAATCCAAGCTTATGTCTTTGATGGTAAGTGTAAACAACATTGATTTAGAAAGTGATGAATATGTTATTGAAAGTGAGTTTTGTTTTTTTTTCAGTGATCAGAGCAAGTGTCCCTAAGGTGCTTCTTGATTATGTCTTCTCTGCTTCATCAAGCTACCACCGGAGCTTCTCTCCTTCATCAAGCCACCACCGGAGCTTCTCGTCTTCTCTGCTTCATCAAGCCACCACCGGTGCTTCTCTGCTTCATCAAGCCACCACCGGAGCTTCTCTGATGCAACGGATCCAAGTCCAGAACCTCCTGAAGCAAAAATAATCTGAGAGAAAATCTGTTGAGAGGCTTGTCCCATCTTCATCAACTTTTTCTTCGCTGTAAGATTAGTTTGATCTCACTTGACTCTCATCATTGTTTTTCTGTGCGTTCAATGATTAATTCTTTTGTCTACATACAGATCAGGAACATGGCTGAGAAAGTACCGTCATTTAAAACCAGTGGAACTCGTTGGTTTACAGATCTCACCACTGCAGATACTACATATATCTTGCCACTTCTCACCGCCATCATTTTCATAATTATGAAAGGTGTGAAGCAAATGAATGACAAGAGCTCACTACTTATAGATATGGGGACTCAGAATTTTATATTTTTTAAATAAAAGTTTTCTCGAGAATTCTCTTCTGCGGAAATTGAAGTAAACGTTGTTCCGCATGTCGGTTTACGCTTGGTTCACAAAGGAAGATAAATGTCAAGTTTTTGCGGATAAATACGAAATTTGGAAGATGATTACGAAGATCGGACAAAATGGAATATCTCCATTTTTATGCTATGGAGGCTTAAGGGCAGAAGAGGAAAAGCGTAAACCGACCTTGGAGCCAGTATATAAGGGGTCCTAGGCGAGAGGCATGAGGAGAGGATTTTTCAGAGCAAACTTAGCACTTAGAGCAATTTTAGGCAATTTTCCGTTTTTGTTATTCGAGCTGCGACTCAACTAGGTTTAGCCGTCTTAGGGTTGCTAGAACTAGGAATCTCGCCGACAGCTCTCAGAGCCCAGGCACTTACCTTGTTGTAAACGCTCAAACGCAGATTCGGAATAAGACTTCTATTTGCTCTCTTCTTACGATTTTTATACTTTATCGTTGTCATTATCGTGTTTTGATTTGCTTGGCGTGTGGTATTAGCAGATATCCGGGACCTCTGGGAAATTAGGGTTTTTCCTAGTTTCCTTATTTAAACGGAAATCGACAGTGCGAATTTCGGTTCCCACAGTTTGGAGCTAGAAGGAGGGGGGTACGGATCAATCTAACCCGCAAAAACCACTCAACGATCAGGGACGATATGCAAGACTTAACGTGCGCGAACGTCATCTCGTTCAAGGGGGGAGCAACGGTCGATCGAGCCAAACCTCGAAACGATCTCCTTGTTATCGAACTAACGATCCGAGATATCGACGTCGCAAGGGTGCTAATCGACACCGGAAGTTTGGCCGATATCATCTTCAAAGATACTCTCGAGAAAATGGGCATCGATCAATTCGAAATCGCGAAATACCCTAGCCCACTACTGGGAATTTCAGGAGAAACGACCATGGCCTACAGATCGATTAATCTCGCAGTCAAAGCCGGAACCGTGACAAGAGTCACAGAGTTTCTAGTGGTTGACCGTCCTACATCTTACAACGTTATCCTGGGAACGCCATGGTTGCACGCCATGCGTGCCATCCCATCCACGTACCATCTTTGCCTCAAGTTTCCAACCCCTAACGGAATCGAAGTAATATGGGGAAACCCGAGAGTATCACAGGTGTGTTACGCCGCAGGACAAAAACGAAAAAGACAAAATCTCAAGACCGTTCCTAGAAAAACGGAGAAAAAGGTCTCCGACCAAGGTTCGCGAAGTCAAAATTTGGCTGAACTCTACTGGCAGTCTCGTAACATCGCGGCCCTAGAGGAAAAACGCGAACCAACTTGCGAGCCTGTGGTCACGGTCTGTCTCGACGAAGCAACTCCGGAATGATGCGTCGAAATCAGAGCCAATCTCCGCGAGCCTTTGAGGACAGAGCTCGTAACCTGTCTAAAAAAGAACCTCATTACTTTTGCATGGGCCGCGGAAGATATGCCGGGGATTGACATTGACATAACGTGTTACGAATTAAATATCGATCCGACTTTCAAGCCCGTCAAACAAAAAAGGCGGAAGCTAGGACCTGAACGAGCTTCTGCGGTCAACGACGAGGTCGAAAAATTGCTTAAAGTCGGGTCAATAACAGAAGTGAGGTATCCAGACTGGCTCGCCAACCCTGTAGTAGTCAAAAACAAAAAACGGAAAATGACGAGTTTGCGTGGATTTTACCGACCTAAACAAGGCCTGTCCAAAAGATAGTTTCCCCCTGCCACACATCGATCGATTGGTAGAAGCAACGGCAGGAAACGAACTTCTGTCTTTCATGGACGCCTTCTCAGGTTACAACCAAATTATGATGAACCCAGACGATCGCGAAAAAACTGCGTTCATTACCGATCGCGGAACCTATTGCTACAGGGTAATGCCCTTCGGCCTCAAAAACGCTGGCGCAACTTACCAACGACTCGTGAACCGTATGTTCTCTCAACAACTCGGTAAAACGATGGAAGTTTATATCGACGACATGCTAGTCAAATCCCTCCAAGCAAAGGATCACGTATCACATCTCGAGGAATGTTTCACCCAGTTAAATTCGCATAACATGAAGCTTTACCCGACAAAATGCAGATTCGCCGTGGCATCAGGGGAATTCCTCGGCTACGTAGTCACATTCTGTGGCATCGAGGCTAATCCAAAACAGATCAACGCACTGATCGAGATGGCTTCGCCGAAGAATAAGCGGGAAGTCCAGAGGTTGACCGGTAGAGTCGCGGCACTTAACCGTTTTATTTCGTGATCAACAGACAAGTGCCTGCCTTTCTACGATGTCTTACGGGGAAATAAAAAATTCGAATGGTCGGAAGAATGAGAAAACGCTTTCCAACAGCTGAAGCGGTATTTGGCTTCCCCCTAGTCCTCGCAAAACCAGTGGAGGGGGAACCTTTGTTCTTGTACATTGCTGTATCAGCAACAGCTGTGAGCGGCGTGCTAATCAGGGAAGAACGCGGCGAACAGAAACCTATTTTCTATATCAGCAAAACCTTGCTGGATGCCGAATCTAGATACCCGCTGATGGAAAAATTAGCATGCGCGGTCGTAACATCGGCCCGAAAACTAAGACCATATTTCCAATCCCACACGATCGTCGTCCTCACGACTTTTCCCCTACGAACGATCCTGCATAGCCCGAGTCAATTGGGCTTATTAGCCAAATGGGCGGTAGAACTTAGCGAATACGATATCGAGTACCGACCAAGAACAAGCGCAAAGTCACAAGTGCTTGCGGACTTCTTGGTCGAATTACCGACAGAGACCATAACCAATGAGGAACCAAATTCCACTTGGCTCCTTCACGTCGACGGATCCTCGTCCTAGCAGGGATCATGCATCGGAATTCGCCTCACATCTCCAATGAACGAGATCTTAGAGCAATCGTTTAGGCTGGAATTCCATGCCTCAAACAACGAAGCCGAATACGAAGCACTCGTCGCAGGATTGCGTTTGGCTCACAGCTTGAAGATACGAAGCATCCACACTTACTGCGATTCCCAGCTACTGGCAAGTCAGTACAGCGGAAAGTATGAAGCCAGGGACGAACGGATGGATACGTACCTTAAACTGGTCCGAAAACTAGCTCAAAAGTTTGACTGTTTTGCCCTCACGCGAATTCCCTGTTCCGAAAACGTCCAGGCAGATGCTCTCGCGGCCTTAGCATCAAGTTCTGATCTAGGACTCAAAAGGGTAATTCCGGTCGAGTTCATCGAACACCCGAGCATCGGACCGCCAATCGCCGTCAACCTCATAGAAGGTCAAGACGACGAAGAAGAAGAAGTTGCAATACAACCGCAATCGGAGCAATCTGATTACGGCTGCGATACCCCGTGGCTGCAGAAGATTCAAGACTACATTATCGACGGACGCCTGCCCACCGAGAATTGGGCAGCCCGCAAAGTCCGAACACAGGCCACGCGCTACGTAACAGTAGACGGCAAAATTTACAAATGGAAATTCTCCGGACCACTCATGACGTGCCTGGAAGGGGAAGAAGCGAAAAAAGTGATGGAAGAAGTACATTCAGGGTCCTGTGGCAATCATTCCGGCGGAAGATCACTGGCAGTGAAAATCAAACGCCATGGATACTACTGGCCAACGATGATCGGAGATTGCGAGAAGTTCGCACGAAAATGCGAAAAATGCCAGAGGCATGCTCCAACCATCCGACAACCAGCTGAAGTTCTCTCCTCCATCACATCACGCTATCCTTTTATGCGCTGGGCCATGGACATCGTCGGTCCCCTTCATAATTCAAAGCAAAAGCGTTTCCTTTTAGTCCTCACCGATTTCTTTTCAAAATGGGTAGAGGCAGATTCGTACGCAAGTATAAAAGATGTCCAAGTCGAAAGTTTCGTATGGAAAAACATCATATGCAGGCATGGAGTTCCTTACGAAATCGTAACCGATAACGGATCTCAATTTATCTCCACCCGGTTTGAGGCGTTCTGCGAAAAATGGAAGATACGGCTTAACAAATCGACGCCCAGATATCTGCAGTGTAACGGAAAAGCTGAAACGATTAATAAAACCATTCTCGACGGACTGAAGAAACGCTTAGAGGCCAAAAAAGGCAGGTGGGCCGACGAACTCGAGGGAGTCCTCTGGTCCCACCGTACCAACCCGAGGCGAGCAATAGGAGAAACCCCTTTCGCTCTGGTGTACGGTACGGAATGCATGATTCCCGCAGAAGTAGAGTTCCCCGGTGTTCGGAGAAGATTGCTTCCCGAACGAGAGGAGCTCAACAACGCAATGCTCCTCGACGACCTCGATCTCATTGACGAGCGCCGGGATCGAGCGCTCATCCGGATCCAAAATTACCAACACGCAGCCGCGAAGTACTACAATTCCAACGTACGGAATCGCAGATTTAATCAGGGAGATCTAGTCCTTCGCAAAGTCTTCCAAAACACCGCTGAAAGAAACGCGGGAAAACTCGGAGCAAACTGGGAAGGACCCTATAAAATCGAAAAAATCGTCCGACCAGGCTCCTACGAAATTGCCAACATGCAAGGCATAAAAATTCCAAGGACCTGGAACGCGATGCATCTCAAAAATTTCTATCACTGACCAACTCGCAATCACCGAACTACGAGACGGCTTGATCTCCATAAGGAGTACGTAGGCAGTTTGTCAAAAGGCAAATTCAGCTGTCCCCCCCTCATCAAAAAAAAAGGGGGGGGGAGTGGATACGTATACTCGTATACTCTCAAACTCGAAAAAAACCGACCACGCCTTCGATGTTTCCGACATATTTCGACCAAGCAAAATCACCTTTTATCCACAAAAAATTTTCGAATTTCGAAAATAAATCAGCCGTTAGGAAGAAGCAGCCATTGGCATCGCGAGACGTCGCGAAAGATGCTTCAAGGATTACTTCTTCCGAACGCCGAAAACGGACACTCCGTCAAAAAAATGATGAACATTTTAACACATATCTCGCGCAAAAACTCTAAACAACGGCATTCACCGCCAAGTTCGATGCTGATCACATCGAACTCTCGAACGTCCTAAACAAACATAGTCATCTTACAAAGATGACTCTCGTACATCCGACACGAGGATAATAGCGCTATAAAAGAAACCCGAAATTTTGGTCCAGCACTTCTGGTTGGCTTAAGAATTGTCTCCGGAGAGATGCTCGATTCGTATCTAACAAGTCATATAAGCCGAGAACCTATCGCGGACTTTAAATCAGTACAAATCAGGTTAAAATCGCGACAGATAAAATGATAGCCGGCTAGTCACCGCACAAAATCTTAAACCGAAAGTAAACCTAGGTCTTGCCCTAAACCCAGCGCACTGGTCTCTAACATCTCAAGGAATGATATCCAAAAGATACGAGATCCCAAAACCATGCCTCTATGTTTATGTTCGACATCTTCAGATATCCCGCGAAGTCGATGCCTCTCGGAAAAACTCCCGAAACAGATCTCGAACAAAACATTTCACATAGAAAAAGGAAATGAGACGACAACTCATTACCCTTCTTCCACACCATACGTAAGCTTATGAAAAACGCAACTCGACCATCTTGTCATAAAAGCCGCAGAGCGGCGGGGATTCAAAGCCACACACGGCCAGTCCCGAAACACGAAATAAGGCCATTTAAGGCCGAAACATCAAAACATAAAAAAAAAAAAATCTCTCCCGCAAGAGATCTAACCAAAGTCATCCTCAGAGCTCACGCTCCCTCTTCACCCGTCACTTTATCTAAACCTGGAGCCGCGTCACCCCCGAGTACCAGATCCTTCCCCTCAGGGCCTTCTGAACACATCGGAAGGAGGCACGCCAATTTCAGATCAGCTAGGATGAGATCGAAATCTCCATCCACGACTGCCAAATCTCCCTTGCAGCCGGACAGTCGGGCCTCTTCGGCCTCTAAGGTCGGAGGGGTCTCACTTCGGAACAACTGAACCACGGCCATCAAGCCCTCGATCGTCCGCAAAGCTAAATCCCTGTTCCGAATGCACTCGAGAGAGCCCAGAAAGGCGGAGATCTTCCCAAGCGAGCTTGGAACTCAGAACTAAGAGCGTCCTTGGCCTCCTGGATCCCGCGGCTCACTAATCCTGCATCATTCTCAATCTGACGCTGAAGACGACGGACCTCCGAAGATTTTGCCTTCCTGGCCTTCTTCTCCTTGAGCAACGAACTCGCTGTCTTCCCGAGGTCCCTCTCGAGCTCCCCTATTGCGATCTCAAGTTTTGACACTTTCACGGAGTGAGAACCCTTGACGGCCGTCAGCATGGCCTCGGTTTCGGACCATCTACCCTGAAGTTCCAACAACTCCCCAGCAAGACAACTGGTCTCAGAACCGCACTCGCTGATCATCCCATCGATCAACGACACGAACTGCGAAACGAAAAGAAAGTTAGAGATTCTTTGTATTTTGGAAAAAATACAACGAGCAAGAAAGTGAGTGAGCGACAAACCTTTCCACGAAGCCCCGACGCTATGCTCGAGCCTCCTTGCTGCGAAGATTCCCCGTCATCGCCCTTGGTAAACTTTCTCTTCCGGCCCTTAGGCTGAGTAACCGGAACAACACTAGGAGCGTGCAGCGCTAGAACGATCTCCTTCCTGGCAGGAGGAGGCGGCATAGAGTCAGCGGCCCTCCCCTTATCTTCGATGAGAATCGGAGTCGTGGACGATCCAGTAGGTAAAGCCGAAGCATCCGGAACAGCCAAGCCTGCGAGAGTTCCCATTTCTCGCGGAGTTACGCCCTCGGTCCCATGATCCGGAGCAACGGCCAGTGCAGGAGAGGATGGTAACTCGGCGCCAGCTCGCGCCTTTTCTTTCTCGGCTTGGCGACGAACTAATTTCTCTCGAAAGGAGAGATGATCGGCAACACAAGGCGGCGCTTCGATCGGAGAAGTCAGAATCGGCGCCGGAGACGTAGCCTCGCCCATCTCCACATCAGAACTTCGCTTGTCACCATGGGAAGAAGACATGTTAAATATAAGGGATTTGGAGCTAGAGAGTTTTGAAGGCTTGGAGAAGGAAAGGTGTGAAGCAAATGAATTATAAGAGCTCACTACTTATAGAAATGGGGACTCAGAATTTTATATTTTTTAAATAAAAGTTTTCTCGAGAATTCTCTTCCGCGGAATTTGAAGTAAACTTCGTTCAATACGCCTAACTTCGCCAAAATCGTTAAACCACCCGCAAGAGTCTCGACTCTAACGAGCTGGGGGGCTAACTGTTGGGGTCGAAAACGGTTACGACGAAGTTAACGTCCAAATCCCCGAAGAAGAAAAACGTAGGAAACTTCTTCGACAAATACTTTTTCGAAACATATTCTTCTTTACGAAAACCTTTACGGAAGAGACTCGAATCATCAGACAAGAACTCGAGAAGGATCGCTACGTAGCGACCAAACGCCCATTCCGCTCGGTCGCTACGTAGCGACTGAGCTCGAACCAAAGTTTGGTCGCTACGTAGCGACCGAGCTCTTCCGAAACGTCGATACGACATCAATCCATGCATTCTCGTCTACCCTTCGATGCTATCTCCCGAATACCGTAGCAAACCCATCACACATTCCCCGCCATTTCTAAGTTATCAATCAAACGTTACCGTAAAAACCGCGGAAAGTTCATTCTTTATCGAAAGAAGCCGTAATAAACGCTTCGAGTTGGAAGACAGCCCAAAGGGACCTGAGACATGAATCGAGGCTCAACTCACGATTTCTTAACCAATAACCTGTAAACCGCATGTCGGTTTACGCTTGGTTCGCAAGGGAAGATAAATGTCAAGTTTCCGCGGATAAATACGAAATTTGGAAGATGATTACGAAGATCGGACAAAATGGAATATCTCCATTTTTATGTTATGGCGGCTTAAGGGCAGAAGAGGAAAAGCGTAAACCGACATTGGAGCCAGTATATAAGGGGTCCTAGGCGAGAGGCATGAGGAGAGGATTTTTCAGAGCAAACTTAGCACTTAGAGCAATTTTAGGCAATTTTCCGTTTTTGTTATTCGAGCTGCGACTCAACTAGGTTTAGCCGTCTTAGGGTTGCTAGAACTAAGAATCTCGCCGACAGCTCTCAGAGCCCAGGCACTTACCTTGTTGTAAACGCTCAAACGCAGATTCGGAATAAGACTTCTATTTGCTCTCTTCTTACGATTTTTATACTTTATCGTTGTCATTATCGTGTTCTGATTTGCTTGGCGTGTGGTATTAACAGATATCCGGGACCTCTGGGAAATTAGGGTTTTTCCTAGTTTCCTTATTTAAACGGAAATCGACAGTGCGAATTTCGGTTCCCACAACCACCTGGTCTACGGTAAAGCCTGCCACCTCCTTGTCGAGCTAGAGTACAAGGCAGCTTGGGGTGTCAGGCTTCTGAACTTTGATATCAAATCAGCTACGGAGAGGCGCAAGATCCAAACCCACGAAGTGGAAGAGATAAGGCATCTCGCCTATGAGAGCTCCAAAATCTATAAGGAGAAGACCAAAGCCTACCATGACAAGCAGATCATTGCCAGACGCTTCAAACCAAACGATAAGATCTTGCTTTTCAACTCCAGGGTTAAGCTGTTCCCAGGCAAGCTGAAATCAAGATGGTCTGGACCTTTCACCATCAAGGAAGTCCGACCCTATGGGGCTATTGTGTTGCTGGATAAAAAGGGAGAAGAGTTCGTTGTCAATGGTCAGCGCCTCAAGCACTACCTTGCTGACTCCACTATCGCGGAGGGTGAAGAAATTCCCCTACGCGATCCCTTATCAGCCTAATCGGTTGATCCAAGTCAAGCTAGTGACTTTAACCAAGCGCTTGGTGAGAGGCAACCCACTGGTGAGTGTACATATCGTTTTCTTTCCGTTTACTTTCTTTTTAAGATTAAATTTACAGAAAAACAAGAAAAGCCGAACTCTTCAGTCAGAACAACCGAAGGACTGTTCCCGTTGTGGAACAACCCAACACATGTTCCCAAGGTAAGTGTCTCGGACCCAAAAGAAAAAAAAGGGGATAAAAGGAAGCGGTTAGGGTTTCGCCTATTTAAAGCCTCACTCTACCTCTTCCCCATCTCACTCGCCGTACACCTCCCCCACCACTTGCGAATTAGAGCAATCACCAAAACCTCAATTTTCATTCATTTTTAGTGATTCTTGCTTCTAATTTGCTTGGATTTTCGAGTTCTCTCTGTTTTTGCAGTCAATTTCCCCCGATTCATAAGATGCCACGCACCAAGAAATCAGGAAAGAGAACAAGGGTGAACCTCGTGAGCAACACGCCACCGCTGCGAGGACAACAACCGACCTCCGCATCCTACCCATGGCCTCGTGAACAAGAGGGTGAACCGATTGATCTACCTACCTACTCGTTTCGGCCATGCTGAAACTCTTGCTGATCTCGGGATCGACGAGGATGCGTTCGAAACATTGCAAACAATGGGGATAGCTCCCCTCTGTTATCAGGCACATGAGCGCTACCCAGACCTTCCCGCCAAGTGCTCGCTACTGCCACCATTACTTACGAGGACTCCTCTGCGCCCTCCTACGCCAACTGCTCCTTCTAATTCATGGCTGATGGAGAGTATTGATCACTGTCCCTCGACAAACTCAATGAAATCTATGAGATCGCGAATGAGCCGAAAGGGGTAGCAGTGGCGAAAACGTTCTCCCCATCAAACGCCTTCTGGGACTTCATTGCGAATGGGAACTTCACACCTGGCAAGGCCTACCAGTCGCAGATCAGGAACCCGGCACTTAGAGTCATTGCAAAGATCATTTCAAACCTCCTGTTCGCCAAGGATCAGACTTCCAAAGTGACAAACTGGGAGCTGCAAACCCTGTATGCAGGTATTGAGGATGAGATCCGCGCTTCAGGGTCTGGCATTCCAATTCAGAAGGTAAAGACAAACCCATGCTTTCATTTCATCACCATGCTTTGCGAGAGGAGGCTCTGTCTGATGCACGGCTCGAACAAGAAAGACAGAAGCGGTAGTTTGCTCACACCACTATTCAAGCACTTCGGCATTGATCTGACGATGTACAAGGTGAACACAGAGATTCAGTACCTCGACCTCAAGTACCTAAATGGCATGCCACATTATGCGAGACGAGGATACATACAGCTTCTACGACAAGGAGGGTAACCAGCTGTTCACCAAGCTTCCTCACCCTGAGCTCACCAACTTCAGGGTGTTCGACAACATCTGTTTCCTCCCACCAACTGAGCTTTTATGCGCCGACCCTCGTGCCCCTGCACCTGATGCGGAAATGGATGATGTGGAGGACATTACCCCTGAAGCAGACATGTCATATGACCTCGGAGAACTCGCAGATGTGGCAGATGATCAGGCATATCGCCGATGGATGGTGGATTCGGAGCAGAAGAACAACAGCCTCATGAAGAGGATACTCCATCTCGTTACCGGCGGCTGTATTGGTGGAGACACCCAGAGACAATCACCAGCAGATCAGACTCCACGATCGCACCGTCCAAGAAAGGAACCTATGGGAACAACACCTTCAACTGCGCAGGTTCATCGCTCGCGCAACAGACGCTTGCTTGATCCGGCCGAGAGCGGCGAGTCCGACTGAGTCCACAAGGGCTATTCTCTATCCATTGTTCTATCCATCAGAACTTTTTATTTTTATGCTTTGTGTTGTTATTTGGCTGACCTCGATTTGGTTTCACACCAGGGATGGTGTAAATTAAGTCTGGGGGAAGCACTTGTTGTGTGTTGATACTCTATGTCTTTATCGAGTCAGTTTAGGATCGAGTCAGTTAAAACTCTTGTGGGAATTAGGACCTTATTATGTGATGATCTCTTAACCGCCTCGTGCTCTAACATTCTTATCCAGTGACCTTAGCAGTGACGAAAGACCCACACTTGGACCTGGAACACTCCTGACTTACCTCATTTGACTCTCCAAAAGTTTTCAACCGATCAGGTTACACTGGGTAGACTTAACTCCACCTAAATTGAACCTAATCTTGACTGAAATTCTTCTTGTTATGGGCACTAGATCAGGGAAACGAGACCTACACTCAGGACTTCTTATCATTTTTACCAATCTTGCTGATCATGAGTGGCTAGCTCATCTTTAGCTAGTTCCCACCTTGCGCCTAAGCCTTTATTTCACCCTCATGCACTCTGTTTTTCAGTGTCATATGTGCAGATATGTGGAAAAAGGTCGGAGAGGGAAGGATCGACGCAGCCTCTTACTCGTCTTTGCCATACATTCAGAAGGGGAGAGATCAAGCATGTAGGGAACAGTCGGTGAGACCATGTTCTAACAAGAGAACAGTCGATGAGACCACGTTCTGACAAGAGAACAGTTGATGAGTGCATGTTCTAACCAGAGGAACAATGGCAACCAGTGAACACCAAAAAAATAAAATAAACCACCAGTAGCTGCCAAGCATCATCCGTTGCCTTCCACCAAAAGGTATTTCTCTCATGATTTCTAGACTTTATCTTTTGATTACAATCTCTGCATGTGTACTTCGTAAATGATAAAATGGTGCACTGAAACATGATGATTCTTAATCTGATATTAAGTCATTGTTCTTGATGTGAGTGTGAGTGTGATTGTGCTTAGCTTAGCTTCGGTTTTAATCGATTTTAATTGATGTTTAGTTCATGTTCTGTTTTTCATTGTGGCTTGATGTTTGAAACTGTATGAGCTGTTCTATTAGAAACTTTTATGGTTTTATTGTTAACTGTTACTTTTCTGTTTAAAAAGGCGATTAGTATGTGAGTGTGATTGTGTTTTAAAAGACTACTGATGCGTTTACAAACTTAGTAACACTAGGAGCCAAATCCAAGCTTATGTCTTTGATGGTAAGTGTAAACAACATTGATTTAGAAAGTGATGAATATGTTATTGAAAGTGAGCTTTGTTTTTTTTTCAGTGATAAGAGCAAGTGTCCCTAAGCTGCTTCTTGATTATGTCTTCTCTTCTTCATCAAGCCACCACCGGTGCTTCTCTGCTTCATCAAGCCACCACCGGAGCTTCTCTGCTTCATCAAGGCACCACCGGAGCTTCTCGTCTTCTCTGCTTCATCAAGCCACCACCGGTCCTTCTCTGCTTCATCAAGCCACCACCGGAGCTTCTCTACTTCATCAAGCCTCCACGGGAGCTTCTCTGATGCAACGGATCCAAGTCCAGAACCTCCTGAAGCAAAAATAATCTGAGAGAAAATCTATTGAGAGGCTTGTCCCATCTTCATCAGCTTTTTCTTCGCTGTAAGATTAGTTTTATCTCACTTGACTCTCATCATTGTTTTTCTGTGCGTTCAATGATTGATGCTTTTGTCTACATACAGACCAGGAACATGGCTGAGAAAGTATCGTCATTTAAAACCAGTGGAACTCTTTGGTTTACTGATCTCACCACTGCAGATACTACATATATCTTGCCACTTCTCACCGCCATCATTTTCATAATTATGGTGGAGGTAGTAGGAGCTCTTTACAAGTCCTTATCTTCAGACCTAATATATATTGAAACCAAGTCTTGTATTGTTTTTCTGTCTCTAGTAGAACATGCAGGAAGGTATGGAAGGGAATCCAGTAGCTGGAACTATGAAGAAATTCTCAAGAATCATTGCCTTTCTCTCTATTCCAATTCTGATGGGCATTGAAAAGGTAACTATTACTCTCCCTCCCTCTCTTGACTCTTTGATGTTGATAATAAGCAATGATTTTTTTGGGCATGCATTGTTCTGTTACCGGCTCACTTCCAACCTGTTTACTCTTGGGTATGGATTAGGCAAGTCCCCTCCCCTCTCTCTTTCCCACAGAGTCTTGAGACGTGAGATAAAAGAGTTTTGATGTGACATATTCTGTGTGTATATAATGTGTGCAGCACTAAGACGTCCTGATGTGAGGAAGCTCTTGAATCTCCCGGATGCTGTCACCTCTTCTTCTACCGGGCAGCCAAAGCCGCCTTCGCCTATTCCGTTTTCCTTTGAGCAGCCAAAAGACCAAAGTGTTATTGGTCATGAAGATCCTCCTATGGTGAACAAATAGCCCTTCATGGTATTGTGCTTCATGGTATACGTATACGTACACACAATAAAAAAAATTGTCTTAAGTGAATGAAATAGACTTTGCTATGATCAAGTCATTCTTGTTTGGTGTTTGTTCCTGCAGAAACTCATTCTTGTTTATGTTTGTTCGTGCAGGAAGAAGTTGACTGTAATATATGATATCCCGCGGGACGGCCCGCGAAGGCCTACAAAGTATGCGGTACGGGATTGGGCAGCTATTTTCAGAACCGCATCCCGCGCGGGACAGGCCCACCGTGTCTCACCCGAAGACAAACCCGCAGCGGTCCGGGACGGGACGGGACGGGAGAACCCAATTGACATCTCTAGACGAGTCTGAGAATACACACCACTGGGAAGGTTGAGTAAGGAGTTGGTACCAATTTCAGAGGAGTATGTGAAGGAAGGCAAGACGTGCAGAACAGCCCCACGGTTGATCCGAAAGGGAGAGCAGTTGCTCCGAGAAAAGGAGAGACGAGTAAGGGTTGTGGACGTCAATGGATCCATCCTCTCTTGCTATTTTGCGCGATATCCTGCATCCACTTCAAATTTGGTAGCCCCTAAACACTCTTAGCTTCACCATATAAAAAGAAATATAGCATGTTCCACGCCTAGCCCGTCTACCCTGAAAAGTGTCTGATGAGAGGCTCACGCCGCTCTTAATTGAATTTAAGGAGTTTTGTCTCGACAGTGTACCCGTTTCAGGTATGAGATACAAAGTATGGAGCTGATCTTCGAACAGCGATCATGGGCATTCTGGTAAGAGTGTGTGGTCCTAGTCTACAGCTTGTATGGTTCAGAGATTTGTAGTAAGAGTATGGTTATTGAAGATAAGCGAGTTCCCACTCTCTCTCAACCCCTTCTCCCTGTTCTTGAGGTTTTGCCTTGTTCGAGGACAAACAAGGATCTAAGTCTGGAGGAATTGATATATGGTGTTTCTAACACCATGTTATGCGTGCTTTGAGTTAATTCTCAGTCCTAATTTGTACTTATTTGATATCATTCCAGGTTTGGAGCAAGTGAAAGAGTAAAGAAGAGAGTGCCATGAAAGAAGATGCCATTTTGGAATATCTAACGCAGAACAGCCAGTCGGATCAATCCGAAGGTTGTTCCCAAAGAGAGCAAGCGACTGACTGTTCCCGACTATTAAGGAAACCTCCAAGATTTCAGGAGTTTGCCCTAGATTTTCTCTCCTCTCTCTTTACCACCGGCGCCTCCATATAAAAATCCTATGCTATCATGCCTATTTTTTTACGCTAGTTTTACAAGAGAACTAGAACTCTATTTTGGCGATTTAGCAACTTGTAAGGGAGAAGGCCTCATCTCTTATCACGAGAAGACCATCCTGAACAATTGTCTTTCTACTCTATTTTCTATGCAGTATATTCAGAAATCGTGTATGTGTTACCTTTCATAATGATCGAGTAGTCGGCTAAGCTTACTTAGGGTTTTAGGGTGTCATTCGTGTGAGCTAAACATAAATAAGCGATCTCATTTATTCTTCATTCATATTGTTCTTACTGCTTGCATTAAACTGATCACTTAATGTTAGATTTTAAGATTAATCACCTAGCTAACCGCGTAGGAGATAGCTTGATATATATTGAATGAGCTTCATATCCATAATTAGCGAGAGTAGATATTAGGGTTTTAAGTGAACAGATCGGACCTGATCTCGTAAGGCTTGTTATCGTGTCTTGTTCCAAGCGAGAGCTTAGGAAACATGATCGATCTGCAAAGGGAGCAATACCACGACAGTGGGTTGTTCCACCTTAGTGATCCGAGTTCTAGACTGCATTTCAACCCGCTTGAATAAATGTTTCGCTCAACATTGACACCCGATGAAATACCCTGGGCCGGCTTTTTAATTGAATTGAATTTAAATCTCTAGTTTACTTGTTACTTGCGTCACTATTGCAAATCAAAACCCCACTTGTTTTTTAGCTCAATATCAAACTCCAATGTGTAAACTGGTCCTCTGGATTGAATCTCAAATATTACAATTACAACAACTGTTAAACTTGACAGTAGCAAGGATTCATTTTTAGTGTATCACTCACCAAAGATCGACGGTAGTGGAAGTATGAAACAAATTCAGATGGGAAATTTTTACACAGCACCTACATCAATAACATTTAACTTACTAAGCCCTACCAGAAAATATGGAGGTAGACCAATAATTATCGAGTTGTTTTTTTACCTCTATAGGAGTTGATACTTTCTTCTCACTTATTACATCATATTTCTGCTTCTTTGTCCCAACTTTTAGTCCCTGCCATGGTAAGCTGATAGCAAAAACAAAACAGAAAAACAGGACAGAGCTCTTACCAACTCCAAGGTGAGTGTTGACACTTCCGTATCGAGCTGTCCCAGTCAGATTTCATAGCCACAGGATAGTTGAAGAATTCAGCAGCATGATCCAAGTTAACAACATTCATTGTTCTCCCGATAACGAGCTGAGCATAACCCATTGTAACAAAACAAAATCTTCCACAAAAACTCAAATAAAGCAAAGAGAGTGAATGATTCTAAAAGATGCAGGAAGTTGTGAATGTGTCGCTTGGGAACTTGCTTTCGTACCCATTTGTGAGAGCTGCAGTAGTGAAGAACATGCTTGCTATAAGAGGAGCTCACTACAATTTCGTCAAAGGCACATTTGAGAAGAGAAGAAAAGATCAGGTTCGGTGACGAGAACGCCGTCGACGGCGAAACCAGAAATAGAGTTGTTCGTGATGACGATCGAGTTTCCGGAGAGGAGAGTCGGGAGGCGAGAGAGAGGCTGCAAGAGACGGAGATCGGTGAAGAAGAGACATTGAGGAACGATGTGATAAGTGACGGAGAGACGACGACCGTTGGTTGAAGATGAGGAGAGATTTCGAAAGAATCGACGACGAACAAACGGATCAAACATCATCAAGCTTTGGATATTTCGACAGAATCGAACGCGAAGAGTCGATGACATCGAAGAGGAGAACGAAAGAGAGAGAGACGCGACTTTTTCTCTTTCGTCTAAAATGAACCAACCAATACCCTACTACCACGTCTGGGGTTTTTACCAATCCTAAACTCACCTAATTAAGGACCGGTTCTGCTTAATAACACCATTTTTTATTTAATTTTTTCCTTTTATTACTTTAGAACCTCCACCTCAACCTACCGATGGAAGTGTTCTAAGAGACTATTAGGGCATCCACAGACATATAGGTATCTAGAGAGGTTTCTTGTAAAAAACATAAATGAAATAATTAAGAAAAATAGGAAAAGTGATGTGAGAGGAGAGAGAAGTCTCTTCAGCAAGAGACGGTTGAAGCATTACTACACAACTGTGCAATAACTTGTCATTTTCTAATTGGTCAGTATTTTTTAAATATTAAAACATGTGTTAAGAAATGCATCGAGAGCTTTAACCAATGCAGATGACCTTAAGGGTTCTTAAGAATAATTAAGTAGTTAATTTTGTGATTTGAAAGGTTAACTTTTGTTAGTGTAATTAAATTTTTTCTCCTCCAATGGGAGAACCTTATTGGGGTTCTTAAATATTTTTTATTTTTTAAAATGTTGAATGATTGGATTTTATAAGATGAAAGAAAAACATACATAATTTTTTTAATAAAAATGACATAAAAGCATATTAAAAATACAAATACATATCGTAAACGAGAAAAAGCCGATTAGTTGAAATTTTGATTTGTTCCAAATTTTTGCCATATATTCTCAACCAAATCAGCTTTCAATTGTTGATGTATTGTTTTATCACGAACTACATTCTGAATGCTCATCATATTGCCGAGATTTGAAGGCATATCTGTTGAATACGTGAAATCCACTTGTGAACTTCGGTTTGATTCCGGTTGTGCGAAAACTGATACATCAAACTGACTGTACCCATCTCGTTCGTCTTCTACTATCATATTATGCAGAATGATACATGCTCTCATTATCTCTCCAATTTTTATTTTATCCCACAAAAGAGATGGATTTTTGACTATGGCAAATCGAGCTTGCAAGACCCCAAAAGCACGCTCGACGTCTTTACGTACAGCGTCTTGATGTGTAGCGAATAAGGATGCTTTCGGACCTTGTGGAAGTGGAATAGATTGGGCAAAAGTAGCCCATTTTGGGTAAATACCATCTGTGAGATAGTAAGCCAAATGGTATTCGTGTCCATTTACAATTTAATTCACTTTTGGAGCTCGACCTTGTAATATATCATCAAAAAGTGTTGATCGATCAAGAATATTGATATCCTTTAATATACCTGGAGGTCCAAAAAACGCGTGTCATATCAAGATATCTTGTGAAGCTAAAGCCTCTAAAACAATTGTTGGCTTTCCTTGTCCACGTGTATATTGACCTTTCCATGCAGTCGGACAATTCTTCCACTCCCAATGCATACAATCAATGTTTTCTATCATCCCGGGAAATCCGCGTTTCTCTCCAATATCGAGTAGTCGTTGAAGATCTTCCGGCGTGGGTCTTCTTAGATACTCATCTCCAAATAAATTTATGATTCTTTGAACAAAATGTTCCAAGCATAAAAGCGCAGTGGTCTCACCAAGTCGGAGATATTCGTCGACCGCATCAGCTAGGCAACCATATGCCATCATACTAACTAGTCATCCAACTTTCTTCTTTTGGAGCTTACCTTGTCTTTAGTAGAAGAATCTCCACACCATTTTTTATCATGGCGAAGCTCCAACCAGGCATGTTCGAGTGTAAACTTGTGCTTGTAGTCATTGAAGAATATCTCATGCGCCATCTTCAAAACATCATCCTCATTCATCCCACTGGATTTAGCTTTCGTTGCACTTCATAATACCCAACAAACTTGCATACACCCTCGTTGATCTTCCCTCACCTTGTTTATAGTGACTTGGCTCCCTCTTTTGCAAAGCAGAAAGCTTTGGACTTGATGCAACATAGGCTGCAATCCGTTTCCAAAACGCGATTGCCTTCTGCTCATTCCCCACCACAGGATCTTTGGAGGTGTTCAACCAAGCACTGATGAGAACGAGATCTTCAGTTGGTGACCACTTCCTTCTTTCTTTACGGTCAGAGACAACATGTTCTTCTTCGTTTGCATCTTCAGCCCATTGTGTACCGAACACAGAGGCATCCGATGAAGAGAGTTCTATACTAGGAGTGACAAAGGAGAAGGAGGTGTTTGGTTGTTGACTGTTTAAGAGGTTTTGAAAGCTACCAGGTTGACTAAATGGATCCATAGCGAAGAAGAAGGAGATATGAATTATCAAAGGGAGAGTTGCTCGATTTTAAATGCAACGTAAAGGAGAGTTTAGTGTATGTTGTTCAGATTTTAAAGTTGTTTAAAGTTTTTAGTTGTTGAGTTTCAATGGTTATTTTTTTAATGGCAATCAATGCATTTACCTAAAACTATAACAACTAAGAAAACTAAATGTAGATCACTTCAACCTAATCAATATCTAAACACGCAACTAACAAATACCAACATACAATCAAGTCCATTTAATTCAACCTAATAAATATCTAACATCTTCTTAAAAGAAAAGTGTACTTACCTCTTGCTTTGATGATGTTGAATCCATTTGTGAGAGACTCGCGTGGGTTCCGTAATGAATGAAATACTCAGCAACTCCCACACAACACCAATCCTTACACAACCAACAAAGAAAGAACAGAGCAAAATGTATGAGAAAACAAAGCAAAATGTATGAGAAAACAATATCGAGTAAAGCATATACTAAGAACAGCGCAAAATGTATGAATCATGAATCATGTTTGAACCATTGTGTATTTGTTTTTATTTAGAGGTAAAACTATTCCATTTATGAATGTGATCCGATTGAACCACATTCCAATTAGAGGTAAAACTATTCAATTACGGAGCACAAGACAATCAGATCACATTCATCAATCTCAAGAACATAAACAAGGATCAAACACACACAAGATTCTAAAACATGAACCTGATCTAAAACACAAGTCAAAAAGATTCCACCTTTCTGGACAAAACGATGAGATCACAACAATTTCACAAAAACCATATCTCAAAATTGAATTTTTATGAAAATGAAAGCCACTTACACTCAGGATGAGAGACGTCGGCGAGAAGATACGCGAAAGTGGAGGATTCTTTCTCGAAGAGCTGGCGGAAGAGAAGCTTCGGAAAGGAAGTGGACGCGAAACCTATCACGGATCTGATTACAGGATGACAGAGCGAGAGAGAAGACGGAGCGATAGAGAAGGCGGACCGATCGACAGAGAAGGCGGACCGATCGACAGAGAACACGGATCGAGAGAAGACGGAGTGAGACAGACGACGGAATCATCGAAAGAGACGACGGAGTGAGAGAGACACGGGAGTGTCCGAGAAAGAAGAGACTTCGTGTGTTTTTTCGAAACCCCGACGAAAGAGAGAGAGACAATACATGTTCGGTCCAATGTGTGACTGCCACGTAAGAGGCTCTTTCCATCTCTAAAAAGCTCAAAGTAAGCACCGGTTCTTCATTAACTTGGGCTTTTTCATTTTTTTTACACTTTTGGGTAAAGACCCATCTAAGAACCCCTTGATGGAGGTGGTCTACCAATCCAGAATTTCTTGAAAATGACCAAATAAATATATTATTATAATTTAAAGAAATTAATTAAGTATATATATAGCTATGTATTATAGAGTTATTCTTGGGTTCGCCCTAGGGGCTAAACCTAAAGATTCACCAACCAATAGGATTTTATCATTTCAGATTCAATATCTTAAAAAATAGAGACAAGATATTGTCAATTTATATTATATTTTTAAAATAAAAAAGTAAAATAATAATAATAATAATTGTAGTTACAAAAAAAAGAATTTAAAAAAAATATTTTTAACGTTGTCAGCAAAACAATAAACCTTAAATCCTAAACCCTTGGGTAAACCCTAAACCCTTGGATAAATCCTAACTCTAAATCAAAAACACTAAACATTAGAACACTAAACCCTAAACCCTAAATCCTAAACTCTAAACTTTAGAACACTAAACCCTAAACCCTAAATCCTAAACTCTAAACTTTTGAGTGTTTTAGTGTTTAGTGTTTTTGATTTAGAGTTTAGGATTTATCCAAGGGTTTAGGGTTTATCCAAGAGTTTGGGGTTTAGGGTTTAGTGTTTTGCTGACGACGTTAAAAATATATTTTTTTAAAAATTACTATTTTTTATTTATTTATTTTTTACTTTTTTATTTTAAAAACATATTATAACTTGACAATATCTTGTTTTTTTTTTAAATATATCAAATTTGAAATTATAAAATTATATTGGTTGGTAAACCTAGAGGTTCATCCTACGGGGTGAATCCAAGAATAAATCTAGATTATACTATATTTTGGCTAAGATTCCAAAGTTTCTTGAAAAAGACCTGATAAATCATTATAATTTAAAGAAATTAGTTACCCCTAAATATAATTTAGCTGTCGAATATAATTTTTGGCTAAGATTCTAGAGTTTCTTGAAAAGTCCAATAAACTATATTAGTATAATTTAAGGAAATTAATCAAATATAATTTAGCTCTTAGAGTCTTAGGGTCCAATTGGTAAAGGCTATAGCTTTAAAAAATTTGTTGTAGAAAAAAATCTAAAGATTTTTTGCTGTGGTTTTAGATTTTACTGCAGTAGAATTTTATGGAAAGCTCCAAAAAAATTCTTTGGATTTTTTCCCCAACATACCACTTGTACAGCTGTAGGTTATTATTATTTTTTGACTCAAACATCAACTTATATTCACCAAAAAGGGTTACCTGAATTTAACCTCTGAAGAGATTTAACCACACTTACATACAAAGAGAACTAGTAACACCTGAGGATCCTACGCTACATATTCGGTTCTTTGATGTAATTCCACCCATTGAGATCGAACTCTTCCCACGACTCGGAAAGAGCCGACCCTTCAACCCCTAAATCAACCAATTGAGACAGAGACATAGATAAACCGAGATTGACAAGATCTACCCAGGATTCCTACTAAAGACCCCATCATTAGTCACCAAATGATCAGAGTTAGAACGCTTGGACCAAATGCATCAACACCAAAAGGTGCATTTCCAGAACGTAGCATCTCTCTCGGCCTTTGTGTCCTGCTCCTTTGCTGGAAAGACGGAAACATGTTCCGTACTGAGAAAAGCGGGCTTTGGCAGCAGCATCTCAGCACATAGAGCTTCCAATGGCGTGAGCTCGTACCGTCGACGTTACGGACTCACCGCCGCCGACGCTGGGAAGTAGAGCATCACCGTGTGCCACCTGCAAAGATCACTGCTCCGATCGACCACTCCAGTGGTGTGAGCCTTGCAACACGTCTTCCTCCGAGAACCAGAGATTGGAACCATTTTCCGCCGCTCATTTCAAACCTCCTCCGATTGTCTAACCGCCGTTAGAAGAGGTGGATCCGAAGGTGGAGGAGCTCCCCACTGAGTCATGCGCCCCGCCGTGAAGGGAGTCGCCAAAGATCTAAAAAGGGAAAACTAGATCTGGCGACCCACTCAGCCCTAAAAGCCGACCTCCCCCTCTGCTACCTCTTCAACGTCTCACCGCTCCTCCAAGTCCGTCGATTCCGTCACCTTTGAACGCTAGAGTTCTCCGGTGAAGGCGCCAGTCGATTCAGAGCAGCTAGTATATCGACTTTGAGGGAAGGTAGAAGAAGATGGAGGCAAAGATAAAAGGAGTGATTTTGAAATTTTTATTAAAGCTTGATTTTTGTGAATTTAGTGTTGTAGAAAGAAAGAAAGAAAAGGAAAAATGATTTAATCACGAACGGCGGGATATGACGATTAGGGTTTTGGCGATTGGTGAGGGTAGGGGTTCGGAGTCGGGAGATCGTGATGCAACAATGATGGATGTGGGAGAGAGAGCGAGACCACCAGGGGATCCACCGGATGCGGCGGCCTCGTATGCATCCAAAGTGGTGGGTACGAATGGAGGAGGTATGCCGGTTCCAGAGAGTTTGATTGATGATGCGTTTGTATCTGAGAGGCTACGAGTGGAGTTTCCGAATGGAGAGGATGGAGAACCATCGATTACGATTGAGCCGGAAGTTTTAGAAGCGATGAATGGGATGTGGAAGCAGTGAATGATTGTTAGGGTTTTGGGAAGGAACGTCCCGATCTCTGCCTTGAGCAAGAAGCTAAGAGAGTTATGGAACCCTAAAGGAGGAATGTATGTAATGGACCTACCCAGACAATTTTTTATGGTTCGTTTCGAGAAGGAGGATGAATATTTGGCAGCACTGACAGGGGGTCCATGGAGGGCTTTTGGCAGTTATCTCATGGTGAGAGCTTGGTCGCCGGAGTTCGATCCGTTAAGAGATGACATCGTTACGACGCCGGTTTGGATCAGGTTGACAAATATTCCAGTGAACTTTTACCATCGATCGATCCTCATGGGTATTGCCAAGGGTTTGGGTAAACCAGTTCGTGTTGACTAGACCACATTGAAGTTTGAAAGAGCAAGGTTTGCGAGAGTTTGTGTAGAAGTTAATCTTGCAAAGCCGTTGAAAGGGACAGTCCTAATTAACGGAGAGAGATACTTTGTAGCTTACGAAGGGTTAGCTGAGATCTGTTCAAAGTGCAGAATTTATGGACACTCGGTTCATGGATGCCCAAGAACAATTGCGGAAAGATTGGCTGAAGTAGCTATACAGACGGAGGCACAGTCAGCTACGCGATCACCCACTAGACAAGAACCAATAGTGCAGGAGAATGGTTTTACTCCGGTGAGGAGCTCAAGAAGAGGGACGCAGATACTGCCTCGACTGGTGAACTGCAGGACTGCGGAAGCCGGAGGGGAGACAGACAGGAATGTCCAAGAGATCCCGCAGACCGGGGGAATCGCAAACATTGCGATATCCAACAAATTTGGTAGTTTAGAGCAGGATACAGATCGAAGTAAATCAAGAGAAGAGATTGTGTCTGGCGAGGAGAACAAGGAGAATCAGATTATGAACATCAGAAGAAATGAGAACAAGGAAATTTCGCAAGGGAAAGAGACTCTAATCTTTGGAGGGAAGGTGAATATAAGAAAGGATTCGAAAATGATGAACAAGGAGAAATGGGCTGGGAAGAAAGTAGTAGAAGGAGCACGAGGAAGGCCCAAAAATTTAAACAATAAACCCGCTAGAGGTTTCGTGTTTGGGCCCACTAAAGGGGAAGTTAGTCTATCGGAGTCGGGGAAACGACTGCGAGTGGAAAGTTTGGAGGCAGGGAGAGCTGGGGGTGCCTTCAGGGAGAGTGTGGCGGAACCCAGAGTTACGGTAAAGCCATTGCAACTAAGAGATGAAGAGTTGGAGAATCCGATGGATAGTACCATTAGTGAGATGGAACAAAGGGAGACGGAGGCGCAGATGGAAGCGCAGGGGGACGGAAGGATTTTGGACCTCGCATGACAGGGTTCCCAGGTAATCCAATTAGACCTTATCGTAATAAAGATGATGAATTGCATTTTCTAGAATTGTCGGGGGGCAAATAAACCCAATTTCCGACGTTCTATTCGGTACATTTTGAAGAAGTTCGATACTGATTTTCTTGCATTATTTGAGACCAATGCGGGAGGGGATAAAGCGATGAAAATCTGTCAGAGTCTAGGCATTGATAACTCTTTTCGGGTGGACGCCGTTGGTCAGAGTGGTGGTATTTGGTTGTTGTGGAAGAATCATGCTGGAGTTCTAATGATCTTGGAATCGTCAGAATAGTTTATTCATGCACGTGTTGAGATTGGGAGTGAGGTAATTCACCTCATAGCTGTCTATGCTGCGCCTACAGTGAGTCGTAGGAGTGGGTTATGGGGAGACTTGAAGCGGGTAATTGAGAATATTGATGAACCAGTATTGGTAGGTGGAGCTTTTAATACTATACTACGGTTGGATGAGAGGTCAGGGGGCAATGGTAGACTTTCACCGGACTCTCTAGCTTTTGGAGAATGGATAAACGAACTAGCTTTGCTGGATATAGGTTTTAGAGGTAACACTTTCACATGGAGAAGAGGGAAAGATACCCGGAACTTTGTGGCTAAACGTTTGGACAGAGTCTTGTGTAGTGCTCAGACACGAGTAAGATGGCAGGAGGCAATAGTTTCTCATCTTCCCTTTCTAGCATCAGACCATACACCAGTCTATGTGCAACTAGAGCCTGAACAGAGAGGTAACCCCAAGAGGAGACCTTTTCGATTTGAGGCGGCATGGCTCAAACATGGAGGTTTTAAGGAGTTACTTGCGGCATCTTGGAATGGGGAGATACGTACGCCTGAGACGCTTGTGGTGTTGAAAGCAAAGCTCAAAAAATGGAATAAGGAGATATTTGGGGATGTAAAGCAACGGAAAAAAAAGTAATCAGTGACATCAAGGGAATTCAGGAGGAGATGGAGAGGAACCCAACTGATGATTTGTTGTTAAGGGAAGCTGGCTTATAGAAGGAGTTTGATGTGGTTCTAGAACAAGAGGAGATGCTCTGGTACCAAAAATCACGTGAGAAGTGGATAGTGTTTGGTGATAGGAATACGAATTACTATCATACGAATACAATTGCTCGGAGGAAGAGGAACATAATTTAAATGCTGAAGGATGATGAGGGGCGCTGGGTAGATCAGTCAGAGGAGTTAGAAAATCTGGCCATAGCTTATTATAAACGCATGTACTCAACGGAAGATATCAATTTGGATACAGAAAAACTTTCTCAAGAAGGCTTCACTGAACTTACGAGGGGTGAGATGGAGATACTCAATAAACCGTTCTCTGCAGTGGATGTTGAGATTTCGATGCGATCCATGGGGAAGTTTAAAGCTCCAGGATCAGATGGGTTTCAACCGGTCTTTTACCAAGATTCATGGGAAGTAGTGGGGGAGTCGGTAACTCGGTGTGGGCTTGAGTTCTTTGAATCAGGTGTTCTTACTACGGGTATGAATGATGCAATGCTGGTCTTAATACCGAAGGTCCTCAAGCCAGAAAGAATCATACAATTCCGACCAATCAGTTTATGTAATGTCTTGTTCAAGATAATAACTAAAGAGATTGTGTTGAGATTGAAGAAACTTATGCCCAAGCTTATTGGTCCAGCGCAAGCCAGCTTCATCCCAGGCCGGCTTAGTACATACAATATTGTTGTGGTCCAGGAAGCGGTTCACTCAATGAGGAAAAAGAAAGGACGCAGAGGTTGGATGCTGCTCAAGTTGGATCTCGAGAAAGCATATGACCGAATCAGGTGGGATTTCCTAGAGGATACTCTTTACGCAGCAGAACTACCCGGGATATGGATTCAATGGATCATGCAGTGCGTGACAAACCCGGGAATGAGTCTATTGTGGAATGGAGAGAGGACAGAAGCTTTTACACCTCAACGTGGACTTCGGCAGGGCGATCCTTTGTCACCATACTTATTTGTATTATGCATGGAGCGCTTGTGCCATCAAATTGATCTTTCTGTGGCCAAGAAGGAGTGGAAACCAATCAGTCTATCTAGGGGTGGACCAGCTTTATCCCATGTTTGTTTTATGGATGATCTGATCTTGTTTGCTGACGCCTCAATCTCGCAAATTCGGGTGATTAGGAAGGTGCTAGAGAGATTTTGTGGAGCTTCTGGGCAGAAAGTAAGTCTTGAGAAATCTTTGATTTTCTTCTCTGCAAATGTTCATCGGGACTTAGCGAATTCCATAAGTACTGAGAGTTGAATCAGAGGAACAAAAGAGTTGGGAAAGTACTTGGGCATGTCGGTGTTGCAAAAAAGAATTAATAAAGAGACGTTTGGGGAAGTAATTGAGAGAGTGTCGTCTAAACTTGCAGGATGGAAAAGGAGATTCTTGAGCTTGGCAGGGAGGATCACGCTTACAAAGTCTGTTCTCGCATCGATTCCAGTACATACGATGAGTACCATCGCTCTGCCGATATCTACTTTGGATCAATTTGATAAAATTGCTCGGTCGTTTATTTGGGGGAGCAGTGAGAGAAACAGGAAACAACATCTGGTCTCTTGGGGAAAAATCTGTAAACCGAAGAGTGAAGGGGGGCTGGGGATAAGGTTAGCTAAAGAAATGAATATTGCTCTACTAGCAAAGCTAGGCTGGAGGTTGCTGAACACACAGGATGGCCTATGGGTTAAGATTCTGCGAAAAAAAATTTGAGTTGGCGAGTTGGATGATTTATCTTGGTTAAGCGTTAAAGGAACTTGGTCACCAACATGGAGAAGTTTGGTATTGGGGCTGCGTGAGGTTGTTGTCCCGAGTTTAGCTTGGGTTCTTGGTGATGGTCGTCGAGTACGTTTATGGAAGGATAATTGGTTGTTGAATGAGCCACTATCTGAGTTGAGTACAGTGGATATTCCGGAAGAGATGGTGGAGGTACGAGCTCAGGATCTTTGGCAAGCTGGCGCTGGTTGGCAAATGCATATAATAGAACCGTATATGTCAATGCCAAATCGTCTAAGGTTGGCTTCAGTGATGATTGATGATGTTACGGGTGCAAGGGATAGAATGTCGTGGGGAGGGAGCAAGGATGGTTTATTTTCTGTGAACTCAGCTTATGCTTTCTTAACCAGGGATGCGGAACCGAGACCTAATATGGACGCCTTATATCAGCGGGTTTGGCGTGTCACTAATCCAGAACGTGTACGAGTCTTCCTATGGCTGGTAACTCATCAGGTGATCATGACAAACATGGAACGGAAACACAGACATTTGAGTGAAAAATAGTATATGTCCATTGTGTAAGGGGGGAGAAGAAACCATTCTTCATGTTCTTCGAGACTGTCCGGCAGCTGCGGGGTTATGGGCGCGATTTGTTCCCCTAAGCAGACAACAACGGTTCTTTGACCAACCTCTCCTAGAATGGCTTTATGACAACCTTGCAAGGAATAGACCAGGATTGGGGGAGCTATGGCCAACGCTGTTTTCTCTGACTGTTTGGAGGTGCTGGAAATGGAGATGTGGGTATGTTTTTGGAGAGGAAGGAAAATGTCAAGACAGGGTGCAGTTCCTTCAGGATAAGGCTCGGGAGGTGATAGAAGCAAATGTAAAACTAAAGGAAAATGGGCAGAGCCGGGAACGTGTGGAGAAGCAGATCTCATGGAATCGACCAACAAATGGCTGGTTCAAACTGAACACGGATGGAGC
Organism: Brassica napus; assembly: GCF_020379485.1. Lineage (NCBI taxonomy): Eukaryota > Viridiplantae > Streptophyta > Magnoliopsida > Brassicales > Brassicaceae > Brassica > Brassica napus. Next base: position 17,118,659 of record NC_063444.1, on the reverse strand, counting down.
ATCTAGAGGTAACCCGGGACTTGCTACGGCGGGCGGGGCTATTCGTGATGAGTATGGAGAATGGAATGGGGGTTTTGCAGTAAACATAGGCATCTGTTCAGCCCCTTTGGCGGAGTTGTGGGGAGTATACTATGGCTTGTGTATAGCATGAGACCGTGGGATTCGTCGGTTGGAGTTGGAGGTTGATTCGGAGAGTGTGGCGGGTTTTCTTCAGACAGGGATCCATGATTCTCATCCCCTGTCGTTCCTAGTACGTCTGTGCTATGGCTTCATATCAAGAGACTGGTTAGTCAAAATTTCTCATGTGTATAGGGAGGCTAATTATCTGGCGGATGGATTAGCTAACTATGCGTTTTCTCTATCGTTTGGGTTACATTTCTTTGAAGATGTCCCAGATTGTGTTGCTTATGTTTTGTTGGAGGACTTTCAGGGGGTATCTAGATTTCGGAAAATTTGCATGTAATGAGTTTTATGATTTGAATAAAGAGTAGGAGACATAGGAGACTCATGTCTCCTGCACCCTACCAAAAAAAAAAAGTGTTGTAGAAAGAAATGGGGCTGTAGACAATATCTACAACCACTACCAATCACACCCTTAGTTATACTCTTTGGCTAAAATTAGCATTTCTTGAAGAACCTAATCCCCTATATATTATTCATGGAGCATTACAACATATTTTCATAGCCACGTGTCATTACGAGAATGATTCTTAGAATTGTTAGAAAAAAATAAATTGGTCCATATAAACATATAATATGCTTTTTATTAAACCTAACTATCAAATTAATTGGTAGTGTACAAAATAATATTTTTTCTTTCCTTAAATAAAAGCTACGGAATTACCTAATATGGTTAACATATATATGACAATTAATGATTATGAATAATATATATTTGATAACAATTTTTCTAACCTCTCTCTTTTTTATTTAATTTTATAATATTAAAAGAAATTAAACAATCACATTAAGCATACAATTAAAAAAAAAAAATTTATATGTTATATTTTGAATTTTTAAAAACCACTAAAAATTACTAAAAATGGTAAAAGTCTCACACTGAAAATTTTGTGATCAATGGTTTAACTTTTTTTTTTGTTCAAACAAGATACAAATGATGACCATATATCGTAGGGGTGGGCGTTCGGATACACGTTCGGGTTCGTATCGAGTATTTCAGTATAAAGGTATAAAACACGTTCGGATATTTCTACACTTCGAGTCGGGTTCGGGTATTTTATGTTCGGGTTCAGATATTTTGGACAGGGTTCGAATATTTAAATTTTGAAGACAAAAATAAATAAATGATTCATTGTTTAAGTTTTTGTATTTAAAATATATTTTAACTTTTCTGGTTTTTGTTATAAAAGAGATGCTGTGTAAGATTATTATTACTCATGACCAGAGGTCTATATTTATACAAGTATTAGACCGTCTTATTTAGACCGTCATAAGAGAAAAGAAAATCCTATTCCTAGTAGGAATAGGAAATAATACTTGTTGGGGTCGAAAACGGTTGCGACGAAGTTAGCGTCCAAATCCCCGAAGAAGAAAACGAAAAACTTTCTTCGACAAACAATTTTTCGAAATAGATTCTTCTTTACGAAAAGCTTTGCGGAGGAAACGCGAATCATCGGACAAGATCTCGAAAAGGGTCGCTACGCAGCGACCGAACGCGTGCTCCGCTCGGTCGCTACGTAGCGACCGAGCTCAAGCCGAAACGTCGGTACGACATTAGTCCATGCATTCTCGTCTACCCTTCGATGCTATCTCCCGAAGACCGTAGCGAACCAATTTCACGTTCCCCGCCATTCTAAGTTATCGATCAAACTTTACCGTAAAAACCGTGGAAAGTTCGTTCTTTATCGAAAGAAGCTGTAATAAACGCTTCGAGTCAGAAGACGGCCCAAAGGGACCAAAGACATGACTCGAGGCCCACCTTACGATTTCTTAACTAACAGCCCGTAAGCCGCATGACGGTTTACGCTTGGTTCGCGAGGAAAGATAAATGTCAAGTTTCCGCGGATAGATATGAAATTTTGAAGATAATTACGAAGATCAGAAAAAATAGAATATCTCCATTTTTATGCTATGGCGGCTTAAGGGCAGAAGGGGAAAAGCGTAAACCGACCTTGGAGCCAATATATAAGGAGTCCTAAGCAAGAGGCATGGAGAGAGACTTTTACACAGCAAACTTAGCACTTAGAGCAATTTTTAGGCAATTTTCCGTTTTTGTTATTCGAGCTGCGACTCAATTAGGTTTTTGCCGTCTTAGGGTTTTAGAACTAGAAATCTCGCCAACAGCTTTCGTAGCCCAGGCACTTACCTTGTTGTAAACGCTCAAACGCAGATTCGGAATAAGAACTATCTTGCTCTCTTTTTCGATTTCTTATTTTACTATTGTTCTCGTTTCGTGTTCTGATTGCTTGGCGTGTGGTATTAGCAGATATTCGAGACCCCTGGGAAATTAGGGTTCTCCTACTTTCCTAATTTAAACGGAAATCGACAGTGCGAATTTCGGTTCCCACAGTTTGGCGCTAGAAGAAGGGGGAATACGGATCAATCTAACTCTCAACCACATCACGCTCAACCAGACATGTCAACTGACAACACGGATAACGTGCAGACTCCTCTTAACGGAGGCAGTGGCACTGATCTTCACACCCCCGCAGCGGACGTATCCGCGGCCAACGCACCAGCCAATGCCGTGGCGCTCGAGGAGTTTAAAAAGATGTTCGCCACCTACGAAAAAAGGTCGGAAGAACAGGATAAGCTCATGAGCACCTTGACCAAATAAGTTGAAACTTTAACGGCAAGAACTCGAGCAATCCGCCCCCGCGGAACCACTAAAGTCCGCGGGAAAAGACTCGACTTCGCAACCCCACTCAACAGGCCTGGAGCCGCGCACAAACGACCTTTGGGTCAAAACCCTAGCGAAAAATCTCTCATCGAAAAGGGAAACTCTGAAAGCCCTCCGCCTCCCGCGAAGGCTTCGGAGGACAACGGAGTCGAGCAAGTCAACCTGGATCCTAGCGATGTCTCCAACGATACTGATGAGGACGTCGACAGACATCCAAGGAGGACCAGAAGCCGATTCACTAGGGAAATCTCTCCGTTCGACAAACCAAAAACAGGAGAGGAGGAAATCCTCTATTGGAACGAACAAGAAGAGCTGGCTGAAAAGCAAACCGAGCTCACTCGCAGTAAACGCCGACAAGCACGGAAATCTGCTGGCCAGACGTCGGATATATGCAATCTTATATCACCAAGACTGCGGCAGAAGTAAGAGCCGTAAAATCCCAAATCCATCATGCTACCAGCGCGGCCCCCGAGATCGACAGGCTGCTGGAAGGGGCTCGGAAGACCCCTTTCACCACTCGCATCTCAGATACGAGGGTATCCGATCCAGGAAAAATCAAAGTACCGAAGTATGATGGTACGACCGATCCGAGAGCACACCTTCAGGCTTTCCATATCACGATGGGAAGAGCGAGGCTGAAAGACGGCGAAAGACACGCCGGCTACTGCCGCCTGTTCGTCAAGAATCTAGAAGGAGCAGCCCTCGAATGGTTCGCGCGCCTTAAGCGAAACTCTATTGGAAGTTTCCGACAGCTCGCATCGGAATTTCTCAAGCAATACTCTATGTTCATAGATAGAGAAACTTCCGATGTCGATCTCTGGAGTCTATCCCAGAGGGAAGACGAACCCCTCCGCGAGTTCATCAGCCGATTCAAGTTGGTAATGTCCAGGGTCAGCGGGATAAGCGACAAGGTGGTCATCGATGCGCTCAGAAAGGCGCTCTGGTACAAGTCGAAATTCAGAAAATGGATATCCCTCGAAAAACCGCGGACGATCCAAGACGCCCTCCACAAGGCGACGGCCTACATCAGGATCGAGGATGAAACGAAAATCTTATCGCAAAAACATAAGTCGGCGAGACCATCCTCGAAAGATGTAGACCCAAAAACGAAGAAGAAGAACCCTCGTAACGACAAGTATGTCCATCACGAGGGGGCAGATCACCAAGGAGCGCACAATTACGCGATCGGCTCGGACCAGGGCCGAAGGACAGGTAATACGTGGACTCGCAATCAAGGATATAATCAAACCACCTTCTGCGAGTTTCACCAGTCCCGAGGACACTCCACGACTAACTGCAAGGTCTTGGGAGCAAGGCTGGCCGCGAAGCTACTTGCCGGAGAACTCTCGGAATTGACCAGCGTGAAAGATCTCATCCTCGAGACCGATCACCCCCCGAATCCGGACAGAAATCTTCCCGCGGAGAGATCTCCTCAAAGAAACCAATCTGGGGATTAACGCGGCAGGAGGCCAAACGACAAAGGGAACGATAACAATCGTCGTAGAGTCAACATGATCATCGGAGGATCGCAATTCTGCAACGATACGGTTTCGGCCATCAAGGCATACCAGCGGAAGGCGGAGTTGAGCGCAAACTGGCCTACATGGTCTCCTACCCGAGATGATCAGAACTGCTCAATCACCTTCTCAAAGGAGGAAGCCGGCGGGATCGATCAACCTCACTGCGATCCGCTCGTCATAGACCTCGTCATACGAGATCTAGAAGTCGAAAGAGTACTCATTGAAACGGGAAGCACGGTCAATGTAATCTTCCGCTACACTCTCAATCGGATGAGCATCAAACTCGGAGAAGTAACTCCAACTCCGAAACCGCTCACAGGCTTTTCAGGCGAAGTATCGATGACCCTCGGATCGATTCAGCTACCAGTCATGGCTAAGGAGATCACAAAAATCGTCGAGTTCGCGGTAGTTGATCATCCTGCCATCTACAACGTGATCATGGGAACCCCATGGCTCAACGCTATGCAAGCCGTTCCATCGACATACCACCTGGGTGTCAAATTCCCGACCCCAAACGGAGTCGCAGCTATCTGGGGATGTCAGAAACAGTCGCGACTGTGCTTCCTCGCGGAGCACAAGTTAAGACAGATGAAGACCTCTGCAACGGCAAATCGCAAACGCACGAAGATTGATAAATCTTCGACCGACAACGTTTCAAGAAAAGACGATTTAACATTGTCTGCTGACGCAGACGCTTCAGGTGTCGAAACTCAACATGAGTCCGAAGCCGACACTACAACTCAACCGGAACATCCGGAAGAGAACACTGACCCAGCCACGATCATCACGATCAAGGCGGTCAGCACGGCGAAAACCGCCGAGTGAAAACGCTTGGGGCATAAAACAGAACTACGAGATGGCTTGATCCTCGAAAGAGGTACGTAGACAGCTCGTCGAAAGACGAGTTCAGCTATCCCCCTCACTAAAAAGGGGGAGAGTGGGTGCGTATACTCGTATACTCCCACATAGGAAAAGATGCGTTATTGTAATTGAGTTCTTTAGAGATTTCGAAAATAAGAAACGATCAATATGCATCGCTCCTTTGTAAGACACTTGCAAAAGTCTCAGACCACGCCTAGAAAATCTACAAACGTTAATACTCTTGCCAGCAGCCTCGTACGGTCCAAAATCGTAAAACAATCTCACTTCAGCACCGAAAATATACGTATAATCTTCGAAATAACTGCGAGACGTCGCCAAGTTAAAAATCAAGATGATACGAACAAATTGTCCGAACGCGACCACTACAAATCTTACACTCCGTTCGTCGATTGGCCCCGACGAACACATCAGCCGTCTTAAACAAACGCAACTTGATCACTCTTTTGATCTTCGAACGTCCAACAAAAGGACGAAAGCGCGCTACAAAAAAAATCCAAAATTTTGGTCTAGCACTTCCAGTTGGCTTAAAAATTGTCTCTGGAAAGATGCTCGATTCGTACCATACAAGTCGTATAAGCCGAGAACCTATCGCGGACTTTAAATCGGTACGAATCAGGTAGAAATCGCAACAGGAAAACCGATAGCCGGTTAGTCACCGCACAAACCTTAAAACTGAGAGTAAACCTAGGTCTTGCCCTAAACCCATCGCATTGGTTTCAGACATCTCAAAGACATGATATCTAAACGATACGAGATCCTAAAACATGTCTCTTCGTTCATATCTCAACGTTCCCGAAAGATCGTAAATAATTTTTACGAAAACTCACGTGTCGAACAAACTAACAGATTGAACGCCTCAACGAAGTTAAATATGAGACGACAACTCATGTTTACTTCAAACCCACTCTAAACAAAGTAACTCAAACAAATATCCATTATATAAACCGCATAGCGGTAGGGGTTCAAAGCCACCAACGGCCAGTCCCGACAAAAACGGCCAAAACAGGCCCTTACAAAGTTCGAAGGCCACACTCGGCCAGACATATATGAACAAAGGCCACACTCGGCCGCTAAATACCAGAAAAGGGAAAAACTCCTTCCCGTCAAAACACTCACAGATCAAAGTTAAAATTCCCGGACAAGGAAGCTCCGAATACATCCGCGGGATAGTTCACTTCCTCATCGTCGCCGGCAAAATCAGTCGTGGTTTCTACGGTATCAGGAGAAACCGGGATGAGATCCCAGAATCCCTCAATATTCCCATCGATCGGAGGAATGAGCGTCTCAGCGTGAGCATGATCCTTCATGCCACGCTTCATTAACTCCATCTCCCTCTCGAAAACGTAATCATCCGCCCGCGTCTTCCAAAGGCTCCCAACAGAGCCGCGACACTCACGGAAGTCACCCAGCGAGTTGAAAGCGTCCTTAAGAATCCCGTACTCAACCTGGAATTGAGAAGCGTGAGTCTTCATTACCTCGGCGACTCTTGCCCTTCCGTTCCGCCCTACGAACAGCCCTGGCATGATCACGAGCGAGTTGAGCATCTCGCGCCAACATCTTGTCTCACATGCGAGCAAGATCCTTTTCCGCCTTCTCCGCTTTAAAGCGATAGATCATGGCCTCTCTATGGCTCACCTCAATGGCCGATCCAAGCAAGTTCAAGCCCTATAAAACCGATTGACATGTTATAAGCAAAAAAAAAAAAAAAAAACAATCGTCAAAATTCTTAAAGTTTATACCCCGTTGATGATACGAGATCCTTCCGTGATGACTTTTGGCCTCCCCGACTCGCTCGTGGCCGGAGGAGCATCGAGGCCCGACGGAAGACCAGCGAAGAAATCATCAAAATCCGGAATAGGGACCTTGCTCGTACCGCTTCCATCGCCGAAAGCAAGGTCCGGATCCCATCTTGGAAGCATGCAATCGTCCACCAAAAACTCCAGGTCACCGAGGTCAATATCTTTCCCCTTCGAAGACTTCAGCCCCGTCGCAATCGTGGGAGCGGCGTCGGGACCTTGGTCTTCAGGCTCAGAATCACTCCTTGTTTCTCCGCCCAAAGCAGGACTAGGATGCACAAACCTCAGCACTTTTTGAACTCTCTTCGGCGTAAAGGAAGTCCATAAAAAAGGACCGTTCCTGAGCAGATCCCTCACCGCAATAATGTCCTCAGGAAACGGAGCAAGAGGGTTGATAAAGGGACGATCGTTCGGCAACCTCCGAAACAATGGGATACAACTCTCCTCAACGGACGCGGCGTCTACACGAACAAAGAAGAAAAACTTCTTCCACGAGTTGAAGTTAGAAGTAAACTCCTTTACCACTGACATCAAGTTCCGAGGAACCAGCCTGTACGTGTCCGTATCCTTGATGATCTGTAACCGAAGAAGCGCATCGAAGTGATCGACGGTGAGAGAGAGACCATGTTCAAAGCTCAGGATCAGGACTCCAATGAGGTGCTGGATGCCAAGAGGATTCAGTTGGCTTATCGCCACCTCGAAACGATCCAAAACACGGACGATAATCTCGGGGATCGGGAACCACAAACGGCAGCGCACTACGAATGCTTCGTAATAAGTAAAGTAACCCTCCGGGGGACTACTAGCGCATTCTCCTTGACGAGGAACCCTGAATTCCACCGCGTCCGAAATATGGTAGAACGACCGCATGACCTCGAGGAATCCACTAGTACTCCTACTTGGTGCACCTACCTCCACCGGGCGATGGTTCATGACCGGGAACGATTTTTCTTTGGGAGGCGTGATCGAACCGTAATACGCCACCCACCATGCCTCGTTCTCGGCCGGGTCTACCGAGTGAGGAATGAATTCCATCTTCGGCACTTGAAGCTCTTCATAAACGTTCGCGGGCAAGGACCCTTTCTTCGAACTCCTCTTTTTACTCGACATCTCGTGTTTTTCTTTTTTATCAACAAGGAAATGATAGAGAGAAAGAGAAAGAAGAAAGAACTTTTCATAAAAAACCTCTCTATGAGAATGAGTAAGTGTAAAGATTGTGAAGAAATTACCTCCCTTCTTATAGGCATGAGAAATTACTATTTACTTGCGGATTTTTGGATACGAACTTTGCCCAAATACACCAATCTCGTCCGAACTCGCCGTACCGTGCATTGGGATCTCACTAGAAATCCACTCTCCCAACGAGCTGGGGGGCTAACTGTTGGGGTCGAAAACGGTTGCGACGAAGTTAGCGTCCAAATCCCCGAAGAAGAAAACGAAAAACCTTCTTCGACAAACACTTTTTCGAAATAGATTCTTCTTTACGAAAAGCTTTGGGAGGAAACGTGAATCATCGTACAAGAGCTCGAAAAGGTTCGCTACGCAGCGACCGCACGCGTGCTCCGCTCGGTCGCTACGTAGCGACCGAGCGTTTTTGAAACGCTGATACGACATTAGTCCATGCATTCTAGTCTACCCTTCGATGATATCTCCCGAAGACTGTAGCGAACCCATTTCACGTTCCCCACCATTCTAAGTTATCGATCAAACTTTACCGTAAAAACCGCAGAAAGTTCGTTCTTTATCGAAAGAAGCCGTAATAAACGCTTCGAGTCAGAAGACGGCCCAAAGGGACCTAAGACATGACTCGAGGCCCACCTTACGATTTCTTAACCAACAGCCTGTAAGACGCATGACGGTTTACGCTTGGTTCGCGAGGAAAGATAAATGTCAAGTTTCCGCGGATAAATACGAAATTTTTAAGATAATTACGAAGATCGGAAAAAATGGAATATCTCCATTTTTATGCTTTGGCGGCTTAAGGGCAGAAGGGGAAAAGCGTAAACCGACCTTGGAGCCAGTATATAAGGAGTCCTAGGCAAGAGGCATGGAGAGAGACTTTTACACAGCAAACTTAGCACTTAGAGCAATTTTTAGACAATTTTTCGTTTTTGTTATTCGAGCTGCGACTCAATTAGGTTTTTGCCGTCTTAGGGTTTTAGAACTAGGAATCTTGCCGACAGCTCTCGTAGCCCAGGCACTTACCTTGTTGTAAACGCTCAAACGCAGATTCGGAATAAGAACTATCTTGCTCTCTTTTTCGATTTCTTATTTTACTACTGTTCTCGTTTCGTGTTCTGATTGCTTGGCGTGTGGTATTAGCAGATATATGGGACCTCTGGGAAATTAGGGTTCTCTTACTATTAGCAGATATCTGGGACCTCTGGGAAATTAGGGTTCTCCTACTTTCCTAATTTAAACGGAAATCGACAGTGCGAATTTCGGTTCCCACAGTACTTATCCTAAATACATATAGACAAGGATAAACATCATAGATAAATGTAAACTCTCATTCGCCTAAGTCATTAGCGAATGGGCCGGATGGATAGCTGATGGGCCAGACGGTTTGGGCCTGATATGGGTCGATCACCACTTAGTTTATAACACTCCCCCTTGATCGACACATCCGGTTCAGGGCTTGTAACATGCTTAATGTTGCCTCATTAAAACCTTTCCAGGAAAACCCAGTGGGACAAAACCATGGATAAGGAAAAAGAGTACAACACATGAACTCCCCCTGACTTGTACCCCCGTGTATGTTCTTCAAGTTGGCGCATGGACAATTTAATAGTTTAGCTTCATGGGTGCCAAGTCTTGAACTGGTCCTTTAATTGGCACGCCCCAAACTGATAGATAAATTTCATGGACGTGTGGTTGTTGTAGACATGGTGAAGAAGTCGGCTGACATATCATATGACTGAACTTGTAGTCCTTTGAGCTTCTTGAACGTTGATGTAGGAATAGCTCTTACCGAATTGTAACTTGAGTTATCTTGTAACTCTCATATCTTCTGGAACTTCATTAAGACACGGTCAAGACGTGCATCTTTGCAGCTGACCACTCTATGTCCTGGTCGGACGGATTGCAGACCAGTACTCGGATGGACCTCTAATATGCGATCAAACTTTACTCGCAAGTCCTCTCATGTCCCATGGATCCTCTAGTCACATGGCTTTGCCATACCGTGGACACTTTAATATATATTGAGTCATCGACCCAAACACATACGAATCACTTGGCTTCTCACGGACACGCCTTCGTCCATTCGGACATACATCACCTGTATGTCCTAATGGCTTGATGTATGTGCTAATGGCTTATCCATTATAGCCGATCTTTCTTCATTGGTCGATCCATGTTGAGTTATAGACCATGTCTATACTCGTCCATACCCCATGAGTGTCTAAGGTCATATCTTTAATAATCATTGCTGCAATGAGTTTTATAATCTCATCAAACTATGGATCTGCAGTCAAATACACTCAAGGACTTTTATACATGGTTATCGATCTTTCTTGCCTTCAGCAATGCCATATCCATTTGACCTCGACCAGACATACTTCTGGTCACTCTCTTGGACCATTATGGTTTCCTTTTATCCACTGATATAAACATAATGGCTTGTGCTTACATTGCAGTCCCATACTATAATCTTATTACTTGAAAAACATCGCAGTCCACACTTTCTTTGATGGCATCTCATGACCTACTTGCAGTGCTGATTTATTATAAACACAAGGGATTTCTTTTATAAGAATATATGGACTGATTTGGATTGTTCTTTATCGAACTCATTCACTAAGTTTTACTTAGTCTTATCATATTCAATGCAGCTGCTTTTGCTTTAGTCCATGAACAGCTTAGGAACAATGCTGTTCTTTGAGAACTTCTTTTCTCATCTTTCTGGTACCTTTATTTTCTTTATCCAATGATCAATATACTGCTTACTACATCATTATTTCTTTTATTTCCAGACTTCATCAATTTCGAGTTTGTGTAGTAGCATCCACCACATAGGAGCATATTTCCTTATAATCTGTTCCTTTGATCTCTATGAGTATCCTTGTGTAACAAGCCATTCTTTGAATGCTGTAAGTAGTAATGTGAACGACCTCTTGACTACTTGGTCACGTTCCACATCTCACGATTTTCTTTCCCTCACAAGACTCATTTATACACTGGTCTATATCACCAGTTGGCGTTTCTATATATTTAGCCAATACGCCCATCTCTTCTTTAAACTCTTTAAACCTCACGTTTTCTTTTAATCTGATCTTTATTCTTTATGAGTACTCTTACGTGGGTTCATGATCCTCGCTTTATATCTTTAAACTCAAGTGCTACTTTCTTTTATGAGCTCTCTTATATGTAAATACATCATTGGTGTTAACACTCTTATGTAGTTCCATAGTGTTCCAGACATGATCTAATAGATTCTTATTATCCAGGACCTTTACTACCTTGCAGTTTGGCGTCCATGTAGCTTTATCTCTCTATCTGGACTGGTTTCCTTTGAACTCGGATTTGTATCATTCTATGCACCTTCCATTTCTTTCCGAGGTTTCTTATCTTTTGGAACTTATTGGTCTATCTTGTATAGACACTGTAGCAACTTGATTGTGTCTCTTAGGACATCAAATTCGTGGTGCTAAGCTGGTATGACTTAGTCATTCTTTTCTTTTCGGGTCAATGTGTCTGGCATCTAGTTCTGCTAGCTTTTGTATCATTTGATCACATTCTTTGGACGTCTTAAATCATATTTTCTAGTCCGAGGATCTTGCCAAGACAATGATGGTAAATACCATTCTATTTCTCTTATTCTCTTTTACCAGCTTATTTCTTTCTCCCCCTGATGTTGGATAGTCGGATTCATCAGTCATGCGATCCGTGTACCTGGCCATAATTTGATCACCCATATTTGGCACAAGGTCTCTTAAAAAACGTGGGAGAAAGACATGTTCCTATCCAACATATATTCCCAATCTTTTTCTCATCCTCTTCTGAGGTTCCATCCTAGACGGCACATATATATGTGGTAGTTTATTCAAAATCTCTTAGGATGGTATATGTCTGGTTTATGACATGTATTCATTCTGAGATGGGATTATCTATGATCACTTATATGGCCTGATGCATATTAACCTTACACTTGTAAATCCTTGTGTCCCCAAGCATTAGGTAGTGGCCTTTGTAGTATAAAGAATTCGGCCAAGTCTTACTATGGTCATAGACCATGTCACACGGATTTGTAGTTTGTTCATGGATCACAGTTTGTCCTCACTCCCCCTCATGGACATACTATAATCACGTGGTACTTGGTACAATAGAGCCTAATGAGTTTCCCTTGTGTACATGTTACACAACGTGAGATTTTATGGGATAACTCTTTGTGCCTTTTGCAATATGTGCATTAATTTTTAAAGACCTGGATGGCTAATCCAGTCATGCCATAAAGTGTATAAAATTTTGTGGGTATACATGTTACCATGGCTTTTGCCTTTATCATATTGATCCTTGGCATAGTCTAGATCAGTAGAGTATGTAGGTATAGTCTTGACCACTTTCTTATAAGGCCTTAGGGAATTTTCTTATAATCTGAAAGGAACTTTTGTTTCCTTTGCCTATTGGTTCAATGTGGAAACCATTCATGCTCAAGTCTTTATAACTCAATAGGTCTTTTATTGGGTGAATAAATTTGTGCCCCTTTAGGCAATGTTGTGGTCTATAATAGACTGACTATCCTTTTATTAAGTTTTCATTGTCATTTATCAATCAAGAAATCATCAAGCAAATCAAACATGATAACTAAAAACAACTTTTATTATTGCTATAAAATTGTAAATGACAAGCAAATCAAAGCAAAACATAAAACATAAAATCAGAATGTCGAAATCTCGTTTCTTTAGTCAATATATAAGCCGGTCTCACAATCCATATATTTCCACACGGCTTCCTTGGATTCCTCCTTATCATTTTTAGCCTCATTGGCTTCAGGAGGTCTCATCTCACTGTTTCGTTGCTCAATGTATCTTTTCTGAAGTTTTTCAAATCTGCTAATGGTATCTATAACTTTCTGCTCTCTTTGCTCAGTTGCCAATAGGCATGACAATAGGTCAGTATAGGTGGTCAAACCCTTAGCCTTATGTCATAACAACAGATCATTTGGATGGAATGTGGAATAGGTTTTATATAGTAAATCCTCATTTGTTACCACTTCACCATATAGTTCAAGACTACAGGCGATTTTCATCAGAGCAGAACTATATTCGTCCACGGATTCAAAATCCTGGAACCTGAGAATCTTCCATTCATTCATGGCTTTTCGCCATAATGCCATTGAGTATCTGGAATTTAGTTTTGTCCAAAGGTCACAAGGATCCTCAATATTTAAGTACTGATCTCTCAGATCCTCAGTGAGATGATAGCACATAATTGTTATGGCTCTATGCTTTTCACTTTCAATTGCATTATTGCCATCAATGATACATTTCCCGAGTCCTCTAGACTTCAGGGCAACTGAAGTGTTCATTACCCATTCTAGATAATTATCTCCAGAGAGATTTAGGGCAGCATAATTCGAAGGCTCAAATTTTGACATCTGAAACATATTATTAATCAGTTCAAGATGCAACCGAGTCAATAAAATCAATGCATACGGTTTCACAAGTCTCTCGACCAAACAATTAACTACTCGACCATGGTGCGAGAAAAACAAGTATGCGAGGTCTATATGATGCTTTAGGCCACACGGCCTTATAAAATTGTGATGCAACAACCCTAGAGGTCGGATTTTATATCTTAATGCAATCAAAGCATCAATCATAACAACAATCATATTCAGGCCGATTTTTAATCAATGTGAGGCCAGGTCAATAATTCTTATGTTTTACTTTTCTTAAAACATTTAGTATGATCAAGCAATCAGAATAATAATGCAAGTATCATCAGATCATATTAGGGTTTCAAGGCCCTTTTTTTCGGTTTGATTTTATCAATATCAAGCTTTACAAAAAAATTAAATCAGATCAATCAGTCAATTTTAGCAATTCTCTAGCAATCCTAACAGTAAAAGGAAATTTTCCAGCAAGTAGAAAAGGAAATTTCAGGAAAAATGAAATTTTCTACTTTTAGCAAAAAAGAAATTCACAATTCTGGACAGATTATGGTTTTAATCAAAACTAGCAATTTTCCTAGTCAGTTCATTTGATATTCAAACAATTAATCACAATATAGAAACTTGTTTATCAATCGATTTATGCAAAAAGGAAAATTAGGGTTTTCAGCAATTTAACAATTTTAAGATCAAATTCGATTATAAACAGCTCTATTTACTCAAACAATCATCAAAGATAATTCAAGGTTTTAATCTAGTAACCTAAACCTCAGATACATCAAAATCAATCAATCAATCAAAACAGTCGGATCAATTTAGGTTTTTGATATTTCAGATTTTCAAAACATCATAAAGGAAACGGATCATATAATTTAGATTTAGGGTTTCAATGCCCTTACTGATCAATCAATGTTCTAGCAACCCTAACATCCGTTGATCTATCAACTTAACAGGAAAACAATCTAACCAAAACATAGTTCCATATGTTAGGGTTTATATTATCCTAGATTAGGGTTCTTCAAATTTCAATGGTTCAGATCTTTATCAATCAACCAAATTCAGTGTAGGTTCTTTTAAGTTTCGAGTTTTACCTTTAGAAACTTATGGAGTGTAGATTTGGACCACCAAAGAGAGAAGAAGGCCGAGAGCTGATCGTTCTTCGAGTCGGGTCGCGGACGGGCTGCTTGCTTGGTCGGATCACGAACAGGGAAGAAGGAGAACGTCTGGTTTACTTGATCACGTCTAGAAAGAGCTAATGTAGCAGAGTGTGATGGTGCGTCAGTGATCGGATCGACAAGCGGTTTGCAGCGTCTGATTCGTCTCGGCGAGAGCTTCAATTTGATATATTGCTCGTCGTCTGGGTCCTCACGGTTTGGGAGAACGATCTCTTTGAAGTTCCGCCGGAATTAGGGTTTTGTGATATTCGGCTGGGTTTAAGGAATTTCGTGGGGGGCTTAGGGTTAGATGCTATCGTGCTGATAACGTGTTATAAAAGAGATGTTGTGTAAGCTTATTATTACTCATGACCAGAGGTCTATATTTATACAAGTATTAGACCGTCTTATTTAGACCGTCATAAGAGAAAAGAAAATCATATTCCTAATAGGAATAGGAAATAGTATTTATCCTAAATACATATAGAAAAAGATAAACATCAAGTATAGATAAATGTAAACTCTCATTCGCCTAAGTCATTAGCGAATGGGCTGGATGGATAGCTGATGGGCCGGACGGTTTGGGCCTGATATGGGTCGATCACCACTTGGTTTATAACAGTTTTCTAATTTTTTAAAAATTAAACTATTAGTATGTTTGGAGATAAAATTTTAAAAATAGAAAGACACTAATTTAGTTGTTGTTTTGAAATTTTAGATGCAACTTTTGTTAATGCAAGAAACAAGAGTTTGATATATATTTTAAGTGAGTAGCAAATAATTTTGTCCATAATTATATGCATATTATCTAATTTTGAGCAATAAGCATCATTAATATAAATATTTTGAATAAAATGAGAGAAGTAAACTAGGAATATAGAATTAAATATTTTTATGTTTGGTTATCTTCGGATATCCATTCGGGTTCAGATATTATCCGTTTGGATTCAATTATTACTCGAACTGGTGAAATAAGTAATTTATTTTTTGTTCTAGAATTAGATGATTTTTAGACCGAGCTGGTGAATATATGCTAGACAGACATTTATATTTTGAGTCTGCACTTATATATATTCTATAATAGCTTGATATATTAGATTTGAACACTAATCTGTTAATATAGTTTGCCGGTGATTTTTTTCAAAATTTTTATTCTTAGATATGTATCTGGAGGGAAACTAATTTTTACATATGTTCATTTTTTAAAAAAATTGACACTTATTTAATTCACCGAATTCATAGAAGAAGTTAAAAAAAGAAACTTAACTCATATCAATAAAACAAAGACGAGAATGAAAGCACAATTTTAAAGAGTTAGAAAATGAACTCACTTATGCAGAGTCAATAGTAAACAAATCGAGAGCATAAAACCTAATCCCTTTTCGTCATTATACGATCGATGTTGCCTATTTGGTTTTGGTGATTTGTGTCAGCCGCAAAACTTAACTTTCTTTTGTACATACAATAACGATGATATATTTAAGAGATAAACATTTGTATTCGTCATTTTATAATCGATAATGATTGTAGTGTTGCAAAATATTAAAACTATTTAATAAATAAACATTTTTTAAAAAATTTGCGCATGCGCGAGTTATCACGTAGTAATCATAATTTAAAGAAATGAGCTAAACATAAATTTAGTTGGTCCTTCCGTTTCGATGTCGATACGATTTGCAATTATGATTTGCGATCAATAATTATGTATTGTAGAATTTTAGGACTAGTTGCATGTCTTGATTCTATAAAGAATTTTACAAATAATGTCTCGTTAAATTTATTGGCGATGCATAAATTTTTAATTTTAAGTGTAAATCATTTGGACTAGCGCAATAAGCTGTGGTTTGTGTTGCAACAGTCGAATATGAAATAATCATAGCATGACCCTAGATTAATCAAATATGAAATAATCATAGCATCACACCAAGATAAGTCAAGAAGTGTGGCTGGAAAATTAATTTTTGAAGCTCTAAGAAAGTAAAGGGTAGTTCAGGGTTTCGGTTCATCAAGAAACTGTAGTTATGATATATTGGGCCGTAAAGTAAAGGCCCATTATAAGTATGGGAAAAAAAATAGAGGGGACTCACCTAACGATTCTCACCGGAGAGAAGTCTAGCTAGATCTCTCCTCTCTCTTCTCTTATTCTACATCGAAGTTTGGTTCGTCGCCGGCGGAAGGTCAAAATCCTCTTCACCAACGTTACAATGCCGGTAATTCTGGTTGTCAGATATCTAATTTCCGCTTTATTTTCTCCTTTTCGTTTCCCACACCACTTTTTTTTGTTGGTGATTCGGACTTGTGTTCTCGCAGTTTAAGACGGTGATGGAAGTGGAGCCACCGAGTCTGATACGTTACTTGATCGGATCGGCGGTGATGATGATCGGCGTGGTATTACCCGTTGGTTACATGATGTTCCGCAATAAGCGCGTCCCCTCCTCGTCCTCTTACTCTAAACAGACGTAGGTCTGCTTTTTCTTTCACTCTCTGTGATCTGCGAAACACTAGCTTATAGTCGCGATTCGAACCAGTTGATGATTTCTGAACAAGAATGATCAAAATTGCAGCTTTGTAACACATTTCATTTTGTCAACCATACCATCATTTAGTTTGCCCTTATTGTGAAAATCTAAAGAGTTTAGTAAGTCAGTGAAATGAATTATTATTTGGGAATGTGATGTTGTATAGATGTAAATGATTTGCTTGTTTCCAGCGAGAGAGATGTTCGTGCCCTTTTTAAATAAAAAAAAATGTTAGCCATTTCAATACGTTGTATGGTTGATAGATTATCAAAAATAATTATAGTTGCTCCTCTTCGTTCTAGGCTATAAAAAAGAAGGTGTGAACCTTTTGCTAGTCAAGTCACTCTCAGGGTTTAATCATCCTCAACGATTGGTAGTAATATAATCTTATATGTTTACATTTCAGAAACAAAGTTTTGATATAGAGAGAGACAGAGACTGCGGTTGAGTTCAACTAGATTGAGAAGGATGATGCCTTATCAACTGATATGGACGATTGTGAGATTATGGGGAGTTCTTATTTTTACATGGTTGTAAGAGACTCTTAAATATGAGATTCATGAACCAAGAAATGTGAGATTCTTATTTTTTACTCCGTTAATGTTCTTGTTTGTTTCTTTGTTGCCTATTCCAAAGTCTATTATGTAACACAGCGTCTTCTATTTGGTAGAAACATAATATAGAATTGAGTTTCGTTCATTGTGTCTTCCTTGCGCTTTTTAATTTGGTTTTCTATTTCAAAAAAAAAATACTAAATGTTGTAGATATGGGTTTCAATAGGTAAATGATTAGGTAAATGATACGGGTTTTAATGAGTAGCCTCAAGTAAAGACGAGCATTAAACACTTTTTAAGGAATAGATTTGTGATTTGGTCAGCTCATGTTTGAGCATAATATGCAAAACTTGTAATGAGGTACATAATGACATGTACTCATTCCTCTTTCCACCTTCCCAATGCTTGTCCAACACGGACTCTATCTCCTTGTTTGACACAGAATCTGTAATCTGATGAACTGCTTGAACCGTCAGGTGAGTTTGCGGTTGGTGCTTGGAAAACAAGCACCACGGTTGATCCCATGTTGAATACACCTACCTGCAACGACCATATTTACCAAAGACATTAATAAAAGAATCTTGTTACATTTCCTTAGACTCGAATTGGTATCTGTTATCTTATGAAACCACATACCTCCTTTCCTTTCTCAAGCTTTACGCCATGACCTTGTGGATCATACACCCGCTCCTCTGGTGGCTCTGTAGGAAACAGCTTCTTCTTGGGCTTGTTTGTTCTTAGTTCAGGTTCGATGAATAGCTGTGACAGCAAACGTCAGCAATGTCTTTGGCTCAGGTAGTTAGGATATGTAACTATCATCAAACTTACCTCAATGGATCCAATGTTGGTCGCACCAACAGCAGCAAGTGCCATAAAACCTTGTTTCCATACCCCCTCAAGCACAACCTGTTCTCAATTAGATTAACAGCTGATGATCAATGACTGTAGATAAAAGAAAACCCTACACATATATTTGGAAGGTTTACAAAGAAATAAAATAATTACCCTTTCATTTTCAACATAGAGATTTTTTATCGTTCTTGTAGCACGCTCGTTCACTGGAAACAACCGCCCTGGAAAAATGATTGTTTTTAGAGAGATAACAATAGCTACAAAGGTCTAATCAAAGACGGCTATCTTGTATAGACTTGAATGAGAGATTAGAGAGCAACCAAACCTGCAAAGTGTCGACGAACCAATGCATTCCAGTCGGCCGGAGAGTGTATCCGATGATAGTCTCCTGGTTTTAGGTATATCACACAATAATAGAGCCCCTTCATGGGACTGGCTGAGATGCTCTCCCGTAACTTTGGAGATGCCAAAGAGACTCTCAACCAAGACTTGTCACCTTTATCTCCAACAGCTTCTTCCTCCGACTCATCCTTACCTTGAGGTACCATAGGAAGCAGAGAGTTTGTTCCGAGAAGAGCCGGCACTGAGTAAGAATGTCCTTTGACTTGCTCGATCATCCCTCTACTTTCTTTTAGCTCACCAAACCTCAGAACGGTGCCATCCACAGGACTAACCTGATTTTTCTTGAAATCTTAGTAAGCAGTTCTAAGAGAGAAAGGCTGCATAAAAGAAAGTAACAACGTTCTTGTTACCAGTTACCAGACAACGAGGATCGGTGTCGATAGGCCTGCAACCTTCTTTCAAGCTGCGAACAAAGAAATCCCGTAGTGAAGCATACTCTTCAAGAGGCAAAGCTGCTTCTTCAAGATCTGTAAAAAATCACATTGTGAATCACTTCATATGCATAAATCATCAAAACCAGCTTCAGAGGTACAAAAGAACAAAGTGATGATCATACTTGAATGAAAAGCTCGAGACCAGGCTTTATAAACAAAGGGCCGCATCCAGACCGGAATTTCCTGAGAGGAAAAGGACAGAACAAGTTAAAACCATGATCATTTATAACCTGAAGTAGTACAACAAATAAGAAACTCACCACGCTCGTCAAAGAACCCCACGCTCTTGAGATGGATCGCAGAGGCAGAATCCCAAGGAAGGAGGCCTAGAATAAGGAGAAGGTCAACAACTTTGAAACTTAATAGTCATTCAAATCTGAAGAGAGCAACAAAAAAGGTTATTACTTTAACATCTTGGTGGAACTCAAGTTCGATTCCCCTTTCCCGTTTCTCTTCAATCTGTTCATCAACCATTCATCAAAAACCAATGCTAAGAAGAAATCTAAAGAGAGAACCAAACCAATTGTCTTACTACCTTCTTGTCTTCATAGAGACGGCGACCATGAAGAGCTCCAAGCATAAGGATAGTAGCCACCGTTGCTCCGGGCAAGAGAAACGCATTGCCTGCAATGACACATTTTTTGAGTTTTCTCTATGTTAAAATCTGAAGAAGGTAACAATAATCAAAGCTCAAGACATGACACAAGATTATCCTCTAGCTTTCTGAGAAGGCATAACCTTTACAAGTGTTGTTTTCTGAAAAAAACGCAAAATAAACGATTCTCAATTGAACTCGCGAGCGCACAATATAACTGAATTACCGTTTGAATCGCCGGTCCCACCTCCTCCGCTTCCACCGCCAGTAGAGCTGAAGGTTCGACGATTGGAACGGATATTGTTGATGAAAGAGCTCAAGTTTCGGCGAGAACTCTGGTGGAAGCGGCGGACATATGAATAGCGACCAAACAAAAAAACATTCTGAGGAAATCGAGGTTTCATGGCGTTTTCTTGAAGTTGCAGAGAAACCGCTTTAGCTCTGCTGGGTTTTAGTTTTAGGGTAAACAAAGACCGTTGTTCTAGATGACAGCTGAAACGACGACGCTTTTCCCGAGCTTGCGAAACAAGTTAATCTTAATTGGGCCTAAAATATAAAATTATATGGGCTTACTTAATCCCATTTTTTAAAACGTCAATCGTGTTGTAATCTAATTACCAAAATGTCCTCGTTGGCGCTATGAATTTTCGAAGTTGATTAGGAACCACCGCAGAAAACGAATCCGTCGCATTATCGAGATCGTGTGTGTTATCCCGTGAGCTCTCCGCCTCACGATCTCAGCTCATAACCGTAGAAAACTTCTTTGCTTCATAAATTGTAGGATTGCCGCCTCTTAGACCAATCGGTGCTCCCTCAGGTATGTATCAATTTTCACCCAATCTTGGTAGATCTAGGAATATTGGGGTATCGATATTGATTTTTGATCATTTCTATAAAATTATAATTCGTAGGGTTCAAAATCGAGCGGTGGTGTTAAATGGAAGATGGAGAGAATGATGGGAAGAGACTAGTGTTTGTGACTGTGGGAACAACGAGTTTCGATGCTCTCGTGAAAGCAGTGGTCAGTCAAAATGTTAAAGAGGAGTTGCACAAGAGAGGATATACTCATCTTCTCATTCAGATGGGTCGAGGAATCTACTCTCCACCCAAGGTGGTTACTTGTCTTTGCTTTTTGACTGTGTTTAGAGGAATCGCATCGCATCTGATGTATCCCTCGTTACTCTCTTGTTTTAACTTCTGATTCAGTGTGATGGAGCGGATGGATCGCTAGCAGTGGATTACTTCACCTTCTCCTCGAGTATCGCTGATTATATTCGATCAGCATCACTTGTTATTAGTCACGCTGGTTAGTTACAGCAACCATTTACAGAGTGACCCGTTTTAGCATTGTGATC
Organism: Brassica napus; assembly: GCF_020379485.1. NCBI lineage: Eukaryota > Viridiplantae > Streptophyta > Magnoliopsida > Brassicales > Brassicaceae > Brassica > Brassica napus. Next base: position 17,097,123 of record NC_063444.1, on the reverse strand, counting down.
GAAACTCTCAAATAATGTATAGGATCTGGAAGCATATTCGAGACACTGAAGCTAGGGAAACCATTGATTGTTGTAGTCAACGAGGATCTGATGGACAATCATCAGTGTGAATTAGCTGAAGAACTTGAAGAGAGGAAGCATTTGTACTGCGCTCGCCCTCACTCGCTAAATCAGACCTTGACGAAGATGGAGTTGGACTCCCTGGTTCGGTACACTCCAGGTGATGGAACACCTGTTGCCCGCATTATCGACAGGTTCCTCGGATTCCCTGATGATTAAACGGATGCATTTAGAAACATAAGTGTTCTGAGAACAGTTTCAACTAATTATGTACTAAACCGGTGGTCTTCACATTGGACTTTGTTTCGTAGATTCATATCTTTGTAATAGCAAAACCCTTTTCTTTCTGATGTTTGAGATGATTATGGATAGTTTCATATTCTACAATACTCACCTTTTTGGCAGACTGTAACTCGATTTATCAAAAAGATCATATTGGTCTGGTTATCTGTAATCTAACCGCATCTGAACTGAAAAATGTCGATCCTTATCCGAACTGATCTGATCATTTAGTATGTGTTGTTTCCGGTTTGAGAATTAACCAACTTGATCCGAATTCGAACAAAAATTTCTAGAATTTTGAAAACCACATTTGAAAATGCAAATCTGTACTGTATATCCAAAATGAATATTTAGATTATTATTTTTGACATTCTTTTGAAATTTATTCGTGTGTATTTTGGTCTGATAACAAAAATAGAACAAACATGAAGTCAAGCAAATGTCTCTTAAAACCATAAAACGAACGCAATTGTATAGGCTCCAAAATTTTGCAAAAACAAGAGTCATCATGCGAAAGATAAAAGAGCAGCAACGTAGAAACTAAAAGTTGATGATAATAGTGAAAGCAGCAAAAAGTAATTAACGGTAACGGCGAAGGGAGAGAGAGTTGTTCTTCTTCCATGTCGCTCTGCGAGAGGGACGGTTCTTGTGGTTGTTGTGACCTTTTCCACGCAGTCCTCTGTTCTTCTTTCCCTCCGACGTAAGTCCTCTGAGCTCACGGTGTTTGTGAACCGGGTTGCAGATCCAGTTGATTCTCGGGTCATTACGCACAGCATTGTGTGCCGGGTCGACCAAGATAATCTCGTAGTACTTGTAGGTCGAATCCTAGTTCAAGAACATGGCAAGTTAATATCTATACCAAGAATCGCAAAGTTATGGAAGAGAGTTAGAGAAGTGGTGTAATATACCTCGTTGAGCCAGTAGGAGTTGACGACTCTGAGGCCGCCCAATTTCCTTCCAGCACGCTCCTCAGCAACAGAACGCTTGCTCCTCTGGAACTTGAGTTGGGTTACTCCCTGGTTAGTGGGCTTACCGTAGACAATACCCTTTGGCACTGGCCTCTTGCGTCCACCACGTCTCACACGGACACGGTACACCACAAAGCCCTGACATACATACACATCACAACTAGTCAAGTAACTTCCCTTTTGAGTCTAAACAAGAACTGTTTTACGTACCAGAACAAGAGCTCCATTTTCAGATAAATATAAATTCAGCAAGTTAATAAGTATTATAAGACCTGCCTATTGCTCATGTAGTCGGTCAAGGGAATAGAAGAAATGTCAGATTCAAGAAACCACATAACTAGCAATGCTTCTAAATCTCTCTACTAACAAAGCAAAACACACACCAAAACAAGTAACTTAAGCTAGATAATAAGCAGATAACACAGCCATAACAACCAATTCTCAGTATCTACACTCTCATTTCACCAATAAAATATATGACAGGAGAACTAAGATCTAAGGTTAATCATGATTAGGACAAGTATAAGACACCTGCTTGGCCTTGTAACCCAAACGACGAGCCTTGTCGGGACGAGTAGGCCTGACGAGACGGACAATGGAAGGTTGCTGTCTGTACTCCCAGCACCTCACCCTCTGCACGAACCTCATGACATCGGACTGCTTCTTCCTCCATAGCTCAGACACATACTTGTACGCACCTACATGTTTCACCAAAAATCATTAATCATTTCGCAATAACAGATACATATCAAAGAGAGAGAGAGAGAGAGAGAGAGAGGCTAAATCGATCTAAGAAACGAGAAGAATGGATCTAAGAAACGAGAGATGAGAGTGAACGTTTTACCCATTTTCGAAGTTTCGCACAGCACCGGCGCAAGGAAGGGGTTTGTCTCTAATTTAAAGTAAAGGGCTAGGGTTTTTGATCCAACGGAGCTACTATATTAAGAGAAACTGGGCCTAGCTCTTTAAATAAAAGACCCATTAATAATGGGCTTCAAATTTCATTTAAATCACTACATGTTGAACCAAGAAAGAAGTCAACTACGTCTCTGTATAAATAATAGCTAACCATTTGTTCATACTGTTGTTTTTCGGCATGATAGTTCTTCTGCCTGATTCGGATACTGCGTGGACAAGTATTACACTTCGTTTTTACGAATAAATTCTACAGATACTTTTTCACATATATGGACAAGCTTTTGAGCTGCGTGACTATTATTAGCGTTTGGAGATTAAACAAAAGATTCATTCTAGAATGCCCTTTTTCAAAAACCAAAACAAAAACAAAAGATTCATTCAAATTATGACACTAAGCATAAAAACATTGTAGCAGAACCCAAACACATCCTGCCCAATCAAACTGAAATTAATCCGATCCATCGAAAGAAATCTAACTAATCCTAAATCGATCTTGACCCGAATAGTTCGACGGTTTAATCATATCGAATCCTAAATTGGGATGATGTCCATATTAATGGTTATACGAAGCAATGTGTGAAAATATAAACCTTTTTTTCCATCTGAAGAATTCCATTGATAACATAGAAAGATACATGGTGAAACACTAAATCCGGCATAACACATACCGATCTCCAGAACCAAATCCCAACAGTTGGAAACTTAAGCTCAAAAGGATAGGACACGAGCAGCTAAACAACACAAATAAACCATGACTACACCTTGCTAAGAGAATCCAAGAAACAAGCTAACAAGAGATAATAGAACAAGAACTTAATTGACTACGACTAGCCGGTCTTCTTACTACAAACAGAGAGCAAGAGAGCACGCACCGCAGAGGACTTCAAGAAGAATAGCAGCACCCTCATTTGAACCACTCGTTCACGATGACTACACACAAACCACTTTGAGAAACCAAAATAACACCCAAAGAGAAGCAACAACGGATACAAATTAAACCCCCTACTCAACATACCCTTCATCTTGACACTTCAAAGCCTTAACTTCTTTATAGTGCTTCAACACACAAAAGCCACAAAGGATAAACAAATACCAAAGTGCGACCAGGAAAATAACCTTATTCAAGGGATAGAGAAGGACCCTTAGCAACAGGGAGATGGAGAGGTGTCCTGAGACCAGCTTCTCCTCGACCACAATACCAACCAACTGCTCATCCCACGCCACTGCTGCTGCTTCACCGTAGCTGAATCAAAGATTAACTAAGAAAAACTCTACACTCCAAGCACAATTAATCAGATTCAAACGCAGGCAAGAGGACCAAAACAGAAACTGAACGAAGAGGGACATAAGGCTAAAACCCAGCAGAATCCACCATGATAAATCAACGACGAACTCCAACCCGCCAGTTCAGAACCACCAGAATGACGATTCACGAACTCTTCAACCCGGAACCTCTCCTTTGTTCAGATTCGAAGCTACCCAGAAAACTGAGCACACAAACTACAATAGAAGAAGAAAACACTCGGACTGGACCGACGGTGACGCTAACGGAGCCGTCACGCGCCAGCCAGAGGAGGAGCAAAGTCGGCGGCTGTAAGTTGAGGCAGATGAGGTCGAGAGAATATTAGGTTTTTTGGATTGCTTTTAACATAGAAAGTTTCATTGGTATATGAATAATGTGTAAAGGTTTTAGGGCATCTCCAACAAGCCCCCTCGTTTTTAATAGAGTTCATCCTAAAAATAATAGGATGAAGGGATGGTTCTCCAACAATCACCCTCAAATTTATTTTTTAGGAAAATAAGCAATTTACACTTTAGTCCTTAATATTATTAAATAATTAACAATAAGTATTAAACTTTCAAAAAACAATAAAACATACTATTTAAAACATATTAATAAAATATTTTTGAGAAAATATAATAATAAATAGTCAAATATAATTATAAATAGTATAAAAGGTGTTAATAAAATAATTTTAGTCAAAATAATTTAAAAATATATAACGATAGGTACTAAAATATGATATATTAAAAGTTATACATGCTATTGTTAAACATATATAACTGTAGTGACTAAAATAAAAAGTAAATAGTATTTTAAGGGAGCGAATAGTGCATCTTCAAGTTTGAGGAGATAATAGATTGTTGGAGTGCAAAACCCTTTAAAAACTGAAGACATAAGGACATGTTGGAGATGCTCTTAAGTCAACTCACTTAATTAGTTTTAATTAAAAGTCCATAACAAATATGAATTTAACAAAAAAAAAAAATTTTTGAGATTATTTGTGAAATAACCAAAATAAAAAGGGTAATTAGTTTTTTAGTGAGAGGTTAGAGAGAGAGAGAGAGGAATAAGAATGAGGAGAGAGATGGTTGTTTTGGTTAGATAGTGAATTTATGATTTTTTTATGTATATATGGACAAATTCCATTCTTTTTTTTGGTCAAAAGCAAAAATCCTTTTTAAGAAAAGAAAAACTTTTAGTTAAAGGGGTTTGCTCTCTTGTCGATAGATTGAGCACATAATAATCTCTCAGAGTCGGAGATTTACTCCATATACCCCATGCCCCCTTAAATGAATTCTCAATGCCCTCTCTCTATTCTTCCTACCCTTTTATCCTTGCACTCCCCAAACTAGTCTTTCATTTATTTTTCCAATTAAATAAACCAACCATAATTCAACTACCTACATGGCCCACAAAACAACCATAACCAATCAGATTTCTCCTGACCCACATGTCTTATTCTTCATCGTACAACCTCTCTTCCTCTCATCCTCCATAAGCGATTTTTGAAGCTCAAAACCAGGGAATTCAGGTTCGTTTTCGATGAATTTTTTTTGTGATATTACATTCAAATATCGTGTATATGATGGGTAACGTTAAAAAAGTAAGATTTAATGAAAATTTGAGAGACTAAAAACGATTTCAAAAACTGTGTTTAGGGCTTTTGGGACTTTTTAACGTCCATTTTTGATGAATTTTTTACTGAAATGTTATTAAAACAAGTGTATATCTCGGCTAGTGTAAAAAAAAAGAAGATCCAATGAAAATTATGAGAGATTAAAAAAGATTTTGAAAACTGTGTTTATAGATTTTGGGTATATTTTATGTGTGTTTTGATGATTTTCTGTGTGTAATTTCATTTGAGATGAATTATACATCATGGGTAATGTAAAATCCTAACAATATCGTCTTAAAAGCGGATTAGTTAGACAATGATAAGTTCTGGGTATTACTGGTATAACTAGTTTTACTGAAGCAAAAACGTTTTACTGGAAATACTAGGATTACTAAATTGATATTTCTTACTAGAATTTCTAGTATTACTATGTATAGTACTGAATTAAATTAGTATTAGTAAGAAAAGATTGTACGGTGTGATAATGATAATTCTAATGATATTCTATTTTATTTCAGGAAAATGCAAAATCCGCATTGCACAACTATATGTTTTGATTATGGAGGATATTATATGAAGGATGAGGCTCAAATAAAATGGATCTCGGGAGATGGTGAAGGAGAAGATGAAATTCACACGATTGTGTTGAGGAAATCAATGGAGGAGATCACTTACTCTGGTTTGGTTGAGCGTATTTGCAGAAAGATAAAGGTAGATGAAGCTAAGGTGCAAGTGAAGATTAGTTACTTTCCAATGGTATTGTATTCGTACAAGCCATCATACATCTGGAATGATGAAGACGTTTTTTGTTATCTACTGCAAGTAAATCACGAGATGTGTAGAAATGTTCTACATGTGGAGATCATCAATGAAGAAGTGCAACTTTCAGAAGAGGATGATGAAACTGACGGCTATGTCGGTATATCTGATAGAGAGGCTATAGAGGCTGGTGATGAAGATGGGACTGAGAATGATGAAACTGATGTCTATGTCGGTATATCTGATAAAGAGACTACAGAAGCTGGTGATGAAGATGGTAATGGTGGTGTGCTCACTTTTCACAAAGACATAGAGATGCATGATGGTGTTAATCAGAGACGGGATGATGGTATGGATTTGGTTATAGGTCAAGAATTTATAACCAAGGAGGCAGCAAAATTTTTTATTCAAACGGCATCATATCAGAAATCTTTTGAATTTGATATAATTAAGTCGGATACTAAGAGATTTGTGGTTAAATGTCGAGGAGCCAAAGATGGGTGCGAATGGTTTGTGCGAGTTGCAATGTTAAAGAATTCAGATATTTGGACGGTTAGAAGTTACATCAAGCAACATACATGTTCTGTCGTTACAAGAACACTGCCTGATAGAGAGGCTGGTGATGAAGATGGTACTGAGAATGATGCAACTGGTGGTGTGCTCACTTTTCACGGAGACATTGAGATGCATGAGAATTTCACGGAAGGAGATGAGCATGTGCTTGAAGATAAAGAAGTAAGACCACGAGTTGTCTATCAGCCACAGGATGATGGTACAGGTTTGGTTTTAGGTCAAGAATTTAGAACCAAGGAGGAAGCAAAAGTCCATATTCAGACGGCTTCACATCAGAAATGTTTTGAGTTTGATATAACTAAGTGGTTAAATGCCGAGGAGCCAAAGACGGCTGCAAGTGGTTTGTGCGAGTTGCAAAGCTAAAGAATACAGATCTTTGGACGGTTAGAAGTTACATCAAGCAGCATACATGTTCTGTTGTTACTACAAGAACACTGCCTGAAAGAAGGAAAGGCACATCACAAATCGTTGCATATGTTTTGGCTCAAGATTATCCTGGTACATTTGACCCACCAGTTCCCAAAGTTCTGATCGATTTGGTTCATCGAAGGGTTGGTGTGCATGTATCATACACCTCAGCATGGAGAGGAAAAAGAGAAGCTACTAATGAAGTGCGAAGAAGTCCAGAAGAGAGTTTTACTTTATTATAATGTTATATGCACATGCTGGAGCAGACGAATATTGGCACAAGAACTCGTGTGGTAGTGGATGAGGCCAACAAATTTAAGTATCTGTTTTTTGCCCTGGGAGCTAGCATAGAAGGATTCAGTGCGATGAGGAAAGTCCTTATTGTGGATGGAACACACCTCAAGAATGTTTATGGTGGAGTTTTCCTCGTTGCGACTGCTCAGGATCCTGATCATCACCACTACCCAATTGCGTTTGGTGTAGCAGATGGTGAGAATTATGAAAGCTGGATATTGTTTATAGAACAGTTGAAATCAGTGATATCCGATGTCCCGAGATTGGTATTTCTTTCAGATAGAAACAAAAGCTTGATCAAGTCAGTACGTCTAGTGTTCCCTGAGGCCGAACATTGGTATTGTATATGGCATTTGTCTCAGAATGTTAAAACCCACGTCCATAACAACAAAGATACTTGTGCGTTCAAGTTTAGAGAATGCGCACACGCTTATACGGAGGCTGAGTTCAAGTACCTTTATCATGATTTTCGCCGGAAGTATCCTAGTGCAGCAGTGTATCTTGACAAAAGTGTTGAAGAGAAGAAGTGGGCTAGATGTTACTTCAGAGGAGATAAGTACAATGTTGACACCACCAATTCAGTAGAATCTTTTAATGGTGTTATTAAGGAAGCGAGAAAGTATACCTTACTACCAATGTTTGATGTTATTATTGCGAAAATTTCTGAATGGTTTAACAACCATAGGAAGGAGGCAGCTGAAATACCATACAAACTGAAGCTTGTGCCTATTTTGGAAACCGAAATGTCTAAAAGATGTGTTGATGCGAGGTTTCTTACAATTGACGAATTAAACAGCTTCCATCTTGAGTACAGTGTGCATGATACTGACGGCAAGGTTTATACTGTTGATATGGCTAGGAATACTTGCAGTTGTGAGCAATTTGATAAAGACAAATACCCTTATGTGCATGGAGTGGCTGCTGCCACATTTATGTCTAAGGCAGCGGGAAGGGAACTCCTTCTATCAGAGTATTGTTCAAAATACTATTTGGTGGAGCAATGGGCTTTGGCTTATCACAGGACCATATATCTTGTTCCTCATATGTCTGATTGGGTTATACCAGAAGATGTTAAAGCAAAGAAAATACTTTCTTCAGATTTTGACAAGAAGAAAGGAAAACCACAACAAACAAGATTTCCATCAATAGAAGAATTCCGTGGAAGAGGAAAAAAAGGCAGAGGAGGAGCTAGAAGAGCCAGAGGAAGAGGCAGAGGCAGAGGAGAAGATATGGTAACGTATTTTGAATGTGGGAGTGGTTCAGGTACTACCTAGGTTTTACTGGAGATCACTGGGCTTATTATGTAAAATCTGGGCTACTAGAGATTTCTGGTACTATTATGTGTAATTTGGAATACTTGGTTTCACTGGTATTATTATGTGCAATTTGGATTACTTGGTCTTTCTGGTATTATTATGTGCAATTTGAATTACTGGGTTTTACTGGTATTATTATGTGCAATTTGAAACCAATATGTATCACTACGTTATGTGTAATTTAGACTATCTTTACATGATTATTTTCAATTTGTAGGCTACATATATAATAAATATATAGATTAGACTATTTTTGTTAATTAATTTCAATAGTTTAAGAAAATCTTAACGGATTCCCAAAAAACTTCCTTAACTTTCATTGTTAGTATGTGAATGGTTAACAATATAGTAAGTAGAATTTTACAAAACTAGGATAAAACCTGCGCCTTGCGCAGGGTGAGTTTATTTGTATATATTATCGATAGTTTCTTTTATATATTTGATCATTTTATTTATATATATATAATATTTTTTGTTGTTATTATATAATTTCTTTCCGATGGATCGGATCAATTTTTATTAAAAATAATGGAACAAAACTATAATTAATGCATCATAGGTTGATCGGATTGGACATTAAACAAATTATGACATAAAACCTTATTTTTTTCATCAAACACATTCTTGAAAAAAGTGAACAATATTGTTTTCACCATTGAATTATTTTGACTTTTATCTTCCATATGGTTTTGAAAGCTTTCAAATCAACCATCGAATTGATACATGTCATTTTAATATTTTTAGTCGTATACTTAAGGAAAACTTACATTTTTGTAATTTAAAGTCGTTTTAAAAAATTCAAAATATAACATATAAGAAAAAATCTAACATATAAGAAAAATATAACATATAAGGTGTCCTCATTTTTGTATTTTAAAGTCGTTTAAAAAAAATAACATATAAGGTTTCCTCATTTTTGTAATTTAAAGCCATTTTAAAAAATTCAAAATATAACATATAAGAAAAAATCTATTTTTTTATTATATGGTTAATGTGATTTTTTTTTTAATAATATAAAATTAAACAAAATGAAGAAGGATGCAAAAATTGTTATCAAATCTTTATTATTCATAATCATTAATTGCCATATATATGTAAATCATATTAGGTAATTCCGTAGCTTTTATTTAGGGAAAGAATACACACTTCTTATATTTTAGGTTAATATAATGTTCTCTAGTGGACATTAAACAAATTATGACATAAAAACCTTATTTTTTCTCTCGAACACATTCTTGAAAAAGTGTACAGTATTGTTTTTACAGTTGAATTATTTTGACTTTTATCTTTCATATGGTTTTGAAAGCTTTCAAATTAACCATCGAATTGATACATGTCATTTTAATGTTTTTAGTCGTATACTTAAGGAAAACTTACATTTTTTTGTAATTTAAAGTCGTTTAAAAGAAAAAATCAAAATATAACATATAAGAAAATTCTAACATATAAGAAAATATAACATATAAGGTGTCCTCATTTTTGTATTTTGATGTCGTTTTAAAAAAAAATAAATAACATATAAGGTTTCCTCATTTTTGTAATTTAAAGTCATTTTAAAAAATTCAAAATATAACATATAAAAAAAATCTATTTTTTTTATTATATGGTTAACGTGATTGTTTAATTTTTTTAATAATATAAATTTAAACAAAAATGAAGAATGATGCAAAAATTGTTATCAAATCTTTATTATTCATAATCATTAATTGTCATATATATGTAAATCATATTAGGTAATCTCATAGGTTTTATTTAAGGAAATAATACACACTTCCTATATTTTAGGTTAATATAATGTTCTCTAGTGTTATATAATTATGGAATAATGTGACACCATTAGATTAAACTATACTTTATATTAGATGCTCTAGAATTCTTTGAAATGAAATTTAGAAGACATTTAGAGTGTCACCTAGGATTTGGGGTTTTTTTAATTAATACCAAATTAAGGTTCTAATTTTTCAAATGCTTCTCAGTTAATATATAGGGGATACATATTTCTCCTAAATTGTTTATGTAAATGTCTTCTTTGACGATAATAATAGGGTAAAATCATTGGTTCTACTACCAAACCTTATTTTTTGAGATGGATTTACTACAAAAACGTAAAAAATGCCAAAGTATTACTATGTGTATGGTGGTATTACTATTACCTTGAAGATTACCATAGGTATTACTAAGTGTTAAAAATAATATTAAAATATGGCTGCACGTTTTACATGTAAAATGCATTTTTTAATTCATTTTTAATAATATATATATATTTTAGTGTTTTACATGTGTTTACTAATTTTTGGTATATCTTTTATAGTGTTTTTTTGGCGTAATAAACCCAATAAATCTAGTTATCCATCTTACTCATTTTTGGGCATGGTAACACTTGTAAACTTAGTTTTCCAAGCCTGTTGCAACACACCAAGATTTAAACTTTCAAAAGCATTCTACTTCCAAGTTTTAAACATCCAAAATACTTAACATTTTACTACCAAGTTTTAAACATAGATTCCTAATAAATATATAAGCCTAAGGCTTTGTTTTACGCTTCTTCCCTTCCGTGAAAGAAGTCTGCACCCACTGTGATTTCCTCTTTGGTCTGTCACTCTTCTTAGGTACAGCAACAGCGGCATTCTCCTTGCACATATGCATGATCCAAGGACTCGGTGCTTCCTTGTAAACGACCATGATCCATCTTTGCTTTTCTTCCTCAGTATATTCCTCAACAATTTCCCCAGCCTGTTCCTTGACAACTTCCCCAGCCTGTTCTTCAACAACTTTCACAGCCTCTTCCTCTTTTTTCTCTTCTTCTGCAACTTTCTTCCTGCTTTTTCCCTCTGTTTCCACAGCCTCTTCCGCAACAACTTCAACACCTTTTCCAGGTTCTTCCTCCATAGGCCTTGTCACTAGTCTCCTCGCAGCCATTGCCTTAGTCCTACCACGTGGTGGTGTGGGAGTTCCCTCTGTCTGATTACCACGTGGTGGTGTTGGATCGGTTCTATTCGTCTCAACCCGAGGCTCATTGTGATTATCTTTCGAAGTTTCCTCTGTATGATTCCCACGTGGTGGTGTCGGAGTTTTTTTTTCTATCTCCGCCTCCCGAGCCTCAGATTCCACCTTATCAGTCTCACTTTTCTCCTTTTCTTACTCTCTGGTTTCAGACTCTTTCCCTTTAACTTCTTCTTCTTGATCTTCTTTCCCTTCAACCTCTGCTTGATCATCTTCGCCTTCAGCCTCAGATTCCACCACTTTTTCTTCAACTTTCTCATCATCCTCACTGTTCTCCTTCTCTTCGTCACTGGTTTCAGCCTCTTTCTCTTCACCTTCTTCTTCATCCTGTTTCTCTCCATCCACGGTTTATCTGCTTGGGCTCTACTTCTCTCCTTCAATTGCTTCAACTCATCAATCTCACTCTCACTGTCTTCCTTGTCTTGCTCATCAGCTTCACTATTTTCCTTCTCTTTCTCATCCTCTTGCTGAGCATTGTCATCAGCCTCTTTCTCTTCCCCTTCTTCATCATTTTTTCTCTCAGCCTCTTGCTCAGTATTCTCGATGTTATCGTTCTCTTTCCCAGCCTCTTGCTCAGCATTAGCTTTGTCCTTCTCAGAATTAGCTTTCTCCTTCTCTTCATATGTACCATAGTCCCACTGTCGAAAATCCATGTCTTCACCATGACTCGGCTCCACCTTACTCTCAATAGAAGTTAGCCTATCTTCCATTTTCTTAGCCCTTCTTCTCAAAATCCGCTGGTTCTTTTCAATATGACTCATCCTTGAGCCTAGAGCCTCTAGCTTTGTCTCCACCGTTACGTGAAATCCAACAAATCCTTCTCCCATGAACTCCAAAATCCTCTCTTCCAGACCTTGCAACCTCGAATCTAAACCAGAATTAAAGGATGATCCTTCTGCAAACGTCACCTTTTCTTTGTCTTTATTTTTTGGCAACACTCCTCGTGCAGCTTGATCTAACTCATATAGCCTTTTCCACCAAATATTCTTTTGCTTCACATTTAACCAATAGTTCCAAGTATCACTTGGGCTGCTCTGACGGTCATACTCTCGCTCCTCATCAATGATACGAGCCAGCATAATTTGCTCACCAATAGTTGGAACTAACATACTGTTGATAACCTGAAAATAAAACAATAAGTTAGATCAGTTAAATTTTATGTTCATCTAGCTTCTACTATAACTATATACATGTACCTTTGTGTCTCCAACCGCAGCATATATGTCTTCCAAAGGATAACCCTTTAGACTGGACTTTGTAAACCGGGTCTTGCACATCCTTGGACAATCTTTACTAGCGTCATCTGAATAGATTCTAAACGCTTTCCCCAAATCCGGAATACACTCAAAAGCTAGAACCTAGTACATCCATTGTCACAGTGTCAGATTTCAATTATATAAGAACTAAAAATTTACAAAACTATATGCTTTACCTCTAAAGGGATTATGAATCCAGGAAAGGCGCATGCCTCTTTCACTTCACCCTTCAGATTGTTCATCACGTGCTTAATCTCCTTTATTGGATCCTCAAATGTTAGACGACCCTAGAGAAATGACCTGCAAGCATCTAAATCGTCCATCATCCTTAATATGAAGAGGTCTAAATGTCCAGAATCCTTCGGTTTTCCTCTGATAACCCGACCAAAAAAAAACAAGACAGTCATCTTCAATCTATCTAAACACGGTGGCATAGACAACATCTTCTGCTTCACATCGCTGATGGTGATCTTCTTTCTGTCATGGAAGTAATAATCCACAAACTTATAACCCTCCAACTTCTCGTAGTTTGGTGGATAATCACCGCAGTCTAAGCCAGAGATGAGGGCATGCTCCCTCATAGAATAGCGGATGGGTACACCATTAACCGCAAACCATGCAACACCATCTTCTGGAGTACAGATGGTGCGCAGGAGTAACATCCACATCCCCTGGAGCTTCAGGTTATCTTCGTCTGGCATGTGGAAGAAATGTCGAAACTGAGGATGGCTTGTGAACCATTCAGCCTCAGGCTTACCCTTGACGAGCTTTACTGTCTTGGTCACAAAGCACTTAGTTTGTATCTTGGAACTCTTGGGGAACTCACTTCTTTTGAAGTAGAACTCAAGGGGTTGCATTGGTTGCATTTCCTGCAGTCAAAATACATATATACATGTTAGTAATGCTAGTAATACACTACAAGAAAACATAATCTTAACGAGGGCGGTTTTCCTCGCTAATTCGTCGTAAAAGAGGCTTTACGACGAATTAGCGAGGAAACGTGTTTGCTCGTTACACGTCCGTCGTAACACATATTTCCTCGCAAATTCGTCGTAACTTAGCGAGGAATATATTTCGTCGTAAAGACGAAGTAGAACGATTCGTCGTAAAGACGTCGCTACAATTCCTCGTAAGGACGTCGCTACAATTCCTCGTAAATAACTCGAAAACAGTTTCTCGTAATCTACACGTAAATACCTTGAAATATTTTCCTCGCAAAATACACGTAATAACCACGAAATTATTTCCTCGTAAAATAGTCGTAAACATTTCCTCGTTATTTCCTCGTAAAGAATTCCTCGTAAAATACTCGTAAACTGTTTCTCGTCATTTCCTCGTAAGATTTCCACGTAAAGAGGTCGTACTTTAGCTACGAATTTACTTCGTTTTTATTATTTTACAGAATTTTAAAATATAATAAAAAAATAATTAAAATTATTTAATTTAATAATAAATTAAAATTCAAAATAAAAATAAATTCATATGAAAATATTTTATAAATAAATAAGTTTTGAATTTATATAATACAACAACAAAAAAAAAAACTAAGGGTCGTTCATCGCCCGGTAGAATTCATCACTCCTCCTCGTAACATCCGCCTCGTTATGTACGTCGTCGGATGACTCGCCATGAATGGGATGTTGTTGTCGCATGTTCCTCAACATGGACTCCCATTCCGGATTTGTGGCCGCAATAACGTCCAAGAAGCCCTCGACTCCACCCATACGAGATTTTGTCGCGGTCAACTCGTTACGCAGCTGAGCGGACTCTCTACGCAGCTCCGTGACTTCATCATCCCGTCGCTGACCGTAAGACGATGTCGCTCTCGGAACATCATTGACGGAACCAATACCCAACGTCCGTCCCTTTTTTTTAGGGACAACCTTAAAAACAAAAAATAAATATTGTAAGTAAATATTTAAAGTTAAATTAAATGATAATTAAAAGTTAATTTTTTTGAAAATTTACCTCCTCGTAAATCTTATCCACTTCAAGTGTGGATAAGGTGACGGGTAATCCGTCGGTAGACTGCTGGGTCAGCTGAGTCTGGCGGTCTTCAACCCGAGCAACTACGTCGTTGTAGATTTGCTCGGACTTGCCATCTACAAATACGCCCGCCTTGTTCTTGTGGGTCCTCTCGTAAAGTTCCATAAGAGACGGGAGATGTCCCGTCTCTTTGGCCTAAAAAAACAGTTAAGAAAGTTAGAATAAATTAATATAATTATTAAAAAAATTATTTAATAAAATATTTAATTACCATTTCCAAACGGACACCGGCGTGGGGTTTTTGGCCCGTAGTGTGAAGCATCGGCCCGTTCCCGTGCTCATCGACCGTGTTACGGGAGTTAGAGCAAGCCTGGGCGATTCTAATCGAATCAGGAAGGCGCCAATAACGGATGAGGCCATCCCACACGTCCGTGGTGAGCTCAGCGGGTTTGCCACGCTCATACCCCTTCACGATCCAGTCACCCTTCCAGTTGGAGACCGTGTCCAACAAGCGAACTTTCGCTTTCGCGTTAAACTTCTTCCTCACCCTCTCAGTGATCCCCAAAGCCCAATTATATTTTTGCTGTTGGAAAAAATAAATTAACAATTAGTTTCTTTGAAAGTATATATATAAATCATGAAAAAATTAAAATATATATAATTAATTAATAGAAACTTACAGCGTAAATTTTGAACCACGTCTTTCTGACGTAGTGAGGCGTCTTACTCTAGTTTGGATGTGGCATGGAGAAGTAACCCTTGATCGTGTCGGTTACGTCCGATGCAAGACATCCGTCAACCCCCCACCTGGAAAATACAAATTTAAAATATAAATTATTTTTTAATGTTATAAAAGATATTTAAACGAATTAAAAAAATTAATGCAACATACCACAACGTTCCGTCCGGTCGGTCTGGGTCGATGACTGGTAAACCTTCTCTGCCTGGCAGACTGAGAATGTCCTCTACCGTGTACTGCGAGTAAGGAGCACTCGGAGGCACCATCAGATCAGGATGAATATCAGCGACCATCGGAGGTGCCATCGGAGGAGGCACAGGAGGAGGCATCGGAGGAGGCACATGAGGAGCCGATGGTGCACTAGAAGAAGTAGACCCAGAGACTCTCTGAGTGTACTGAGTCTCGGGGACAGTCTCCTGGCCCGAAGAACTGGGAGCGGAAGAAGAGGCCGGGTCTAAACGACTACCCGGCTCACCGAAGATCTCTCTATAATGGGCAGTAAGTCTTCCTTTTCGAACCTGGAAAAAAAAATGAAATTTTTGAAATTAACATCAACAATATATTTTCCAACATTATCCACCTAATCAACACTAAATAACATAAAATTCGCAAACCTATCTAAATTCCCTATACTAACCACCTAATGTATCTAACCAAATCAGAGAGGAATCAGGCTTACCATTGCTACGAAATGGGGAGGAAGTGGAGAGGAAGTAGAGAGGAAGTAGAGAGGAAAGAAAGAGTGAGCGGGTGTATATATAAGATTACATATCGTCGCAAATTCGTCGTAAATTTACGACTAAATAGCGAGCAGTTACAAAGGCCCGTCTTTTTTTTTACGAGGAAATTGCGAGTAATCACAAAGGCCCGTGTTTTTTTATACGAGGTATTAACGACGATTTACTTTACGAGGAATTAACGAGGCTTGCTTCCCTATAAATATACCCACAACTCTCACTCTCAAACCACACCCAAACTCCCAAATCACACTTTATCTCAAATCACAATCCTCAAAAAAATCATATTCAAATTATAAATATTTGAAAAAAATAGGAAAAGGAGAAGATATTAGAATTCATGTGGGCGAGACTTACGTATTATAATTGCTGGAAGTCTTGCCACATGTTAATCTGGTATTTTTCTCCTTTTCTTTTTTTTTTCAAGTTTGTACACTACGAAATATTTACGACGATTTTTACTTACGTGGAATTAACGGGTTTATGTATAAATCCGTTTACGTGGTCTTTACGACGATTTTGCTTACGTGGAATTAACGAGTGTTTTGTTTACGTGTACTTTACGACGATTTTGCTTACGTGGAATTAACGTGATTTATGTTTAAATCTTTTTACGTGGTCTTTACGACGATTTCATCCTACGTGGAATTAACGAGTGTTATGTTTAAATCCCTAGAACCCCAAACCCGAAACCCGAAACCACAAACCCCAAACCCCAAACCCCAAACCCCAAACCCCAAACCCGAAACCCCAACCCCGAAACCCCAAACCCGAAATCCGAAACCCGAAACCCCAAACCCGAAACCCCATACCCCAGATTCCTTATTTTCTACTTCATATATTCCAAACCCCCATCTTTAATTTTCTACTTCATATATTCCAACCCCAAACCCGAAACCCGAAACCCGAAACCCCAACCCCGAAACCTCAAACCCGAAATCCGAAACCCGAAACCCCATACCCCAAACCCGAAACCCCAAACCCGAAACCCGAAACCCGAAACCCCATATTCCTTATTTTCTACTTCATATATTCCAAACCCCCATCTTTAATTTTCTACTTCATATATTCCAAACCTCATATTTAATTTTAGGTTTCGTCGTTATTTCCTCGTTATCTTACGTGGTTTTTACGACGATTTAACCCTACGTGGACTTTACGACGATTTTATGCTACGTGGACTTTACGACGATTTCATCCTACGTGTACTTTACGACGATTTCATCCTGCGTGGACTTTACGACGATTTCATCCTACGTGGACTTTACGACGATTTGTGCTTACGTGGAATTAACGAGTGTTATGTTTAAATCCCTAGATTCAGAAACCCGAAACCCGAAACCCCAACCCCCAAACCCCATACCCTAAACCCGAAACCCCAAACCCGAAACCCCATACCCTAAACCCCAAACCCGAAACCCCAACCCCCAAACCCCATACCCTAAACCCGAAACCCCAAACCCGAAACCCCAAACCCGAAACCCGAAACCCCAAACCCAAACCCCCATCTTTAATTTTCTACTTCATATATTCCAAACCCCCATCTTTAATTTTCTACTTCATATATCCCTAGAACCCCAAACCCCGAAACCCGAAACCAAAAACCCGAAACCCCATATTCCTTATTTTCTACTTCATATATTCCAAACTCCATCTTTATTTCCATTCCAAACCACAATATCCCACATTTGCTTATTCATAAAACAAACTCCCAGCATTCCCTTATTCATAAAACAAACCTCACATTATCTTATTCATAAAACAAACTCCCTCATCTTATTCATAGAACAAATACATCAATCGGATACATCGACATTCTCGTCATCACTAGAAACATCATCATTTTCATTAAACTCGTCTTCAACAGCTTCGTCTGTGGCATCATCGGTAAGATCTTCGTACTCGTGATTATGCGGATCAATGAGAAGGATGTCATCAATTTCTTGTTCAGGTTCCTCGACTTCATTTATCTGTTCTTCTTGCAATGGTGGTTCTTCTCCACTGATGATTCGTCCTCGAGGTGTAACTTTGATCACTGCTAACCAATTTATACCTGAATCTCTCATCCGAGGGTATGGAAGGAAGCTAACTTGGTCTGCTTGTGAAGCTAAGATGAAAGGCTCGAATTTGTTGTACCTTCGTCCACCGTTGACATCAACTACACCGAATTTGTTAGACCGAACACCTCTGTTGACGACGGGGTCGAACCATTCACATTTGAAGAGGACGCATTTCAGCTTCAGTATCCCTGGAAATTCGACTTCAATAATCTCCGTCAAGATCCCGTAGAAATCTGTTTCCCCTTTCACACATATTCCATAGTTACTGGTCGCCCGCTGTCTACCATAGTCATATGTATGAAAAGTATAGCCCCGTGTGAAATACATCTGTGATGTGGTGACCTTTACAAGTGGAGATTGAATTACTTCGTGTAACCACTTAGGATAATCTGCATCGTCGTCGTCATAATCAACCTGCAAAAATAAAGAGAATGTTAATGAAATACAGATAATGTATGAAAAAAAAGTTTTAGTTAATACCTGATTCCGCAACCACTTAATGAAGTGTTGATCTTTCCTTTTGTCTACGTCACTTGTGGATATACCAGGAAATGTTTCTTCGACTTGAGAAACAAATAGGCTGTAAAATCACATTTTATAGGAATAAATCTCTCGCAATTATACAATTAATTATAGTTATATGTGTTTCGAAGTGTCAATATATGTTACCTTTCAAAATAACGCATCAATGGATCTTCGCAATTGAGTAGAATATAGGTGTGTGCACTATGAGCGTCTTCTTCACTCGACCACCAAACCTCTTTACACTTCCCACCGAGTCGCCCAATCTGGCTAAAGATGTCTGGAACACCAGCAACTGCATATGTTGGCGCAACACCACCATCATCATATCTTCTTGGAGCTCTTCTCCGTGTACGTACTTTTGACGCAAAGTAGTACGATGTGAAGTGAGAAACTTCTTCCGTCAAACTTCCAGCAATTATAGAACCTTCAACTTTGGCGAGGTTCTTTGCTTTTCCCTTCAAATATTTCATGGCTCGCTCATACTGATACATCCATCCGTAATGTACAGGTCCACGAAGCAATGCCTCATATGGGAGGTGGACAGCTAGATGCTCCATGACGTCAAAAAATCCGGGAGGAAATATCTTCTCCAAGTTGCACAATAAGATGGGAATGTTCTCTTGAAGCTGTTCCACAACTTCTTCTTTAAGAGTGCGTGTGCTCAGATCCCTGAAAAATGCTCCAATGCCTTTTATATTCAAAAAAAATTAAACACATTGTTAGTCATATATTATTTTGTAAATTATTGTGATATAATACACTACGTACCTGCAAGTGCTTCATGTACGTTTGTTGGAAGTAGCTCCGCAAATGCAAAGGGCAGTAGTCGTTGCATAAATACATGACAATCATGACTCTTCATCCCGGAGAACTTTTGACCCTTTTCAACACATCTAGAGAGATTCGAAACATACCCATCGGGAACTTGTCCATTGCTTTTAATATGTAACTCGCTTCTGAAGATAATCTGAATATCGGAACGGGAACTTGTCCATTGCTTTTAATATGTAACTCGCTTCTTGAGCAAATATCCGGCAAGTCCAACCTTGATTTTATGTTGTCTTTTGTCTTCCCTGGGACATTCAATATTGTATTCATGATGTTCTCAAAGAAATTCTTCTCTATATGCATCACATCGAGGTTGTGGCGCAGAAGAAGATCCTTCCAATATGGCAACTCCCAAAATATACTCTTCTTGTGCCAGTTGTGATGAACACCGTAAGAATCTGGCATATTACGAGGGACATGCCAATTACCACCCCAACGAACTGTTTCGTTAGCTCCGTAGTAGTCGATTTGCGCTTCAATTTGTTCTCCAGTTAGATATGGAGGAGGAGTGTCTCTCACAACCCTTTTGTGCCTAAACAAATTCTTGTTTCTTCGGTAAGGATGGCCAATGGGAAGAAATCGACGGTGACAATCAAACCAACTTGTCTTCCTACCATTCTTCAGTTGAAACGCATCTGTCGTTCCATTACAATATGGACAAGCTAATCTCCCATGTGTAGTCCATCCAGACAACATCCCATAGGCAGGGAAATCACTTATGGTCCACAAAAGCATCGCTCGCATCGTAAAATTCGTCTTCGTTGAACAGTCATACGTCCTCACCCCTGTTGACCACAAATCCTTCAACTCTTTTATCAGTGGTTGTAGGAAAACATCCAGGGACCTTTTTGGATGGTTCGGACCAGGTATTAATATGGTCAAGAATAGCAACTCCCGTTGCATGCACATCTCCGGTGGCAGGTTGTATGGAGTAAGAAAGACTGGCCACAATGAATATTGTCTCCCTGACATTCCGAACGGACTAAATCCATCTGTGCATAATCCGAGATACACATTCCGGATATTGCTAGCGAAATCTGGATGTACTTTGTTGAAATGTTTCCAGGCTCTTGCATCTGATGGATGAGTCATCTCACCATCCGTCTGAGTATGCTCGGCATGCCATCTCATCTTTCCAGCAGTCTGCTCTGATTGATACAATCTTTTCAATCTGTCTGTAATTGGTAGGTACCACATCCTTTGGTACGGTACCCTATTACGTCCCCGTCCTTGCGGCTTGAATCGTGGCTTCTTGCAGAATCGACATTCTTCTAGCTTCTCATCATCTCCCCAATAGATCATGCAGTTGTCGATGCAAACATCTATCATCTCCGAAGGCAACCCAAGGCTATAAACCAGTTTCTGAATCTCATAATAAGAATCAGCAGACACATTGTCTTCCGGCAAATACTCTTTAAACAAGTCTGCCCATTCGTTCATGCAACTTTCAGGTAGATTGTGATCAGTTTTAATATTCATCATTCTAGCAGCTAACGACAATTTAGAGAGACCTTCTCTACAACCACTGTAAAGTGGTTGATTCGCCGCGCTTAACATTTCGTAAAACTTTTTTGCATCTATATTAGGTTCTTCATCTCCATCATGAGCTACGAATGCATCAGCTACCATATCATGAACCCTATCATAATCTACCATCTCCTCCTGCTGGTAACTATGTTCATTATGCAAATGATGATCAACCGGTTCTTTTTCCTGAAAATTGCTATTACTACTACTAGCTTCATTCTGATCATAATTAAAACCTTCTCCATGTTGAAACCAGATATAGTAATTTGCCGTGAAACCTCTATTTATTAAATGCTTCCAAACATTTTCACGGTTTGCCAGTTTCGAATTGTTGCATTTCCGACAAGGACAGAACATCTTACCACTTTCTTGGGCGAGCGGTGTTGAATCTGCTTGATGCATAAATGTCTCCAGACCCGCAAGGTATTCTTTCGTCACTCTCCCGTTAGCATCTCTATGCATATACATCCACTTCCGCAACTCGTAAATATTCCCGGAGCCAGCCATTTTTTTTCTTTCACGTTTTTTGTTGTTGGTGTGTTTAAAATGATGTTTAAACATCCATATTTATAGGAAAATTCGAATCTGGTAGTTGTAATTTTGCTATGAATTTACGACGAAAATTAATTAGGTGGGCAAAAAAAACGTGTAACACCTATAAAGTTGGTGGATTCAAAAATTTCCTCGCTAAATACACGTAAACTATTCCCTCGTAAATACCACGCAAAGTTTACGTCGTATTTACGAGGAAATAGTTTTCCCTCGTAAAATACTCGTAAAGTTACATCCACATTACGACGAAATAGTTTTGTCGTTACGTTACGAGGAAATAACGATGACTTTAGTTTTTCACGTAAATTCGTCGTAAACTCGACGCAAATTTACGAGGATTGTTTTTCCTCGTTAATTTTCGTCGTTAACCATGTGTTTTCTTGTAGTGATACAAGAAGTACTAGTAGTACTACTAATTACTACTCAGCATTTCTCACTAACAATAACAATGAATAGAAAATATATATCTCTCTTTCGGACCCCTCCCTATCGGACCCCTCCCTTTCGGACTCATCTGAGGCTGAGAGCGATTCTACACTTAGTGCTCTCACTGGCTCTCTCACTGGCCTACTCTTCTTACTCTTCTTACTCTTCTTACTGCTCTTGTGAACTCTCGGTTCCGGCTTTTTTGCAATTGAGTCCGGTTTTTGGATTCTAAGAGATTGACGACGCCTTTCATTGGGGACTCCCTTTTGATTTCCCTTCGTAACTTCCCTGTACAAGACATTACAACACTGAATGAAACGAAATTCAAACCGCAAAACAACAACACAACATCAACTATGTTTCCCCAATACAATTTTATTAACAAAAATTAAATACAATTTATCACTAAAATCGGAAACACACAAAAAAACGCATCAGTCTACATACAAATTCGATGTAATATATACCTAAACAATAGATTTACCAAGTTCTTATCCAATTTCAAAGCCAATATCTAAACATAAGACACATTCAAAGTTTTCCCCAAATTTGTTTTCAAATCTACATACAAATTCGACCAAATAACAACCAAATAAAGGTAAACTAATCACTTACCACAAGAAACGAAGATGGAGCCTCGATTTCGACAAAGAAGGAAGAAGAAACGAAGCGGTATAGACTTTAGGGTTTCAGACAAGAGAGACAAAGGGATAGTTGAGACACAAACGAACAAGGAAGAACGAAGATGAATTTTCGAATTAGATGCAGAATGAACAAGTAAGAACGAAGATGGATACTCTAGGGTTTCAATCTCCGATTTCGCAATAGAGAGTGTCGAGAGGGGAGAGACGATGAAATGATCGACATTTGGAGAAGGGAATGAGTTGAGTAATTCACAACGATATCGTTTTGGTTTAGCTGGGTCGGGTTTTAGGGTTTGTTATGTGTGGGTCGGATCTTTCCGGTTGGATCTTGTAAATATTTAATTTATGGTAGGGGCAATCCGTCTTTAGCCACTTTTTCTATTTAAAAAAAATTGAAAAAGAAATTATATTATAATAAAAGGATAAACGGAGATTTTTTAGGGGGGTAGAGGGTATATGGAGTTATGTGAAGAACCCTAAGGAACGAACACTCAACCGGATCTGATGATATGAACTCGATCTGAATAGATAGAGAACTGATGGATTGTTTAGTGACACAAAGGGCTGCGGAAGACCCGATGATACTACCAGAAGTTTCAATGGCCGCTTGATTTGACACACAAGTCCGGCTCAAAGAAAGGGATTCACTCGGAGATAACCTCACCAAGAGAACAAGGATGTTCTAAGCAAAGAACAAAGAGAGAAAACTCAAAAAAGGAATAAGGAAAATCGATTTTCTTTGTTGATGGAATGAGATTACATACTTATACTAGTTGTAGTCAAAGACATTAAATAGAAAATGTAGAAAACAATGCCTAGAAAATATAAATTTGACTAGATCTGGTAAAGGCACGGAAAATGGAGAAGACTAGTCAATTTGATTAGATCTGGTCAAAGCACGGAAACTGGAGAAGACTATTCAAGAAGTCTGCTCGACTCCTGTCCAGATTCATCCGAGCTGGCTGTGTTCAAGGCGGAAAGGATCAGCACATGGGCGGGACGAGCAGCATGGGCCACGGGTCGTTCTGCAAAAGCCGCGGGACGTTCTGATCGGACAAGTTGCGTTCCAACGTGGCCCAAGTCTTTTGAGAGCTTAAGGATCCTTGCCTTAGAAAAATATCCAAAGGACAAGTCCATGTTCGGATCGAACAAGGAGGCGAGATCATCAGCACAGTCACCGGTGCATGCGGTACGGTCGGGGTGATCGGATGGGACGTTACAAACGTTCTGATCAGCACAATCCAATGGGAAATTATTATCAGCATGGACGGAATGATCAGATGGACTATCACATGCAGCAAGACTGGCATGATCCGACATGAAAACCTCGGTTTGGTCGAGCTGGTTGACAAGTACGCCACCTTGGGCCGTATTCATGATCCGAGCCGGTCGATGCTCGATTTGGTCACATCATACTCCCCCTCTTCAAAAGGATTTGTCCTCAAATCCATTTTACCTGAATCAAAAGAAAATGACTCAGACAAAAAGAACAAGTAAAATTCAATGAAGGATAAATTTGGAGAGAAACTTCCTTTGAGTTTTGATGTCATTTTCCTTGAGTACATTCATCTCCAAATCTCAGGCTGATGAGCACAGTCAATGCTTTCACTTTTCTGAGGCTGAACCTGTTTACCCTGGACACTTAAATCAAACATTAAAATACCAGCATCATATGTGCAAGACATGTACTTGTTCAAATCAGAAATCAAAATCTCTTTCCGAAGGACAAGTGGCACATTTTTCAGCCTTTCAAAATTCACATCAAAATAAGAATTAATGACCAGAAGGGTTTCAAGGCGCGTGATTGTATAGTTCCTAAAGAAAAATCTAAAAACATGCACAAGTTTCTCAGATTTAGAACCCAAAATATTAAGTTCAAACTGAGAATTTCTTATCCAAAGCTCAGCATGTTTATCAAAGAAGGTGTTGTAAATCAGAATGTTTTCAAGGCATGAACTACTATAGAACATTTCCAAAATGTGCCTAACTTGATCAGATTCAGAACACAAAATTTTTAGTTCAAGATCAAATTCAGAATAAGAATGGACAGATTTCAAAACAGAATCACCACAAAAATCGGTTTCAGCTTTATGTGAATTCTGTTCCAGCAATGTGCTAACCATAAAATCGTCCAAAGCATATGAGGATGCAAACAAAATTCCAGTGATCAGTTCATGTCCATAAGAACTCAGACTAAAACTATTTTCTTTGAAGACAAATGAATCAAACGATTTTCTAGAGCAGAAAACTAGTTGTTGCAAATCAAGCTCAAACAATTTTTCAAGATGATCAAGATCAGAATGTTTTATGTCATTGGAACTGACTTTATCAAACATATCAGGCACAGAACTGATGATACAAAGTTCCTTACAGTGCTCTTTGGACAAAGGCGTAGGAGTTGTGCCGGGATCAAAGCAAAGTCAATTCTCCATAATGATGGGCGTGATGCTTGGTGCTTTCTCATCAAAGGTTAGACCAAGTTTGTCCAAATGATCATCTTCCTCATCAAAGATGGGATATATATCAACGTCCATGGGTCTCCTGGTGTCAAGACATGGTACTTGTTGTGGGTAGTCCAATGGCTCTTCCTCAAAAACCTGTGAAACTAGAACAAGACTACTCGGATGCTCCGGTTCAAAACAGGTTAATCCATTAGTCTCTTCATTATCAATATCAAACATAAGATCAGGTTTTGAAGAAGGAATATCACATTCATCCTCACAAGTGATCCAACTTTCCATCAGCTCTTCATCATACTTATCAAAAATTGGTAAAGAATCTGAAAAATCTTTTAGATCTTCAAAGTTGTTTTCAGATTTACCTTTGGGTTTCTCACTGATGAAAAATGATGGCTCAGCTACAGGTGCACGTGTGGATGTGCTCTTCTTTTGGATCTTGCTGACGTCCTTGAGGATTTTCATCATTTCCTTCTCAAAGTTGTCACAGATCTCTTGGACATCAAACTGAAGAAAACGCCTCTTTGGATCAGCTTCGCCTTTGGACGTTTTGAACTGCTCTTTACACCTCCTGTTCGGCGTCTTATGTGGTCTTCTTTGGGCTAGTCTTTCCTGCACAGGAACAAAATCATCAAAAACATTCAATGAATTTTGGGATGAAGATTTAAAGTTAGCCTCTCGCTGGAATTTCTCCTTGCTACTTCCCTTGTGAAGACCAAACATCTTTATCCTGAAAAATTACTCAACACAAAAGGGTTAACAGATAAAATAATCCTCACACTCTCAAGTGTTTGATCTAACCCACACAAGTGTATCTCTAAGATTTTAGTGGTCACTCAAGAGTCTCCTCTCAAAGTTCTAAGAGAACAATTTAAGTAACCCAATGGATTTCTCCAAGCAAGCAAGAGATGAAACACAAGATAGAAAGATAAGAGAATAGATTTTGAAATCTGTATTAACCACTCCAAGGCTGGATTTCTCCTCAGCCAGCAGGATTTTTCTTCCACCACCTAGCCAACAAATCAAACTTTTGTTTCTTTTTTTTTTTTTTGATAGATCTTTTTTTTTTTACTAGAAGAATGGCGATAGGTAAGGTAGTGGCCCGGATTTGAGATAAAAAGATGAAGAAGAAGTGTTTAGAAATGGAAGATGAGAAAAATGGATAGATAGTACCGGTTGAATGGCTCTGATACCACTTGAAGAACCCTAAGGAACGAACACTCAACCGGATGATGATATGAACTCGATCTGAATAGATAGAGAACTGATGGATTGTTTAGTGACACAAAGGGCTGCGGAAGACCCGATGATACTACCAGAAGTTTCAATGGCCGCTTGATTTGACACACAAGTCCGGCTCAAAGAAAGGGATTCACTCGGAGATAACCTCACCAAGAGAACAAGGATGTTCTAAGCAAAGAACAAAGAGAAAAAAACTCAAAAACGAATAAGGAAAATCGATTTTCTTTATTGATGGAATGAGATTACATACTTATACTAGTTGTAGTCAAAGACATTAAATAGAAAATGTAGAAAACCATGCCTAGAAAATATAAATTTGACTAGATCTGGTAAAGGCACGGAAAATGGAGAAGACTAGTCAATTTGACTAGATCTGGTCAAAGCACGGAAACTGGAGAAGACTAGTCAAGAAGACTGTTCGGCTACTGTCCAGATTCATCCGAGCTGGCTGTGTCCAAGGCGGAAAGGATCAGCACATGGGCGGGACGATCAGCATGGGCCGCGGGACGTTCTACAAAGGCCGCGGGACTTTCTGATCGGACAAGTTACGTTCCAACATGGCCCAAGTCTTCTGAGAGCTTAAGGATCCTTGCCTTAGAGAAATATCCAAAGGACAAGTCCATGTTCGGATCGAACAAGGAGGCGAGATCATCAGCACAGTCGCTGGTGCATGCGGTACGGTCGGGGTGATCGGATGGGACGGTACGAACGTTTTGATCAGCACGATCAAATGGGAAATCATGATCAGCATGGTGAGAATGATCAGATGGACTATCACAGGCAGCAAGACTGGCATAATCCGACATGAAAACCTCGGTTTGGTCGAGCTGGTTGACAAGAACGCCACCTTGGGCTGTATCCATGATCCGAGCCGGTCGATGCTCGATCTGGGTCACATCATTATCCTCCCTCAGAGTCTCATGTTTAAAACGGTTTCCTTAAATAGCACGTGCACATAAACATTATGACCAGTTAAACAAGCCTTTTGGCGTTGAAAGCAAAGCTCAAAAAATGGTATAAGGAGATATTTGGGATGTAAAGCAACGGAAAGAAAAACTAATCAGTGACATCAAGGGAATTCAGGAGGAGCTGGAGAGGAACCCAACTGATGATTTGTTGTTAAGGGAAGCTGGCTTACAAAAGGAGTTTGATGTGATTCTAGAACAAGGGGAGATGCTCTGGTACCAAAAATCACGTGAGAAGTGGATAGTGTTTGGTGATAGGAATACGAATTACTATCATACGAATACAACTGTTCGGAGGAAGAGGAACAGAATTGAAATGCTGAAGGATGATGAGGGGCGCAGGGTAGATCAGTCTGAGGAGTTAGAAAAGCTGGCCATAGCTTATTATAAACGCATGTACTCAACGGAAGATATCAATTTGGATACAGAAAAACTTTCTCAAGAAGGCTTCACTGAACTTACGAGGGGTGAGAAGGAGATACTCAATAAACCGTTCTCTGCAGTGGATGTTGAGATTTCGATGCGATCCATGGGGAAGTTTAAAGCTCCAGGACTAGATGGGCTTCAACCGGTCTTTTACCAAGATTCATGGGAAGTAGTGGGGGAGTCGGTAACTCGGTGTGGGCTTGAGTTCCTTAAATCAGGTGTTCTTACTACAGGTATGAATGATGCAATGCTGGTCTTAATACCGAAGGTCCTCAAGCCAAAAAGAATCATGCAATTCCGACCAACCAGTTTATGTAATATCTTGTTCAAGATAATAACTAAAGCGATGGTGTTGAGATTGAAGAAACTTATGCCCAAGCTTATTGGTCCAGCGCAAGCCAGCTTCATCCCAGGCCGGCTTAGTACAGACAATATTGTTGTGGTCCATGAAGCGGTTCACTCAATGAGGAAAAAGAAAGGACGCAGAGGTTGGATGCTGCTCAAGTTGGATCTCGAGAAAGCATATGACCGAATCAGGTGGGATTTCCTAGATGATACTCTTTACGCAGCAAAACTACCCGGGATATGGATTCAATGGATCATGCTGTGCGTGACAAACCCGGGAATGAGTCTATTGTGGAATGAAGAGAGGACAGAAGCTTTTACACCTCAACGTGGACTTCGGCAGGGCGATCCTTTGTCACCATACTTATTTGTATTATGCATGAAGCGCTTGTGCCATCAAATTGATCTTTCTGTGGCCAAGAAGGAGTGGAAACCAATCAGTCTATTTAGGGGTGGACCAGCTTTATCCCATGTTTATTTTGCGGATGATCTGATCTTGTTTGCTGAGGCCTCAATCTCGCAAATTCGGGTGATTAGGAAGGTTCTAGAGAGATTTTGTGGAGCTTCTGGGCAGAACGTAAGTCTTGAGAAATCTTTGATTTTCTTCTCTGCAAATGTTCATCGGGACTTAACGAATTCCTTAAGTACTGAGAGTGGAATAAGAGGGACAAAAGATTTGGGAAAGTACTTGGGCATTCCGGTGTTGCAAAAAAGAATTAATAAAGAGATGTTTGGGGAAGTAATTGAGAGAGTGTCGTCTAAACTTGCGGGATGGAAAAGGAGATTCTTGAGCTTGGCAGGGAGGATCACGCTTACAAAGTCTGTTCTCGCATCGATTTCAGTACATACGATGAGTACCATCGCTCTACCGATATCTACTTTGGATCAACTTGATAAAATTGCTCGGTCGTTTATTTGGGGGAGCAGTGAGGGAAACAGGAAACATCATTTGGTCTCTTGGAGAAAAATCTGTAAACCGAAGAGTGAAGGTGGGCTGGGGATAAGGTTAGCTAAAGAAATGAATATTGCTCTATTAGCAAAGCTAGGCTGGAGGTTGCTGAACACACAGGATGGCCTATGGGTTAAGATTCTGCGAAAAAAAATTTGAGTTGGCGAGTTGGATGATTTATCTTGGTTAAGCATTAAAGGAACTTGGTCACCAACATAGAGAAGTTTGGTATTGGGGCTGCGTGAGGTTGTTGTCCCGGGTTTGGCTTGGGTTCTTGGTGATGGTCGTTGAGTACGTTTTTGGAAGGATAATTGGTTGTTGAATGAGCCATTATCTGAGTTGAGTACAGTGGATATTCCGGAAGAGATGGTGGAGGTACGAGCTCGGGATCTTTGGTAAACTGGCGCTGGTTGGCAAACGCATATAATAGAACCGTATATGTCAATGCCAAATCGTCTAAAGTTGGCTTCAGTGGTGATTAATGATGTTACGGGTGCAAGGGATAGAATGTCGTGGGGAGGGAGCAAGGATGGTTTATTTTCTGTGAACTCAGCTTATGCTTTCTTAACCAGGGATGCGGAGCCGAGACCTAATATGGAAGCCTTATATCAGCGGGTTTGGCGTGTCACTACTCCAGAACGTGTACGAGTCTTCCTATGGCTGGTAACTCATCAAGTGATCATGACAAACATGGAACAGAAACACAGACATTTGAGTGAGAATAGTATATGTCCATTGTGTAAGGGGGGAGAAGAAACCATTCTTCATGTTCTTCGAGGCTGTCCGGCAGCTGCGGGGTTATGGGCGCGATTTGTTCCCCTAAGCAGACAACAACGGTTCTTTGACCAACCTCTCCTAGAATGGCTTTATGATAACCTTGCAAGGAATAGACCAGGATTGGGGGAGCTATGGCCAACGCTGTTTTCTCTGACTGTTTGGTGGTGCTGGAAATGGAGATGTGGGTATGTTTTTGGAGAGGAAGGAAAATGTCGAGACAAGGTGCAGTTCCTTCAGGATAAGGCTCGGGAGGTGATAGAAGCAAATGTAAAACTAAAGGAACATGGGCAGAGCCGAGAACGTGTGGAGAAGCAGATCTCATGGAATCGACCAACAAATGGCTGGTTCAAACTGAACACGAATGGAGCATCTAGAGGTAACCCGGGACTTGCTACGGCGGGTGGGGCTATTCGCGATGAGTATGGAAAATGGAATGGGGGTTTTGCAATAAACATAGGCATCTGTTCAGCCCCTTTGGCGGAGTTGTCGGGAGTATACTATGGCTTGTGTATAGCATGAGACCGTGGGATTCGTCGGTTGGAGTTGGAGGTTGATTCGGAGAGTGTGGCGGGTTTTCTTCAGACAAGGATCCATGATTCTCATCCCTTGTCGTTCCTAGTACGTCTGTGCTATGGCTTCATATCAAGAGACTGGTTAGTCAAAATTTATCATGTGTATAGGGAGGCTAATTATCTGGCAGATGGATTAGCTAACTATGCGTTTTTCTATCGTTTGGGTTACATTTCTTTGAAGATGTCCCAAATTGTGTTGCTCATGTTTTGTTGGAAGACTTTCAGAGGGTATCTAGATCTCGGTAAATTTGCATGTAATAAATTTTATGATTTGAATAAAGAGTAGGAGACATGAGTCTCCTGTACCCTACAAAAAAAAAAAAAAAGTTAAACAAGACTTTTCTAGTTGATCATACGAAACTGTGTAGGCCTTATATTATTGGTTTTTGTCTTCCGTAGTTAAATGAAAACAAGAAAATTGGTTCAAATGTTATATTCATTATACACGTGTCTATAATCAGGCCTTTTGATCCAATTATATATGAATTTTCCTAAAAACTTGTCCACGATATAATACTAGTGGTTAAAACTTGGTGTGTGTACTGTGTACTATTGTACTACCATTTGGTTATATATCAGATGATCATCCGCGCGCATGCGTAATATGAATTTTTATAATAATATTTGTTTATTAAATAGTTTTAACATTATTTTATAACACTATAATTTTTATATATTATAAAATGGCGAATATACATGTTGGTATCTTAAATATATCATCGTTGTTGATGAGTTAACATATTACATTTCATTTTAATTATTTTTAAGACTTCATATGAACAAAAAAAAATTAAGTTTTGCGGCTGACACAAATCACCAAAACCAAGTAGGCAACATCGATTGTATAATGACGAAAAGGGATTAGGTTTTCTGCTCTCGGTTTATTTACTATTGACTCTCCATAAGTGAGTTCATTTTCTACTCGTCTTTGTTTTATTGATATGAGTTAAGTTTCTTTTTTAACTTCTTCTATGAATTCGGTGAATTAAATTAGTGTCAATTTGAAAAAAAAATGGACATCTGTAAAAATTAGTTTCACTCCAGATACATATCTAAGAATCAAAATTTTGAAAAAAATCACCGGCAAACTAAATTAACAAATTAGTGTTCAAATATAATATATCAAGCTGTTATAAAATATATAAGTGCAAACTTGAAATATAAATGTCTGTCTAGTATATATTTACCAGCTCAGTCAAAATATCATCTACTCTTAGAACAACAAAACAAATTACTAATTTCACCAGTTCGGGTAATATTTGAATCCAAACGGGTAATATTCTAACCCGAATGGATATCCAAAGATAACCAAACATAAGTATACTTAACCTTATATGTCTAGTTTACTTCTCTCATTTTATTCAAAATATTTATATTAATGATGCTTATTGCTAAAAATTAGATAATATACATATAATTATGGACAAAATTATTCGCTACTCACTTAAAATATATATCAAGCTCTTGGTTCTTGCATTAACAAAAGTTGCATCTAAAATTTCAAAACAACAACTAAATTAGTGTCTTTTTATTTTTAAAGTTTTATTCCAAACCTACTAATAGTTTGATTTTTTAAAATTAGAAAGCCAATTAAAATATATTTTAAATACAAATAAACTTAAAAATGAATCATATATTTATTTTTCTTCAAAATTTAAATATTCAAACCCGGCCCAAAATATCCAAACCCGAACATAAAATACCCGAGTCCGACTCGAAGTATAGAAATATCCGAACGGGTTTTATATTTTTATATTGAAATACCCGATATGAACCCGAAGGTGTATCTGAATGCCCACCCCTACGATATATGATCATCATTTGTATCTTTCTTGAACAAAAAAAAAAGTTAAACCATTGATCACAAAATTTTCAATGTGGGACTTTTACCTTTTTTAGTAATTTATAGTCATTTTTAAAAATTCAAAATATAACATATAAGAAAAAATATAATTTATTATTATTATTTGCTTAATATGATTGTTTAATTTCTTTTAATAGTATAAAATTTAAAAAAAAAAGGTTAGAAAAATTATTATCAAATATGTATTATTCATAATCATTAATTATCATATATATGTTAATCATATTAGGTAAATTCGTAGCTTTTATTTAAGAAAAAAAAATATTCTTTTGTACACTACTAATTAATTTGATGGTTAGTTTAATAAAAAACATAGTATATGTTTATATGGACCAACTTTTTTTTCTAACAATTATAAGAATCATTCTCGTGATGACACATATCTACGAAAATATGTCGTAATGCTCAATGATTAATATATAGAGATATATATAATTATATATATATATATATATATTATAATATCATTTTGTAACCTAGCTAATTAACAATCTTCCTGATATAATATTATAGAAAATACGTCATATATATTAAATATGTTTTATTATAACAGTTTTAAAAGGTTTGTTTTTTTTGTCTAGAATGCTGCATATTTTTCATAATTATTATAAATGTAATTACTATTTGTTTCTCATGTTGACATTACGTATTTTAAAAATGTTACTTTTGCGTGTAAGTATTACTTTTTAACATATAGGTTGAAAACAAAAAAAAAACTTATTTACGCCAAAAATAAATCTATTACTCTTGTTATGGGAGATTTAAGTGAAAATAACTTAATGTTTAATATATTTTTCTTTTACTTATTAAAAAAACATATAGAATTCTTGTGGTTAAAAAACATATAGAATCGTTAGTGTATGGTTTTTGAATAATACTTTAATCTTTAACAATTTATAATTACAATATTTAATTATTTTATATCCCCATAATAATTTTGCTTCCGGATACGTCCTTATCCGTCTCAACATTAGTGGAAAATGCTAATTACAAGAAAACAGATTTTGATCTCATTAAATTTTTACTATGGGCAATTCTATGAAATAATCTTTTTTAAGTTTTTCTTAAAAAATAGTTCTCAAAAATTAAAATGATCAAAATAGATTTTTTTTTTATTTTAAAATTTTAATATTTATTTTTTAGTTTTTTTATTAAATTTAGAACTTCATTCTCAAAACTTCACTCTTTAATTCTAAACCCTAAATCTAGATTAGTTAGCCCTAGGGGTATAAGTGCATATTTATCCTTTATCTTTTGGTCATTTTTTTTTTGAAAACTATTTTGTGAAAATAAATTAAAAAAAACTATCCAAGAGAATTTTTTTTACTATTATTTATTTATTTTTATTTCTAATAGCATTTGCCCTTTTATAATTTTTTTTTTTAAAAATCAACATTTGTTATTCATTTTTTATGCATTTAATTAATGATCTACTATACGAGGAATATCATTGAAATATTTGATTGATCACAACTCTGTATATTCCCCAAAAACATTGTTTTATTAGTTTGACAGTTTTTCTTTCGGAAAATTCTTTAAAAATACACAGACTAAT
Source organism: Brassica napus (assembly GCF_020379485.1). NCBI lineage: Eukaryota > Viridiplantae > Streptophyta > Magnoliopsida > Brassicales > Brassicaceae > Brassica > Brassica napus. The sequence goes on along the minus strand of NC_063444.1, from coordinate 17,063,211 downwards.
TTTTATTTGCTAGTAAAATACATGAACTATTTTGGATTCTCATTTAATACACGAACTAATTTTAGTTGGCTATTAAATATACAAACTTTTGAAATTCGCAGGTTTTATACGTAGTTTTAGACGGCGTTAACTATATTTAACGGCAGTGACGACAGCGTTAGTGTTTAATTAACACGTGTTTAAATTTTGAAAATATTTTTTTTTTAAATACACAAATTATTTTTCATTTGCTAATAAAATACACGAACTATTTTTGAATCCCCGTTTAATACACAAACTAAATTTTGTTTTCTATTAAATACACAAACTTTTGAAATTTGCAGATTTTACCCATAGATTTAGACGATGTCAACTATGTTTAGCATAAGTGAAGACAATATTTAAATTAAACAAGTGGTTTAACTGTGAAAAGCCCGCTCACCCTCAACCAATTGAAATTAATTTGAGTTAGTTTCAATTCGAGTTTGACACTCTAATATGTTCCAACCTCTTTTATTCTCCAAAATATGTTTCTTTTCTTCTTTTTTACTTTGATTTCCCATTATATCGATTCAAAGTGGAATCGATTTCCATGTCGTGAAAAATATGAAGAAAACTACCTAATTTTAAACGAGTTTCTGATTTTGGAATTAGTTTAGTGTTATGCATTTCTAATTCTTGTTCTTCGCTTTGATAGTAGTGATTATGATTCAAGGTTAATTTACACTATGATAAATAAGTTTAGTGTTATGAATTAAGTTCTACATATATTCTTTCTACTATGATCAAAAAATTTGAAATTTCATCAAAAACAAAATTTACACTATTGAAGCGTAATGGAGAAGAAATCTAACAATATAATCTATCAGAGGATATTTAAGATTTTTTTTCTTCACAATTTAACCCAATGCTCAATTAAACACTAACATTGTCTTCACTTCTGCTAAACATAGTTGACATCGTATAAATCTACAATTTTCAAAAGTTTGTGTATTTAATAGAAAACAAAAATTAGGTTGTGTATTAAACAGAGATCCAAAAATAGTCCGTGTATTTTATTATCAAATGAAAAATAGTTTGTGTATTTTTTAAAAAAATATTTTCAAAATTTAAACACGTTTTAATTAAACACTAACGTCGTCGTCACTGCCGTTAAATATAGTTAATGTCTGTGTAAAACCTGCGAATTTCAAAAGTTTGTGTATTTAATAGGTAACAAAAATTAGTTCGTGTATTAAACGGGGATCCAAAATAGTTCGTGTATTTTATTAACAAATGAAAATTAGTCCGTGTATTTTAAAGGAATTTTCCCTTTTTCTTTTTGATAAATTTTGACAGTTATGCATTATTTTAGTAATTATCTCTATATTCAATAGAAACTATCGATTTAATGGGACAACATTTCCTCAGCCTCCCCATATATAAATGTACATCAAGTGTGATACTCAACATGGGGAAAAGGAGAGAAGCCACCAAAGTGCTTCTTACAAATGGCTACTCACGATATCTCCTTCAGTTCAGCTTTTGTCTGCAATGCTCTTCATCAAAAGCCTGAGCATTTTCTTTGCAACACCGTCTCCAAAGTGACGTCGGCTCAGGCTGTCACCGTCAGGCGCCGCTCCGCCAACTATTGTCCGTCTCTCTGGGATCATCAGTATCTTCTCTCACTTGAGAATATATATGCGGTACATACATATCATTCTATAGATGCATCTTTCATTCAACATATTATACAATGAACATTGTGAAATGATAGGTTTCATGGGTGTCTAATTCATTCTATTAGTAATAAATAGATTGGTAAGAGATATGATTTGTTACTTTATGTCCAAATTCATTTAACAAGTTGAGATTTCTAACATTAAAGAAGATCTCAATATATAGAAAGAAGTTGAATCAATGGAGAAAGCTAAATTGTTGAAGGAAGTGGTGAGGGAGACATTAGTTAAGACTCAAGGTTCTCTTGAGCAGCTAGAGATGATCGATTCATTGCAAAGACTCGGAATATCTTATCATTATAAACACGAAATCCATGATTGAAAAGAATTTATGAGCAACACCACGAAATTGGGAGGGAGTCACAAGATCTCCATGCGACAGCACTTGGCTTTTTCCTCCTAAGGCAACATAGTTTTGATGTCTCACAAGGTTATTACATACTACCTAAGTAACTTATAGTTTCGAAGCTTTTTGGGTCTCTCAGACAAATTTTTTTAAAAAAGATTTTCAATAGCAAAACAATATTTTCAAGATAAAAAATTAGTATAAAGTGAGCTTATATTTATTTTATGATATTTTCAAGGTATTCAAATGTTGCCCTAGTGTGGATTTTAGCTGCCTTTCTTTGGGCTTTTGTTTTGGCGGATTCCACCAGCATCTGTAGCGAAACTTGTGTTCTAACGTTTCATTAATATCATCAGTTTAGAGGGAAAAAAACTAATTATACAAGATATACATACTTAAACTTTTTCTAAAAACTAATTTAAAAGGGATCGTGTCAACACCAAGGTACGGGCTGAGTAGTTCAGTCTTTTGGTAAACAGTAAATAATTAATAGTTATGTCTATTTCATATTACAGATGATTTTCACTACAAGAAAACAACATGGATACTGAGGAAAAAAATCGTCAGAATTTCGTCGGAATTTCGTTATTCCGACGACATACCGACGAAACAAGTCCTCGGAAATAATTCCTCGGAATTTCTTTTTTCCTCGGAAATCCCTCAGATATTTCCGACGGAATTCTGAGGAAACACATTTCCGAGGAAATTCCGAGGCGCACTAGTTTGTCGGAAATCTCCTCGGAATATACCGAGGGAGATCTTCGTCGGGATATTCATCGATCGATGCGTTTTTGGATTTATACCCATCGATCGACCAGTTTATAAGAACACGTTCGGAATATACCGAGGGACACCTTTCCTCGGAATATACCGAGGGACACCTTTCCTCGGAATAATCCGAGGAACATGTCCCTCGGTATATTCCGAGGAACATCTCCCTCGGTATATTCCGAGGAACATCTCCCTCGGTATATTCCGAGGAAGATGTCCCTCGGTATATTCCGAACGTTTTTATATAAACGGATCGATCGATGGGTATATGTCCAAAAACGCATCGATCGATCGAGTAAAAAATATAATTAATTTCCTCGGAATGTAAAAAATATTAATTTTTTATAAAAAAATAAAATTTTTGAAATTTAAATTCGAAAATATAAAATTAAAATTAAAATTGAAATCATATTAATTAATATTCAAAGTTTCAGAAATAAAAATAAAACATTCCGAGTTTTTGGAAAAAAAAAAAACTACGGGTCTGGCACGTCCGGGAACACCTCGTTCGGGTACATCCTCTGCATCATCTCCATCATTTGCTGGTTCAGCCTCCTCTGTGCCTCATAGCCCGCCTGTTGAGCCGCCATCTGGGTCTCCAACAAAGATATGCGATCATCCTTGTCCTTCAACTGAGCCGTAAGTACTTCTGGATCAACAAAGGGCGGTGGTGCAGAAGAAGGAGGAACCGACCGGGTGCGACGACCCAAACCGACCAAACGTCCCTTCTTCTTTGGAACCGACTGAATAGAAAATAGCCAAATTTACAAATTTAAACCAAGAAATAAATGAATTGAACTTTAAAAAAAAAAGAACTTACGGATTCAACGATTTCGTTGATTCGAAACCGGGACAAGTTGGTCGAAGCCGTCGAAGCGTCATCCTCGGTTTGAAGCTGAGACACTTCGTCTACCACCTGAGTTTGGACCAGGTCGACCACGTCCCTCACAAGACCGTCATCAATCTGGTCGGTCTTCTTGTTGGTATACGCCCTCCTCATTAGGGCGAGATCATCAACCGGCTCGCCATCATTTTCTTCCGCCTTGAAAAAAAACATAAATTAAAGAAACATTAGAAATTAGAAGAAATGCACAATAAATTAAAATTGTGAAACTCAAATAATTGAAGAAAAAACGGTTGAACTTACCATGCGATCTCCCAGAGTGGCAATAGATTGAGCACCCAAGTTATGCTTGTAGATGCCCTTCCCTTTACGGTCGCTCCTGCGGTTGGTGGAGTTGGTGGAAGAAGTTTCTTTCGTCTCTTCCTTATCCCAATGCGCACACAACTCCTTCCAGACCGTGTCATCGACTTTGGGACCTTTTAATAAAAAAAAAATAGTTTATTAAATTTAAAAATAGTTTAATAAATTAAAAAATTGTTTAATAAATTAAATCGAACCTTATTGATTTCTCACTTCTTCTTCCACTCGTGGATCTGCTTCCCATAGTTGTCCATAACTTTATGGACGAAGTGGTGATAGATAAAGAGCGTCTCATCGGAATTCCAGTTGAACTCTTGCTGAAAAAAAACACAATTAGTAGAAAATTTATATTAAAGATTAAAAATATAAGTAAAAAATTAGAATACTTACCGCAAACTGACGAAACCACAGAACCTGCTTGTCGGTAGGAAAGTGAGTGAAAGTCGGATGTCCCTTGTCGAGGGCCGAGTACATCATATGGTTGATCCATGCGCTGATCCCGTTCCCGGATCGGTTGAACCTAATAAAAAGAACAAACGGTTAATAATGAATTCAAATTTAAAGAAAAAAATGTTTAATTACCATGTTTGACCCCGTCCATGTGGATACGGAGTGAGATACGGAAGATGGTCACAACCGGGCTGTTGAACCAACTCCGCAACACTCATCACACCCGGAGGACCCGGAGGAGGAGGAGCGGATGCAGCAGCGGGAGCGAGAGGAGCAGGAGCGGGTGCAACAGAGGGAGATGTATGGTTGGAGCTGTGGGGCGAAGGGGAATCCTGAAAATGGCTGGAATCCCGAGAATGGCTCCCCGTACCACCACGACCACGACGCTGTCGAGGCCGGATCTGATCATCATAAGACCTGTAAATTAAAAAAATATATTTAATAAATACAGAAATATATAAATTATTTTTTTTTTTTAAAAAGTCTCAAATAATTTAATCAAAAAAAAATATTTATAGATATTAAAAATATTTAATAAATATATAAAAATATTTCTAATAAAAAAAATAGTTTTAATAAATAAAAAATAGTTTAATAATTACAAAAAATAGTTTTAATAATATATATATATATTAAAAATATTTTTAAATCCCAAATAATAGTTTTTAATCACAAAAAAAGTTTCATAGATATTAAAAAATGTTTTGTAAAATCCAAAAAATCGAAATTATATACAAAAAAGATTTTGTAAAATCCAAAAAATCGAATTTATATAGAAAAATCGTTTTGTAAAATACAAAAATCGATTTTATATACAAAAATCGATTTTATAAATACAAAAAAAAAATAAAAAAATTATAAAAAAATTATAAATCAATTCAACAAAACAAATTATTCAACCAAATCACAATTCTAAACCTATTATACAACCAAAAATCACAGTCCTAACCAATCTAACCAATCACCCTAACAAAAATCTATCAAAACTACACAAAAACCTAACAAATAGAACCTAAGAGAGTGGGATAGGGTCCTTACATGATTTGTGTAAGAAAAGGGGGAGATCGCCGGAGATATCGTCGGATTTCAGGGGGAAATCGCCGGAGAAAAAAGAGAGGAGTCGCGCAGAGGAAGAAGAAAGAAATGGGGAAGAAGAAGTGGCTCGTGGTTATAAAACCTAGGGTCCGACGGATATTATCCGTCGGAATTCCGTCAGAATTCTAATTTCAATTTTCGCGAAATATTTGCCCGGTAAAATGAAAATATTCCGAGGACATTCCGACGGATAATAAAATATCCGTCGGAATTTCCTCGGAATATTCCGAGGAAATACCGAGGAACTAGTGTTTGGGGTTTCAAAACATCAATTTTTTTTGCCGTATTTCATTTCTTATACAATTGTAATGTATATCATTGAGGATTCTTTGTATAGATTAGCATAAACCATGAAATAACAAATTTCAAAACTAATTGAAAGTATTCCCTATACCGTTCATTAAAACGTATAAGTGTTTCTCTTATGTTGTGGGATTTCGTTCATACAATCGGAAAAGTGTTAATTAAGGGGTAAGGAACAAATTTTAGACTTCATAATTAACGTAAGACACTTAATAAGGGTTATATAGGTGTTATTCAAACCGCAAAACGTTGTTTTCGGTTTAAAACCCCTATTTCCTCGGAATTTCCTCGGACTATTCCGAGGGAATTCCGAGGAAACCCTTTTCTTCCTCGTAATTCCGTCGGAAAATTCCGAGGAAATTCCGAGGAACTAGTGTTTGGGGTTTCAATCTTGTACGTTTTTTATAAACGGATCGATCGATGCGTTTTTGTTAAAAAACGCATCGATCGATCACCAGATGGACGAAAGCCGTAAGAATGTGATCGATCGATTAGATTATACCATCGATCGATCAAACAAAATCTCAAACGTTCCTCAGAATATTCTCAGAAAATCTTGTACGTTTTTTTATAAACGGATCGATCGATGCGTTTGTGTTGAAAAACGAATCGATCGATCACCAGATGGACGAAAGCCGTAAGAATGTGATCGATTGATTAGATTATACCATCGATCGATCGATCAAAATCTCAAACGTTCCTCGGAATATCCTCAGAAAATCTTGTACGTTTTTTTTATAAACGGATCGATCGATGCGTTTGTGTTGAAAAACAGATCGATCGATCACCAGATGGACGAAAGCCGTAAGAATGTGATCGATCGATTAGATTATACCATCGATCGATCGAACAAAATCTCAAGCGTTCCTCGGAATTTTCTCGGAAAATCTCTTACGTTTTTTATAAACCGATCGATCGATGCGGTTTTGTAAAAAAACGCATCGATCGATGCGTGTGCGAACAGAATTATAAGGCAAAACCCGAACTTTTTGGATCTAAACCTCAGAACTCTCATCCCCTCCGATTTCCCCTATAATTCGACCCCCCCTTTTTCCCTCTCTATAATCATCCGATTTGAGCAATTTTGGGCTCTATTCCCCTTGATTTTTCGAGCTCTACCTGATTCCTACACTCGTTTTCACCCTAAGACAGGTATACTCCGCGAATCTCCACATTCTCAAATCGTGTTCTTGAGCAATTTTTTGGGTTTTGTGAATTTCTTATTTCCGAGTTTGGAACAGGATTTGAGATGATTTAGGGATTGGGAATTTTTTTCAATTTGGTTTTTTTATCACAACTCGATTGTTTTTTATCAAAACATATACTGCATACTCACTTGTTTCAAAGATTCTATTTTGTAGAGAATGAAGCGCCCGAAAACATCAGCAAAGAAGAACACACAAGAAGAGGGTTCGTCTCAGCGAGAGAAGCAAAGGCCAAAGAAGTGGGATAAGTCTGATACCACCCACTACAACAACATGAAGAAGGTAGCCGTTCCGGCTACACAACTAGCATGTCCTGAGACGATGACAATATTGGGAATCAAATCAGACATTGAAGGGCTGTTCCAGAACATGGGTCTAGGCCAACTATGCAACCTCAACGAACCCACTTATCCGGAGTTGGTACGCCAGTTCCTAGCATCCGCATACGTCAGCCATCCCGATGATAGCCATCAGGAAGGTTTTCTGGCATTCGTAGTGCAGAAAGTATACTTTGAGGTATCTTTCACAGACCTCTGCGGACTATTTGGATTGAGTGCAGGGGAGAGGACATCTGGTCTTTATTGGACTTCAGAGCTGTTGAACTTCTGGGAAACGATTGGCACAGGGGTTTATAGATCTTCTCAGGCAAAGGAGTCACTTATCCGGAGCCCAGTACTGAGATATGCCACACGCCTCATTGGCTCATTGCTATACGGGACAACCACAGCCGCATCAGTCACGCAATGGGAGTTGTGCCTCCTGTACCAAGGTGTGAGGCATTTGCTACCGGCATTTGGAAACTCTACATTCCCACCTGCTACTGCCTTCAACATGGGAGCGGTGCTGGCCGCAAACTTAGCAGGATACAAGGGGAAAGTAACCAAATCCAAGAGCAGTGCATGTGGATTTGGTGCAGTGATTACTCGGATCCTTACACATGTGGGTGTAGACTGCGAGAACCATCAGGTAGCACTGGACAGATCGAACAACATTGCTTGGAACTACCTGGATGTCAAAAATCTAGTAAGTAAGGAGTTCATAGCTGGTCCCCACTCGAGGATCCATCGGGATGGTCCTTACGTCTACGTATTCCAGGACCGAGCGAAGAAAACACTCTACTGCCACCTGCCTCAGATCGGCCTGACTGCTCTACTTTCAGAGGCTGCAGTTGAGTTCCTACCCCCTGCTACCGCACTAGTAGACAAGCCATCCTTCTTCACGCCAAAATATCAGACCAAAGGCAAGGCCGTGGATGATGAAGAAGGAGAAGATGAGGCTGCACAAGCCATTCCAGATGATTCACAACCCCATCAGCTACTCCCATCAGACTCCAGCCAGTACAAGCTGCAAGAGCTTCCACCGAACGCCACTTCGCGCCAGCAACAACATTGGAGAGATCAGAGCATAAAGACAAACAACGACATGCTACACAAGATCTGGGCTGCCATTTCACGTATCAGGCCGTGTCGTTGCCAAAAGGATGATGTAGTTCATCGGGACAACTCTCCATCCACCTCTGGTTCGGGTTCGAGTGGTACACACAGGGTAAGAAAGAGGTCTAAGAGACCCAAAGATGCAGGAACATCTGGAGCAGGAGACGAGGAGTAGGAGCTATGTTTTTTTTTCGGTTAATTTTGAACTTAGTTTTGAACTTAGTTTTTTATTTTATTTTTTTTCTTAATTATGAGTTCCTATATCTTTTACATGGTTTCTTCGTTTTATTTGGTTGTGTTTTGAGTAGTTTTTAATTCGTATTCAGCTTTGCCTTGCTAGATAAACCAAATAACTAATATCCGAGGAAAGAGGTTATATCAAGTGTTCCTCGGAATTTCCTCGGTATTTCTTAAAAAAAAAAAAAAATCAATGGTAGTCTGTTTTCGAGTCATCATCACCAGATGAATCTGAATCTGGATCTTGGTGAAACTCTCCAATCACTGGTTCATCCTCTACGTGAACGACGGCTTCCTCTCCGAAGTCGGTTAAATCGACTACAAGGCCAACTCCAGCTAAATCTTCTGCTGCACTTAAGTTGCCGGATGTGCTTGGTTGTAGTGGGTCTTCCAGCTCAGAACTTCCCTGAACTCGGCCTCTCGGGTTGAGTCTTGTAACAGTAACCCATGGATCATCTCTGTTCCTTACCCGGGGGTACTTGATATAACAAACCTGTAACATTTAGAAAAATTATAAATTAATACACATGATGATGAATCATTCTGAATAATTAACATTTAATTACCTGATCGGCCTGAGAAGCAAGAATGAAAGGATCATAATATTGCAGCTTTCGCCTCGAATTTACTGATGTAACACCAAATGCATCTGTTCTCACACCTCGATCTGGAGTGTTGTCGTGCCAATCACAATAGAAAACAGTACAGCGCAATCCAACCATGCCCAAATACTTGATTTCCAAAATCTCATGTATGTGTCCGTAGTATACATCATCTCCTGATGCAGAACAAACGCCAGCATCATAAGTCGTACTCGAACGTCTCCTCTTCTGAGTTGTGAATGCATATCCTCGAGTACAAAATCTCGGATATGACTTCACAACAAAGTTTGGTCCAACGACCATCTCGCGTATCCAATCGTCAAATGTTTCACCTCTGGCCAAACCAGCAGACACCTATTAATAGCACATATATATGTTATATCAATAAATGTGAATTAGTATAAATATGTGATAAATATATTTTAATTTGTTTAAAGCACTCACATAAGTAAACATCCATCTAGCAAATTCTCTCTGCTTCATTTCTTCTAGTTCGTCCTCTGTGGCGTATCTATATTCGAACCGCTTTTCTGCCATGAAAATCCTGTACATATGATGACAATAATGTAATTAATTAAGATTTAAATTTCAACTTGTTAAAATAAAAATTTGTAAGCTAATTTATTTACCTCTCATATTGAAGAACATCTTCGCAGTTGGTGAGCAAATATGTTTGCAAATGACTGCGCTCCTGCTCAGTAAGTCGACGGTCCTTTGGTTTTCCGCTAAGTCGCCCAACGTCTGTGAAAATGTCTGGAACCGTAACATGATATGTTGCCCGTTCGCCTCTATCATCATGCCGAGCAGGTCTTCTGTTTTTGGTCTGAACTTCTGCTGGAAAGTAGTACTCGGCAAAGTTTGAAGTTTCTTCATTGATCATCTGTGCGACTATAGAACCTTCCACCCTACTTAAATTTTTCACCATCTTCTTCAAATGGAACATATACCGCTCATACAGATACATCCATCTATACTGCACAGGACCACCAAGTTCCAATTCTCTTGCCAGGTGAATAACAAGATGCTCCATAACATCAAAAAATGAAGGAGGAAATATCTTCTCAAGGTTGCACTGAATCACGGCTATGTTAGTCTTCAAATTTTCAATACCTTCAAGAGTCACTGATCTCGTGCATAAATCGCGGAAGAAACCACTTATCCCTGCAATTGCTTCATGAACATTTCGTGGTAATAGTTCCTTGAAGGCAAACGGAAGGAGGCGCTGCATCATTACATGGCAATCGTGGCTTTTCAAGCCAGTAAACTTTCCTTCCTTTCTGTCGATACAGTTACGCAAATTTGATGCGTAACCGTCTGGAAATTCCACATCGTTTGAAATCCAATCAAAGAACGCATCTTTTCCCTCTGCATCAAGTCGGTATATGGGAAAAGGAGCCCTACCATTCTCATCAACATGAAGTTCTGAACGAGCACATATATCGACTAAATCCAGTCTTGACTTCAAATTATCCTTTGTTTTACCTTGAACATTAAGGATCGTGTTCATGAGATTGTCAAAAAAGTTCTTCTCAATATGCATGACATCTAAATTATGCCTTAGCAGATGATCCTCCCAGTATGGCAGATCCCAGAAAATACTTTTTTTGTGCCAGTTATGTAGTTCTCCAACAGCATCTACCGGAAAACGCTCATGTCCACCGACGTCTGGCGTCCTTTCTGCACCAAAATCTCTTAGTTGTATCTTCAAATCTTTCCCACAAATTTCCGGAGGTGGACTGTCAAACACCCTCTTGTTCTTCGTAAACAAATTCCTACTCCTACGATATGGATGATCAGGTGGTAGGAATCTCCTGTGACAGTCAAACCAACACGTTTTCCTTCCGTGTTTTAGTTGGAAAGCATCAGTGTTATCTTGACAATATGGACATGATAGCCTTCCATGCGTTGTCCATCCAGACAACATACCATATGCTGGAAAATCACTTATTGTCCACATTAGTACTGCCCGCATTTGAAAGTTTTCTTTACACGAAACATCGTATGTTTCAGCACCTTGAGCCCATAGTTGTTGCAACTCATATATTAGTGGCTGAAGAAACACATCAAGTGATCTCTTAGGATGCTCTGGTCCGGGAACGAGAATCGAGAGAAACAAAAACTCTCGTCGCAAGCACAAGTTTGGGGGTAGGTTGTATGGTGTAAGAATGACGGGCCATAGAGAATACTGTCTTCCACTCTTGCCAAACGGACTGAAACCATCAGTACATAATCCAAGGTAGACATTTCTTCTCTCATACGCAAAGTCGGGATACTTTGATTGGAAATGCTTCCACGCTTTTGCATCTGAAGGATGTCTGATCTCACCATCTGTTGAGTGCTCCGCATGCCATCTCATTGGTTGCGCTGTGCGTTCAGACAGATACAACCTCTGCAACCTTTCCGTCAAAGGCAAATACCACATCCTTTTATATGGCACTGGAACTCTTCCACTCGTATCTTTATAACGAGGCTTCTCACAAAATTTGCATGTAACCTGCTGTTCATCCGCCCTCCAATAAATCATGCAGTTGTCGCTGCATACATCTATTACCTGATACGATAAACCAAGACCAGCTACGAGTTTCTGAACCTCGTAGTATGAACCAGGAGCTACATTATCCTCGGGTAGAATACCTTTTACAAAATCAGCAATCGCATCCACACAGTCTTCAGCCAAATTATAATCTGTTTTAATGCCCATCAATCTTGTAGCAGATGATAAAGCTAAATGACCATCTCTGCAACCTTCGTACAATGGTTGCTTTCCAGCATCCAACATATCATAAAATCTCCTAGCTTCTGCATTGGGTAAATCTTCCCCTCTAAAATGATCATTTACCATCTGCTCAGTACCTACACCATAATCTACATCCGTTCTAATTGGTTCTTCTAATCTAACCGCTGGCTGAGGTTCGCTAGTACTACCATGTTCATAATCAGTTTCCCCATGATGATACCAAATTTTGTAACTTCGTGTAAACCCACTCAAATATAGATGAGTCCAAACATCCCACTCTTTAATAACCTTTCTATTTTTACAATTAAAGCAAGGACATCTTAACTTACCTGTTTTTGCTTCCGGTTGTCGGTGAACTAACCCCATGAATTCGGTTATACCTCGTTGGTATTCTTCCGTAAGCAATCTCGTGTTCGGATCCAAATGAGGTCGATCGATCCAAGAACGAAAATAATTTGAAGAAGACATATTTTTTATGAATCAAATTCGTGTGTAAATAGAGTAAGAGGGAGGATGAAGATATGGAGTGAATGAAGAGGAAGAGGAGTGCTTGTATTTATAGGTTAAATCCTGCCGACAGACCGAGAAAATTCCGACGGAATTCCGACGCCAACGGCTAGTTCGTCGGAATTTCCTCGGAATTTTGTAAAATCCCCAAACGGCTCTCCAACGGCTATAATATTTCCTCGGAATTCATCGGTTTTTTCCGAGGAAATATATTTCCTCGGAATTTCCTCGGAATATTCCGACGGATTGATATTTCCTCGGAATTCCGTCGGTATATTCCGAGGAAATTCCGAGGAAACCAAATTTTGTGTTTCCTCGGAATTTCCTCGGAAATTCCTCGGGATATTCCGAGGATTTCATTTTCCGTCGGAATGTCCGTCAGAATATCGCTGTTTTCTTGTAGTGTTTGACGTCTTCAAAAGTGAAAATGGAATATTCAGAAAGACTTTACCCATCAAGGGTGTACTCTCTGTATACGAAGCTTCTTATTTTTCAATGGATTCAGAGTTTAAACTCAAGGAGGCTAGAAGTTTTGAAAATGAGCGATTAACCGAGTTTATTGCGGAGAATAGCACAACTATTTTGGGGACAAATGAAACTTATATCTTAGACATGGTGAAACGAGCCCTAGTGAATCCGTACCATTGGAGCACTAGGAGAAAAGAAGCAAGATGGTACATAGTTGTGTACCAGAGAAAGCATGATATGGATCCACTCTTGCTAAAGTTTGCAGCACTTGATTTCAATATTTTACAAGCAAATCATCAAGAAGAGCTTAAATTAATTTCGAGGTAACTATCAAGTGATTATATACATGTTTATTATCCCATAGGAAGATATATGGGTATTTTTTAAAACACGGGAAGATAAATGAGTATATATATATGTATATGTTCATTGATTAGCTTCTTGTCAAAAATTTAATGTAGCTGGTGGAACAGCACAGAACTTATGAAACAACTTGATTTCGTAAGAGACCGAATCACTGAGAGTTACTTTTGGACAATTGGAATATTTTACGAGCCAGAGTTTAAATACTACCGCAAGATACTCACTAAATTATTCATGTTGATTGCGATCATGGATGACATCTACGATATATATGGTACATTAGAGGAGCTCGAGATTTTCACAAATGTGGTCGAAAGGTAAGTATATTAGATACTATAATAAACATATGAAAATATCATGATTCAAGAACAGTACTTTTAGAAAGTTCTACAATTATAAGTTTAAAATTTTTCATTTATCTTGGACAGAGAGTATTTAACTTTTTATCAGGGTTTTATATTCTGGAGATATGTATTAATTAATTTGATATTATTCCAAGTTATTTGGATCATCAAATTACTTTTAATTATTAATTAGTTATTATATGGTATTAACAGTCAATAATTGTAACTAAAATATATATATACACTAAACATGCATATGGCCTCTTTTATCATGTTATCTTTTTTTGGGATGAAATTTGAATTTTATTGATAAAACTATGGGCCATTTACAAAAGAATGAAAGAAATGATTATAAACTAATCAATCTAGTTCCACTGAAAGGTGAAAACGTATGCTTAAGTGTCTTTTACTTTCTGTAAATTGTTGTCTTTTACTTTCTGTAAATTGTTTTTAGTCAAAGCACTTTCGATAAATTAATAAATAAAGCGACATAAATTGAAAATTATTTCGAGATGTAGTTTTCAGTACTATGTATGCAGAGTATTTAAAAGAAAACAATTGTTTTACATCTACGTGTGCACCATATATAAGAGTTGCTTCATCCTAAAAAAGTACTAAAATCTAAGAAAAGTTTTGAAAAGATGTGGGGTAGAAAGATGTGATTATAATTTGGATTTTGTCTCCCCTTTTTTTTCTGGCAACGGATTTTGTCTCCCATTATATCAATCCTAATCCATATATTTATTTACTGTCCTTTACAGATGGGATGTGAATTTAGTCGAAAGACTTCCGGAATACATGCAAATTTGTTTTCTATTTCTATACAATGAGATCAATCAAATTGGTTATGATGTTCTCAGAGACAAAGGACGTAACATCATCCCTTACCTCAAACAAGTTGTAAGATTTTTTATATATTTCTTTTATATATCATATAACAAAATTGATGTTATATATATATTTAATGATTTTCCTAGTGGACGGATCTATTCAAAGCGTTCCTAACCGAAGCGAAGTGGTACAAGACTGGACACAAACCAAGTTTTAACGAATACATGCAAAATGGTTTGATCTCGAGTTCTGTTCCAACGATATTGCTCCACCTTTTTTCTATCCTCTGCGACCAGATATCCGACCAAAATCTAACCGATGTGTCTATAAACCACCACTCTATTGTCAGGAGCTCAGCCACCATTCTCCGTCTCGCCAATGACCTTGCCACCTCAACTGTATGCATTCCTTGTTAATTTTTCATAACAACAAATAAGTGATGTGTTTTCCATGTTTGATTTACACAAATACAATGATATCATATAAAACAGTTTGTTAAACGATAAAGTAACAATATATTTTTGAAAATACCCTAACTTATTAACGATAATGACAGATGTCGTTTTGAAAATATGAGGTTAGGATTTGGCTATCTAGTCAATATACCATATAATATCACCCAAGACAACAATTGTGTAGTATACTTTTATTAGAAACGAGAAAAAAAATCTGTAACTTTAACTTACCACTAAACATCATAAGTATTAACACCACTTCTTTGACACCAATTCTGAAATGTTTCATAAACACATCATTGAAATGAAAAGCACTAAACTTTCATGATTTACAGGAAGAGATGGCAAGAGGAGATTCACCAAAGTCAGTCCAATGCTACATGTACGAGACAGGAGCCAATGAGGATGCGGCACGCGAACAGATACAAAGTATGATCATCGACTCGTGGGACGTCATAAACTCCGCGGCACACACTTCTTCTCTTCCAAGTGGTTTCGTGGCAGCTGCCGCAAATCTTAACCGCGTGGTACAATGTATATACCAGCACGGTGATGGCCACGGCTGTCCCGAGAAAGCCAAGACCGTTGATCACATCCAGTCCGTACTCTTCAATCCCGTTCCATTTCAGATGTAAAATTCTGTATTTACACATTATATATATATATATATACTTTTCAGTTTTCATCAGGGAAAATAATTGTTCCGAGTTGAGAACATTAGAAATGCTATTGAACTAGCTTTACAAAGCTATCTTTAGGGGGTATATTCAACTGAGAGTTTCAGATGATTTGTATTAAAATGACAAATCCAGTGTTATTCAAATGAGGATTTAAAAAAAAACTTTCACATCCAGTGTTATTGAACTTGTCATTTTAACAAACACTATGAAATCCACTGTTATTGAACAAAATTTAAGTCGGAGATTTTAGAATGCTTTAAATGTTTTTAGGATGTTTGAGAGGGATTTCTTAGTTATAAAAATAATCCAAATCCCATGGTTTTAGATGAGATTCTAAAGTTATTTAACAAAAATCACGCCGAATTCTAATATTCTCTCAGAGGGATGTATTCAACTGAGAATTTCAGGTGATTTGTATTAAAATGACAAATATACTGTTATTGAAACATGAATTTTAAAAACTCATTTAAAATTCACTGTTATTGAATTTGACATTTCTTAAAGTACTCTGAAATCCACTGTTATTGAAAATATTTTAAGTTGTGGAGTTTTAAATTTTTCAGGTGATTTTAGGGTGTTTGGGTAGAATTTCTTAGTTAAAAAAATTAAAACTCAAATCCCATAGTTTTAAGTGATGATATTCCAGAGTAGTTTAACAAAAATCACTTAAATCTCTGCAACTTATTGAAATCATCTAAAACACCATTAAAAATCAAATCACATCAAATGTTAAATTGAATATATCCCCTTTAATGAGAGTCTCTTACAGAGTTTCTCACTAATAAAAATTACAAATGGAATAGAAAGGTAAAAGATGGTTTCTCAACGAAGAAACTCTCCTAAAGTTTTAAATAATATACTCAAGTGAGAATGTTTCTTATGAAATGGTTTAGTTTATTAAAAATAAATAAAATATAGTCTAATAATTAAAATATCAAAACAACTTATGGAGGGAGTCTCTCGCCATTATGGATGTTCTAATAGTTTTGCCAGTAAGAACTTGTTGGTAAGAAAATCTCAGATTATATCCTCAGTCCTCACAAATTTGTGTATAAATATATTATTTTCTTTGTATCAGCTCGTTATTTTTTTATCTTGAATTTTTTTTAGACAAGACCTAAAATTTTAAGTTGTTTAACTTAAATAAACAATAAATAAATAAATTTTGATGAATGAATTGATTTTTTGGATGAATATAACAAGTGATGATTATGAGATGAATGAGATGTTTAAAATAATATTCTTAAATAAAGTTTTTATTATCAAACTAACAATTTAAAGTTATTATCTAAAAACAAGTTTACCTTTTCTTATTTTTATCCACAGTTTTGGTGAAGAGAAAAAAATGCTTTATATTTTAGTTAAAGAAACTAATTTGGAAGAATGTATAGGAAAAAAATATCATTAATACTATTAAATTAGGAACATGAACTATTGATATATGTTTAGTTCAACTATTATTTTTCTTTATTTTCTAATGTCACACCTTTAATTTCAAAATACTAGGAACCCACTACTTTCAATTAAAACTGTCGACTCATACTTCTTTTTTTTTTAACTTTTTACGATGGATGTTGACTCGGGGTAATGAAATGAAACGAATTTACTGTCGACTCGTACTTTCAATTAAAAATGTAGACTCCTTTTGATTCTAAATCGTATAAGTCCACTAAATAAAAATTATGTTGTTTGGCAACCAATGATATTGATACTATACTTTCATAAATATTATCTCTACTACAAAAATTAATGGAAACTTGGCAATGATATATTATAAGAAAATATAAAAACTAAATATATGTTTAAATTAATGTTTCAAACACAATCACAACATTGAACCGGAATGTTTTCGGTTATTGGGTTATTTGATTTACTGTAGATAAACCATAGTTAGTAATTTAATTAATTTTAATATATAACTATAAATACATCAATATTAAAAATATAAAAAAAAATGTTTAAAAATACAGTAAGTTTTTTAAAACACTATTTTTTATTTCACATACAATATAATTTGAACAATTTTTATAACAAGTTGGAGTTAAGACATATATTAAAAATACAATAATACTTAATTTAATAATTATTTAAATATCTAATTCAAACATTGAAATTAAATTTTAAATTTTTTAATAACAATCAGATAAAATTTAATTACATATTAGTTACATATTGGTTCAACCTATAGCCTCTGATTTCAGTGATTTTTATGGGTTTCATCAAGTTTTTAACTAAAAGGTTGAATTACTGGGTTTATCGGTTCAATTTGGGATCTGAATTAGGTTGAAAATCGATAATTTGAATACAAAAGTATTTTAAATAGAAAAATCCTTACAAAATTAATAAAATGTAAAACTGTTAATGGAATGTTATATCATAAAATATTCTGCGCGTTGAAAGCACAGATCATAATCTAGATTAGGTACATGACCTATTGATATAGGTTTAGTCAGTTTGCAGAGTCTATTTGATTCTGTTTAGGTTGATGATCAAAAAAATGATATAAGTTTAGTCCAACTATTTTAATACAATTATTAAAGCTTTTTACTAATCATTTAAGAGAAATATTTAAAAAAATAAAACACAAAAATGAAAATTTATATAAAAAAAGGTAAACAAAAAATATGTCCGCTCTTTGAAGGACGGGTCAGAATCTAGTTTGAATATTAAAATTAAATTATTCCTAAATGGTGCAATTCACGAGAAACATAATATTTCTTTTTATTGTTTCTTCCAAATGTTTTATTAATTGAAGCTTAACACAGTTAAATTCAAATGTTGAATAAATGAAACAAAATGTTTCTGCATATCCAAGATCTCCTAAAATGACTAAGAAGTTAAGATATACAATTATATTATAATATATATACATAATTACTCATTAAACGTAAAAAACAATATTAGCCGCTATAACTTTTAAAGTGAGAGTTTCGTTGAAATATATTCTTTTAATAATAATATTGATTTTTACTTTACCAAATAGTCAAAAATATTGAATATATGACAAGAACACAAACAATTATGTTTATGACATTATTAAAAGTTAAAAAAAATGAACAAACATCCGTGCGGATCAAAAGCTAGTAATATATTTAGAGTAATGACATTTAAAAAAAAATACGTGATGTTCGTATTCTTCATCGTTTCTTATATGGCATATAACATATTCTCTCATTTAGCATAAACGTGTTCTCAAATCTTCATATGTTAGAACAATGTGGATTCTTAATCATCTCAATGCATATATTACTTGAACCATCATAAACAATCTTCTTCTTTATAATTTTAAAGTAATTTGCTTACAGAACTAATTAAACAGAAAGGTTCATTGTTCCGAATAACCTAAACATGATCAACAAACAAGAATCGCTCTAATATATACATATGATTGCTATATTAAAAAATGAACTAAACAGCAAGGTTCATTGTTCATTGATCTAATTGAATGTCTTTTCATTGTTTTGATAAAGCTTTAATATATAGATTTTTTTTTTTGAATAAAGCTTTAATATATAGATGTGGTCTAATATCTGACACTTTGTCTTTTGTTATATGGTTTTAAATGCAAAGAAACAATATAAATTATATAGATTATATAGTGCATGACACCAACATGATCGTATATATGCATGACTCCATATTTTTAATATACGGGATTCATCACTCATAAACCTCATATTTTGTTTTTGTTACATGAACAATTTTTTTAAAAAATAGTATTGTTCGTCTCATATACCTAATCGATTGGAATTGAAGTTCGGTTTATCACAGTTGACCGTAACGGATGTATATATCAGAGATGTAAACTAAAATGTGATTTTCAAGTATGTTGACCATATATATCAGACTCCATAAATCTGTCAATTAGAAAATTTCTAATAAATTATGAATATGTTAGTACTTGGCAAGATGGTAACCGTTATTTATTATGTTGCTAATATATGGAAATTTTGAATAATTTTATTAACATCTTAAAATGATAAAATATCCTTAATTATTGGTCAAACTTCGAAATGAATATTATTTGCCATATTAGGTAATAATAATATTATACTTTCCAAATTAAGAACCGTGGCATAAATTTAGACTGAATTAGCAATGTGTTTCTCTATATTTCCTACTAAAAGTAATATTCTTACAAGATTCTTTTTCTATTTTACAATTAACACTTTTATTTATAATTGTTGAAAATTGATCCATTCATTATAATTTTTGTTTTTTTCAGAAATTTGCAATATTATTTAAACTAACCATTTTACTAGAAAAGACATAATAAAAAAATATAATAAATTAAAATAGACATTATCTAACGATCAATATTACTATATTTCCATATAAATGATTAATTAATGCATTCCTAAATGAGAAATGAGTTTTAATCAAAGTTGTTGGAGCATGCTGTATTAATTAATATTTAGGTTAAATTTAAACATGTTATCAATATGAAAAATCTATATGAAACTTTTAATAATTAAATTTTCATTTTCATTTTAGCTACATATAAAACTAAATATCATTTGTTATATAAAATTTTTCTTTTTAAATAAAATAACAGTATTTTTTATTTATGTTATTTATAATAGTGAAAATTTAAGAATTATTATGTAAACTCCTTGTTCAAAAAATCGGCCGCCTAGCCGATTAATCGGCCGAGTAATCGTAAATCGTTAGCTCACCGTAGCGAGTTGGACCAATTCGATTGGTTTCTACAGTAAACTGATTTTTTTCCCCGCGGAGACCGTATTATAATGTTAGGTGAGCATAGAATTTGAAAAAAAAAAAAATCGGCCAACTTAACTTTATAGTTAATACAATCTGACCCAATATTAGAAGCCCATAGTACTTAAAAAGTGAATATCTTCTCCTCTCTTTCCCGACAACAGAATTGGGAAGTTCTGTTAACCCTAATTTCGATTTCTCTTCCTCAGTTCAAGTGAATCCAAAACAAATCAACGTGAATCAAATTCGTCCATCGATTGCAAATCCTTATTGTACCATATTCAAGGTAATAAACACTAAACCATTCATGTTTTAAGTTATTAAAGCTTATTCTCAAATTGTGGATTTTTCAGCTTTGTGTCTTAAGTTTATTTCTTTTTTAATTCGGTAGAAAAGTTTAGTTTAGTATGTTATAGAACTTGACTTTGTCGATTATTGCTAATAAGGTAAAGGTTCACGTAAACGGAAATTTATCCTTTTGTGTACCGTTGGGGTTAACTTAGGGTTGACCAACTCCTTTGTCTTTCTTAATCAAACTTAAGATAAAGATTCTGAAAGTTCTCGTGATATTTGTATTGAACTATATCATTCCACATGACCACATCTATTTTTTTTTGTCTCCTAGTGATGTTTGTTATCTTTTTTAATCTGTTTTGTCTTTGTCTCTTGTTTTTGTTTTTATATCTATTTTGTCTTGGTCTCTTGTCTTTGTCTCTTTTTATTTACAAAACTATTCTAGAAAATCAACAATTCTTATTAAAGTGACAAATCTTTTACATTAACTAGTTTAAACTTGTGAGTTTTGTTTTGGACTGTAATTTGTCTATTGTTGCTTCTATTCAGGTTAAGAAGAATGGATATTCCTCCAACAGCTTCACCTCCACGCCTTAAGAGAAACTCAAATGATGTAGGATAGGATTATAGAGTTTTGTGTGATGCACGATATCCTGACAAAGTTAAATGTTTATTGTGTGGAAAAGAGTTCTCTGGTGGTATATTCAGAATGAAGGAGCACATTGGTCATCTGAAAGGAAATGTTGCAGTTTGTCCAAAGTCAACTAAAGGAGATCAAGAGAAGTGTAAAAAGGCTTGAGCTGAAACTAAGAACAATAAAAGTATGAAAAGGAAACATGAGGAAGCTTTGAGGGCAGATGTTGATATAAGCAAGGACACTGTCATTAAAGAACTAACAAAAGAGCTTGGAACTCTTAAAAATCCCCACTTCCAAGGTCCTATTGATCAGTTTGCAAGCCCCATTAATCATGAAGTGTCAATGGCTGCAAATACGCGACAACAGAGCTTCCATGATGTAAACCAAAAAAACTGCGTTGTTATATGTAAAAAAAATTGTATTTCTCTATAGACATTAGTTATAATTCTAAAAAGCTAAAGGACTAATATGTAAACAAAAAAGTTTGGCTCTATTATAGAAGAATGATATTTTTACTTTTAAATATATAGAAAAAATAGCAATTTCTAATTTAGGAGAAAAAATAGAGGCATATTGGAATAGATTTTACTCTATTATAGAATGCATATAGAGGCAAAAATAACATAGGGCTAGAGATGCTCTAATAGAGTAAAAAAGTAGGGAAAATGCCAAACATACAACATTTATATTAACACTTTTCATATTTACACTAACTATTTTTATCTTTACTTTTAATGAACGGTAAAAGACATTTATAACTCTAAGGTTAACTAATCTAGACTTAGGGTCTAGAGTTGAGGGTGGATATGGTTTTTGGAAATTGAAATTTATGATTCTAATAAATATATAAATAAATATTTAAAAATATAAAAAAATATAAAAATAGTTTCAAAAATAATTTTTCGATTTTCAAAAAGAAAATTTGAAACAAAAAATTCGAAAAAAAGAATTAAAAAAAGTATGAAAAGTTCGAATTTGAAAAGGTATAATTCGAAAACATATATTTATTTAAATAGTTATTTATATATATATATATATATATATATATATATATAACAAGGATATAAAAGACTTTTGTCAGTTAAAGAAGAAAGTATTTTTGAAAATGTTTTTTTAGTGGTGGTAAACATGAATAATGATACAAAAAAATAGTAACATCTGCCTTTCTTGTTTTGCCTTCGATTGACCAATGATCACAGTGTGTTCTTATAAACCAAAACATAAATAAATGATGGCTAACAACAACAACAACAAAGACTTTGCTTACAAAAAACAACAACATTAAAGTACACAAGCGGATATTACTTTACCCCCTTTAGAACATCCGCAGTGGGGAATTCTCAAAAAAAGTTCTAAAAATACATATATATTTATATATAAATATTAGTATTTAAGTATGAATATCTTAAAATACAGGAAATTCACCCTTAAATGTCTTAAAGAAGATAATTGGGTTGTATTTCCCAAAACTTCAAAATACTCAAAACTAATACTAATATTTGTACATACATATAATTTTTTGTTAAGAATTATCCTTTAAAATTGCTTTTAGAGCATATCTAATGGGGATATCTACCCATGAGTTTCTCTCATTATGCATATATGTTTATGTATATTAAAAACCATGGATAGATACCCTCATTGAGTATGCTCTTAGTGTATAGACTGGCAAACGCACATGTCAGCTCACACTAGAAAGTAGAAAGTTAAAATATGATTTGATCCGAGTTTGATTATTTCTTAGATTAGACTAAAATTAAAGGTTAAATATAGACAACTCAAGCTATTAATAAGGAGGAGAATATATACATTAATAACATTACCGTTATCCTCCACTTCTCTCCCTCTGGATCGAGAAAAATAAATCTCCGATCCATTCTTATCTCCAATCACCGTAAACACCAAGGTACCACGTTCCATACTTTAACTCGAATTAGGTTTGTTTTTTTCATGCAGTTAATGGAATCTCAAATGTATTCTTCCTTTTTTGTGTATCGTCAGGATTATTTGATCTCTTTCTAAACTTAGGGTTTGTGAGTTTGATTCGGAGATTCAAAAGAGAATCTGCCAATGGAGCGTTGTTTGTTGCGTATAGAAAAAGAAACGAGTTAGGGTGAGATTTGATTTGTGTAGATGGTGACGATGAAAAGCCCTTTGAGGATATTCATAGAGGTTTCGATGAAGGAATTGATTAGAGGTTTCAGGAGGCAAAGGATCAGATGGAGAAACGCGTTTCTTCTCGGTTCTATAATGACCACCATTGTTATTCTTCTTCACACACCCACGTTTTCTATCTTCTCCGATGATGAAGAAACCGAGTCTTCTTATTCTTCGCCTATTTACTTGAACGGCTCTCTTCATTTGAACATCCAAATTGTTAGTGAAGCAAAGGTTGAAAGCTTTCCCTCTCTTACAACGTCTCCTGTAGTGAAAACGAATTCTTCCTACGAGTTCAAACGTGTAGATGGAGAAACCAATCTACCGAGGAAAAGACAAAAAAGGAAGAGAAGAAAGAAGACAAAAGACGATCTCATTCTCACTGATCCTCCACCAGCACCACGACATGTTCTTTCTTCCTTAGAGGTTAGTAATATCAGAATCATTAGAGCATCCGCATTATCAACATAAGTATTTTACCAATTAAATTTAATAGAAAAATCTTTCAAAAAAGTTGAAAACCTCATGTGGAAATTTCTAAACTGAGAGACTTTCACATGAGTCTTTCAACTTTTTTGGAGAGACTCCCCAATTAGATAGTAAATATAATTGGAGAAACACTGATGTTGAGATATTCATAATGCGGATAGTCTTAGAGGTTTCAAAGGTTTCTCTTTGTTTTTGTCCTATCTCACTTCAATGGACTTGTGCAGAGACGTGCTCTTTCATTGCCACCAAAGGAAGCCTTAGCTTTTGCAAAGCTGGAGATTCAGCGAGCACCTGAAGTCGTGAATGACACGGAACTGTTTGCTCCAGTGTTTCGTAATCTCTCTATTTTCAAAAGGTATATACTATTTAAGAAAGACACAAATGCTTTAAAACCAAAGTTTAACACAAATGTGTGTCATCTTGTTTTAGGAGCTATGAGCTTATGGAACTTATTTTAAAGGTCCACATATACCCCGACGGAGAGAAACCGATATTCCATCAGCCGCATTTGAATGGTATATATGCTTCAGAAGGTTGGTTCATGAAGCTAATGGAATCAAACACACAGTTTGTAACAAAGAACCCTGAGAAGGCTCACTTATTCTACATGCCATACAGTGTGAAACAGCTCCAACATGCTATCTTTGTTCCTGGATCACATAACATTAAACCTTTATCGATCTTTATAAGAGACTACGTCAACATGCTCTCCATCAAATACCCTTTCTGGAACCGCACTCACGGATCAGATCACTTCCTCGTCGCTTGCCACGATTGGGTATTTAATATGTTTTATATGTCAAAATAATAATCCTTTAATGATGTTTTCTAAAATCATCACTGTATGTAGGGTCCTTACACGGTGAACGAGCACCCGGAGCTAAGACAAAACACTATTAAAGCTCTATGTAACGCAGATTTATCAGATGGAATCTTCGTCCCCGGAAGAGACGTTTCTCTCCCGGAGACTTCAATAAGAAACGCCGGGAGGCCGCTCCGTAACATCGGAAACGGAAACAGAGTTTCCCAACGTCCGATCCTCGCTTTCTTCGCTGGAAACCTCCACGGTCGTGTCCGTCCACAGCTTCTAAAACACTGGAGAAACAAAGACGGCGACATGAAAATATACGGTCCGCTTCCGCACAACGTAGCTCGTAAAATGACGTACGTGCAACACATGAAGTCAAGCAAATACTGTCTATGTCCAATGGGATACGAAGTGAACAGTCCACGAATCGTTGAGGCTATATACTACGAGTGCGTCCCCGTAATTATTGCTGATAACTTCGTCTTGCCGTTCAGCGAAGTGCTTGATTGGTCTGCGTTCTCGGTGGTTGTGCCAGAGAAGGATATTCCACGGCTTAAGGAAATACTGTTGGAGATTCCGATGAGGAGATATCTGAAGATGCAGAGCAACGTGAAGATGGTTCAGAAACATTTTTTGTGGAGTCCTAAACCTAGAAGATACGATGTGTTTCATATGATACTTCACTCTATTTGGTCTAACCTTCTCCATCAGAACCAAACTTCTAATCATGTTCCCAGTTTCAGACAGCATCCTTGATTATGTCTATATATATATATGAAAACGAGAAATTCTTGGGTTCACACCTAGGTGAACCTCTACGTTCACCAACCAATAGTGTTTGAGTATTTGATATTTGATATCTTATAAAAAATGAAATAAAATTAAATATTTAAATTAGATTATATTTTTAAAATAAAATAATAAAAATACATAAAAATAGTTACAAAAAATAAATTAATTAATATTGTTAAATCTTCAGCAAAATACTAAACCCTATACCCTAAATCCTAAGCCCTAAACCCTAAACGTTAAACCTTAAACTTTGGATAAACTCTAAACCGTTGGAAAATCTTAAACCCTAAATCATACACTAAAAACTAAATTTTACTAACACTAAACCATAAATACTAATCACTAAACCCTAAACCCTTGGGTAAACCCTAAACCTTTGGGTAAATCCTAAACCCTTGGGTAAACTCTGAACCTTTGGATAAATCATAAACTCTAGGGTTTGATTTTAAATATTTTTGATTTAGACTTTATGATTTATCCAAGGGTTCAGGGTTTATCCAAGGGTTTAGGGTTTAGTGATTATGGTTTAGTTTTTAATGTATGATTTTAGGTTTAAAATTTTTCAATGGTTTACGGTTTATCCAAGATTTAAGGTTATAATTTAGGGTTTGGAGTTTAGGATTTAGGGTATAGGATTTAGTATTTTGCTAAAAGTTTAACAATATTTATTTATTTATTTTTTGTAACTATTTTTATGTATTTTTATTGTTTTATTTTAAAAATATAATCTTATTTGGAAATTCAATTTTGTTGTCTTTTTTAAAAGATATCAAATATCAAATACTCAAACACTATTGGTTGGTGAATCTAGAGGTTCACCCTAGGCGGTGACGCAAGAATTTCTCTATGAAAACAAAGTTGCACTAGTTGACAGGCTCGTTCTTCAAGGCCCATATTGAATATTAATCGGCTTAAAAGATGCCCCCCCCCCCCCCCCCCAACCCAATGCATAGAATATACTTTTCCGTATATTGATGGTGTTTAGGAGAAACAAAAAAAAAAGCAGCATATTTATGGAAAATTGACAAATTGTTCCGATCCAATCAGATCTCTTTTTCTTTGTAGCACCATATTCATATCTGTATTATTAAATATTTGATATAAGTTTTATAATTGGGTATGAAGTATAAATTCACTTTTATTGTTGAAATAAGTGTTTACATTGTCACCGACAAAAACTGTATCATAAAGCTTTTATTTTAGGTTCAGAAAATATATTAGCTAATTACACAAATGATAAGGTCATATACTTAATCAAACTCTATATTACTAACAGCAAACAAATTATCTATTAACAGAAAATCAACAAAAATATCTAATTGTTTGAAGATATATAAATTTATTTGATTTAGTTAAATATTCTTCATAAATAAATTAAGCCGTTTTTTTTTGAGAAAAAAAAAAGTGATTAAAGCTTTTTTTTTTCTTTTTTTTTTCTAGATAGCGATTCTCTACAGCTAGGATAGTCCGAAGACAATCTTCGCCGTTAATCACACTCAGGTCGCACGGCCAATTTTAAATAAATAAATAAATACCGGCAGTCGTACATGAACGTATGTCCGTATTACATAAACCTAAACCTTTTTGTATCAACCTGTTAAAAACTATTTTGGATCAACCTGTAAACCTAAACCTAGAATTTTCCGATTATCCTAAGAGAAAGAAAAAAAGAAATTTGAAGTACATCGAGCAAAACTGTTTCGGCGACAGTCGTGAAGTAATTAAGGTATTGCTTTAGGAATAAGTAATGGCCCATATGATTTAAACAATTGGACCAATTCCATCGACCATCTATAATTGTGACATGTACATCACTGATGGGCGGGTGGTCCTATACGTATTATTATGTGTCTACGTGTTAGTAATCCCCACATATCATATAGACATATACATTAATAAAACAATACTTGTGTTCAGTAAGTTTTATATTTAATGGAACTTTTTGACACTTGACTTCCACTACTCATTGGCTTAAATTGCGTAGGTATGTCCCAACTACTGCCACCATGTATTGCGTTTTTTCTTTATGAGAAAACCAAGCTCATGATGTCAAGTCCACGTAAACCATAAAGAATGAAGACTTTAAACATTTTATGCAAATTTGTCCACCATCGTATATTTTAATAAACATAATTATTTTTTTTGAAATTTATAATTTATCATTGTATGATAAAAAATATATTAAAAATGAAAAAAATAAATTTCTAAAACCATTTTTCTAAACAGGAAGATGCATTTAAACCTTGTTCTTATATAGAGAGGGTTTTTTCTTCCTCCAACCTTGAAAGACATTGGATAAATTTAATTTAATACATGAACTTATCTACCAAAACATATTTAGTTAGGATATTAGCTGCATTTTATGACATGTGCACTTTATTCAACACGCTTTTCCCGTGTGTATTTTTTTTATGAAACACTATATGTATATGTTTCGTCTTTGCATGATATACATAAATTTTACCCAGGCCGTCCTTGAGAACATACCTGAAAAATATTTGTGGCCTACAATTTTTGTAGTTTTTAGGGCCTATTTTTTATTTGAGTGTTAGCGCAAAAATATATTAGATTCTAAAACGTATTCAAACCGATAAAAAATAAAATCTTGAGTTTTTTTTCTTTATTTTATAAGGAGAAACAAAAAAGTAAGTTTAGAATGGATAGCACTAGTTTTGAGGGCATTTTATTTTGAATTACAAATTTGATTTAATTTATTAATTTTTATTTTTATTTTGTATTCAAATTATGACACAAATCGATAAAATAATAAGATAATATCTTGTTGAAGATCCCATGTTTATATATAGTCTCGCTAAAAACATAATTTAATAATATCTATATATAAAGTTCCTATAAGTATAAATAATATAATGTATTGTTCGATTTTCAATGGATTTTGTTTTTTTTTTTATTTTATAATATCTAAAAATTTGTCTCTAAAACACATTTAAATTATATGATACATATCTCATATACATTAAAAATATAATAAAAAGGATATGCATGTTGAATGTATAAAATTTAATGAATATATAAACAGTGAAATCAAGTATTTTTTCTTATTATACGAAAATATTTTCAACATATATATATTTAAAAATGATTTTTTTTATAAATTAATAATTATGTAAATTAATTAATTTATGTAATGCCAACATTATTAATAGAGTTTTACTGTATTTTTATTTGTCCATTTTCTCAAACAAATAGTTTAGTAGTATGCACATTAGCACTACATTATTAAACACTAAAAATGAACTATAAGTTTCTGTCTAACATGAAACGTTTCTATAACTTCCATAAAAAAATATTTTTACACTTTAAAAAAAATAGCCACATCCACATAAATTGCTACATCAGTTGAATGTCAAATTAATCTACAATACCATCAAAAAATGTTCATATTTAAACAACAACGAAAAAACTTAAAATAAAAAAAAAGTACAATTATTAATATAGCAGTAACCCGCTATCAAACAAAAGTTCTATATTAGATCTTCAACAAAGAGAAAGATTCACAAGAAAACATATTTCTCCACTATATTCAAAAAACAAAAGAAAAAAAAAATATCATATACTTTAGTCAACAATTATAACTCAATTTATTTTATGTTTAAATTTCAACTGAATTTATTTTATTACGATTATCAGATTTTTATTTTATTTTTATTGATTCGATAAGTCATAACCACTTATGCTATTTCATATACTACGTTTGCTAACTACTATCAAATGAATTAGAAAAAATATCATTTTTAATATATATTCATCTTCATATTTCTGAGCATTTTTTTTACTAAAACCATAAAATAAATTGTAAATTTATTTAATAATAAAATATTTGAATTCGGCTGGTAGCGACGGAAGATTAGAAATATGAAATGAGTTGGCACTAATGCATAAATAAAAGAATGACTGATGTCCAAAAAAAGTTTAGAATGCGCCTAGAAACTAGGTGACATAACTAAAAGACCATTTGAAACATCTTATCATTTAAAAGTATTAAAAATCAACTTTCTTTTTGTCAACGAACTTTTTATTTAATATGGGTTTGTTGGTGTTGTCTAGTTTGTATATTGTATATATACACACATATATGGAGTATATGATAGTCGTAGATGTATGTATATGTGTATTAATTTATGTGGAAGACAATGATGAGAGTAAACGTGTCGCAATCGAACATGGATTTGCTCGACGTGAAATTCTACATCACTATCTTGTTTTTCCCAATAGGATTCTTGTAAGTGTATGAACCACAACTTTTGGTACCCGCCTTTATTAAACACAGAGATTTAAATTATTACACACAATAATTCAGTCGAACCAACCACGTACGAACACACACGCAATTAATTTACCCAAGAATGATAAATTTACGGTGACATGATTTATGTTTAACATATTCTCTAGTTACAAAAAACATATTCCCTCTTTTTTGAAAATATATGTTTTAAAATTTTCACACATAGTTAAAAATATATAAAATTTTAATTGTTAATGCATTGTTTTTTTTTAATTCCCTGACCTTTTTGAATGGATACAAAATAAATAAAAATAAATAATCAGATAACTATAAAATATTCGCGTAAATTACATGCTCAACCGTTTCTAACTAGCAAAATCGAACAAACTTGAGTAATACTTTCCCTTCTGTGATTTAACTTTTCTAACTGATCGTCAATATAAAAATTAATTTGTTCATCTTAAAACATTTTTAGATGATCAAACGTATTAAATGAAAAATTCACACACATATATATATATAATATATATATATTTTAAGAGAATCAAACAACTTTTCTTTTCTGTGGGGTCAGATTAAACAACTTTTCTGTTCTTACCATATTATTTTGGCCATAATAACAAGATCCATTACGTATTTTCATTTTTAACAGGTCAAATTTCAAATATATGAGCATATAATTTTTATTTGTTACATATGATGATCATTTACCTGCAATAGATACGATATTGATGAAGTTTCATCATAACTTACCAAACAACGCTTCCACGATGCAGTTTCATCATAACATTCGAATTGACTGATGGTCGATGGACATACTCTCTGTGTAGCACATGACTACAATGAGTGGAATGGTTATGTATGTACGACATTTTCTACAGACATGCTTTTTCTATAGCACATAACTACAAAAATGGTTTTGTCTGCTATTTTTCTAAATTTGCAAGAAATTGCATCATCTGAAAATCTAACCTTAAACCTGATATAGAAGTCTTTAAATCTTCACCAATAGATTACGGTGCTTCCAAATATAGGTACTCTCGTTTGCCAAAATGATCAGGAACTTAAAGCATGGCAAAACATATATGCTTACGAATTAGGAGCCATGTACAAATATTCATCAGTTTTGAACTTTTGCTATCGGTTTAGGAGCCATGTACAAATATATATCAGTTTTTGAACTTAAAGCATGGCAAAACATATTGCGGAGTTAAAATATCTTGATAGGCGCCTATACCTTAATGTCCCCTTTTGAAGTCATCGAAAAAGCTTTAATCTAGTGATTGGCCCTGGGTAAAAAAAAAAGGAACCAAAAAACCGAACCAAATTACCCGAAACCAAAACCTAAAATACCCTAATGGTTCTTATATTTCTATATCCGAATAACCAAATCCGAATCGGAGCCGAACCGAGAACCAAACCGAGAACCGAATGGGTATCTGAATATCCGAAAAATAAGTTTCAGCATTTTTATATAAGATAAAATGTCATCAACCCCACTCGAACTCATGTTAAACATGAAGAATGAGAACATTATTACCACCGGACCACATTATCTTTTATGTACTCCCTAATATTATATATATATAGGGTACTTATATATTAAAATACAACAAATACTTATGAAAATAACACTTTAGTGACTCAAACTTTAGTTGGATTGACGAATATGCAAGTGTGCAACCACTGGACTACTTAGATTAACATGTTAACTAAAATATTTTGTATATATATTTGCTCATATATTAAACGGGTAACCGAAACCGAACCAAAACCGAACCGAAACTGAACTAAAATTTCATAAGTACCTGTTGGGTACAAGAATGATTTATCCGATATATCCGGAACCGAATGGTTCCTACCCGAAACCGAACCGAATACCCGAATACCCAGGACTACTAGTGATTAAATTGTTCTTAACGTGAATCTTGCATGTTGAAAACATATATTTTAATCATTCAGATTATTAACCGATAGATATTCTATTAAAATAGATGTTACAACTTCTATTCTTGTTTGATTTTTTTTAAAATGGAACTTCTTTAGAAATCATATTTCATTTATTTTTAATTAACATTTTGGTATTATTAAGATATCACATCTCATATAATCAACCCATATAACAACTTCACCTATAAAACTGTTTTAATTTTATTTTTATTTTATAAAAAATATTTTAACAAATATCTTACCAAAAATTAAATACTTTTATATAATAACAATTAATTAATTTCCTAATTAGTAGTATAATATTATTCAAATCAATGTTAATTAATATTTTATTATAAAAATGAAAAATTTGTATGCTATTTTCATAAACATTCTAATTATAGTCAATATTATATTACATAGAAGTTACATGAATTTAATAGAAAAATATATATTCTATAAAAAAATCACAGCTTCTATTCATGTGTGATTTTTTTTTAAATGGACTTTTCCTAGAAATCATATTTAATTTATTTCCATTCATCTATAAAACTGTTTTAATTTTATTTTTAATTATAAAAATCAGTGAACAAAAAATCTTACTAAAAATTTAAATATTTTTGTATAATAATTTATTTATTAATTAAATAATTAGCACTATAATATTATTCAAATCAATGTTAATTATTATTTTATTGTACAAAATAAAATTTGTACGCTATTATCATAAACTTTCTAATTATAATCTATATTATATTAAATAAAAGAGCTATATGAATTAAATATAAAAAATATTAAATTAACTTATTTTATATTTTTAAAAAATTCCATTTAAAATATCATTCACCACTAAAATGGGTTTAAATTCGTAAACCATGTATAAAATTTACTAAAATAATAATTCTAAATTATTTAAACATAAAAATATATTCACAACTTTTATTCATGTGTGATTTATTTTTTAAAATAGACTCTCTCTTAAAATCATATTTCATTTATTTTTAATTAACATTTTTGCATCATTAAGATATCACATCTCATATAATCAAACCATATAACAACTTCACCTATATTTTTTTTTAATTTTATTTTTTATTTATAAAAAAAGTTAACAAATACATTAATAAAAATTGAATATTTTATATAATAACGCATTAATTAATTTCGTAATTAGTAGTATAATATTATTCATAACTAATATTTTATTAAAAATAAATAAAAAATATTATGTTATTTTCCTAAACTTTCTAATAATAGTCTATATTATATTAAATAAAAATCATATGAATTTAATATAAAAATATATATTCAATTGAAAAGTCACAACTTTTATTCATGTGTGATTTATTTTTTAAAATTGATCTTCTCTTGAAATCATATTTCATTTATTTCAATTTATGTCTTGGCATCATTAAGATATCACATAACAACTTCATCTATAAAACTGTTTTAATATTATTTTTTAATTATAAAAAAAAATCTGTTACAAAAAAAATATTACTAAAACTTTAAATATTTTATATAATAATGTATTCATTAGTTTTGTAATTAGTAGTATAATATTATTCAAATCAATGTTAATTAATATTTTATTATAAAATAAAAAATACAATTTGTATGCTACTTTCATAAACATTCTAATTATTGTCTATACTATATTAAATAGAAGCACTATAAGAATTAAACATAAAAAAATAGTAAATTAATTTATTTTATTAAAAAAAGCTTCCATTTAAAATATCATTCACCATTAAAAAGAGTTTAAATTCGTAAACCATGTATAAAATTTACTAAAATAATAATTTGAAATTATTTAAGCATAACAATATATTTACTTATAAAATTCTGCTATATACTAAAATTATAGATGCTAAATCATATTATTTTAAAAATATTTTGTATGCAAACTGTAGAAATTAAAAAAAAAAATTTTGAATGGGGATACCTATTTTGATTATCATATATTATGAATTAATTTTATTGTATTTTAAATTATATTATTATGTAGTAACAATTAAAAACAAAGTAAAATATATAAAACAAATCTTTATATATTAATAATGCCAAAAAATCTAAACAATAATATTATAGAATTACATTATAATAAAATTAAAATGTAAATCATATATTTAAAATGTTTACGATTGTATCAAAGTTATACATTTATAAATATCTAAAAAATTTGAAGATGTGCGGACCAAGCTCTAGTCTATTATTTAACTAAAAAAGAAATTGTAACTAAAATTTAACAATAAAATATTTAGTACTTAAAACTAGTGATGATTGCAATACCACCTCTATTATTCTTTTCAAAAAAATATCACCTCTATTATAGCTACTCAAACAAGAAAACTAGAAAAAAACTTTTGCCCACCTTAGTTTCAACTCAGAGTCGCATATGTAAACTAACCTAGTCTTGGTAGGCTCATAACTTCCAAGCTATCTTGGGTACATATTTTGTATCTACACAAAAAGAAAAAGCAATCTAGGATAGACACTCTTGAGGCTTGTTTTGCTCACTCATCAACTTGTTTTTTTTTTCTTCTTTTTCTCAGTCAAGAACCTCTCGTTTGTACTCGTGTATGAGATGCTAGTTCTAGTAACTGTAATAAAAAGATGATATTTCAGTGATACATTAGTTATGTATTGAAATAGATAAACATATCTAAACTAAATAATATGTATATGGAATACACTAGCTAATCTCAAATATATCTATATTATTAAAATAGAAATACCCATTTGAAAATGTTTTTGCTTCATTAATTAAACTCCATATTTTTTTCTTGTCTTTTTCGGTTGCATTTATGAAATATCCTAAAACGAATAAAACTGTCTAATTTATTACTTATCTTTTCAGTTACATTAATGAAATATGCTTAAATAAATTTAAACTTCCTATTTTATTGTTTGTCTTTTTCAGTTAACTTAATTAAATATCCTTAAATAAATTTGGACATAATGTCATTTAATCAACAAAAAAAACTCATGAGTTATCCTTACGTGCATAATTTTAATAATGGAGATTTTAAAAAACGTGCATCATTAAAATGTTACCCAAAATATACAGCACTAATATATAACATGCATCACTAAAACTAGAATTTGACTCACATAATTATACGGATATTATTTTCAGTTGATTAAATTAAAAAATATTTATTTATTCAAAAAATATTTAAAAATGGCTATGTTGTTAAAATTATATGGTATTATTTTCTCATAACTCATTTGTCATTTGCTAAATTGTTAGAAATAAAATTTTAGCATAATATAACTCAGTTGTCATTTGGTAAATTTATGGTTTTTATTTATATTTTTAATATTTAATTATAATATTTTCATTTTATATTTGAAAGAGAAATGAATTTTCTTTCAAACAATATTTTTGTAAATGTATTTTTGTTTAAAAATAATCAATTTAAATTGTTATTATCATTGAATATAATTATTTTTGACATAATTTGAGTTTTCGTTTACATCAAAACTTATCATATTTTAGGATAATTTTAATTTAAAATGTAATTTTCATATTTTTCAAACAAATTCTAAAAATATTTTTTAAATATTTTTTTTATAATTTTTAAAAAATATTGAGTTGCATTTCAAATAAAATGGTAAAGATATTAAAAATATTCTAATTAAAATATGTAAAATTTAATATAGTTTTAAGGAAATGGTAAAAAAAAAAATGTTCTTACTTCATTAATTAAACTTCCTATTTTTTTGCTTGTCTTTTTCAGTTGCATTTATGAAATATCCTTAAACGAATAAAACTGTCTAATTTATTACTTGTCTTTTCAGTTAAAATATGCTTAAATGAATTTAAACTTCCTATTTTATTGTTTGTCTTTTTCAGTTACCTTGATGAAATATCCTTAAATAAATTTGGATATAATGTCATTTAATCAACAAAAAAAACTCATGAGTTGTCCTTACGTGCATAATTTTAATAATGGAGATTTTAAAAAACGTGCATCATTAAAATGTTACCTAAAACATACATCACTAATATATAACATGCATCACTAAAACTAGAATTTGACTCACACAATTGTACGGATATTATTTTGCAGTTGATTAAATTATAAAATATTTATTTATTCAAAAAACATTTAAGAATGGGTATCTTGTTAAAAATTATACGGTATTATTTGTTCATAAATCATTTGTCATTTGCTAAATTGTTAGAAATAAAATTTTAGCATAATATAACTCAGTTGTCATTTGCTAAATTTATGGTTTTTATTTATAATTTTTATTATTTAATTATAATATTTTCATTTTATATTTGAAAATGAAATGAATTTTCTTTCAAACAATATTTTTGAAAATGTATTTGTTTTTAAAATAATCAATTTAAATTGTTATTATCATTGAATATAATTATTTTTGACATAATTTGAGTTTTCGTTTACATCAAAACTTATCATATTTTAGAATAATTTTAATTTAAAATGTAATTTTCATATTTTTCAAACAAATTCTAAAAATATTTTTTAAATATTTTGTTATAATTTTTAAAAAAAATATTGAGTCGCATTTCAAATAAAAAGGTAAAGATATTAAAAATATTCGAATTAAAATATGTAAAATTTAATATAGTTTTAAGGAAATGATCAAAATAAAAAAAATTACACATAAAAAAAATCATGATTTTTGTTAACTGGGCGGATCATTATTTATATGATATCGCAAACGAAAGAAAAATTTATGTTTTTACAATTATCTAATTAACTATGTATACTATTTTTTTATATTTTTTATATGATATCACATATTCGTAAAAAAATAAATAGTTTAAGATGCAAAAAAAAAAATATTTACTTAATGAATATAATATGAATGAATTTTACAAATACATCATTTAATAAAATAAATAATTAAAAACCAAAAATTCATACCCGCGCTGGCCTCAGGATCTAGTTGACTCTTTAAAAGTTGAGTATTTGCACTCTCTACTGATACAATTTACTATATCTAGTGATCTACCTAAACACACTGTTCGACACTGTTTTTTTTTCCTTATATGACCGTGGTATCCCTATCGAACATGGAAGTAGAGATGTCAAACAGGTTTACCCATCCCGTTCCGTCCCGTACCGCGGCGGGTTAGTCGTCGAGCGGGTTACAGCGGGCCTGTCCCACGCGGGCTGCGGTCTTCAAAATGCCGGCCCAAACCCGTACCGCAGAATATATAAGCGTTCGCGGGCCGTCCCGCGGAATGCCTCATTATCAAACCGCCTACAACAGTTTCTTTCATGAATGTTCAAGTAGAAAAGTTGTGTAAGAGAGTTGAAGAGCGCTCATTAAGCTTTACTAAAGCATTATCAAAATCAATGTCACAAAGCTTCGTTTGTGCTTACGTTCTTGAGTTAAAAGTCTTCTTCTGTTATCAGCATAAACTTTTGTTGAGTTTGAATCTGATTGAGTTGTTGTCTTTGTAATAATTTGGCTCAAGTGTTGTATGTCTTCATCAAACCATCTCTCTTTTTAATTATTTGGATTGCAAAAAAAAAAATTGTGAATCACTTTGCCAAATTATACAAGTTACGTGATATACAACTAACTTTTCTCCTAAACAACACCATTATAACCAAATTTAATTTAAGAAAAACACCACTTCAGAGTACTGAAAATAAAACCAATCAACTTAAACAAGAACTATCACATTGTAATAAAACAGTTCATAGTTGTGTAGTAAAAAGAGAAAACCAAATCAAAACACTACCAGAGCTCGAATCGTCATCGCTGGAGCTGGAGTCGTCATCGCCGGAGCTCGAATCATGCATCATCGCCGGAACTCATTATGTTTTCTAGGAAAAAAGCCACAAGAATCACTTTCTTCTCACTCTTTTTCTCGTTTTTTTTTCAGGTAAAATAAGAAATGAAGTAAAAACATGTGGGTCCAAGTAATCCCGCATGACCCGTTTCGGCCCATTCCACAAAATACCCAGTCCCGCAAAGATCTGTCCTGCGAGGCCTGCAAATTTGCGGGTCTAGAAAACCTCGTCCTAATACCGTATCGCGACAGTCCTTTACGGGTTAGGCCCGCGGTCCAGATCCATCACTGCCATCTCTACATGGAAGCTACCGTGGACATGATCAAATCTGTAGAAAAGATCTTTGCAAATGGGGATAAGATCGTTATTTTGCTCACTCCAGCATCACTATTTGTCCGAATGTTTTATTGTGTTAGGCAAATTTTTAATATCTAACCTTTTTTAGTATTTTGAGCCAATTTACTCTTAGAAGTTTGGATATAAAGAACAGTTTAAGAGGTGTGGATGATAAAGACAGGAAGTGATTCCACTAAGTCCACACCTAATCATTATATTTTGGATTAGTCTAATCATTTATCATAAAATTATTATATTCTCTGATTAATGTTGATTTTGGAACATACGATTACAGTATACAAAAAAAAAATCTTAGCAATCAGTAGAAAATGCTTAGGTAAAATAAATTTATGTGACTTAAATTGTTTTATTAGCGTATGAATTAAAAGCTCTCCCATTTTGTAAAGAAAAATACGACGAATAAGGAGGAAATAATATAAGATCTTCTAAGTAAAGGCCTAGGATTCTCAATTTCGATCTACTCTTCGCCATCACCGTCGAGATCACACAGCCGTACCTAGCCGCACCTACGATATATTGAAAATGCATTTACTTCAGGCTCTCAATTAATATAATTTTATTTGGGGTCCTAAAATTTTAAATAATTTCTAATTAAATGGTTTAGATTCATTTTTAATCATTTCAACGAGAATTTGAGTAACTCACCTTCTGAACTCAATTATTTTTGTTCCTATATGAAGCATATTTACTTGATAAATTTATTTTTTATAGTCTTAGATTTGTGTATCTGATGAAGATGATATATTGTATTAGGAAATTGTTTTAGATATAATTGAAAATAAGTTTATTTTGTAATTGTTTTCGTCATCTTTCAATTTGATTAGTATAAGCAATGTTGTAAGAAGTTTTTTAAACAACTGTTTAGACAGTGCTTAGTCGCTAAACCATCTAAATATTACTATGCATAAATTATAATAATTAATATATTATAGTATAAAATATTTTTAAAATAAAATTATATGAATTTTATAATTTGTGAATAATAATATTCAATATTAAATATTATATCTGTACAGTTATAACTTCTAAATGTATAAACTGTTTATTAATAATCTAGGAGTCTGTTAATCCGTTTAGTGTTTAGCACTTTCTTGAATGATAGTAATAAGACTAATAATTTTTTGTTCAATGAAATTGTACTTTTAACTATATAGACTGAACAAAAAGTAAATATATAATAATAAATGTTTTAAGCAAAATTGCCAAAATAGAATGAAAATTCAAGGTGTTTGTCCTCTTAGTATATAATATATATCACCATTAAGTTGTCCATGTAGTATAATACTTTCTATAATACCAAAATTATCCCTACGTTAATCACATTTAATCACATAAAATACAATTACTATTTTTATTTATTAAACTTAATAAGAAAAAAATAAAAGGAAATTAATGTGATCATGTTACTCTCTCGTTTCCATTTTCTGTTTGTTTACTAAAATTTCATCTTGAATGACATCAAGAATACACGTGAGAAGATATAGATGATGACTTCAAATCATATCACTTTTGTAATGTGATAGGAAGCTCTATTATGGCATTATTCCTGAAGTATCATTTACTAGGCTTTGTTTTACTCGTGTTGTGGACTTGTTGTATCTCATTACAAAGAGCAAGTTATATATCATCGTCCTTTTTCGATAAAAGAAAGTTATAATCATCATCATCATCACAGAATCTTGTTCCTAGAATTTTGACGAACATGTAGAATCCTCAACAGGGGAAGATAATAGATTGTGTGGCAATAAATGTTTCTACAATAAATT
This sequence comes from Brassica napus, assembly GCF_020379485.1. Taxonomy (NCBI): domain Eukaryota; kingdom Viridiplantae; phylum Streptophyta; class Magnoliopsida; order Brassicales; family Brassicaceae; genus Brassica; species Brassica napus. The sequence goes on along the minus strand of NC_063444.1, from coordinate 17,023,506 downwards.
TTTAGCAGAAAAGCCAACGCAACTTTTGTCTACGTAGAAACGTTTCTATAGAAAAACCATGTATACGTTATGTTTCACAGTTTTTTCACAACTTTTGTGGTTGATTTATGAACTGGGTTTGTTCATGTTCATCTTGAGGAAGTCAGACTATTTTTAAAATATTTTTTTAACATAAACTCTTTAGTTTTTGCAAAAACAGATCTTTTATCCGTAGAAAACACTTTTTACTTTGCGTAGAACTATAAAAAAAAATCTCGAATGCAATTTCTACCTCATATAGACGTTCGAGTAGTATCTAGATTTAGTATTCCAGGAATTTTAGAATATTTCATAAAAGTAGAAATTGCGGAAAGTAGTTATCTTTACAATTAGTAGAATTCACATTCCACATATTTAGAATTTTAATTAATAGTAGATAGTTCGTTCTAGAAAAAGTAGATGAACTTGTTTAATCTAGAATTCGTTTTCTATTAACTCATTTTCTATTAACTCATTTTCGGTAGAAGACGAAATCTACTTTTAGTAAAACATAATTTAAAAAATTTATTAACCAAGTTTTTCAACCAAAAATAAATGTCATGTGTATATGGGTGTTTTATTTTATATTTTTAATAAAAAATTTTATTCATAAAACTATTTATTTAATCAAATTTCAGAAATAGAAAAAGTAAAAAGGAAACAAAATAGACAAAAATTATTTTACTCGTACCTAGCCGACATGAACATGTAATTAATTTCTAGACGCAATGTCTCAATATTAACAATTAGGTCTAATCAAATCACTAAATAAATTAATTGAAAAATCGGTATAATAAAAGTGAGAATCGTTATTGACTTGGCATCCGCAATCAAGTAAATACGGAATGCAGCATCAAAAGCTCAATCATATTCATATTCTTTTTTTTTTGATCAAATTCATATTCATATTCATATTCAATCAAAACTGTTGCTACTCCATTAAAAAAACAAATAATTTTGTATATTTTCAAAACAAAAAAAACAGTTACTTACACACCTAATCATTTTTCAAATAAAAAACTAAAATGGAAAATTTTCTTAATAAATTTTGCATTAAAATTCTAAAACGACACTTGTTTTGAAACAATTTTTTTTTCTACAACGACAATTAAATCGAAACGGAGGGGGTATAATTTAACAATGATGTTAATTTGGTGTAGGGATTGCAATACACGGTTCACACACTCCCACACAAGCACTACCTATAATATAAGGCATATTTATAAAATCGTTTCACGGTATTTCTACTAATATTAAAAATTATATATCAGAACAATTATAGGAAGGATGGTGTTTCGACATTTGCCGCTAAATACACAACAAGATATACATCTAACGTTCGTACAAAACCCATAGTAGCTTTCATTGGCGTGCCCGAACTTGCGACAGAAGGTGTCTTAGTCATGTATATATGTTGTAATTTGTGAATGAAATGTTTGAAAATTGTATACCAATTTACAAATAGATAAATAAAAAAGAGAATTAGTTCAGTATACATAAACGATGTCAAAATTAGCAATCTACACATGATTTAACATATGTATAGATTACTCTACATTTTTTACCTTGAATTTCCAAAAATATCGTTCTTCACACTCTCTTTTTTCTTACACATTCTTACACTTTTTTTTCTTATACATTTTTACACTCTCTTTCCTTTTACGCATTCTTACACATTTTTACACTGTATTTTCTCTTACACATTCTTACACTATCTTTCCTCATATACTTTCACATTCACTTTCTTCTTATATTTTCATATTCACTTTATTAGTCTTAATTTAGAAAAACTACGAGCATATGAAAATAATATATTTGGGAGATCTTCCAAACAGTTTAACAACAATGACAACACGTAAAACTTTCAGCTAATGTAATTTGTAGTCGCTAAGTTATAGTGTTATATATGATCTAACATAACAGGTACCTGATAACAAATTATATATCAGCTACCATAACATGTACCAAGTAACAAACTATCTATCAATTTTCTTATACCAAATTATATATAAGGTAACATAACATATACCAGATAACAAATATTTTATTAGATAACAACAAGTTTATGTAGCATGTAACAAAATAATTTATCAAATAACAAACAATTTATCAAAAAATATATCAACTCGCAAATCATGTATCTATCAATTTATTAAGTAACAAATCATGTATGAAACAATGTATAATTCATTGGAAAGAGGACCTAGTCTCCATAGCTGCCCAACACAACACTTTTAAAATAGAACTTTGGGAGATTTGATTCTAACATGAAAATAGTGTTTTACCACAGCGATTGGTGTTTATGTTGGAGATAGTTAAAATACAAAATGAGTTGAATTTGGAATGGAAGAAACTGGAATAATAATTAGAAAGTAAAGTTAAGAAAAATAAAATACAGATAAGAATCGTGTATGTGAGAGGAAAGAAAAAAAAAATAGAACAAGATAATAAATAGGTAAAAGAGATAATGAGAAAAGGCAAAAAAATCATTTTTCTAACAAAAAGCTTACACACCTTATACATTTTACACACTTTACACACCTACATAAAGCTATTGGATTAAATTGATAGAGGTGTGTAAGCTTTTTGTTAGAAAAATAGGAGTAAAATATGCAGACTAATTCTGCACATTTTATTTTTCATGTATGGTTGCATGATGTCATGGAAGATTGTACTCCTATTTTGGCATACTAATGAGATCCTATCAGTTAGTATTATACATAGAAAATAATTATAAATATTAATATGATTAGATTTGCATTTTGCAGACAAATTTGAGATTAGATTTGCTTTTTGTAGACAAATTTGAGATTTTCGATGCCATGGCCTATGTAAGATAACTCGCATAGAAAAATGACATTAATTGTAGGTTTTATAACTCTTTTTAAGTTTATTAAGTTTAGTGTATTAAAATTTTCAATGATAGAAAGTAACATATAAAATGTAACATTAAAACGTTTCTGGATATGCAGGTTTTTCAGATGTGAGTTTGGATATGCAAATTTTTCAGATCTGTATCTGACTTCTGGAAGCCTTACATGGAAGTCGTCTAATTAAAATTCAATATTTAATTTTGCAAAAGTAACCAGAGACGACTTTTACCGACAATGAGACGACTTTCACCGACAGTGAGAAGACTTTCACCGACAGTTGGAAAAATTACATAGAAGTTTTCCGCTGGAAGACTTCCGTGTAAGTCATCTAGAGAAAGTCAAACTTCTGACACAATCCGGTCAATTGCAAAATTAACTTGTGTAACCTAGACGACTTACCATGAAGTCTTCTCTGGTATTTTCGAGATTTTTTTGTTAACAAATAAAAGTTGGAAGACTTCCAAAAAAGTCGTCTTTATAAACACACATAAAATCAATTGAAAAACTAGCATCTGTATTGACCGGAAGACTTCCGTATAAGTCTTCTACAACCAGTGAGATAACTTGATTAGCCTCTCCTATCACACAGAACTTCACCACGAAACATACCCACTTATTAATGACAAAGAATCATGAGTTTGAATCTTATAAATTTTATGATCAAAATCTTGGTTTTTTTTTATGAATATATAGAGAAAGTGAAAAAGTTGTAGTTTGCGTGCATACGTAATGAGATATGAAAAGTAAAAATTGAAACTTTTGTGCATTAAGAGTTTCAAATTGGTTGTTCATGGTGGCTTGGTTTATTTATGGCAATGACAATATTGTAAATACTTGATGAAGATGATGATGATGGAGTAAAATACTCATTTTCGAAAAAAAAATAATGAAATTTTCGTGAATAATCTAAACTTTTAGGGTGAATAAGACAAATGAAAGTTCCAAAAAAAATCATAAGTTAATTTTGTGTTTGACTTTTTGATTTGAGTCATATTTGAAATGCTTCCAACTTAATATATATCTTTAGTAGGCAAAAAGAGGAGAGGCAAACTAAATTAAAATTATAATATATTATTAAACAAACCAACTTTTACCGTAAATGTGCATACTTGTCTTCTTCTTTCTTTTTGTGCAACCAATGTGCATACTTGTCTAAATATGAAAAAATAAAACATCTTAGAGTTCATTCAACAGTGTAAACATTCACACATACTAATATACCGCAACTTAATTTGGCAAAATAATATTATACACTGAATATAGACCATTTTTATTGGTAAATATTTATAAGATATCTCAACAATTATTACTCTTAAATGAGAGAATAGTTTCTTATGAGAAAAATATGGTATATATTAGAAATTTATATAAATAACATATATATAAATATTTAATTTTCAAAGAAATTAAAATATAATTAAATATTAAATATATCAAAATTTTAGTTTTATTGAATTTAGATACTTAAACTATGAATTTTAGCAATGATGATGCTCATAGAAAATTGATATGATATAAACATAGAATGAAAATCAGTACTAACTAAAATACATTAAATACACCAAACATAAATTGACTGCTGGGCCAGTGGGTCCTTTAAAATTTTCCACCTTTATAAGGGCCAATAGGATGATTTGAGAAAAAGGAGAAAACCAAACTAAAAAAAGACCACAAAGATTGTCTCTTGGATTAATTTATCATCTTCTTCTTTCTAATTTTACTCGGGGATGTTCAAGTAAATTCAAACTAATTAAAATCAAACTAAACCGAATAGAAAAAAAAACTTAAACCAAAATAGAAAATGTACTTTGAATTTGATAATAACGAATAAATGAATGTTATTTTCCAAAAACTGTAGTTTTACGGATATAATTCAGTTTATAAACAGAAAATCCAATTAATTAAAATATAGTAGTATAGTTATATGTAAATTATATAATACAATTTATCATATATAAACCTAATTAATTTTATGGATAGTCTCGATGTTAAGAGCACTGATCATAGAATTTGTTATTTCTAAAAATTTAAAGTTTTCTAATTTTTTTTATTTCGAATGAAATAATTTTTTTTGTTGATAGATATTTATACTAATTTTAGTTATTTAATAATATTATAATATTACTAATTTCTTATTTTCATTTTATGAACATTACCCTAATATTATTTTTTATTTTTACTAGTTATTTTGCTTACTAGTTAAATAAAATAAAAAAATTATACTTAGAATTTATAGTACTGAGAACATTTTCATGTTCTAATAAAATTTATTTCTAATCATATAAACTAAAATTTCACAAAATGTACGAAAGATAAATATTTATAATTTTGGTATAAAACCGAAAATCAAGAATCAAAAGCATATAATCTAAACCAAAGTAGATATATTTTTAATATGATAGCTAAATTTTATAAACTGAAATACAAAAAAAAAGAACCGAAACGAGATCGAAATCCGAATTGAAAACTCCCTAATTATAACTTCTCTAGCTTTGGCTGCAATATTTCTCAATATATACAAAATAAATCCTTGCTACACTATGCTTTTCGATAGGCAAAATGTGGCTGAGCTTTATGTTATACTAAGAGGGTGGATATAAATGGCTTTATTGAAATTTTGTAGATTTTAATATGGTAGTGTATATATATACGTTTAAAATATATATATATATATACTATATTATCGATCGTTCGTTTCAAATGTTAGCTATTCAAAATTGTAGACGTTCTTTTGATATATCTAGCATTAAGATACATGTTTTGTCGGTATTACATGGGTTAGATGAATTCAAAGTCTATTGACCTAAGAGCCACTTGTATATTTCAGGCACATCTTATTCTTATATCAGCTACCTTTATAAATGTTAGGAACAAGAGAGTGAAAGTAATAAAGAGTCGAATACAAAACATGATTAGCTGATTGAAAATTACAAAACAGAAAGCATATAAACAATAATATAAAGATTGAAAACGTTAAAGAAATCGTTAAAGGAAAACGAGTTCACAGACTCGAGATTTGATCTTTTTCTTTATCCCATGTGTAACGGTTCTGTAAAATTTTTGAATCCCAGGATACAACTGTAACAAAACTGTTTCGCAACATCCAAAATGGAATCTACGAACTATAACCACTACGATATACTCTCGAAACTTACTAAGTAAAAGATTAGTGTTTTTATTGGAAATTTCTAATTGCTTTAAGCGTGTATAATAATAAAGACTCTAGGCATACATTTATATGGAAATGAAGTTTAATCGATAAGATAAACTTAAAAAATTAAGAAATATAATATTTTGAAAATATACATGTATATCGTGTAAGAAAGGGTAACAAAAATATTCTGATAATTATCTAGAAGTATTCTGAAATTATCTTGACACAATCTAAAACGTTTAGATTTATGGAGTTATTTGGACACAATTTGTTACAATTTATTTATGAAGTTACGCAAAAATCTTGGAATGAAATTGTTCCTAAAAAAAATCTTTTGGGGACTAAAGCTCACATGCACCAAGATCCGAACCCAAGTCGCCGCTGGCGCACACGCATGTATGTTTGGTTTGCGTAATAGTCCATTCCATTCATTCTCTATAGTGTCACCACAAACTTATAAATATTGTTAAAAGGACATATTTCAACAACATTTTTACTCAGCCTAAAGGCATAAAATTTTGGTTCTAACACATGATACCTTGTAACCAGTAAATAATTTCATATTCGATAATTGTTTTTAAAAGTTCTATGTATCGCTCTCTCTCTCCCTTTACGTTCTCAGAATCCAAAACCCTTTTTTATCATGTTTTGGGGCTCGGAGCATGCGCGTGCGTACCGGTGCCGGAGGCTTACCTTCATCTCTCTTCTTGCTTCTCCTTTGATGTTACTTCGTGTCCTCCCTGTCTCCTTCGATATACACGCGGATCTGGGCTTCTGTTTTGCTCTGGTAGGTTCTCTGCTCGAGAAGAGTGACGGTTCTAGTGGTGACTTGGCTTCTTCTGGCTTTACGGTGAGCGATAAATCGGTGGTTCGAAGTGATGTTTGGCTCTTTGGATTCAGTATTTGACCGGTTTTATTCTTAGGGTCTTTCGGTTTTCACTGCTCATGTGGGGGAGGTTTGGCCTGTCCCTCCTTTTGATGTGTCAGAGGATCTCTTCTGGTTGGTTTGGTTGTCAGGTGAATTTGGTGTGTGTGTTTTAGGGGTATGGTGGTGTCGTCATGAGTCGGTGTTTAGTGAGCTCCAATGGGTTTTTCTACCATGGTGGCGACCTTTGAGTCCTCGTATGCAGGTTGGAGATGGTATTTGGCTCAGTTTTGGTTAGTGTAAGTGCAGTTAGTAGTTGGGAAGGGTGTCATCTATGGCTTCTGATGGCTTCTCTCGGTGCTTCTTCACTTCAAATCTCCTCTGCTCGGCCCCTCTTCTGTTTCCTCCGGCCATTTCTATGTGGAAATGCCTCTGTTTCTCATGTTGTTATATCTCTATTTGACACCGGATATGGATTCTTTCAACTCATAGTTTTTAATCTTCGGTTCTCGAAGACTTCAAGTGTAGTGGCGTTTCTCTGTTACAGACGTTGATTGTCTTTGTGGCACGCTTGGTTATGCTCACATCCCAGCATTGTATAAGATTGCTTGACCTTGTGTGGTGGTGCATCATTTCTTCTCTTTGCAGTTTTTGAGGCTACAGGTATGGGGTTGGTGGTGTTTACAACCCGTTTCTTGCAATGGTTTAAAATACTTCTGAAATCGATATGAATAAGTGTAATCTGATGATTTTGTTGTGTCAGTCCAATAGGCGCTCCCATTGCTAACTGCTGTGAGTGGAGTTTTGTAGCTTCTGATTCCCTATCTCTTGCTTCCGGTGGTGGTTTGAGGCTCGGTTATTTAGTTGATTGGCGATTTGCAAAAATGTGTGGGAACGGTATCAATCATTTAGAGCAGCGTTTTGGGGAGGCCAAAATTATTGAGTGTGGTCTAATATTATATCAAAGATATTCTTTCCATTTGGCAATACTCTCCTCTTGATCCAACACTTGCTTCTTATCTTTTCAGTAAGCTAGTATTTCTTATTTATTCATTGTCCGCTAGGTTTTCGGGTTACTTTCTTCTCCTTCTTATGCGTTGTTTAGCTTATTTCATATATCTACTACTAGTTAATTTGTATATCCTCTGGAAAAGTTACAAAAAAATTGGTATGAAATTTTAACATTTTCACCCCAAAAAAAACTACGACCAGAGACAAACTGATATATATATGTACAAAAAGATTGTTTTATATTTAAATCGCCAGTGTTTCCCTTAAGTCAGGACGAAACCTAAATGGCTAAATGTGTATATTTTTGCCGGCTCTAAGAGCATCTCCAAAAGAAACTTTATAACTTTAAATATAGAATTTTCTTCTCTCTAAAAAAGAATTTCAAAACTTCAAATTTAGAGTTTTAAGAAGTGAAACTTCATATTTGAAGTTTCATTACTCAAAACTCTAAAATTGAAGTTTCATTACTCAAAACTGTAAATTTGAAGTTTCATCTTTTTATTTGCATCTTGATCCTTATAATTAATCATACATCATATTTATGATTCTTAAGTATTTTCTCATTCATAGTTTTAATCTTTGAAACTTTTGTATATTTTAAATACTTCAAATTTAGTTTTATAAATTTAAATTTTACACATAAAAGTTTTTTTTAATCAAAATAAGATTTATAATATTTTAAAAGTAGAATTAGACAACAAAAATATTACAAAAGAAACTTAATAGAAATTGTTTTTAAGAAGATACATGAAAACATAATTATTACACAAATTTAAATATTACAAGAACACTAATAGTCTAGTAAATTTTCTCCGGAACTTCTAAAATATTGTCCAAACAAATTTTGTGTAACCGAAAATAGAGCATTAATAAAATAATTTTATGTAATAATGTGGTATTTTGTTTGTAGTTTAATATTTAATTATGTATCTCTATTTATAATTTTATATTTTAATGTAAGATTTTATTAATTAATATTACTATAATATTTTTATACATGTGCTAGTTATCAATAAAAGTTTTATGGATTTATATAATTATGACAAATATAAAGAGCATAGTGTAAATTACAAATAATTTTGAAGTTAAATTTGAAGTTTTGGTCGTGAAGAAGTATAAATTTATATAGAGTTTTCTTTAGATGCTATGCGGGAATAAAGGTTACTAGACTCTGATCCGCGCGCCAGCGCGGATATGAATTTTTAGTTTTTAATTATTTATTTTATTAAATGATGTACTTGTAATATTCGTTCATATTATATTCATTAAGTAAATATTTTTTTTTGCATCTTAAACTATCTATTTTTTTACGAATGTGTGTTATCATATAAAAAATATAAAAAATGAGTATAGAGTTAATTATATAATTTTAAAAACATAAAATTTTCTTTCGTGTGCGATATCATATAAATAATGATCCGCCCAGTTAACAAAAATTATGATTATTTTATGTGTAATTGTTTTTATTTTGACCGTTTTCTTAAAACTATATTAAATTTTACATATTTTAATTAGAATATTTTTAATATCTGTACCTTTTTATTTGAAATGCAACTCAATATTTTTTAAACATAATATTTTTTTAACAATTATAACAATATTTAAAAAATATTTTTAGAATTTGTTTGAAAAATTAGAAAATTACATTTTAAATTAAAATTATCCTAAAATATTATAAGTTTTGATGTAAACGAAAACTCAAATTATGTCAAAAATAATGATATTCAATGATAATAACTATTTTAATTGATTATTTTTAAAAAAATAAATTTACAAAAATATTGTTTGAAAGAAAATTCATTTATCTTTCAAATATAAAATGAAAATATTATAATTAAATAATAAAAAATATAAATAAAAACCATAAATTTAGCAAATGACAACTGAGTTATATTATGCTAAAATTTTCTTTCTAACAATTTATCAAATGATAAATGTGTTATGAGCAAATTTATTTAAGAATATTTTGTTAAGATAACTGAAAAAGACAAATAATAAAATAGGAAGTTTAAATTCATTTAAATATATTTCATTAATGTAACTGAAAAGACAAGTAATAAATTAGGCAGTTTTATTCGTTTTAGGACATTTCATAAGTGCAACTGAAAAAGACAAGAAAAAAATAAAGTTTAATTAATGAAGTAAGAACATTTTCAAATGGGTACATCTCTTTTTAATAATATAGACGTGAGACAGACCTAAAAGATGTGGAAACAAAGGGTCAAAATTAAGAGACAACACGTAAGCTTAAGATAGTCGTGCTACTTTTTATACAAAAATTAGCTGTGTTAATAAGATAATCCTGTTATGAAAGATTAGCCGCAAACGTTGAAAAATATAAAAGATATGGGGCCCGCTGCACTATTTGCACAGTGAATTTCTCTTCTATATAAACGATCGTTTCGATCGATTGTAAACACACCATTCCTTCTTCTTCTAATAACACATCCTCTCTTGCTATCAGTGTTATCTTCTCATACGGGTATAAAATTTTGCCCTTATTTTAAATTTCTTCGATACAATAAAATTCTAGTTTTTTTATAACACGTTATCAGCACGATCACTCTGCGATTCGGTAAAATTTATTTGTATCATTTATACCCTGTTATAATGGTCGGTATACCGCCTCTACTATTTTTTATATATCATGTTATAATGGCCGGAATACCGCCTATATTATTTACTAGTAATTTAATTTATTTATTGGTCGGCAGAGCCGCCTCATATTCTGTTTATTATTTATTGGTCGGCCGAGCCGCCTCATATTCTGTTTATTATTTATTGGTCGGCTGAGCCGCCTTATATTCTGTTTATTATTTATTGGTCGGCTGAGCCGCCTTATATTCTGTTTATTATTAATTGGTCGGCCGAGCCGCCGTATAATTTATTTATTACTCTGCATTGATCGGCTGAGCCGTCGCATGATTTTATTGTCATATTTTTTTACTTTTATGAAATTTTATAGATTTGATTGACCGTTTAATGCGATATTTTCAGACTGATTTTTAGTGCACTCGATTTAACCCCAACGGTCACAAAGATTTTTTTTCAAAAATTTCCCCTTTCTCCAACGGTTATGAACAGTGTTTTTCATCTATAAATACAACTCATTTTCACTCCATTTCATCATCCAAAACATTTCATCTTCTCTCAAAAAAATTTCAAATCGCTCTCCTCCGATTTTTCATTTCAAGAAAGATGATTCGCGCACTTTTGTTTTTATGTGCCATTTTTATTTGTGTTTCTATTTATGGTTTATTCGTTGGAGAATTTACTCCGAGTGAATTTAAGATGAATATCGGTTTAATTTTCTTTACATCGCTTCTCCTTGTAATTGCTTGTATGATTAATGTAAACGGTTTTTAAATTATGAAGTTCTAATAAAATTATTATTTTGTGTTTTAGAAATTCAAATGGCAAACATCGAGAAACTCCAGTTCCCGGCTCTGAAAGTAACCGGCGAAAATTATGTCAGATGGGTCACAAATGTGAAACCTTATCTTGTAATAAAAAAGATAACTGAAACGATAGAAGTCGGTAACAAATCGCCACCCGAGCATATAGCCGAAGCGATTATCTTCCTGAAGAAGCATTTAGATGAGAATCTAACTCACGACTATGGAGACGTTGAGGACCCAACCGTACTATGGCAAGCCTTGAAAGATAGGTTCGATAATCAAAAGGAAATCAATCTCCCTCACGCTCTTGAAGAGTGGAAAACCCTGAGGTTTCAGGATTTCCAAAGGGTTAGAGATTACAATTCCACTATCTTGAGGATAGTTGCACAATTAAAATATTGTGGTAACCCTGTCACCGAAGCAGAAATGCTTGACAAGACATATAATACTTTCCACAAAGAACACAACGTCTTATCCCGAATTTACAGAAAATGTGGGTACACCAAATTTTCTGAATTGATGGTAACACTCATGTTGGCTGAAAAGAACGATGAGTTACTAATCAAAAACCATAATTCCCGACCTACGGGAGCCAAGGCATTTCCTGAAGTGAATGCTACGGCGGTAGAATATTCGGGAAGGAGAAACCAGACCAACCGAGGTCGTGGTCGGCGTTTCAACAACAAACGTGGAAAGCCTTACTATCCTAAAAGTATTAGATCTAACAAATGGGTTAGATCTGAACAACCTCCTAAAGGCAAAGAAACCGAAGAGGATACCACAAAGAAAAGTGAGACTGTATGTTACAGATGTGGATGTAAGGGACATTGGTCCCGTACCTGTCGTACTCCCCCACATTTGTGCAAGTTATATCAAGAGTCCATAAAAGGAAAGGCTAAAGAGGTGAACCTCACAGAAAATGTTGAAGGGACTTCATACCTTGAATCCTCCGACTTCGCTAATGAGCTGGACTAGATTACTCCTGAAGAGAATCGAAATGCCTATGATAAGAGTATTGAATAGTTTTCAGTATTACCATGTATAATTATTACATTTCTTGTTTTAAACAAATAATGATGTTTTAACATCACCTTAATGTATAATTATTGTGTTTTTCCTTATATGAATGAATTTTATGTTTCCTTTTATATTTATGACAATTTCAGAAATGGATCAGAATGGTAATGAAGCAAAATCCAAGAAACGGATTCGTGAAATATGCATACCAGATAGTGGAACAACGCACACTATTCTGAGACAAAAGAGATATTTCTCTGATATAAAACCAACAAGAATTGTCGTCAATACAATATCAGGTCCTGCAGACGTGATTGAAGGAACTGGTAAAGCAAACTTTACTTTACCGAATGGAACAAAATTTTCCATAAATAATGCTCTATATTCTCCAAGTTCTAAAAGGAATTTGTTGAGTTTTAAAGACATATATCTTCACGGATATGATACTCAGTCTGCAACTGAGGATGGAAAGAAATACATGTATGTAACTTCTGAGAAATGTGGCAGAAAACACATATTGGAAAAGTTTCCAGAGCTTCCTTCGGGGTTACATCATACTTATATCGATGAGATCGAATCAAATCTTGTAGTAGAACGGAACCCAGAAGAGTTCACGTTATGGCATGATCGCCTTGGCCACCCAGGAACTACAATGATGCGTAAAATCATAGAAAGTTCACATGGTCATCCACTGAAAATCCAGGAGATTTCTCAAGGGAATAAAATGACATGTGTTGCATGTTCTCTAGGAAAATTGATCGTAAGGCCATCGCCAACCAAAATCGATAAAGAATCACCAAAGTTCCTTGAAAGAATTCAAGGCGATATATGTGGACCTATACACCCACCTTGTGGACCATTCCACTATTTTATGGTATTAATTGACGCATCCAGTAGATGGTCACACGTTTGTCTATTATCATCTCGAAATGTGGCATTTGCGAGATTTCTAACTCAGATAATCAAACTGCGAACACAGTTTCCTGATTATACTATTAAAAGAGTTAGACTAGACAACGCTGGTGAATTCACATCCCAAGCATTCAATGACTATTGTATGGTAATGGGAATTGAAGTTGAACATTCGGTTGCTCATGTTCATACGCAAAATGGTTTGGCTGAATCTTTAATTAAGCGTCTGCAATTGATTGCAAGACCATTGATCATGAGATCAAAACTTCCAACCTCTGTATGGGGACATGCCATTTTGCATGCAGAAGCACTCATTCGGATCAGACCGAGTGCATACCATAAGTATTCCCCACTACAATTAGCGTTTGGTCGAGAACCAAACATTTCCCACTTTAGAATCTTTGGTTGTGCGGTATATGTGCCTGTAGCACCACCACAACGTACAAAGATGGGACCACAAAGAAGATTGGGAATATATGTTGGTTTTGATTCCCCATCAATTATAAGATACCTAGAACCACAGACTGGTGACGTCTTTACAGCACGTTTTGCTGATTGTCATTTTGACGAAAATGTATTCCCAGTTCTAGGGGGAGAAAACAAAAATGTTGGAAGTGATATAAAATGGAGTGTACCATCATTGTTATATCTTGATCCTCCTACTAAAGAGTCAGAACTAGAAGTTCGACGAATTATGCATTTACAGAGTATAGCTAACCAGCTACCTGATGCATTTGTAGATACCAAGACGGTAACTAAATCTCATATACCAGCTGCAAATGCTCCTGCTCGTATCAAAATGCCAAATGAACAAGAAAAGGAGGATGACACACGAGAGCCAAAAACACGCCTGAAGCGTGGTAGACCTGTTGGTTCTAAGGATAAGAATCCTAGGAAACAAAAGAAAGCTGAAATATATGATGCACCCAAAATAGCAGAAAATATTTTGGAAGAAATAAATGATAAGGATTCTGATGAATCAGAGCATCATGAATCAGAGCATCATGAATCGAAAGATAATCATGAGATTTCTATTAATTACATCCATAATAAAAGGATATGGAATAGAAATGAACAAAATGACCTTGATGATGCTTTCTCATATATTGTGTCAAGTGAAATAAATGAAGAAATCGATGATCCAGAACCAAAATCTGTCTATGAATGTCAAAAGAGACATGATTGGGAACAATGGAAAAATGCAATACAAGCTGAACTTGATTCGCTTAATAAACGAAAAGTATTTGGATCCATTGTACTCACACCTGCAGATGTGAGACCAGTTGGGTACAAATGGGTTTTCGTTCGAAAGCGAAATGAGAAAAATGAGATTACGAGATACAAAGCTCGTCTAGTGGCTCAAGGTTTTTCTCAAAGACCTGGAATCGATTATGAAGAAACGTATTCTCCAGTTATGGATGCCATTACATTTAGATTCCTGATGAGTCTAGCAGCTGATAAAAATCTAGAGATGCGTCTCATGGATGTTGTTACAGCTTATCTATATGGATCATTAGATACTGATATCTACATGAAAGTTCCTGATGGATTTAAAATGCCAGAAGCATTAAGTTCCAAACCTAAAGAGTTATGTGCAATAAAATTGCAAAGATCATTATATGGGTTAAAGCAATCTGGACGTATGTGGTATAATCGTCTCAGTGATCATTTAACAAAAGAAGGATATGTGAATGATCCTATATGCCCATGTGTTTTCATCAAGAAAACAATATCCGGATTTGTAATAATCGCGGTATATGTTGATGATCTTAACATTATCGGAACTCAAAAGAAATACAAAAGGCATCAGACTATCTCAAAGGAGAATTTGAGATGAAAGATCTTGGACAGACACAATATTGTCTTGGCCTACAAATAGAACATTCACAAAATGGTATATTTGTGCATCAATCCACATACACTAAAAGAGTGTTGAAACGATTTAACATGGATAAATCAACTCCTCTTAGCACCCCGATGGTCGTTAGGTCACTTAATATTGAAAGTGATCCATTTAGACCACCTGAGGAGAAAGAAGAGATACTTGGTCCGGAAGTACCATATCTAAGTGCAATTGGAGCGCTGATGTACCTTGCAAATTGTACACGGCCTGATATATCATTTGCTGTGAACCTTTTGGCAAGATTCAGCTCATCTCCAACTCGAAGACATTGGAATGGGATTAAACATGTTTTTCGTTACCTCCAAGGGACAATTGATTTGGGCTTATTTTATCCTAAAAGTTCAAAAGGTCAAATGGTTGGTTTTGCAGATGCAGGATATCTTTCAGATCCACACAAAGCCCGATCGCAAACAGGATACGTTTTTACGATCGGAGGCACTGCTATATCTTGGCGTTCCCAGAAACAAACGCTCGTGGCTACTTCTTCAAATCATGCTGAGATCATTGCACTCCATGAAGCAAGTAGAGAATGTGTATGGCTGAGATCAATGAGCCGACACATCTGTTCAAGCAGCGGAATTGGCGAAAATACGGAGCCAACTATTTTATATGAAGATAATGCAGCATGTGTTGCTCAAACAAAGGACGGATATATCAAAAGCGATAGAACGAAGCATATTCATCCGAAGTTCTTCTCATACACTCAAGAGCTCGTAAAGAAGAAAGAGATTGAAATAAGATATGTCCAATCATGCGACAATGCAGCTGACCTCTTCACAAAATCACTTCCGACTTCAGTATTCAGAAAACATGTTCGTAACATTGGAATGCGTCATCAGAAGGATCTATGACTGCTCATTCGAGGGGGAGCTTACGTAGTTGTACTCTTTTTACCTTACTATGGTTTTTCCCATTGGGTTTTCCTAGAAAGGTTTTTAACGAGGCAACATAGACGTTAAGCGAGAGTGGATGGTGACACCGGTCCCCAAGGGGGAGTGTTATGAAAGATTAGCCGCAAACGTTGAAAAATATAAAAGATATGGGGCCCGCTGCACTATTTGCACAGTGAATTTCTCTTCTATATAAACGATCGTTTCGATCGATTGTAAACACACCATTCCTTCTTCTTCTAATAACACATCCTCTCTTGCTATCAGTGTTATCTTCTCATACGGGTATAAAATTTTGCCCTTATTTTAAATTTCTTCGATACAATAAAATTCTAGTTTTTTTATAACAAATCCTATGTTAATTTTTATTAGGTAACAAAATACTATTAGTTTAAGTATTTTTTCAGGTGAGTGAAGATGAGATTACAGTTCCATCATAGCAATGGTTATACGTGGGTTTTAAAATATAATAACATATTATATATCTAGCTGAGTTAACCATATCATGTAAAATTTACAACATGTTGTTTCGGCAAAATATTCCATAAATAACATGAAATATCTTCGTAAAACGGTAAAAAAATAATTGATTTTCTTCTAATTACGAATGTTCCATTTAGCTAGTTTAACCAAATGTTCCAGGGGTCTGGAAAATTAAAATAAACTGCGCAATAAACAAAACATTTTGTTAATTACATTCGAATTTGTACAAAAAAACAAAAGGAAAATAAAATAACTAAACCTGTACCTTTTTCTTTACTTACACGTCATACATTTGGAAACTTACTCACACGTAAATAAAAAAAATAAAAATAAAGCAAAAATTTTCCCACAAAGACAAAACTTACATATCGACACCATCTCCCATCTTTACCGGGAAAAACATTCACCAGCCGGAAGTTGCCGTCTTTCAGTTTCCTAATAGTTTCCCATGAAGAAAGGTTCTTCGTAGGGAAACGAGTCCCAGAAACCGTCCACTTTGTGATCATTCGCGTCTACCAAAAGATCAGGGAGGTCGGAGAAAGCGTCGTCCGCGACTGAAGATGACGTCATAGATGACGTCCCCGTGCTAGACGGTGACTCCGGGGCTTTCCATTCCACTGCGGCTGCTGCAGCGGCGGCTTGAATGTCTTTAGGATCTGCGCTGGCCGGTCTCGGCAAATGGCAAGCGAGCTCAGGGAAATTGAGGTGAGCAGAGCCGCCTTTGATGGCTAAAGCCGCCACGTCGTGTGCACGCGCCGCCATCTCCGGTGTGGAGAAAGTGCCCAGCCAAATTCTTGATTTCTTTCTTGGCTCTCTGATCTCAGACACCCATTTTCCCCATTGTCTCATTCTGACCCCACGAAAATTGGGATGCTTGGAAACACTCTTTTGCTCATTTTTAGACTTCGAGTTCTTTCCGGTTCTCTCCGGCACTAGTGACCGGAGATTACGTTCCGACCGGGGAAGAGAAGAGTCTTGCATCTAGAGGAAGTAAGAAAAAAGTTTGTGTGTTTTTTTGTAGTTTGGGGTGAGAGAGTAGTAATGGTTGTGGAAGAGAGATTGGTTTGCTTCTTCTAATTATATATACATCCAAAATACGAAGCAATTATTCTTGTGTGTCTGTTTATTTATTTTTATTATATATAAAATTACAATTAAATATTAAAAGCTAAAAATGACTTGACTGCGTTAAGATTTTTTCTGTTCTTTTTCTTTTTGTTTTTCCTTGAAATAATAATACTTTTTGTTGCAATAATAATACTTTACTTTGTGTATGTATAATATTCATTACTCTGCCCTGAATTGGACACTTGTTCGTTTGTATCACGCTAGTGTACTTTTATCACTTGTGTCTCTCCTGAATAATCTAATTAGACTTTCCAGTTTAAATACACGTAACTGAACCTTGTCGGATTCAATTTCTATTACATTATTCTGATTGGGTTTTGAACATTTTCAAATAAGTATTGAGTTTATAATTAATTTATCTTTTGAAGGTCTAATAGAACTAACTAACCAAAGTAGTTTAAAACAAATTTGATATTTGTTTATGGATATAGATGTTAAGAATGTTACGTCAACAATAATTGAGACCATGTTACTTTTTAATTTACTACTGGTTGGTTTTTAAATGAAAGTCGTGGAGTTCTTTTAGGTTAAATTTTGTTATGATTTGGATTCTAGGAGATGTGTGAGACTGATGTTTGACACTTCTAAACTATATAGTTTTTAATTTCCGACATATGCTCTAGCCTTCATTTTAAGAAATACTTCATCCGTTACTTAAAGATACATGTTCTAGAAAAAAAATTTATTTCTAAAAGATTCATTTTTTACATTTTTAATGCATTTTTTATTAACTAATTGTAAACTTCAAAAATCTTAATTGCTTTAATTGATATTTTATTGGCTTAAAATTGTGAAAAGAAAATAAACACAAAAAATTATGCAAATTTAATGTGTTTTATTAAAATGTGCGAAAAAATTAGAATATGGATCTTTTAATTATGCAACTAGGATAAGACCCGCGCCTTGCGCGGAATTAAGTTATTATTTTTATTATATTTTGGAGAATGAAACAATAGTTTGGCTTCATTTGGATTAGAGGTGTTCAATCCAGATATCGGATTGGTTTCGATTCGGTTCGGTTTTTTTCGGTATTTTGGCTAGTAAAATATAACTATTATTCTAAATTCATATTTACTTTGACTTTAGTCTTTCACATACTTTTGAAAGATTTCAACTGGACAACTAAATTGATCAGCCAATCTTGTTGCTTTAAATTATTAGTATATATATATATATATATATAAATATATATATATATATTATTTAGTTTGAATATTTATTAAATAAAAATTCATATGCGTTATATTTTATGATCATTTGTAACTTATTATAACAAAAAATATAATCTATTGATCACAAAATTTTCAGAGTGAGAATCTTCAAATTTCTAATAATATATAGACGTTTTGAAAAATTCAAAATATAACATATAAGAAAAAAATATAAATGTTTTTATTATATATTTAATGTGATTTTTTTAATATCTTTTAATAATATAAAATTAAAAAAAGAACTAAGATACCAAAATTGTTATCAAATATTTATTATTTATAATAATTAATTTTCATATATACGTTAATCATATTAGGTAATTTCGTAGCTTCTAATTAAGGGAAGTGCAAAAACAATACTTGGTAGATTATTTATCAATTCGAATATTCGATAGTTAGTTTAATAAAAAATATAATGTAAGTTAAGATGGACCAACCTATTTTTTTAAGAATAGTATATTTTATATAGTCATTTATTAAATGAGAATTTATAATCATACACTTCTATGATCATTCATATCGTTTTATAACTGAATATTTAAATCATCGATAACAAAATTTTCAATGTGAAATCTTTAATAAGCTTATAATTTATAAATGTTTTTGAAAATTCATTGAAAGTTTTAATATTAAAATATTTATGTAATCTTATGGTATATAGTTTAATCTATATATATATATATATGTTTTATTATTAAATGATATTTTTTACTCATATGGTTTTAAAATCATGTGTATCTTCTTATAATATTAAATAAAAGTTCATATTAATACAATTTTATGATCATTTGTAACTTATTATGACAAAAAAATAATCTATTGATCACAAAATTTTAAGAGTGGTGATCTTCAAATTTCTAATAATTTATAGACGTTTTGAAAAATTCAAAATATAACATATAAAAAAAATATAAATGTTTTTTATTATATATTTAATGTGATTTTTAATATCTTTTAATAATATAAAATTTTTAAAAAGAAATAAGATACAAAAATTGTTATCAAATATTTATTATTCATAATAATTAATTTTCACATATATGTTAATCATATTAAGTAATTTCGTAGTTTTTATTTAAGGAAAGTGCAAAACATTTTTTGGTACGTTATTTATCAATTCGATAGTTAGTTTAATAAAAAGTGTAATATAAGTTAAGATTGACCAACCTATTTTTCTAAGAATAGTATATTTTATATTGTTATTTATTAAATAATAATTTATAATCATACGGTTCTATGATCATTCATATCATTTTATAACAAAATATTTAAATCATCGATAACAAAATTTTCAATCTGAAATCTTTAATAAGTTTATAATTTATAAATGTTCTTGAAAATTCATTGAAACTTTTAATATTAAAATATTTATGTAATCCTATGGTATATAGTGTTTAATCTATATATATATATATATATTTATTTTATTATTAAATGATATTTTTTACTCATATGATTTTAAAATCATGTGTATCTTTTTATAATAAAAATGTTAAACCATTGATCATTAATTTTTAACATAATAATTTTAATAGTTTTAGTTATTTATTGTCGTTTTTAAAATTTTAAAATATAACATATACAAAAAAATCTAAATTTTACTTTTATAGCTAATTTGATTGTTTAATTTATTTTAATAATATAAAATTAAACAAAAAATGATGGAGGAGATATAAATTGTTATCAAATCTTTATTATTAAAATCATTAATTGTCATATATATATTAGTCATTTATGGTAATTCCGTAGGTTTGATTTAAGGAAAGAAAATAACATATCATATCATTATATCATATAGTTTGACCAACTTATGTATCTAACAACATATAAAAATCGAATGTGGACCTACTTATTTTTCAATTGAATGTAATTGACTACCTAATTGAGTGCCACCTATGCATTGGGGCCTATTTTAATTAATACAAAATTGAGGTTACATCTTTTCAAATGTTTCTCAATTAATATATAGGGGATTTTCGACATGTGGATTATTACGGCGGACCCATGTTTGATTTTAAAGGGTGTCAAAGCCCAACATAATTCTTATAGAAAAGAAAACAAACAAAAAAATATGCATGAGGGCTAGATTGAACTAGAGAAAGGTGTGTTAGATATTAAGGAAATTGACCAAATGAGCTACAGAAGTTTTCATTGCTAGTATTACAAACACCAAAGTTATAAGATTTAACCTATGTTAGATGACATCCTAGGTCCGCCTCTGGGATTATATCAAACTAAGTTTTATATAACTCTAGATTGATTATTTCCTGTGCCTAGACATTTTCACACATACAGTAAATTTTAGTGAAAAGTTAGTAAGTGGAAGTTGTGGTCCCTTGTGTATTTTTTGTATTACTTTTTCAAAATTTGTTTTATTTTTCGATCTTTTGTTAGTTCTCCGAAAATGTTATATTTTCGTTTTTCCGACCTGACCTATGTCCGTCTACAAAGGTGACGCACGTTTTTCATTTGGATTTTGACAAAGACAACGATTAGCATTAGTGAATACATCTGTAATCAAGTTTCTAAATCTCATAATTAATTAAATTAGCAGTGCAACCAAGTGTTACTATCTCAGTTGAAAATATCCAAAAATAAAACTTAGAAATCACATAATTGAATTAAAGATATTTAAGACGAAACTAGTATTACTTTTGGATCTGAAAAATTACATGCTTCAGTCTTAATCCTCATGATAATTTAAAAGTTAATTTAGCTGTGGAAGTAAACTTATAATAATCTTTTCCAGAAAAAAAAAGTAAAGTTATAATAATAATAAATAAATATATTAGGGATAACGTATCCCATGTCGAAAATTCTAAGGATAATTATATAAAGGGTTAGAACCAATCCACTTATCGTTCATTGGTTTTAAGTTAAAAGCTCAAAAAACTTATCATAGTATCAGAGCTCAGATCATAAATATCATAAACCCCTAATTAATATAAAATTTCCTACCGGGTATAAATGTCGTATTTGACCTTCTTGACCGGATATAACTGTTGTACTAAGGCTCGCTCAACCAAATATAACTGTCTTAAAATTCCAAGATTTCTGACCGATAAGAACCATCATCTCGAGAAAGGATATTAGAGATACCGTATCCCACATAGGAAATTCAAAGATATTAAATAATATATAAAAAGTTAGAGTGAATCTATTTATTGTCAATTGATTTTAAGCCGGAATCCAGAAAATTATCAAAATAATATTAGTCTCTTTTAAGTTAGCTCATTTTTGCTCACTGTGAACAAACATATATAGTTCGAAGTTAAAATTTATTAACTGAGCATTTAAAAAAAACAGAACGATCACTGTATTTAACTATAAACGTAAAATGTCAAAACAGTAATTAACAACCGTTAGTCAGTCAGTATCTGTACTTAGAAGCAATTGACGAATTGCATTTTTCAATTGGCATTTGCGAATATGCGAATAATAATTGTAAAAGGATTCTAATAAAGAAATTGTGTAGAAGATTGCTGCGGACGACGCACGTACGCAAAACGACACAAACACACGTTATGTATATGTGCAAAGTATATGATGTTGAAAATGTATACATTATAATTTGGGGAATTGCGCTGTATGACGTTCAATAACCGCATAATTCACTAGATGGCTAATTTCTCTAACTCACCGATATATGGCTCACCTTTTATAAAATATTGCCATATTGCCCGCTTTATTAACCGGGAGTAACTGGCAAAAAATAAAGATTAACTAAAAAAAATTAACTGTTCACTAAACTGTCGTGGCGCTTCGTTACCCCACATAATCCTTTTTTACTTTACCATACCTTTCTCTGTAAACTAAACACTATTCTTCTCTTTCATCACCACCCGAAATTCACGTTGTGTGTTGCCAGACTTTAAACTGCTCGTCACCGCGATATTACTTCACGCACCGACGAATCGGAACCCGGAAGGCATTCTACAGTTCTTATTCCGTCAATATCGCATCCGGTACTCCCGTGAGTTCGATTTTACTTTTCTATTTTGTCGAAATTTTCAGTTACTCCGACCGGAATTGAGTCTTGTTCTCCGTTTCTTTGTTCTTTTCAACAATACGAGAGCTTTAATTGTCTATCTCTCCTATGTAGTGTATCAATTTACTGGTCTTTGCACGTGGTAGTAAATTCCAGATAGAAACAAAAATCGATTTCGTGCCTTTGTTTGGAAGATTGTAACTGTGATTACTGCGTGGTCGCTTTCGGTTTTCTGTTTATTTGGTTTTCACCCGTCATTATCTGTACACGAAAATAGGATTTTGAATGTAAAGTGGTTTAATTGTTCACTCTGGGACTTAGGATATTTCATAAAACTGACCATACTAGACCATTTTCGTATTTTCAATTGCAATATAGTATGTGAATAACATAGTAATGTCGTTTGCTATTCCATTTATTGTGAATCTCTTTTTTTTATGTGTGGTATTGTTTTCATTCTACAGAGTTTGTTATTGCCATCTCGGTAAGGAGAGATATTTAGTATCAGATAGCAACGAAAATTGGTTACATCAATACTAGATAGAGGATTATGAAACCCATTTCACTGTCTATCGTTTTCATTTTTTTGGTTTCTTTGTTTTGATCCGTAATTATCTGTACAATATATGACTATATTTAATTGTAATTGTTTTTTGTTAAGTTTGCAAACTCTTCTACTTCATATTTCTGCACATACTAGACCATTTCACTAGCTGAAATCGCATTCTATATGTATATAGAATAGTAGTGTACGTAGCTACTGTATTTACTGTCTCCGTTAGTCTTACGGGTTGTATTGTTTTCATGCTTGGCAGTGACAAAATGGACGAATTAGGTCTTCCTCTGAGAATGTTTGAGGCGGGTTCAGAACCATCAGGGCGGAAATGGGTTAATAACTACTTCAGCCTACGGTGGATTGACATCATAAAGAGTGCACTAGAGGAAGAAGACTTGGAAATGTTGAATGAGTCGCAGTTCCGGAGAGTTTTGCAGATGGGTTCGCATACGTTTTCAGTAATGTTCCTCCATTACTGCCTCTCACGTCAGTTGCTAACTGCAAAGGAGTATGAACTTTGGTGGATCTTCGTTGGGAAGCCGATACGCTATGCCATACAAGACTTTGCTCTGGTCACCAGACTGAACTGTGGCGACGGCGCTGGGTTAACTGGAGAAGCCGCCGAGAAAGGTATTGGGCGAGGGAAGGCGTCCGGTAAAGGCAAATCATCTATGTCAATATGGGATGATTTATTCCGTGAGGAGAAGAAGCCCACACCTGGATGGATCATGGAGCGGCTTGTGAAGGGTAAAAAATACAAGGATCGGTTAACCCGTTTGCGGCTTTCGTTGTTGGTATTGGTGGAAGGGATTCTGTGTCCAACTTGTGGGACAACAAAAATCAGACCCGAAATAGTGAGCATGCTTGGTGATCTTGACGCTTTCATGAAGTATCCATGGGGTAGGGAGTCATTTATACTGACTGTTAGAAGTACAAAAGCAAGATCTGCTGTTAATTATGTGAAGGATACAATGGCCATTCAAGGATTTACCCATGCGATGGTATTGGTTACTGTGACTGCATGTCCTTCTATCATTATTAAGACTGGCGGTGCGGATCCTCTAGCAGATTCCACCCTGTCGAGCGAAGAAATTATCAGCAGGGTTGTTGATAGAAAGGTGGTGGTCAACATTGTCTCGGCCAAGACGGTTGATCAACTGGGACAGGTTAGTCAATATTTTTTGACTATCTCATATATATGTCATTCCATATGTCAATTAAAATCATACTATTTCCTTTCCATGTACCTATACTTGATTTTATTTGACCATACTATGACTACTTACTTTCTCTACCGTATATTTGTGTCGCAGGCATATGTACGGTCTTTGATTAGCACAGATGAAGAGGGTGAGGATCTTTATCGTGGGTTGGGAGATAAGGAAGATACGAGTGTTGATACCATGGTTGCTTTGATTGACGATGATTACCCATTTGAGCATAATACTTGGTCAGGTGGTGTGAAAGCGGATGAGGTTAAACTGAAGAAGGGTCATGCACAAACTTCGGAGTCAAGTGATGAAAATGTTCCCGAGCCGGTTGAAAAGGATAATGCTCATCATGGTGGCGTAGAGAGTGGTGGTTACCCTGGAGATCCGAGAGGGAAATCATCAGCTAACCCCTCGGGTGCACCGCATGGTGGTGAGAGTTTCCATTTTAATGTCCAAACATTACTTAGGCGTGCAGCTGACGCATACGAGGAGAAGGTTATTGCAATGTATGAGGGCTATATTCTGAGTTTGAAGGGCCATTTTAATTCTGAAGTGGGAGGCCTTCGAACCGACTTACAAGCAGCTACATCCGCCATTGCCCATTTGGAAAGTAAGGTCACAGGGGAGTTTGATAAGATCAATCAGTTACTGAAGTCTCGGCTTAGAGGTGCGGATATGGGACCAACGTATGGGTTCAGTCCTGAGAGACATTCGTCACCATTCCCAGGTCAGAATGATGATTTCAACAATTCAGAGGTTAATCCCGATCGACCCACTACACATACTGGTGCTCCTGATGGTATGGGTACCCATACAAAGTTCGTTGTAAGTCTCAATACAATGAAATTATTCTTATATAGTATGCTATTCCATAAGCTCACCAGACTATTCCATTTCTTATTCCTTGTTTGTATTATTCTCCAGTCAACACAGCGAGATGGAGAGGATGTTGCAAGAACAGGGACCGCCTCGGTTGGTTCGGGTCAGAATCTGGATGAAGGAGAAAGGGTTGGAGGACTATCTCCGGGTAAACAGACCGACTCAACTGATGGAGTCGAATTTAGAGCTGAGACAGGGGGCGAGCATAGGGGAGATGCTCACATTGGACATGACCCCATAAACATGGAGGTTTGTCCTTTAAATTATGTTGTGATTTATACCATTCTATGCCGTTTATGCAATTAGATCCTTTTCATATTGATATTGGTCACTGACATTTCCATACTATTTTAATTTAGAATCCCTCGCCTTCGGTAAACGTCGCATCCCCTGACAATGCTGATGCCGCCAATCCTCCATCTCGAGTTGATGTGGTAAGAGTGAGTAGAAACGTGATAAGCAGTCAAAATGTCGGCTTTGTCTTAATATTATAATAATGTATATTGGCTCATTAAATTGACAAATGTGGTTAATCTATCTAGGACCAAGTGAATGTATCATCGGAATGCCGCATTGATGACCCATTGTCTGGCGTCGTTAATAAAATTCTATCAGAAACCGGCGTTGATAAAGTAAGTTGTCTATACTATATTGCATACATAAATCTATATATCTACTCTATTTTGCAATTAATTCCTTTCTATTTGCTTTGCATTGCCAGGATCCACTCCGACCCTCTACTGGCTCTGGAACTGATGTACCTCAGACATCAGCAGATGTACCTCAGACATCAGCAGATGTCATTTCGGAGAAAGTGGGTCTTGATGGTGTGCATGACGATCGCGGTGAGGCTGCTGTTGGGAAGAAGGGTGAGGATGTGGATGAAGATGATGTTACAATTACTAAAGTTCAGGTATAATGCTTTAGCATCTTTCCCGCTCGTATGTTAAGTGTGTTTGCAGATTTGATAACTTTATGTTAATAGGTTAGACGAGGGAACACTGATGCAGCCGGTGGTCAAGAAGATGGTGGCAGACTTTTCAGTAGACGTACGCATACAAGTACCAAACGCTACACTCCTCCTGCACCCACCATCCGTAAGAAAGAGGGAAACAAGAAAGTGCCACGTCAAATGGATGATAATGTTCCACCTCTTAAACGGGTTAAAAAGGTGTCGGTTGAGCCAAGTAACCCAAAGCCTCGTCCTCAAGAAAAGCCCACATTTATAGGTGGCTTCTCCCCATTTACTCCTCCAACCCCAGCTTCAAGAGAGGCATTTTTGAAGATAATGGCAGAGGCAAAGTAAGTGGAAAACATTTCATGATTGCTATTCCATTTGAAAACTATATATTCCATATGATATAGTATGGTATATTTATGAATTAAACACCGAACTGTGTTAGCACTTTCCTTCAGATCAAATGCACCATCCCTCGGGTCAGTCATTTCCATTGCTTCTTTGGATGATGTGTTCAATTGTACCGGTGTTTGTTCGTATGAGGTACGTTATAACCCTTACTGTTTCGCATAAATTTTGTCTATATGTTTTCGTTCTTATTTATGTGTATATTGTAGGCTGTGGATCGTGTTATAGGTTGGATAAGAAAGAGGCGTGACAGCAATCCATCTTCAAAATTTGACTTCATCCCTCCAACTTTTTTTATGGATCTAATCCGCAGTTATCCTGCTTTTGAAGCCATGCAAGATAAGGCCGCCTTCACTTTTCCGATGTCTCTGCGCAGTCAGTTCATGCACCGGCCATAGTGGTTTACGCAAGTAGATTTTCTCTACACTCTGATTCTGGTTAAAGACAGACACTGGGTTGGCATGATAGTAGATTTAGCTATGTGGGCCATCTATGTGGTGGACGCGAACCAGCCATGTCCTCCTATTTCTGTGGTGAAAGATGTCGTCAACCCGATATCGATTATGATGCCTCACATGATATCGAGGTTCTGTCTAACTTCCCGACCTCGTGAGTTGAATTACCTTCCGTTCCCCATATCTCGCATAGATATACCAGTTCTACTTGAACATCCAGGTATTGGCCGCCTCTCTATAAAATTTTTGTTTATCAAGCTCTAGTCTATACCATACACATAAGCTACTATACTTTATGGGGTAGCCAGTATAGAATTCCACACTAAATTTTTAATAATCCTTTTCCTGTTCTTAGGGTATGTCGCGGTGGTGGCACTGATTCTGTTAGAGATCGCTGCGTTGGGGAATCCTTTGATTGATCTGTCTCTAACTGA
This sequence comes from Brassica napus, assembly GCF_020379485.1. NCBI lineage: Eukaryota > Viridiplantae > Streptophyta > Magnoliopsida > Brassicales > Brassicaceae > Brassica > Brassica napus. The sequence continues at coordinate 16,995,754 of NC_063444.1, read as the reverse complement.
AGAGGAGGTTCGTGTTGCAGCGGAGAACTATGCGATATCTACGCTGGGTATGTTTAAGGTGGTCCCCACTAATCCTGCAGTTTAGTCGTTTTCAGAACTGTACTACTTTATGTTCATTCGTGTTTGATGTTATCCACATTGTGTTACGGAATTTCCTTTCTCCTACCTCTTTATGTTTTTCTCTGTGATACTTTGTTTCTTCAAAATAACAAACGATGGTTTCTTATGGTTAATTTATGATGTCCTCAGTTACATGTTTCTTTATTCCATGAAAAAAAATAGTATATTTTTAAGCAGTTAGTGTTTACCGTATAGAGTACTGATTGTACAACATGTGTAACGAAGGTTATCATAAGTCAGTCTATCTTGAGTCATACCCAAGTTTATGTTCATCTCGAAAATCTTATATAAGTACTACACATTCCATCTATATTCCATACTATTTAAATTATCTTCAGAAAATAACTATTCTATATATGACGATTGATATTATCACGTTATAACACTACAAGAAAACAGCGGCATACTGAGGGAAAAAATCGTCGGTATGTCGTCGGAATAACGCTATTCCGACGACATACCGACGAAAAAAGTCCTCGAAAATAACTCCTCGGAAATTCATCTTTCCTCGGAAATCCCTCGGAAATTTCCGACGGAATTCCGAGGAAATGAATTTCCTCGGAATATTCCGAGGACTTTTTTCGTCGGAAATTCCTCGGAATATTCCGAGGAATATGTCGTCGGAATATTCCGAGGGATATACTTCCTCGGAATATTTCCAAAATTCAAAAAAAATTATAAATCTATTTTTTAAAATTGAAATTCAAAAATATAAAATTAAAATTGAAATAGAAAACATATTTAAAATACAAAAATAATAAAATAGTTTTTATAAATAAAAAAATGTTTTATAAATACAAAATTAGTTTTAATAAATATAAATATTTTTATAAATATGAAATCATCTTTTTATAAATACAAAATAGTTTTTATAAATACAAAAAATAATAAAATAGTGTTTATAAATAAAAAAAATGTTTTATAAATACAAAATTAGTTTTAATAAATATAAATATTTTTATAGATATGAAATCATCTTTTTATAAATACAAAATAGTATTTATAAATACAAAAAATAATAAAATAGTGTTTATAAATCAAAAAATGTTTTATAAATACAAAATTAATTTTAAAATATGAAATCATCTTTTATAAATCCAAAAAACGAATTTATATACAAAGTACGTTTTGTATATTTAAAAATAGTTTTTATAAATACAAAAATAAAAAAATAGTGTTTATAAATCAAAAAATGTTTTATAAATACAAAATTAGTTTTAATAAATATAAATATTTTTATAAATATGAAATCATCTTTTATAAATCCAAAAATCGAATTTATATACAAAAACGTTTTGTAAAATCGAATTTATATAAACGTTTTGTAAATACAAAAATAATAAACAATTTATAAAAAAAATTCTAAACCAATTCAACACAACCAAATCACAATTCTAAACCTATTACACAACAAATCACAATCCTACCCAATCACCCTAACAAAAATCTATCAAAAAACTTATAAAATCATCAAATCTACTTAAAAACCTAACAAATAGGACCTAAGAGAGTGGGATAAGGTCCTTACATGATTTGTAAAGGAATGGAAAGGATTCGCCGGAGAGATCGTCGCGAGAGAAGGTGGAGAACGCCGGAAAGAGAGAGAGATCGCCGGAGAGGAAGAAGAGAGAAATGGGGAAGAAGAGAGAAATGAGGAAGAAGATGCGGTTCGAGTTTATAAAACCTTGGGTCTGACGGATATTTTCCGTCGGAATTCCCTCAGTATTTTCAATTTCAATTTTCGCGAAATATTTGGCAGCTTGTTTGCCCGGTTAAATGAAAATATTCCGAGGAAATTCCGACGGCCACTTAAATATCCGTCGAAATTTCCTCGGAATATTTTCATTAATTCGAGGAAAAAGAATATCATGTGCATGTATTTCTATTAATTTATATTGTTCCTCGGAATTTCCTCGGAATATTCCGAGGAAATACCGAGGAACTAGTGTTTGGGGTTTCAAAACATCAATTTTTTTTTGCCGTATTTCATTTCTTATACAATTGTAATGCATACCATTGAAGATTCTTTGTATAGATGAGCATAAACCATGAAATAACAAATTTCAAAACGAATTGTAAGTATTCCCTTTACCGTTCATTAAAGTGTATAAGTGTTTCTCTTATGTTGTGGGGATTTCGTTCATACAATCGGAAAAGTGTTTATTATAGGGTAATGAACAAATTTTTGACTTCATAATGAACGTAAGACACTTAATAAGGGTTATATAGGTGTTATTCAAACCGCAAAACGTTGTTTTCGGTTTAAAAACCCTATTTCCTCGGAATTTCCTCGGAATATTCCGAGGGAATTCCGAGGAAACCCTTTTCTTCCTCAGAATTTCCTCGGAATATTCCGAGGAAATTCTGAGGAACTAGTGTTTGGGGTTTCAAAATCTCGAATGTTTTTTTATAAACGGATCGATCGATGTATTTATGTCCAAAAACGCATCGATCGATCACTAAGATGGACCAAAGCGTAACAATGTGATCGATCGATGAGATTATCCCATCGATCGATCAAGGATATCAAGTGTTCCTCGGAATTTCCTCGGAATATTCCGAGGAAATTCTGAGGAACTAGTGTTTGGGGTTTCAAAATCTCAAATATTTTTTTATAAACGGATCGATCGATGTATTTATGTCCAAAAACGCATCGATCGATCACTATGATGGACCAAAGCGTAACAATGTGATCGATCGATGAGATTATCCCATCGATCGATCAAGGATATCAAGTGTTCCTCAGAATTTCCTCGGAATATTCCGAGGAAATTCTGAGGAACTAGTGTTTGGGGTTTCAAAATCTCGAATGTTTTTTTATAAACGGATCGATCGATCTATTTATGTCCAAAAACGCATCGATCGATCACTATGATGGACCAAAGCGTAACAATGTGATCGATCGATGGGTATATGTCCAAAAATGCATCGATCGATCACTAGTTCGTCGGAATTTCCTCGGAATATTCTGACGGATTGATGTTTCCTCGGAATTCCGTCGGTATATTCCGAGGAAATTCCGAGGATTTCATTTTCCGTCGGAATGTCCGTCAGAATACCGATGTTTTCTTGTAGTGTAAGGGGTAATGGTAATGGGTATAGGGTTAAGGGGTGGGGGAGGGTTTGGGTTTAGTTTTCCCTACGGGTTGGTTTGGGGGGGGGGGATTTGGGTTTAGTTTTCAATAAGCGTGGGGGTGTTGATGTTTAGGTTTTGTATTATTAAAAGGGGTTATTGTATTGGATTTAGGGTTTAGGGGGTTGGGGTGGGGGTTTGGGTTTAGTTTTCCCTACGGGTTGGTTTGTTGTGCTTTGGTGGAAATGTTAACGTGTGTAAAGGTATTGGGTTTAGTTTTGATGAAGGGTTGTTTGGGGTGTTGGGGTTGGATGTTGGGTTTATGTGTCTTTTTATGGGGTGTTTTGCAATTTTTTTTAAACGGTATAGAGTTTCTTTTGTAAGGATTATTGGTTTGTATGCGAATTTCAGTTTTAACCATATTAACTTTTAATATAGTATAGTGTTAAACAATAATGGTATAGTGCTTCATCTATTTGGGTTGCTTATAAAATGTGTATTTTGTTTAGGGTTAATGTTGGGGGAGGGGGGTTTGGGTTTAGTTTTTCGTAAGGGTGGAGATGTTGTATGCAAATTTCATCTATAACCATATTAACTTTAATATGGTTATGTGTTGAAAATGGTATAGTACGTCATCTTTTTGAGTTACTTTTGACTATGTATTTTGTTTAAGGTTAATGGGGGGGGGGGGGGGGGGGGGGGGGGGGAGGGGGGGGGTTTTGGGGGGCGGGGGTTTGGGTTTAGTTTTCCGTAAGGGAGGACATGTTCTGTTTAGGGTTTCTATTGTTAACGGTTTAAAGGTATTAGTTATAGTATAATACTAAAAATAAATGGTATAGAAACAACAACCTAAAAGCTTAAGGCTTATAAGGTGTGAGCAAATAGTGGAGAACGGCATTATTAATATTAGACAAAAGAGAAGGTAATGGGTATAGGGTTAAGGGGTGGGGGAGGGTTTGGGTTTAGTTTTCAAAAAGGGTGGAGGTGTTGGTGTTTACGTTTTGTATTATTAAAAGGGGGTATTGTATTGGGTTTAGGGTTTAGGGGGGTGGGGTGGGGTTTTGGGTTTAGTTTTCCCTACGGGTTGGTTTGGGGGGGGGGGGGGGGGGGGTTTGGGTTTATGTGTCTTTTTATGGGGTGTTTATAGAGTTTCTTTTGTAAGGGTTATTGGTTTGTATGCGAATTTCAGTTTTAACCATATTAACTTTTAATATAGTATAATGTTAAACAATAATGGTATAGTGCTTCATCTATTTGGGTTACTTCTAAAATGTGTATTTTGTTTAGGGTTAATGTTGGGAGAGGGGGGTTTGGGTTTAGTTTTCCGTAAGGGTGGAGATGTTGTATGCAAATTTCATTTATAACCATATTAACTTTAATATGGTTATGTGTTGAAAAATGGTATAGTACGTCATCTTTTTAAGTTATTTTTGACTATGTATTTTGTTTAAGGTTAATGGGGGGGGGGGGGGGGGGGGGGGGGAGGGGGTTTGGGGTTTGGGGGAAGGGGGTTTGGGTTTAGTTTTCCAAAAGAGTGGACATGTTCTGTTTAGGATTTCTATTGTTAACGGTTTAAAGGTATTAGTTATAGTATAATACTGAAAATAAATGGTATAGAAACAACAACCTAAAAGCTTAAGGCTTATAAGGTGTGAGCAAATAGTGGAGAACGACATTATTAATATTAGACAAAAGAGAAGGTCTGGGGGTGTTCCGTACAACAACCACAAGAATTGTGATTTAAAGGGGTCTATATAACATAATATGTACATACCAAATAGATAGATATATCACTGTAAAGCATATACCATTCTATTTGGTTAAAAGACTGTTTTCCCCCCTTTCCACTTCCTGTACATGCCCGGTCTTTATACGACACTGGCTACTGCATAATCACCCAGTTCCCAAAAGATTTCACTGAACTGCCTTCTGCTGCCTTCTCCATAGTTATAGCTTATCATATTGGGTTGCGGCAGGATGCCCTGTTGTGTCCTGAACGGCCACAACGTTTGCATTTCCTGTTTAACGAGCTTCCTCCTTTCTACAAACCAAATTTAAACATCTATCATTCTAGCGTAAATGCAGAATATATAATGTTCCATATTAATAGGTATTAAGACAATATTTACATATTGTACTTTATATTTAGTCCATTTGAACAATTACCTATTCGGCCTGACTATTCCATAAGCTGATCTAACTATTCCGTTCAGTAATTAGAATTTTCATAAATGGTAGAGTAGCTTACCTTGTACTCCCCACGTGATAGGATGCGGACTTTCCTAGGACGCCCAGGTGGTCGGCGTACTGCCGGTGGAAGTAATGGAGCTCTAGTTCCAGATCCGAGTTCTAATCCACCAACAGATAGGACCGGATATATTTTTCCGATGAAGCCTTGTCGCCATGTTGGTACACGGTAAGCCAGTGCCACCAGCGCATCAGATGGAAATCCAACCCTGGTTGAACAAGCAAGCGCATGCATACAGGGTATCCCTATTAGTTGATACTCACCACATGTGCAAGTACCGGGACCCAATAAAACTGTGAAGCACTCCCCGGTGGGGTCCTGCACTTGGTATTCAAGATCGGCTATATCACGTACAGCCATAGCGGTGGAGAGATCAAAGTTTTCCTCCACGAGTTTCCTGACATTTGGGGTGATAGTTCCTTGCTCACGGGTTGATTTCGCTCGACGCAATGCAAACCAAGACATAACGGTTGTACGTATGTACTCAAACATGGTAATGAGGGGATATTCACGTGCTTCCTTAAGCACACCATTCCAGGATTCAGCTATGTTTGAATCCATGACGTTGAACCTATTCCCCCTGAAATGAACCCTAGTCCACTGGTCGAACCCTGTTAACAATATTAATAAGTACTGGGCAGTTTTATATTTAGTACTATATTGTAGTAGATAGAATAGAAATGATGCAATATAGTATAGTACCGTTGTGTATTATATAATATCAGATAGAATCGTTACCTATATCAACCAAGTAAGCCGCGCAATTTGGGCTGATTTTCTGAATTTCAATAAACTTCTTATTAAATTCAGTCACGGTGAAAGCTCTTGCAGCAGCGGACATAAGGTTCGCGAGTCTGCTACTCTTGTATTTTGCAATCACATTTCTCCACAGATGGACAACACATATGACATGCTGAGCATGGTTGTAGACCTGTACAAGTACAAATATATTATATAGATGGTGAACGTTACATATAGCATAGTTGGAAAAAAATAGAATGTGTTTAATTTAATGTTCAATAAAGATTGTCCGCATATTTACCTTCCTCAGTCCAGTGGCGATACTTGCATGGCGATCAGAGATGAAAACCAAGCCCGGGGTATCCAGAACAAAAGTTTGTAGCCTCTGGAAAAACCATTGCCAAGCATCGTCGTTTTCGCTATTAACAACAGCAAACGCAAGGGGAAATACTTGGAAATTCCCATCTTGTGCTGAGGCTGAAAGTAGACACCCACCATACTTCCCTTTAAGCGCCGTCTCATCAACAACAACAACTTTCTGCATAGACGAATACCCTGCCACCGATGCTCCATAAGCAACAAAACAGTATTGAAACCGTGTTCCACCTTCTTCTTCATCCGTACTTTCTAGGTAGCATACGGTTCCTACATTAGAAGACTGAAGGAGTGCCAAATATGGAGGTATCAGTGCATAACTTCCAACCATTGTCCCCACTGCATGCTCCATCGCCATCTCTCTAGCTCTCCAAGCTTTCCAGTATGAAACGTTGACATGAAATTCATCTAGCAATATGTTCCTTATTGCTGCGGCAGTGGGACCCTTCTTAATACCAACAAAATGAGATTTCAATATCTGGCCAATCACGACAGTCGTTGCAAGTTTGTGGTAGTTTCTACGGTCATCAACGGTGCAAGAGTGAACTAGGTTAGCTTGTCTGACTTGGAAGTTCCCACTTGCATCTAACAAGACCGCATACACGCGCCATGGGCATGCATCACCAACGCATTGTGCAAGTAGTATGGAAGGGCTAGAACGAGTGGTCTTGAAATGGAACTTCCTGTTTATAGCATGTATTGCAAGTTTGATTTTGCAGTCGGCTTTGGATTTGAATACGCGACCCACATAAAAGTCATCTCCCTCGTATTGGATGTCGGCCAGAGCCGTGTCAACCCCTACAAAGTCAATGAAACATTCAGCTGCATGTCAATTGTTTTATATAGTATGGAATTAACTTTTATTATATCAATATAGTATAGGCAACAAAATAACAAATCCATTCTATTAAATTTCATTCCTTATCATGTCGCTTTACATTTGTATTTACTTAAAAGTGTTTTTTTTTACCTGATCCCTCCCGGTTATTGAATACAGTTGGAGCATCCCTTCTAAAAAATGCTGGCGTATAGGGGTTGTTTAGCATCTCGTGAAGTGCTTCATCGAATTTACCCCAGTGTAGACCATCGTCTACTGGTAATTATTCTGAATCATCTGAACCAAAGTTTGAATCTCCAACTCCACCGTCAGTGTCAGGAATGCCAGAATTTACAAATAATAGACGTCTTCGGACCGGCCTAGACCCTTCTCCGGTTTCACCAACAACTGCGGGAACAACAGGAACGACCATGTCTGTTTCCTCTTCCACAGGACGTTTGTTTTTTCCCCTCTCATTCGTGCCTGTCTAAGGACTGGTAGCGCGGGTGGGATCACGTCTCTCTGTGATTACTATTCCACCTGGTGAAGGTGGAATAGTACTCCGTCGTTCTTTAGATCTCACCGCCTTTGAAACGGAATAGTCTGGAACTTCATGTAGAATCGCCTTTCCTTTTGGTTGAGTGAGTGGAATGGTCAGTGGGGTTTCTGATAGTGCAAAGGTATGCCAGTCTTCTTCATCGCCTCCATCTCCAACATCCTCGGCCATAGGCACCCTCTGTTCTGTCTCGCGCCCCTTAGTAAGTTGCTTCCCTCCATGTGATTGGCGGTAGATAGAGACATATAGAGGAACTTTTTCAATAGATCTCCTCATGTTTAGAAACACACCGACTTCTGTGTCCTCGATTATGTACTGAGGCATTTCGAGCTCTCCATCTCCAAAGCTCACCCATTCTGGATACTGATATGAAAGCTTGAGCGTATCATCTGTCGATGATAGTTGATAGCGTTCTCTCACCGAAGTCAATAACTCTATCATTGTCATCCCAGAGAATATTCGAATGAAATGTTCTACTTTAGACGTTATGTCAGGTTCAAATATCCACCGTTGATCGCTATCACGGACGCACGTCCCATGTACAAGCAAGACTTTATCTTGCTCTGTCATCTGCAGGTTGGAGAAAAAAAAATTACTATCTCAGATCTACATCAAATGGTCCATTCCATATTGAGGCAATCATTTATATCAAATACTATAATGATCATCAACTATAAATACAGATAAATACAAGGATTAGTTGGTTGTTACTGATGATTACCTGTTCGAATCTGCTGAGCATTAACTCGTTCTCTGCTTTCACCTTCGTCAATGTCTTTTTCTTACTTAACAACGAGATGGACAGACTGTCAAAAGTATATGGAATACACGATATATTGTGAGGGTGGTCTATTCTGATCCACATATTTACTGAACTCAGTAAATAGCATGCGGTTATTTTCATGAGGACGTGGCTTCTACTCTGTCCTTAAGATCTGCACAGTGCATGGTGAATATCATTAATTCCTCCTTCCCGCAACGTCATCTCTCTCTCTATCACATCGTCATCTATTTAATTTGCAAAACGTCATCTATTTCTCTCTCTTTCACCGAAGACTTGTAAGCGTGGAGGGTAGAACCGGATGAGGTGAGAGACAATTGATATCCATTTAATTATGTCAAAATCATGTTCATATACTTAATTTCTCTCCCACTTAGCTATTTCGCCAATTAGCCCTTATAATTTAGGGGGAGCAAGTTACGGTTTTTTTTTATCGTGGGGTCCATTTGACGACTTATTTATATGACGAAATAAAATAAAACCAGAATTACAAGTTTAGTGATTACATGTTTATTACTCTTTAAACTGTATGTATGTTTTGTATGTCATTGTCTTGATTCGTAAACAGTTTAACTACTAACCATTAGAAAATGAAAGACGAATGCCCTTTTCAAATTGTTAGTATATTTTTATAAAACACTGGTTTATAAAAGAGGATTACAAGTTACAACCGAAACATTATTTTGCACTACAACTATTCACCTACCAAATTCGGCTATTAAATGCTTAATAAATATAAGGGTCTGAAGCATGATGCCGTGGATAAGATGCTAATTGACAACAAAGCACAATCCTGAAAACTTCACATGCATGTTTTAGTGTAAGCAAATCAATTTTATCATACTATTTGATGGAAATTTTGTTTTTTAGGCTCCAAACGGTAGTTGCGGATTGAGTGATGTGGGACAAGCGGTTCAACTGCGATCTAGTTCTAACAGTTATAAAAACATATGGTGTACGTAGAGTTACTGTTAACAGCGATGCGTTGCGTATCGTTTGTAACATTCGAAGCCTCAGGATTTAGAATTATCTGCATACATATTGTGAGTTAAATTACAAAGTAATAAAACAACAAACAATTACTATTAATAGTTGTACTAAAACATACACGACTTTAAAATTAACATAAATTTATGGTCCAACTTTTCTAACTATATGCAGTAATTTATTATTTAAAATCAGATCTAGTTAATCTGTGATATATGAAAGGGGAATTTTTGATGAAAGGCAAATATAAAAGATTTTTTCTTCCAATTATCTTATTATATATATAAATTTTCCCCAATAAACATAGCACAAGTAAATAATTATAATTCACTAAATTTTAACATGTACTATTGTTAATTAAAAATATAACCTAAATCAGTGTAGTAATGTTAAGTTCTTTTGTTAATTATTTAGATCTTAAAATAATAAAATAAGAAAAATAAAATAAAATAATTAACACTTCTCAAAAAAATTTGGAAACTATAATAACCTAACTAAAAAGTAGCTATATATGAAAAAGTGAAAGAGTACACTAAAAAAAAATGTGAATTGTATCACTTAAATTGTATCACAAAATTAAATGATACAGTTTTCAATCATTTATTTGTAAATGATACAAAATATAGATAATTTAGCATCAGTTATAACAACTGATGTCATTTTTAACAAATTTAACATCACTTTGACTAACTGATATAATTCATCTTGATTAGCGTCACTTTAATAAAACTGATGCTGAATCTACCCACTCAGGGCTTCCAGTGACAGAGATGGCGATTTTCAGATCTAGTTGATCTCGACGGCGATCCAGTCCCAACGCATTCCTGACAGCTTCCTCTCCGGCACAAGGGAGACTATCCACACTCCTTGTGGTCTCTTTGGATTCGTAGCAAAGGAGGAGAAATGTTACTGACGTATTCCCCAAGAAACACACCTTGATCCCTGATCGTATATGTCAATACACTCTTTGGTGCGTTCGATCGATCTCTACCATACGGTCAGTACTCTTTTAGTGGTGCTCCTGTCAAATCTCAGTCTTTGCTGAGATCTCAAGCGGTGATATTTCAACACTCAGTCTTCGCTGAGTCTCCGACCAAGACCGTAGAGACGGTAGGTCATTCCCCAGATCGTAACATGGGGTCACCGTTTCGTATGAAGTCGGCGCATCATGCGGATATCAAAGGCATGGGGATCTTATATGAAGATGATGACGCGCCAATCAAGTTGGTGGATCGAGATGATTCATTTGCCATTAAGGAGCTTGGCTTGACCTTGATCGGGAAGGTTTTAAACCCGAAGAAGCAGAACGTCGAGAAGTTACTTCAGACGATGCCTGCACAATGGGGCCTGGCAGAGAGAATCACGGCTAATGATCTAGGGACTGGGAAGTTTTTGTTCAACTTCTCAAACGTGGGGGATCTTAACTACGTCATGGCAAAGGGGCCATTCCATTATAACTTTTGTATGTTCATGTTGGTTCGTTGGGAGCCAATCGTTCATGATGACTACCCATGGATCATTCCGTTTTGGGTACAGTTGATCGGGTTCCCTCTCCATCTGTGGACAGACACGAACCTAAAGAATATAGGTCGCCGAATTGGTCATGTTGATACTATTGAGCTCACGGAAGGACATATGCTTATTGATGTCGACTCACGATGGCCTCTGAAGTTCTCCCGAAAGGTTGAATATGAAGGAGATGAGGTCACGATAGAGATTAAATATGATAAGCTCTTCAAGCATTGCACCAGTTGTGGCATGCTCTCACATGAGAAAGGGTATTGTCCCTCCATCGAAGTCATACAACCCTCACAGGAGCGATCAGATGTATTCACACGCATGCAGTTACCAGCTCGTTAAAGTGCTCGTGATACTCAAGGTAGTGACCGTAACCATCATCAGTCTTCGCTGATGAAAAGGGAGATGTATTCTCGCAACTCTCACGAGTATGAGATAAGGCCGGACCTGCGTAATAGGCTACGTGAGAGTAACAACAACTACTCCCGATCATGGGGGAAGGATCGAAGTGATAGAAGTCATGCTGATAGGATTATCAGGCGCAAAGATGAGTCCATGAGGAGCGACAGGTATGCTGGTGGACGTGCTCGTACGGGGCCTTATGATCGCAATGAAGGACGATCGTGGCGAGTTAAACCAAAAATCATTAACATAACAGACTCTGAGCCGAATGGTAGTGGTGCGGCTGACAAGAAGAATGACATTGTTCCATATGAACAATTCTTAGGTGCGGGACCTCAGGAGCCTTTGAACTTCGGTAATGACCTCTCGAGTAGTGAGGAAAAGAAAGAGAACACACCTGGTACTAGGAAGCTGGCTAGTGCAATTGTCACTCCGTCACGATTGAAATCTATAGAAAACGTGACGGTTCGGAGCAGGGTTGACGACATTGCAGATGGAAGGCTTCTCACGTTCTCTCCACAAGCAAAAGGCCCCATGGATAAGCAGATTATTGGAGCTTTAAGTGATGTGGACCTTGTGGATCAACAGGACAGCGGATTAATGGATACTGATGTTAATGAGGATGATCTTTTGGGAGATGAGCTCATGGAGATGGAAGGAGATGAGCTATCGAACGCTGATCGTGCTAATGTGGATGAGAAAAAGAAGGAGAAGCACAAGAGACTCAGCGTCAGGAGAAGTGTCTCGTTGGGTAGCTCAAGCCGGATGTTTGAGATCCTCCGTCGGGGTTCTCCAAGTAAAAGAACAGCTCGTTCTAGTTCACTTGCATCAGAGAGAGTTGACAAGTCGGGACGATACCGGTCAGGTTCCCAAAAGGAGTCAAACGGGTCCAAAGGTGATGGTTCGATGAGGTCCAAAAACTCATCCCACCGTTATCAATGAGGACACTCAGTTGGAACTGTCGAGGGATTGGAAACGACCTCACAGTTCGACGCCTTACGGAGATGTGTCGGAAGCATCACCCAGGACTTGTATTTCTTTCTGAGACAAAGAACAGGAGGTTACTGTTGCAAAACATTCAGGCCGACTTAGGATTTGATCATTTGTTTACCGTTGAGCCATTTGGTCTTAGCGGAAGTTTAGCTCTTTTGTTTATGGATGAATTTCAAGTTAATGTTTTATTTTCAAATAACAGAATGATTGACATCGAAGCAGTCATTGATGGAATAAAAGTCTTTATGACATTTGTTTATGGAGACCATGTATTAGAGCGTAGGGAACAAGTATGGGAACGTCTTACGCGTTTCTCAACCACACGAAATGGACCTTGGTTCATGATAGGTGATTTTAATGAAATAACTGATCACAGTGAGAAAGAGGGAGGAAGAAAGCGTTCCGATGGTTTCTTCTTGCCTTTTAAGCAGAAGCTAAGCCACTGTGGAATGCTGGAATTTCCATTTACTGGGAATAAGCTTTCATGGGTTGGGAAAAGATCAGGAGGAACAACTATTAGATGCAGATTGGATAGAGCAGTGGGTAGTGAAGATTGGCATGAAAAGTTTCCTCATACAGCGACAAAGTACCTTAGGCTGTGGGGATCGGATCATCGTCCGATGCTTGCGGATATTCTCACAAAGCCAGTCAGGAAAAAGAAAAAATTTAAATTTGATAAGCGTTAGCTGGATAATGAGGAGCTAAGGAAAGTCATTCTGGAAGGCTGGAAATCAGAGGACCTGCCTCCCGAAGCGAATATAATGGAGCATATAGCTAGCTGTAGGAAAGCTTTGAGTCAATGGAGGAGAGAAAACAATGTGAATTCGGAAAAGCTAGTCGAGGAACTCAAAGAGAAGGTGGAGGGGCTGTATTCGAATGATGATGCTACTTCAGAGGAAATATCGAAGGCTCTGAAGGAGCTATCTACTGCTCTTAAGGCAGAAGAGATGTTTTGGAGATAGAAAAGTAGGGTCCTCTGGTTAAGGGAAGGTGATAGGAACTCAAAATATTTCCATGCATTGCTGAAGCAAAGGAGATCAAAGAATAGGATAACGCAACTCCTTGATGAAAATGGAAATTTGGTGGAGGATGAGGGATTAGTAGCCATTGCTACTAGCTCTTTTAGGCAAATATTTGAATCGTCTAACCCAGAGGATATAGCTGAGGCGCTATCATAGGTTTCGACAACTATTAATGGGACGATAAATGCGGAGCTTACAACCCCAGTAACTGAATGGGAGGTTAAATTGGCGTTGTTCGCTATGCATCCGGAAAAAGCTCCACGACCATATGGAATGACATCACTCTTTTACCATAAGTTTTGGGATATTGTCAAAGATGATTTAACTCGTATGGTTAATCAATTCCTTTTCGAAGGGACAATGGCACATGGCCTTAATGATACGAATATTTGCTTAATTCCTAAGATGACTAAACCGAATGAGATGACTAAATTTAGTCCTATCAGTCTATGTAATGCCAGCTACAAGATAATTTCTAAGGTCTTATGCCAAAGATTAAAGAAGGTTCTTCCACAGAGAGAGACCCAGTCAGCCTTTGTAGCTGGGAGACAGATTACGGATAATATCCTGATAGCTCAGGAGATGTTCCACGCCTTGAGAACTAAACTAGGAGGACGGGTTAAACGGATGGCCATAAAAACAGATATGAGCAAAGCATATGATATGATGGAGTGGTCATTCATTGAGGCAATTATAAGAAAGATGGGTTTTGCAGAAATGTGGATTGACTGGATTATGAGATGCATCACTTCGGTCAAGTATAAAGTCCTCATGAATGGAGAACCAAGGGGAAACATTGTTTCTGAGAGAGGTTTACACCAAGGAGATCCTTTGTCTCCTTTCATATTTATTCTATGCACGGAAGCGCTCGTTAGCATTCTTAATCAAGCAGAGAATCAAGGGAAGATAACGGGGATGCGAGTCGCTCGCGCTTGCCCCTCGGTATCTCACCTTCTCTTTGCTGATGATAGCATTTTCTTCTGTAAGGCGGAGCCCCGTGAATGTGAAGAAGTTATGAAAGTAGTAAGGAAATATGAGAAAGCATCAGGCCAACGCATTAATTTTGACAAATCCTCATTACTCTTTGGTAAAAGGGTTCCAGCGAATGATAGGCAGCAAATCAAGAATACTTTTGGTATACAAAACGAAGGCGGGATGGGCTCATATCCAGGAATCCCAGAGGATATTAGTGGATCAAAGTGCAAATTATTTGCTTTCTTAAAGGAGAAGCTCCTACATAGGGTGAATGGCTGGACTGGTAGATGGTTATCGAAGGGAGGAAAGGAGGTGTTGATTAAATCGATATTGTTAGCTCTTCCGACCTATGTCATGTCCACCTTTATTCTTCCTTTGGAGATTTGTGAGAATCTAGCGAGTGCTATTGCACAATTCTGGTGGAGCTCGAACCCTCCAAAAAGAGGAATCCATTGGGCAAAATGGGAAAAGATGTGTGCGCCTAGAGAGAAGGAGGGAATTGGGTTCCGCATGATCCATGAATTTAATCTAGCTCTTTTAGCTAAACAACTTTGGCGACTTGTGCAATTTCCGGACTCATTAGTAGCGAGAGTTATTCGGGGGAGATATTATCGTCTCAGTTCGCCGTTGCGAATGGGCACAACAAATACCCCATCGTATGTATGGACAAGTATGACTGCAGCGAGGAAGCTATTACTTTTGGGCATCAGAAGTAAGATGCACTCAGGGTATAAAATTAATGTGTGGGAGGACCTTTGGATCCCTTCGACGCCAGCTAGACCGGCTCGGTCCCGGGCTCTAGCAGTGAACCCAAAGATGATCGTAAGCAGTCTTATCAATCCAGCTACAAAGGAATGAGATGTTCGTTTATTGGAACAATATATAGCTCAAGAAGATATTCCGCTGATCCTGAGTTTGGCCATAAGCCCTACCCATCGACGTGATACATTTTGCTGGAGCTACTCAAAGAATGAACAGTATACTGTTAAATCGGGGTATTGGGTTGCTACAAATTTGATGTGGGATGAGGAGGATTTAGAAGTTCTACAACCCAGCATTACAAAACTCCAAGCCTTTGCTTGGAAGGTAAAAGCGCCACAAAAGATCTGCCATCTTATATGGCAATTAATATCAGGACAGGTAGCGGTAACAAGGAATCTGGTACGCCGTAACATGCGATGCGACAATTATTGTCCAAGATGTGGAGCACCAGAAGAGACCGTTACTCATGCTATCTTTGAGTGTCCACCGGCCTTTCAAGCATGGGAGTTATCATCAACGCCATCGAGCCCTGAAATCTTCCCGGTACCAAGTATTTACGCTAATATGGACTATCTTTTTTGGAGAAAGAATGGTATTCCGGAGCCAGAAGACGATAGAGATCCTTATCCTTGGATAATTTGGTACATATGGAAAGCTAGAAATGATAAGTTTTTTAGAGGCATAAATAGAGATCCACTGTAACTAGTCAGGTATGCAGAGAGTGAGTGCCAAGCTTGGTACAACGCAAGAGACACTGAACCGGTTTCGCCACAGGTACAGACTAATGAAGAAACACAAGCCTTAAGCTTGGGGGATATTTGTATGGTGGATGGTTCATGGACCTCTACAGCTCAATTTAGTAGAATGGGATGGGTTTGGAAGGATACAATGGGGAAGATACAACTCATGGGATCAAGGAACTTGCAGAGGAGGGAGACGACACTACACTCGGAACTGGAAGCGCTACAGTGGGCAATGGAGAGCATGATACAACACTCGTACTGTCAGAGGTTTGGGACGGACTGCAAGGACCTGATTGCGATGTTAGAACAACCACAAGATTGACCCAACTTCTCAACAGAGCTGGAGATCATTCAAACTCTTCGGTTGTGTTTTTCAGACTTCAAGATCAGCTACTTCCCAAGGATGCAGAATGAGATTGCGGATTCGCTAGCTAAGAATGCACGTTCTTTTCATAGATCCTTATGTTTTATTGGTTGTTCTATTCCGGTCTGGCTCCCCAGACCACCTCAAGTTTGAGTAATAGAATAGCCGTTTGCCGTAAAAAAAAATAATAAATAAATAAAACTGATGCTAAATTATTTAGTTATATCATTTATATAAATGATGTAAATTTATTCTGGATTAAAATCTTTTATGCAAATGTTACAAATTTTACATCAATTTAAAAGTGATTCTAATTATATATATTTTTTCGAAAAAATAATTACTAGTATTAACTTCAATTATAAGAAAATGATGTAACTATCTCTTTCTCTTACATCAATTAAATATAAATGATACTATTTTATCCTAATTTGTATCAGTTAAAATATTGGATATTAAAAATCTAATTTTCATCACATATTTATGGATATATTACTTTTTATCATAATTATATTTTATGTTGATATACTTTGATAAATATTTTATAGTAGAAAAATAATAAGAGATTTAAGTTGATATTTATCTTTAAGAAAGTATAGAATATACAAAAAAAAATTAAAAATAAATTTTGGCGTTCTCTCCTAATCAAAAATAGTTTGATTCGTTACATTAAAGTCATTCACGATCACAACGTCATCACCTTCCATTAGCTTTTGAAAAAAAGTTTGAATAACAAAAGAAAGTAAGTTTCTTGTAAATTTTAATCAATCCTGTTTTTTTTTCCTCTTAACAATTAAAAGAGTTTTAATATATATCTCTTTCTCTGGCAAATCAGACGTTGCATACAATTAAGGTAATTTATTTATACTATTCTCTCATTACTTACTGATATGAAGTTTGTTGGGTTTTGAAGTTCAATTGTTTGTCGTGAATTTCTAAAAGTCTACTAATTGTGAAAATCTGTTTTTCTTCAGGTTCTAATGAATAAATCATGGATAAACAAACCACATTTATCATAAAATTACAGATTAGAAGTGAATTTTTTTTTGGATTTTGCATTTGGTAAATCTAATGCACCCATGGTAAAATGTCCATGTACTCGTTGTTCTCTAGCCAAATCTAAGATAAGGGAAGATGATACACTAGAAATGAATCCGGTTATAAGCTTTCTAAAGAATTGCTTACCTGATCCCCGAGCAGTAGTGTTGTCTGAGGAGGAGGACTGTTTTTTATGGCAAATTGGAGATAGGACCCCTGTTCCAGATTTCTCTACTTCTCTCATGTGGACTCACCTCTATGATCGGCTGCCGGAAGTGACTTGGCATTAGTCAATATGGTTCAAAGGAAGGATACCAAAGCATGCGTTTCTTTCTTGGTTGATAGCTCTAAACAGATTATCGATAAAAGACAGGATGAGCCAATGGGGAGTGCCAGTCTCCTCCACTTGTTTGTTATGCGGTTCTGCTGATGAAACTCGCCAACATCTGTTCTTGGAATGTGATTACAGCAAGGAGGTCCATACCTTCTTCTTCTCTCCGGTCCATCTCTCCCTTCCTCCACTGATCATGGATGTTCTAGGCTGGATCAAAGCTCCCACTCGGGATAGTAACATCAACCTGATCCTAAAGCTCATCTTTCAAGCTTCTCTTTATATTCTTTGGAAAGAAAGAAACTCAAGAATGCATAATCATTCGTCTCGACCGGCAGTTTCTCTCGTACAAGAGATTCAACGCCTGTTACGAGCAAAGATGGATATTCTCTCTAGAGATCAGAGGAATCTGCCTACCACGGTCACCTTCTTATCTACTTGGCATCGCCTTTATACTAGCTCGTAGGTAGAGTATTTTTTTGAGTTTTGTAAGTGGATTAGACGATCTGCGTTTTTGGAGTTGTACAAAAATAATATGAATAAAGAATGTTAAGTTAAAAAAAAAATCCTTGCTACTGTCAAGTTAACAGTGGTAATTGTAATATTTGATATTCAATCCAGAGGACCAGTTTACTCTTTACTCTTATGAGTTCAATATTAAGCTGATAAACAAGTGAGGTTTTAAAAATATACAAATTCGATTTAAATGAAAGCCGGCTTAGGGTTGTTCATCGGGTGTCAATGTGGAACCAAACAACTATTCAAGTGCAATGAGGTGCAGTCTAGAACTCGGATCACTCGGCTAGAACAATCCACTATCGTGGACTTGTTCCCTTTGCTAATCGGTCTTGAGTCCAAAGCTCTCACTTGGAACAAGACGCGATAGCAAGCCTTAGAGATTAGGTCCGATTAGTTCACTTAATACCCTAATATCTACTCTCGATGATTAGAGATATGAAGCTCATTCAATATATGTTAATTTATCTCCTAAGCGGTTAGCTAGGTGATTAAACCAGAGATCGAACATTAAGTGATCAATTCAATGCAAGCAGTAAGAACAATATGAATGAAAAACAATTAAAATCACGTATTTGCGTTTAGCTCATGCGATTGACACCCTAAAACCCTAAGCAAGCTTAGTCAACTACTCAATCATAAAGCAAGATGACACATACATGATTTCTGAATAATACTGCATATAAAATAAAGTAGAAAGACAAGGGTTCAAGATGATCTTCTCGTGAAAATGAGAGATGAAGCCTTCTCTCTTACAAGTTGCTAAATCCATAATAGTTCTCGGTCTCTTGTAAAACTAGCGTAAGAAATTAGAAATGATAGCATAGGCCTTTTTATATGGAGGCGCCAGTGGTAAAGAGAAAAGAGAGAAAATCTAGGGCAAGCCCTTGAAATCTTGGAGGTTTCCTTAATAGTTGGGAACAGTCAGTCGCTTGCTCTCTTTGGGAACAACCTTCGGATTGATCCGACTGGCTGTTCTGCGTTAGATATTCCAAAATGACTTCTTCCTTCATGGCACTCTCTTCTTTACTCTCTCACCTGCTCCAAACCTGGAATGATATCAAATAAGCACGAATTAGGACTGAGAATTAACTCAAAGAACACATATAATGGTATTAAAAATACCATATATCAATTCCCCCAGACTTAGATCCTTGTTTGTCCTCGAACAAGGCCAAGCCTCAAGAACATGGAGAAAGGTTTGAAAGAGTGGAAACTCGCTTGACCTCAATAACCATACTCTTACCACACATCTCTGAACCATACAAGCTGTAGACTCACACCAAACACCCTTACCAGAACACCCACGATCGCTGTTCGAAAATCACCTCCATACTCTGTATCTCATACCTGAAAAATGGAACACTATCGAGACAGAACTCCTTAAATTCAATTAAGAACAGCGTGAGCTTCTCATCACAGGCACTATTCAGGGTAGACGGGCTAGGTAAGGAACATGCTATTTCATGGTGGAGCTAAGAGTGTTTAGAGGCTACCAAATTTAAGTGGATGCAGGATATCGCGCAAAATAGTAGGAGATGACGGATCCATTGATGTCCACAGCCCTTACTCGTTTCTACTTCACGGGTGCAGTTGTTCTCTCATTCGGATCAACCGTGGGACTGTTCTTCAGTTCTTGACTTCCCTTCCCTACTCCTCAAAAATTGGTACCAACTCCTTGCTCAACCTTTCCAGTGGCGTGTGTTTATATATATTATTATTATTATTATTATTATTTTTTTTTTTTTTACATACAAGGTGATGGGGTTGCGAGGGAGAGGCAACATAATGAATGTTTCGCAGCCACTGGTGGTCTATTCTTTTGTTTCTCACTGGTCACCATTGTTCCTCTGGTTAGAACATGCACTCATAGACTGTTCTCTTGTTAGAGCATGGTCTCATCGACTGTTCTCTTCATGCCTCTGGTTAGAACATGCGCTCATAGACTGTTCTCTTGTTAGAGCATGGTCTCATTGACTGTTCTCTTCATGCTTGATTTCTCTTCTCTGAGTGTATGGCATTAACGAGTAAGAAGCTGTGTCGATCCTTTCCTCTCCGATCCTTTTGCACATATCTGCACATATGACACTGAAAAAAAGAGTGCATGAGGGTAAAAATAAAGGCTTAGGCGCAAGGTGGGAACTAGCTAAAGATGAGCTAGCCACTCAGGATCAGCAAGATTGGTAAAAGGAGTAAGAAGTCCTGAGTGTAAGTCTCGTTTCCCTGATCTAGTGTCCATAACAAGAAGAATTTCAGTCAAGGTTAGGTTCAGGTTAGGTGGAGTTGAGTCTACCCAGTATAACCTGATCGGTTGAGAGCTTCTGGAGAATCAAATGAGATAAGTCAGGGGTGTTCCAGGTCAAAGTGTGGGTCTTTCATCACTGCTAAGGTCACTGGATAAGAAAGTTAGAGCACGAGGTGGTTAAAAGATTATCACAACACAAGGTCCTAATTCCCACAAGAGGTTTAGCTGACTCGATCCTAAACTAACTCAATAAAGCATTCAAATGACATATGGACTGACTCAGAAATAAAGACATAGAGTATCAGCACACAACAAGTGCTTCCCCCAGACTTAATTTACACCATCCCTGGTGTGAAACCAAATCGAGGTCAGCCAAATAACAACCCAAAGCATAAAAATAAAGAGTTCAGATGGATAGAACAATGGATAGAGAATAGTCTTTGCGGACTCAGTATGACTCGCCACTCTCGGCCGAATCAAACGAATGTCTGTTGCGCGAGCGATGAACCTCCTCAGTTGAAGTGTCCGTTCCCATAGGCATCTTTCCTGGACGATGCGATCGTGGAGTCTGCTCTGCTGGTGACTGTCGCAGGTTACTTCCGCCAATGCAGCCGCCGGTAACGAGATGGAGGATCCGCCACATGAGACTGTTGTTCTTCCGCTGCGAGTCAACCATCCAGCGTCGGTAAGCCTGATCATCTGTCACATCCGCCAGCTCTCTGAGGTCGTATGATGGGTCAGCTTCTGGGGTAATGTCCTCGACATCCTCCATATCTGCGTCAGGTGCACCAGCACGAGGATCAGTGCATAGGAGCTCGGGTGGTGGGAGGAAGCGTATGTTGTCGAACACGCTGAGCCTGGTGATCTCGGGGTGAGGCTGGGTACCCTCCTTGTCGAAGAAGCTGTAGGTATCCTCATCTCGCATGATGTGGCACGCCATAACGTACTTGATGTCGAGGTACTGAATCTCCGTGATCACCTTGTATTTGCTGAGATCAATGCCGAAATGCTTGAAGAGCGGCGTGAGCAAGCTACCTCTTCTGTCCTTCTTGTTCGTGTCGTGCATCAGATAGAGCCTTCTCTCGCAAAGCATGGTGATGAAATGAAATCATGGGTTCGTCTTGACCTTCTGAATTGGAATGCCAGACCCTGAAGCGCGGATCTCATCCTCAATACCTGCATACATGGTTTGTAGCTCCCCGTTTGTCACTTTGGAAGTCTGATCCTTGGCGAACATGAGGTTTGAAATGATCTTTGCAATGACTCTAAGTGCCGAGTTCCTGATCTGCGACTGGTAGGCTTTGCCAGGTGCGAAGTTTCCATTCGCGATGAAGTCCCAGAAGGTGTTTGATGGGGCGAACTTTTTCGCCACTGCTACCCCTCTCGGCTCATTCGCGATTTCATAGATTTCGTTGAGTTTGTCGAGGGACAGTGAGCAATACTCTCCATCAGCCATGAATGAGAAGGAGCAGTTGGCGTAGGAAGGAGCAGTTGGCGTAGGAAGGAGCAGAGAAGTCCTCATAGCTGATGGTGGCAGTGGTGAGCACATGGCGGACAAAGTCAGGGTAGAGCTCATGCGTAGCGTAACAAAGGGGAGCGATCCCCATTGCTTGCAGCGTCTCGAACACATCCTCGTCGATACCAAGCTCAACGAGAGTCTCGGCGTGGCAAAAACGGGTAGGTAGTATCTCAGCCTTGAGGAGAGTGTTGTACCGACTAGCTGTCTCCTTGTCCCACCCTTCGCAATTGAAATCTAAAAGCATAGGGTCATCGAGATTGATTGACTCGCCCTCCTGTTCTCGCGGCCATGGGTAAGAGGCGGAGGTTGGTTGTTGTGCTCGTTGTGGGGGAGTGTTGTTCGTCTTCCTTGTTCTAGTGGCCGATTGCTTGGTGCGTGGAGGCATCTGCAAGGCAAACAAAAGTTTTTCATTAGTGCCATCCTGGGTTGCATAGAAGAAAATGAATCAAACTAATCCTCTTTTATGAACTATTCCTTTTTCTTTCTAAGCAACCCGCCTTCAACAAACCTGAACATCAACTCGCCAAATCAGACCATTTCAACTTTTCAAAATCACAATGCATATGAGCAATGTTTATCAAGATGCAACATTTTGTCTAAATCGGAACTTTCTCAAACAAAGGGGAAATGAAACCGCGATTCTCTAGGGCTAAGAGACAAAAGTTCAACTTCTAAAATCAACCCTAACAGCAAAAGGGTATTTCGGATCAAGCTATTTCTAACAAGAATCGAACTATCAAAGCGGTTTAGAAGGGTGAGCTTTTTAAACCGAAAACGCGATTGTATTTTGATTGTCGAGCCTCTTACCGTGATAATCTGAGCAAATGGACTGCAAAAACAGAGAGAACTAGAAAATCCAATTGGATTATAAGCAAGAATCACTTAAAAAGAGTGAGAATTTAAGTTTTGGTGATGGCTTCGAAATCCCAAGAGAGGGAGGAGTGTACGGTTGAGTGAAAGGGGAAAGTGGAAGGGTGGAGCCTTAAATAGGCGAAACCCTAACCGCTCTCCATTATCTCTCTCTCTCTCTCTCTTTTTATTATTTTATTTTTATTTTTATTGTTTTTGGGTCCGGAACACTTACCTGGAACAAGCGATGGGTTGTTCCACCAGAAAAACAGTCATTCGGTTGTTCTGACTGAAGTGTTCGGTTTTTCTTATTTTTGACCTGCAAACTAAATCTGAAAAGAGATAAAATAGACTATAGAAAACAATATATACACTCACCAGTGGGTTTCCTCCCACCAAGCGCTTAGTTAAAGTCATTAGTTTGACTTGGCTCAGCCGATCAGGCTGATGGGGGATCGCTTAGGGGAATTTCTTCACCCTCTGCGATAGTGGAGTCAACAAGGTAATGCTTGATGCGCTGACCATTGACGACGAACTCGTCTCCCTTTCTGTCCAGCAACACAATAGCTCCGTAAGGGCGGACTTCCTTAACGGTGAAGGGTCCGGACCATCTAGATTTCAGCTTGCCTGGGAACAGCCAAAGTCTGGAGTTGAAGAGCAAGACCTTATCGTTTGGTTCGAAACATCTGGCAATTATTCGCTTGTCATGGTAGGCTTTGGTCTTCTCCTTATAAATTTTGGAACTCTCATAGGCGAGGTGCCTTATTTCTTCCAGCTCATGGACTTGGATCATGTGCCTCTCAGTTGCTGGCTTGATGTCGAAATTCAGTAACTTGACCGTCCATGCAGCCTTGTATTCGAGCTCGACAGGAAGATGACAAGCCTTACCATAGACCAGGTGATAGGGGTGGTCTCTAGCGGCGTTTTGTAGGCTGTTCTGTAGGCCCATAGAGCATCGTCCAACTTAAGTGACCAGTCCTTGCGCGAGGTATTGACAGTTTTCTGTAGAATGTTCTTGACTTCCCTGTTGGAAACTTCAACTTGTCCACTCGTCTGGGGGTGATAAGCGGTAGACACCTTAGGTTTCACCCCATTCTTCTTCAACATGCCTTAAAATGCCTTGTTGATGAAGTGTGTTCCGCCATCGCTAATGACCACTCTAGGCACCCCAAATCTCGGAAAGATGATGGAGCTGAACATCTTAGTCACCACTTTTGCATCATTAGTGGGACTCGCCACTGCTTCTACCCACTTGGAGACATAGTCAACGGCGACCAGGATGTACTCGTTCTTGAAGGACGGAGGGAATGGTCCCATGAAGTCGACTCCCCAACAGTCGAACACCTCAACTTCTAAAATGTAATTCTGAGGCATTTCATTCATTTTGCTGATGTTCTCAAGTCGTTGGCATGCATCGCATCGAGCTATGTAGGCGTGAGCATCTCTGAACATAGTTGGCCACCAAAAACCTGCTTGGAGGATTTTGGAAACCGTTTTGAACGTGGCGAAGTGTCCTGCATAAGAGAAACCATGGCAATGATGTAGAATCCCTGGAATATCTGCCTCTGGACCACACCTTTTGAATATGCCATCGTTGCAATGTTTTTACAAGTACGGTTCATCCCAAACATACTGCCTCGCCTCTCTTAAGAATTTCCTTTTCTCATTTCCAGTGAACTTAAGTGGTTCCTTTTCAGCAGCTAGGAAGTTCGCAATCTCAGCAAACCAAGAGAGGTGAGAGTACTGGTTTTGGATCACGGCTACTGGTTGTTCCGGTACGCGAGAACAATCGGATGTTATGCTCAGGGGTTGTTCCGCGAAGCGCAGACCAATCGCGTTGACGTGTTCCACTGTGTGTTCTTCATCAAGAGCTGTGTCATCCTCAATCTTCATTATGGACAAGTGGTCTGCAACCCCATTCTCGACTCCATTTTTGTCTTTTATCTCGAGATCAAATTCTTGGAGAAGAAGAATCCACCTCAACAACCTCGGTTTTGCATCCTTCTTTGTGAGCAAGTACTTAAGAGCAGCATGGTCTGTGTGCACAATCACCTTTGATCCCACCAGGTAGGATCTGAACTTCTCGAATGCAAAAACAATAGCCAAGAGTTCCTTCTCAGTCGTAGTGTATCTGCATTGATCTTCATCCATGGTTTTGCTTGCGTAATAGATCACATGAATTTTCTTATCCTTGCGCTGCCCAAGGACTGCTCCAACTGCAAAATTGCTAGCATCAGTCATGATCTCAAAAGGGAGATCCCAGTCTGGCGGTTGTACAACAGGTGCGCTGACTAGAGCTCCTTTGATCGTATGGAACGCAGCTAAGCTCTTGCTGTCGAAATTAAACTTGATCTCCTTGCATAGCAGTCTGGTGAGAGGTCTCGCTATTTTTGAGAAATCCTGGATGAACCTCCTATAAAACCCTGCGTGACCCAAGAAGCTTCTGATAACTTTCACAGTTGTTGGTGGCTGCAAGCTCATCATCACCTCGACCTTTGCCTTATCTACCTCAATGCCTTTCTCAGAGATCTTATGCCCTAGAACAATCTCATCTCTGACTATGAAGTGACACTTCTCCCAATTGAGCATCAGATGTTTTTCCTCACACCTTTTGAGTACCATGCACAAGTTTGACAAACAGACACTAAAGGAGCTTCCATAGACGCTGAAATCATCCATGAAAACCTCCATAATGTCTTCAATCAGGTCAGTAAAGATCGACATCATGCATCGCTGATATGTTGCTGGCAAATTGCACATGCCGAATGGCATTCTCCTGTATGCGTATGTTCCGTATGGGCATGTGAACGTCGTCTTCTCCTGATCGTCCGGATGGATAGGGATCTGAAAGAAACCTGAATAACCATCTAAAAAGCAGTAATATGGGTGGTTAGCCAATCTCTCAAGCATTTGATCAATGAAGGGAAGTGGAAAGTGATCCTTTCTAGTGTCTGCATTTAATTTTCTAAAATCAATGCACATGCGATGTCCTGTCACTGTTCTAGTAGGGATCAATTCATTCTTTTCATTTGTGATAACAGTGATCCCACCTTTCTTAGGTACTACATGAACATGGCTAACCCACTTACTATCAGATATGGCATAGATCACACCCGCTTCAAGAAGTTTCATTATCTCTTTCTTAACAACATCTTTTAGATTCGGGTTTAACCTCCTCTGATATTCAACAGAAGTCATTGATTCATCTTCTAGGTGTATTCTATGCATGCATAAATCAGGTGAGATGCCAGGTATGTCAGCTAGTGAATATCCTAATGTCTTACGATACTTCCTAAGCTCACACAAAAGCAATGCAGTTTCCACATTTTTGAGTTCAGCGTTCACAATGACAGGGTAAGTGGAATTCGGACCTAAGAAAGCGTACCTGAGCCCCTTGGGAAGGGGTTTTAGCTCAACCTTGGGAGCCTTCAACTAGCTCCAGGGATCATCAGGTAGGTTCGGCGAGTTCGGTAAAGGGGTCGCTCCAGTTGGAGTGTTCTCGTCCTTGTTGCTTTCTTCCCCCAGACTTATACTCGCCACCATTCTTCCCATACTCATTGCGGAGTCAAGCATCTTAGCATACCCGTCTGCGTCAATGTTCTCGACACTCTGTTCGGCCTCAGATCTTACTAGTGCAAGCTCAAGTGGATCTTCTGTAAGAATCTCCTCGCTCATCCCGTCGCGAGGTTGCAGCGGATCAATCCCTTCATCCACCTCGAAGGTCTATCCATCCAGCATCGGCCAGCAGCTCATCCATCTCGAACTGCATGACTATGTCTCCCATATTGAGATCAATCTTCCCTTGCCGCACATCAATGATGGCTCCAACAGTACATAGGAACGGTCTTCCTAAAATGAGAGGATATTTGGATTCCTCTTCCAGCTCTAGAACTACGAAGTCTGCTGGAACAGAGGTGTTCCTGACTTTTACTTGGAGATCCTCTAGAATACCAACCGGGGACATAACTGATCTATCTGCGAACACCAATGACATCCTAGTTGGTTTGAAATGCGTGTATCCCAGACGTCGTGCTACAGAGTAGGGCATGAGGTTTACGCTGGATCCCAGATCAACCAAGGAGCATGAGAAAACTGTCTTCCCAATCTGGATAGAGAGGACGAACTTGCCAGGGTCTCCTCGCTTCTTTATCTGCCTGTTCTGAAGCACTGCGCTGCACTCCTTAGAGACAGTCATGAATTCGCTCTCCTCTGATATTTTTCCTGAGATCAATCCCTTCATAAAGCTGCGCATGGAGGGCATCATCTGGATCGCATCCATCAAGGGGAGTCGGACGGTTAGGTCCTCCAGCATCTTTCTGCACTTCATCTCCTCTTGGTCCTTACGAGTAGCCTTTGCTGGAACAGGGTAAGGGACTTTAGGAGTGTATTCGCGAGCAGGAACAGGCTCTGGGATCGGGCGGACAGCCTCAGCTGGTTGTTCTGGTCCTGGCGAATTGGTTCCAACTGTTGGTTCCCTCTCCTTCTCAGCTGCCGGGGTATCGGCTGGTGGTTGTTCTGACTCTTTCTGCTTCCCCTTCTCAGCCGTAGTGAACCTCTTCTTTACCGGTTCCGACAGTTGCTTTCCACTTCTCAACTCAACCGCATTGCACTCCTTAGGGTTTTTGTCGGTTTACCCAGGTAGAGTACCTTGTTGCCTCTTGACGCTCTCAGCAGTCTGAGCAATCTGAATGTCCATCTGTCTCATATGGCTCGCGATATTATCATACTTGGTGCTCAATTCGTTGAACATATGGTTCATTATGGTATTGATCTCGGTAGTAACTTGGTTTAGAGCCTTCCCTTGGAGTTGTTGTCCTTGGAGCAGCTGCTGCAACATAGCTTTTATCTCATCTTGCGGAACAGCGACAGGAGCGGAGTTAGCTGGCTGAGTGTTCTGGTGTTTCTGCATCTGAGGTGGATTGTTTTGCGGTTGGCTTATAACATATATCCGGGGTTGGTAGTTGTTTTGATACCCGGCATACTGACCTTGGTTACTCTGTGCAGGATCAGCTGGTTTGTTTTGCTTAGGCCAGAAAAGCTGTGGGTTGTTCCTCACGTTAGGGTTTGGGTGGTAGTTTTTGAGCTGCCATCCTTGCCCATTCACGTAGCTCACCTCTTGTTGATCGTCTCCTGATATTTCAGCATCAAACGCCAGGTCACCGGCACTCTTCTCAAGAGCTGCTTCTTCCATTATGAACACTTGGATTTGGTTTCCCTTAAGCAGTTGGTCCACCTTTGCAGCAAGATCATCTATGTTGTTCACACTCTTCGAGCGGTCATGCTCTTTGTTCTTGTTTAGTGAACTTGAAGCCATGTTCTCAATCAGCTCGAACGCACCAGGTGTGGTTTGAGTCATGAAATCTCTATTACTCGAAGAATCAAGGGTGTTTCGAAACTCATAGCTCACTCCATCATAGAACACCTCCAATATATAGTCATCGTCAAACCCATGGTGTGGGCACTCTCTCTGGTACTCCTTGTACCTCTCCCAAGCTTCATGAAAAGGTTCATCAGACTTCTGCTTGAAATTGGAGATCATGTACCGCAGAGTCGCGGTTTTAGACTTCGTGTAGAAGTGGCTCAGGAACGCTGATCGGACCTGGTACCATGAGGTAAGAGAGCCGGTTGGCAGAGATTGGAGCCAGCGAGAAGCTTTCCCTTCAAGAGAGAATGGGAACAGCGTGCATTTGACATAGTCTGGTGGCACTCCGTTAGAGCGAGAGAAATTGCAGATTCTCTCAAAGGCTTCGATGTTGTCCATCGGGATGTCAGTAGTGAGACCGCTGAACGTGCTCTTCTGTACTTGACTTATCAGTGCAGGTTTGATCTTATAGTCTTGTCGAGTGCAAGGAGGAGGGTTGATGGGGAGCGGTTAGTAGCGAAGTTCCGCGGAAGGTTCTGCTCCCCAATAGGAGCACCACGCTCTTCTCGCGCGGCGTTCTCAGCTGCTTCTTGAGCAGCTTGTTGCTGATTCTGGATGGTCTGCTGCATCTGCAACATCTGTTGTTGCTGAGTCTGCATTTGTTGTTGAATGATTGCCAGTGCAGCAGTGAGGTCATCCTGATTGTCGTGATCACCCATGTTGGTGTCGGTTGTTCTCGGCTGTTGACGGTTTTGTCTTTCTAATCTTGCGAGTTCGTCGTCGGTCAGTTGATGTAGTGGTCCTTGTGCGTTGCTCCGAGTATGTCTACTGGTCATGCTCTTGGATCATCTGTTCCAACAAATAATTAAAAGCAAGTTAGATATCTCAGACTAAATATTAAACCGAAAAATAAAGGTAAAAGCCTGGTCCCCATGGCAACGGCACCAAAACTTGATATACTAGAAATGAATCCTTGCTACTGTCAAGTTAACTATGGTAATTGTAATATTTGAGATTCAATCCAGATGACCAGTTTACTCTTTACTCTTATGAGTTCAATATTAAGCTGGGAAACAAGTGGGGTTTTAAAATCAATGGTGACACAAGTAACTAAAATACCTAGAGATTTAAATTCGATTTAAATGAAAGCCTGCTTAGGGTTGTTCATCGGGTGTCAATGCGGAACCTAACAACTATTCAAGTGCAATGAGATGCAGTCTAGAACTCGGATCACTCGGCTAGAACAATCCACTATCGTGGACTTGTTCCCTTTGCTGATCGGTCTTGAGTCCTAAGCTCTCACTTGGAACAAGACGCGATAGCAAGCCTTAGAGATCAGGTCCGATTAATTCACTTAATACCCTAATATCTACTCTCGCTGATTAGGGATATGAAGCTCATTCAATATATGTCAATTTATCTCCTAAGCGGTTAGCTAGGTGATTAAACTGGAGATCGAACATTAAGTGATCAATTAAATGCAAGCAGTAAGAACAATATGAATGAAGAACAGTTAAAATCACTTATTTGCGTTTAGCTCATGCGATTGACACCCTAAAACCCTAAGCAAGCTTAGACGACTACTCAATCATAAAGCAAGATGACACATACATGATTTCTGAATAATACTGCATATAAAATAAAGTAGAAAGACAAGGGTTCAGGATGATCTTCTCGTGAAAATGAGAGATGAAGCCTTCTCCCTTACAAGTTGCTAAATCCAAAATAGTTCTCGGTCTCTTGTAAAACTAGCGTAAGAAATTAGAAATGATAGCATAGGCCTTTTTATATGGAGGCGTCAGTGGTAAAGAGAAAAGAGAGAAAATCTAGGGCAAACCCCTGAAATCTTGGAGGTTTCCTTAATAGTCGGAAACAGTCAGTCGCTTGCTCTCTGTGGGAACAACCTTTGGATTGATCCAACTGACTGTTCTGCGTTAGATATTCCAAAATGACTTCTTTCTTTATGGCACTCTCTTTTTTACTCTTTCACCTGCTCCAAACCTGGAATGATATCAAATAAGTACGAATTAGAACTGAGAATTAACTCAAAGAACACATATAATGGTATTAAAAACACCATATATCAGAAGATATCGAAGGTGATTTGATTTGTCATGGATTTTTAAGTTCTTACATAAGTTAGATAGTACACGGAGAAGATATGCGTGTCACAGGAAATGCAAGAGTACCTTCTGATAGTGTTTATGTTGAACTAGATTCAATTTTCAACCTCTTGGACGATATTTTTCCAGATATTAGTGCAAATATGAATGAGGAACACGAAGAAGGGTCGTCTGGGCAACCTATGGACACTGATAGAGAACATATTATTAAACGTAGAAGATCCCTCTGAAGTAGAATGAAATATTGATGTTCATGTTCAACCTCGAGATGTGTATGACATGGGTGATTCAGATGATGCAGAGCCGTTGGAAGATGGATCCGAAACTAGCATCTCTGTTTCTTCGTGAGGAGATATTTAATTATTTATTTGGTTATCGGTTTTTAGAACGTTAGACTATTTTGATGATGAATTATTTTTAACAAGTTCTTTTTATGCTTTTGTCTCTCTTCTTTTTCTCCTGGTTTTCGTATTGTCTTTTTAACATGTTATTCTCTTCCGTTGGTTTTGTTTTCCTTGTTTGTTTGTGACTTATCAACTAGGTGCAGAATATGATGGAAGTAACAGTGCCTGAATATTTATGTTGCATAGCATTCGATGGTCACTTCAATAGACACATGGTGGGCTTCTTTGTCAAATAATTCCATGAGCTCTATCTCTGGTCTTCTTGAACATTCTACATCTCAAGTCACTGAAAAGGTATAGCATAAAATATGAAGTCAAATAATTCCATGAGCTCTATCTCTGATCTTCTTGAACATTCTGCATCGCAAGTCACTGAAAAGGTATAACATAAAATATGAAATTTCTTTGTCAAACAAAAAATATATAGCTGTTGTCGGTGACAAAGGCTCTTGGGTTTCCAGGTGTCCTACTCTAGCTTGAGCTGTATCTCCATGTTAAATGCATACTCAAGTGTGTGTGTTTTCTGTGTGTGCGCATGATATATAACATGAACGCGTCCAGGTGTCAAGCACGTCAAGTGAGCAGTACTCATATACGGTTGAGAGAATTTGAAAAAAAAACCCTAAGGTGAAGATTGTTTGGATGGTTTTTAGATTTTAGTTTTTGGTTTTTGGCTTTTACTTTTTAGTTTTTAGATTTTGGTTTTTAGTTTTTGGTTTTTGATTTTGCAGTAGTTTTTAGATTTTGAAAAAAATGACGATTTTGGTTTTTAGCTTTAGATTTTTAATTTTACTGTAATTTTAGTTTTTAGAAAAACACAAATGATATTTTTTCAGGTTTTAATTAATTTTAGTATATTTTAGTTAATTATTTTCGTTTGAAGTTGAAATATAAATTAATAACAAAAATAAAACAATAAAATATTTTTTTGAATTTTATTTCTTTGCATTTTTGTTTTTCTAAAATTTGATTAATCATATATTTCAGTTTTTCTGTTATTTTTTAAAACATTAACTTATAATTTAATTTATTTTTTAAACAAACTTAAAATTACTATAAGAATATATCACAGTTTTCAATAAAATAACACCAATAGATTATTAACAAAACATGCAAACTTTACATAAAAATAAATTTAAATAATTAAATTAATTTTAGTGGCATATGTTAAACAAATTCTTATTACTAAAACTAATTTGCTCATACTTATAGTAGTTAGTATTTTTTTTATTTATTCCTATATTAATGCACAAATGTAACAAAACTTTTAAATTAAAAAGAAAAAAGAAAAACAAGAAAAAACATCGTGAGATGTAGAAACCAAAAAAATTGGGATTTTGGTTTTTCTTTAGAAAATGACTGTTATTTGAAAAACTAGTTTCCCTAAAATATAGGGAATCTATTTTCTTAAAAACTTGATTGTCTAAAAATTGGGTTTTCCAAAAACAAAAGCCAAAAATTATTTCAAAATCTGTAAACAATCAACCTCTAAATCACTGAAAATCTATATGCTGCCCCAGTATATTGTGATCCTAACTAACTTAATTTTTATGCTTATACGGATCAGCACACAAATGATAAGAAAACTCTAAAAATATATTTATTTGGTGAAAACTAAAATCCCGCTATCTTTTCATCTCGAGCGGAAATTGAAATAATTGTATCTTATATAAACTGACCACCTCTAATAAAATGGTTATAATTAGGGTTCCTAAATACCAAATCCATGTTCTCTAGGGAAAACCTCCCGCAACCTATCTCTGCGAGTTAACATCGGTGAATTTCTTTTTTTGTTAAGTAACCATTTAAGCTACATACAATTTTACATCGGTGAATTTCATTGGATCATGATGTATCTCTCTCTAAGTCTATTGTTTTGGTATTGTATTGTGTTCTTCACTTTAAATAATGAGAAGGAGATCGTTGATTCATAGATTTGTTGATTTCAATTATTTTAGATCATGGATTACATAGACTCAGAAACACAAGAACCAGATGATTTACCATATCTGGAAACAGAGTACGGCATGCCTCCTCCACTTGCCGCCGAATGCAAAAGTTTCAAATGGAAAACAGAAGTTATAGGTAATATAACTAAAACCTATACCATTATTATGAAACAGATTGTGGATGGCTCATAACCAAGAGATTATAATTTGTAATCTTTCAATTTTTCTACGACGGTGTAATCTCATATATAAGGAAAATCTATGTTATGAATAAAGATAGACTTTTCCATTACTTTTATAACACATTATCAGCACGAAACTCTAAATCCCTAAGCTAATACCCAAATCGAAAAACCCTAAAACCCTAACCCTAGCCGGCGATCCGACCATAAACCCCGATCGCGTCTCTTGTTCCCGCATCTGTTCCAGCTCGCGTCCCCGATCAGCTTCAGCCCAAGGCGTTTCTGATCCTAGCTCAGAAGTTCGCGGCCCGAGAGCAGCTCCAGCACGCGATCTCTTCCTCGTTCGCGACAGCATCAGACAGCTCGCGTCCGACGATCAAGGCGTTACCGATCAAGCAACAAAGGACGTCCGTGACCCGATAGAAGCGACTCGATCCATTCCAGCTCGCATCCAGTTCGTGTCCAGCTCGCGGCTCAACCTTTGGTGGTCCGATTCAACAATCATCTAAGGTTAAAAGGTAATTCAAAACCTAAGAACCCATAATCGAACATGGATTGATTGATAAAGAATGAAACCCTAAAACCCTAATCTTTATGAATCAAAACCATAGGGTAATAGATCAAAAATCCTAATTGGGTAAATCAAAGCTCTAAAAAGTTCGATACCCCAAACCCTAAATCATGTTCCTACATGATTAAAACTCCAAATCGGTTTTTACAAGTTAAAATCCGATAAACTCGAACCCTATATCTATAAACCCTAAATAATATAAGTATCAGAATTAATTATACTATAATTATCAAATCACATATTAAAACCCTAATCGAATATATTGAAATCAAAACTGTTTTCGGTTTTGATCATTGAGGTTTTAAATCTGATTGAATCTGATGTTATGTTGCTAGAATTGTTTGACTGTTAAATTGATAGATTTATTTTCTCATCCTGCTTGATTAATTGTTCATCTGATTTAAAATTGTTTAAACCGACCAGCATGTTAAAACATTGATTGAATCCGATAGGTTGCTAGCTTGCTTTGCTTATATAATCCGATAGGTTGATAGATTAATTGAGGTTTACTTGTTTAAAATCCAAATGATCTGATTGCATGATTCTTGAGGTTTAATATCATCTGCTAGGATTGATAGTTTTGTAATCTGATCTGTTTTAAATAGAAACCCTAAATAATATGTATGATAGGTTATATTGATCTGATTTGGATGTCTTTGAGAATTGAGAATCCGTATGCTAGGTTGATAGATTCATGATAAAATCTAATGTCTTGAGGTTTAAGATTGTATGCTAAGTTCGATTAAATTGATCTGATTATATCTTTTTAAGGTTTGATAAATTCGGATACTAGATAAATTATTTACATATGGTTTATGCTAAATATCAATCAGCCTTGAAACTGATTCATTGAAATTCATACTTGAAATCTATATTCTAGTATTGCTAAAATCAGCCTTGAAACTGATTGAGTGATTAATAAATCTTTTTACTAGTCTTGCTAAAATCCATTGATTGTTAAACCCTAATTGCATGATTAATTGAATCCGTTTTTGCTAGTTTTGATAAACCATAATATTATGAGCACATAGAAATAGTATTGCTGAGACTTGCTAGAAATTGACTGATTGATTAAATGTCTTTAAGATTGATAGTCTCATTGTTCTCACAAGATTGAAATCCGAATTGATTGTTTTTAAGAGTAAAGCCGCATGAAAATTATACCTAAATATCGAGTGATATATGATTTGAGATGTCGAAAATCAACCTGGATTTTGCTGCCCTAAATCTCTATGGAGATAATTATTTACTGTGGACATTGGATACAAAGATTATCCCAAAGTAAAAAAGACTTGGTGAATGTATCATAGAAGGCAATAGTGCCAATGAAAAAGATTGATACAGGGCAATATTAATTATTAGCCATCATCTTATTAAGAGTCTCAAAGATCAGTATCTGACTATAGAAAATCCTCTAGACCTTTGGACAGAGTTAAAAATCGAGATATGATCACCAAAGAACGGTGTTATTACCAAAGGCCCTATTTAATTGGAGGAATCCCATAATCCAGGACTATAAGTCTGTGGATGAGTCTATTGCTAGCTGGGCAAAATAATGGATCCCATAAACAGTGAATTGAGACTTCCTGTATTAACCCCATTACCTGATACCAATAAGGCCGCAGAAAAAAAAAGGTAACCACGTCCAGAATGATAGACCACACGGTCATGGCCGTGGAGGGTGGAAAGGACGTGGCCATGGCCACTATAACACATTTGGCCGTGGGAATCACTATGGCAGAGGCCGTGGGTATCAACCCAATTTGAGCCATGGTCAAGGCAGTGGCCTTGGTTTATACTTTAAACCACAAAGCTCGAACAAATCAGTGTGCCATAGATGTGGATGGGGAACCATTGGGCTAAGATATGAAGGACTCCCAAACATTTTCGTGACCTCTATCAAATAGAGTCTGAAAGGGAAGAATCCTGAAACCCACTTGGTCTATAAAGATGGTGAAAATAATTTCGAACATGATCAAGATGATCTTATGGAATATGAGACTTATTATTGCCTAAAAGAATCAAGTTGATAATCTTATTTCGACATCAAACTTGTGTGATTGCTTTGCTTGTATGTTTTCTCTGATTTTTATCTCCTTGAATTTATTTCTATTACATTGTCTGCTTAGATTAAATGAATGAATGATTTTTCTATATGAGTACACTGAAAAATGTCAATATAAGTACTAAAGCAGGTATCGCCAGTCTGATAGAAGACTATGGCTAGGCTAATATATTATTGCCTAAGGGTATGCATCTAGAAATCAGTGATGCCTTATATTCACCCAACTCTAAGAGCAAGAGCAGCCTATTGAGTTTTAAAGATATAAGAAGGAATGGTTTCCATATTGAAACAATGGGCGAAGAAAACAAAGAGTTCCTTTAGATATATGTATAAAATCGCCCAAGGCCATAATAAATCCTAAAGACTATACATGCATTCTCTACTGACCTAGACTATGCATAGATCAGTATGATAAAGGTTAAAAGCCTGCGAAAATATATACTTTATGGCACAACCGGATTGGCCATCCTGGTCCAAACATGATGCAAAAATTGATATTCAAAAGGCACACATTAAAAGATAAGAAGAGTTATCCCAAAGAATCTCACGTGTGTAGCATGTACACAAGGGAAACTCGTTAGGCCATCACCAGTAAAACGGCTACGAGCCCCTTTTTCATAATAAATAATAAAGACTATATGTCTAGATAATACTGGTGAATACATGTCCCAAG
This sequence comes from Brassica napus, assembly GCF_020379485.1. Classification (NCBI taxonomy): domain Eukaryota; kingdom Viridiplantae; phylum Streptophyta; class Magnoliopsida; order Brassicales; family Brassicaceae; genus Brassica; species Brassica napus. The sequence goes on along the minus strand of NC_063444.1, from coordinate 16,959,450 downwards.
TGTTTAAATGATTATGGTATGTCCATGGGGTAAGTGTGGACAATTCTGTGATACATGTCCATATCAAGAACGGCTTGGCCGAAATCTTTTAAAACGCAAATAGCTGATTGATAGATCATAACTTATGAGGTCAAAACTCCCATTCACAGCTTGGGCCACACGAAATTTACATGCACCTAAGTTAATACGCATCATGCCATTTAGTGAGCATAGATATCCCATATCACAATTATTAGCGGGTCAAGAGCCAGACATACCCCATCATAAGTCATTTGGATGTGTTGTCTATGTACTAATTGCTCCACCACAGAGAACTAAGATGGGACTTCAAAAGGAGGATGGTGATATATGTTGGATATGATTCTCCCACAATAATAAAGTACTTTGAGCCAACTATGAGTGATTATATTTGAGGCCAGGTACACGGATTATTTTAAGACCAGGAGGAGAAAAAAAAAAGCTGGTAAAAGAACGGTAAACGAATAAAATGGAATCAACCATCAATGTCTTGGCAAGATCCTCAGACTAAAGAATGTGAAATAGACGTCCAAAGATTATACATTTACAAAGCTAGCTAATCAAATGTCAGACACATTTGCTGACCCGAAAAAGAATGACTAAGTCATATATAAACCAGCTTGTAAAGCACCAACGAATTTGATGTCCAAGAAGAGACACAGTCAAGTTGCTACAGAGTCTAGACAACGTATGAAACGTGGTAGACCAAATAGGTTCCAAAAGATAAGAATCCTCAGAAACAAAAGAAAGGTGCAGAGAATGATAATCAAAATCCAAATCCGAGGTTACTAAGGAAACCATCCTAGACATGGAGATAAGGTCGGCCGGCTCTAAGGTACAGGTACCAAACAATGTAGCTTGGGACGCCAAGCTGCAAAGTATTAAAGGTCCTGATAATAATGAATCTCAATCGATTATATCTTGTCTGGAACATAATGAAACCAATAAGGAATGTCGACATAAGATGATTTATTTGCATACAAGATAGCACTTGAATTTATGAATATAAGCGAGGATCATGAACCCACATCAATATAAGAGTGCGCACTCGTAGAACAGATTGGATTTAATGGAAACGTGGGGTTAAATAGTTTAAAGAAGAAAGGTGTATTTGGCTATATGATTAAGACGCCATATGATGTTAAAACCAGTTGATATAAATGAGTCTTGTGAGGAATAGAAATCGTGAGATATAAAGCTGATGTTGCACAAGGATTTTCACAAAGATCAGTAATAGATTATGAGGAGACATACACCCATGTGGTGGATGCAACTACTTTTAGATTTCTCATAAGTCTGGCTATATAAGAGAGAAAATTAGACTCGCAGCAAGTTGATGTAGTGACTGCATATTTATATGGTCCACTGGATAATGAAAGTACTAGAGGGTATTGAGCTGAAAGTACAGCAAGTTCTCGATAACAATATTGATAATCATCAAAGTATATGATCTGAATATCCTAGAAACCTCTGATACATTTTTCCAAACAGTTGAATATCTCAAGAAAGAGTTTGAGATGAAAGATCTTGGAAAACAAAGTTTTGTTTGGGATTACAGCTTGAGTACATTAACAATGAAATCCTTGTGCATCAAATAGTATATACAGAAAAGGGTACTCAAGAGATTTAATATGGACCAGTCTCGCCCATTATCTAGTACATGGGCGTGAGATCACTTGTTTTGGACACTGATCCATTTAGTCCAAAGGTGGACGATAAAGAAGTCCATTTAGTCTTGAGATGGACGATGCAGAAGTCTTGTTTTAGACACTGATTTGTTTGGTCCATAAGAAGGACGATGAAGAAGCCTTTGATTTTGGTTTATTTTATTACTAACCAGCCCAAAGAGGGGTTATTTGGTTTTGTTGATTTGTTTTCAGACAGGTTATGTTTTACACATGGTGGTACACGCATATCACAGCAACATCATCCAAGATTTCGTGTGTGTGTATTTGAGGTCGATGACTCAATATGTTCGATCAGATTGTGGCATGGCCGATGGTAAAGAAGAACCAACTATCATGTTCGAGGACGAAGCATATTCTGCCCAAGATCTTCATCACCCACGGATTGCAGAAAATTGGAGAGGTCCAAGGGACCTTCAGTAATGTCCAAATCAGGGGGAGTAATGTGTGTTGTACTCTTTTTCTTTCACCATTGTTTTGTCCCAATTGGATTTTCTTGATAAGGTTTTAATGAGACAACATTAAAGCACATTACAAGCTCTAAATGGTTATGGCATCCAAGGGTGAGTGTTATGAACCAGATCGTGGATGGCTCATAACCAAGAGATTATGATTTGTAATCTTTCCATTTATCTATAACGGTGTAATCTCCTATATAAAAAAACTCTATGTTATGAGTAAAGATAGACTTTTTCATTACTTTTATAACAATCTTTCATTTACTTGAAATTTATTTTCTTAAAACTGTTTATTTTCTTAAAACTGTTATGTTATTTAGTCATCGGATATTTTTAAGAAAAAATTGCCAAAACACCACAGAAAAACAACTATATTGTCTCTTTACCATAAATCCTTTTTTGGTCGGATTTGGACTTAGATACCCCTGACCAATTTCAAAAATTCATATCAATTATTTTAAGAAACAGAAAAATATGAAAAATTATTCAAAATGTACATAAACATGAAACAATCATATGAAAAATAATTTGGTTGACTAAATATTAGTGAAACAAAATTTCATATTTTGATCTACGGATAGTAGAAAACAAAATCTACTAACTACGGATATGTAGATCGTAGTTTCGGTTAACTACATAGATATCTGGCGCTTTCAGATTTTAAAATCTACGATTCGGTAATCTGTCTACTATCGCAGAAAGAAAAGGTTACGGTTTTACTTACGATTTGAACGACGAAAGATTTCACGAACTAATGTTTCCTATATATCTACTGGCTGAAAATCACAGAATCTGCCAGTTACTAATAATCTAGCATGGTAACATTTTGTTATCTACTAAGATACTATATCCTATCTCTACCGGATTATACAGTCTATCGTCATATCTACCATCATATATAAAATCTACTGGCAGCAGAATGCATGTTCTCCCAAATTCGTAATCTTTTGGAAAATATTCCTAAAATTTCTCCAAAATCTGTTAAAAAATATTCTGTAAATCTTTATTTTCCCAAATTTTACGTGTTTCCTAAAGTTATTTTTTTTTAAATAACCGTGATCTCTCTTCCTCTTCACAAGTTCTTGATTAATTTTGAAACCACTCCAAAAATTTGAATCCCTTTTTGAAGAACATGCATATATATGCCTCTTGTGGGGTGTGGAAATTTGATCCCAGTAAAGAATGGGGATTTGCTTTTGATAAGGAAAAAGGAGGTAGAGTACTGGCTGTGGAATTGACAAGTTCCTTTGAATATCTAAGGACTACGGCGTTTGAGGATTTTGGAATTGACCAAAACGATGTCCAGCTTGAGTTAAGCTACTTACCTATGGAGTTAATCAGTACGATAGGCTGTCCCCCAGTTATCATTGGGAATGATTGGCAAGTCAAAAAAATTTTTCCATATGTACGTGGAAAAGCTTATACAAGGTTGTGTGTGTCTATTTCACCTTTCAATGCAAACAACGACAACATTGAGCTTGATAAGGAGTAATCTTACTCGCCTTTCAGAGAGCGAGGTGAGCCTTCCTCATTTTCACCTCGAGATGACATTGGTAGTTCATCTGAATCGAGCAAGGATGCTGAAGATGAATGTAACTCGAACGCCTCAGAAGAACTTGAACTTCAACATTATAATAGCATTTATTTAGGAATCTCAACTTGATTTTTTTAAAAAAAATATTCAATAAATAATTAAATTACAAAATACAAATAAAATCTTTTTATAAATCAAAATTCATTTACAAAATAAAACCATTTTATCAGACTAAACAAAAAAAAATTTGGTTTACACTAAACAAATTTTTTTAAAAAAATCTAATCTAATCTATACCCAAAACTAATCTAAGCCACCTCTCCTCACCGAGCTTCTCTGCCGCCTAGATCAGTTTCTTTAGTTCCCAGGAGCATAATACCTCTTGCAGGCTTGGTATCCCAACACTGAAAATGAAATCAAAACACAAACATAAGTTAAAACTATAAACAGATCCTAACCATACAAACAAATGAAATCAAAACATACACATAAGCAAAGACAGGTCGTTGAACCCGTACAGTTGCTGAAGAGACCACATTGAAGTACATCCACAACAAGCTTGCATCCTTTCTCTACTTGTACACACAAAAATATCTCAACAGCATCAGATACACAACATAAAAAGCTAAATTTGACAGAAAAAACTAAACCATATTGACGACTTCTGATCAATACTCGACTTGAGTAAAGTTGAAGAAAGACTCAAACTTCATCAGCAAACAGAACCAAATCATACACACCACATATCAAATTATCGTTGTGCGTTATGAAGCTATCTATTCTGCAACAAAACCCAATCCACAACTTGGTAAAATTCAGACAAAAAGATCAAAATTTCTTTGGAGTTTTAAAAACGGCACTTGGAAAATAGATCTTTGTCGAAGTTTCCATGGAAGGTTGTGACCACAACGGTGAAGCTGAAGGTTCTGGTCGCGTTGCTGCAGATTTCACAGACTGGTTAGGAGTAGGATTAATGTATTTTATAATTCTTTTTCTTTATAATTATTAATTTGCATTGTTAATTATACTTTAAAAATAAATATAAACATAAAATGATTTTTGAGGGGCTTTGTTGGGTTTACGCTAAAAATTAGATTAAAAGGACAAGTTATAGTTGGATTTATGGCATAAGGACAATGTATTTGTTTTTTTGTTCTATATTTACAAATTTCCCAATTTATAATGTGTAGAGAAAGTTAAATTGAAATTCAGAGAACATATTATTAAACGTAGTCGCTACGTCACCGTCATTTGTGTGGGCAAGGAAGATTCAGTTATAGTCAATTTATTTGCTATACCGTATTAACTTAGTTCATCAAGAGAGCTAATGTTTATTCTTGCACAATGTCTTGTCTAGATAATCAGCTTTTTTTGTTGCAATGCTAGAATTATTTCTATATGCTCCGTTCAAAAAAAAAAGATACTTCATGCTAATTTAGCCTATTATATAACACTCATATTTTGTTTTTATTAACAAGATACTGCTGGAAAAATCGAAGGCAAAATGATATCTAAAGAAGTTTGGAAAATTCAAAATAGCAAAGTGATTGTTCATTTTGACGAAGTTAGTGGCCAGCCAATCGGAGAGTCGGGAAGTCTACTAGGGTCATGGTTAGGTCAACTAAGCAATGATGTGAATTTGCTACCCATTAACTACAGTGACTGGAGAATGGTTAATCCTCACATAAAAAATAAAGCCTGGGAAGTATTACAGGTAATACATAACATTTAATCTCTTTATAAATTTTTAACTTTGAGATGTAAGATAATATATTCGTCTGATGAACATGGTTTGGTTTGTTTTCATTATTTCAGTCCAAATTCTGGTTTGATGATCCACCGATGAGAAAAGTGTTTGTGATGAGTGCATTAGGTAGCAGATGCAAAGATGTGAAACTACGTCTTTGGAAAGAATACAAGCGAGACAGTCTAAGTGAGGCATTGCTCAATCGACCTGAAAATGTTCCTGAAAATCAATGAGGTCATTTCGTTCACATGAGATTCACTGAAAAGTGGAAGGTACAGCTTTATTTGTTAGATATTTATACATAGTTCTATATCAAATACAAGCAATATTTTTGTATGTGAGATTTCAGAAAATGAAAAAGAGGAATACAGAAAGCCAAAAGAAAAATATCATGCCTCACGTATGTGGAAAAAAAAGTTTTTCAAGGAAAAGAAATGATATTGTAAGTAATGTGAAGTTAGTTTATTATATTGATATAAACTACTTTACTATACTAATTTAATATATATTTATGCATGTTACAAAGACAATCAAGACTGGAAAATGACCATGTTGAGCAGAGTTTTTTTATCGAAACTCACACAAAACCTAATGGAAGCTTTGCATGTGAAGAGCAAAAACACGGGCGGTTAGTTTCAGTCAATATTATCATAGATTTGTAAGTTAATTCTACTTGATATTTATTCTTCATTTGTGGCTTAGGAAGAACTTACGACGTTGTTAGGCCAAAAGTCACATGTGACAAACAATGCTATTGCTAGTTTGGATGATGAATATGCACAAGTTTTTGGTCCGGAGCGTCCAGGACGAGTACGGTGTGTTGGTCGTGGACCTACACCTTCAAAATTAGTGAACCATTCACTTGTTACGAGACAATAGATAGAGAATTCAGAAATGGTTATTGACCTGAAGTCACAAGTGAAAGAATTATCAGATCAAGTCAAGGGAATGACTACATTCATCCAACAAGTAATTGGTACTTCAACTGGTGAACATGTAATAATATAGTTTATAAGTTAATTTTATTTTTATACTTTTGATATGTAAACTAATATATGCTGCACTAATTATTTAGGCAAGAGTATGAGCTTCAAGTTTTGTTGTAGCTTTTGCTATCATACCAAACCCAGCTTTTGCCAATATACCAGTTCCACCAAATCCAAATCAGGTAAATTATAATTAATTTTAGTTTTATAATCAATAATTATTCAAAATATTAACTAATTTGTTGTATAATTCAATTTCAGGAACGGAGTGATGATGCTGTTAGAGACTAAGACTCAGACGTTGGAAGCAATGGCAGTGATCTTCATCAACATTAGTTTAATAATATTTTCAGCAACTTTCAATTTATTTTATTTTATGAATTTGCATGATGGATTAGTTGATTTGATTTCTAATACTTTATTTATTATCTAAATCATGTTTTATTCATTTAATTAATTTTCCTGTATTTTTATATATATTTTAATTTTAATAACAAAACAAAAATTCGTTTATATTAATATTAATATAAATCATAAATATGTAAATAAAAATAATATTTGTATCATTTATATATAAGTGAAATATATTATAATCATTTATGAAAACTGACGTAGATTTAGCATCAATTATATACAAATGATGATAGAAATTTAAATCACTAAATTGTAAATGATACAATTATAAAATTCACTTCTTAAAACTGATATAAATTTAACATCAATACGTAAAATGATAATAATACTTTAAATCACTTGCTTTAAATGATATAATTATTAAAATCACTTTTACAAAACTGATTTAAGGTTAACATCAATTGTTTAAAATGATATATTATTTAAAATCGCTTGTTATAAATGATACAATTACTAATATCATTTCTAAGAATTGATGTTACTGTTACATCAGTTTATAATAAATGATTTAACAATTCGACTCAGTTTTTCTAATTGACACTAATACTAAAATCATTTCGCATAACTGATCTTAAAGTTAACATCATTTGCTTACAAATGATACATTTTAAAATCATTTAAAATAATTGATGTAAATATATAATTTTATTGCATCAGTTTTGAATAAAATGATTTAAATTATTTGCATCACGACTTTCAGAGTCATTTATTTAATTGATGTAAAAGTTTTTTACATCATTTATAACTAATGCAAATATATAAAATAAATGATGTAAACTAGTCTTTTTTTTGTAGTGGTACGTGAGCAAATTTTATTATATAAAGTTTGGTTCTTCAAAGTTGCTAATTAAAATGATCGCGACACATGACAATTATATATTTTATGATTGTGACATGTGTTAATCTATCTCATAATTAAAAATATATATATTAAGATATTAACAAAAATGAATTTTATTAAAAATTAATTAAAATATTACTTAATAGTAATTTTCCTTTTTTTAAATCCTAATCAAAAGATAAATGCAAAAGACTATTTGATATTAATGTTTCTTATAATATTGTGACATGTGTTTAAATATATAATAATTAAAAAATATATAATAAGATAATAAAACGAATTTTGATAAAAACTACTTTTAAAAATTATTTAATAGTAAAAATATTTTTTTTTTAAAATGTAGTACTCCTTCTGTTCCTTAAAATTATATATTCTAGATTTTTCACACATCATAATAAAACACATTAAATTTTCATAGTTTTTTGTGCTTATCTTTTTTTCATAATTTTAAGCCAATAAAAATTTAACTAGTGCAATTAAGTTTTTTGAAGTTTGTAATTAGTTAATAAAATATGCATTGAAAATATAAAAGATGGATCTTTTTGAAATAAAATTTTTCTCTAGAATATGTAATTTTAAGGAACGGAGGGAGTAGTAATTATTTTAGAAATTTGTTTTCCAAAAATCCAAAAACAATATTTGAAAACAATTTATTTAATTTAATTTTCCTTTTCTAAAATTTTAATGAAAATATAATTATAAAATATTATATTGAGCTTGGCTCTTCAAAATTGTTAATTAACATGAGTGTGACACATGTCAGTTATATATTTATAAATGTGACATTTGTTAAACTATCTTATAATCAAAATATATATACTAAAATAATGAAAATGATTTTTCTTAAAAAATAATTATAAATATTATTTAATAGTCTTATTATTATTATTATTATTATTATTATTATTATTATTATTATTATTATTATTATTATTATTATTAGTATTTTTTATAAAAAACTTGGTTATTCAAGGTTATTAATTTACATGATTGTGACAATGTTAGTTACATATTTGAAAATGTGATATGTGTTAAACTTTCTCAGAACCAAAAATATATATACTAAAATACAAAACGATTTTTTTCTTAAAAATTAATTATAAATATTATTTAATAGTCTTATATTGTTATTATTTATTATAATATTTGTTTTAAGAGATACTAAAGATAGAGAATTATAAAAGATAAATATTAACTTTTAAGAAAAAATGTTAAACAAAAACGAATTGTAAAATCCTACAAGTACAATAAATTATTTGGTAAAAGAAATGAATAAAAACTAACTTTTAAATAAATATTATTACTTTTTTAAAAGCCTAATTAAAAGAAAATTTTATAAGTATTCTTATTATTGTCTTATAAGGAACTAACTTTCCTTTTTAATAGATAATTTTGTATGTTAAAGAAGTATGACCAAAAATAGCTACAAATATTTCACATTTATATTTAGGTTTAAGCTTCCACATATTATTTTTACAAAACACAATAGTATTTACATGAAAAGTATTACCTCAGTATTTTATTTTAATTTCTTGATACAACTAACCTTTTTATTATCTTTATTACATCTTATGATGCTAACATAATTTTATATTTTGATGTTGTTATCGTACATGAGTATGTGTGAATATGATGAATATGTGTTTGTATGTATAAGACAAAATATATAAATAATAAATAGGGTGAACAAAAAAAAAATATAAATAATAAACAGAATTTTTTCTATTCAAAATAAAATAGTTGTATAAAAAAATCTAAAAGAAAAATTAATTTTAAAATAATTAATTTCCTTTAAAACTCTAAATAAAATAAATATATAAAAATAATCTTATTTTTATTATAATTAACTAACTTTACATTTTAATAATTTTGTGTTAAAAAAATATAAACCAAAATTAACTTCAAATATTTCACCTGGTATGATTGTGACATGTGTCGATTAAAAAAATAGATTGTGAATGTGTCAATAAAAACTGTCATTATGTGAAAATAAATTCTTCTTTTCCTAAAATCCTAAATAAAAGAGATTTATAAAAAAAAAAAATTATTTTCTAATCTTAACCAAATAAGAATTTTTTTTCTTTTTAAAAAAAATTCTAACGAGAGAGAATTGTAAAATATTCTTTAATTGTAATTTGTACTTATAAAAATTAATGATAAACACTTAAACATGATAGTAAAAAAATGTTTAATTAACAAGAAAATTTGTAAAAAATATTAGTGATATTGGAAAAAAATGAATTTTGGAAATGGCAACTTTTAAAAATAGTTAATATTTACTGGAAATAATTATTTGATAGAAATTTTATTTTTATAAATCCTAGAAAAATATAATTGTAAAAGATTATGTAATATTAATTTCCTTTTCTGAAATCCTAAAAAACTGTACAAGAATATTTGATAGTTGTTTTTCTTATTTATATAAAAAATCCTAAAAAAAAAATTGTATCATATTCTTAAGTCCCAACCAAAAGAGAATTATAAAAAATTATTTTATAATATTTTTAAGAGAGTATTTGATGATGGACATGATACTAAAAATTATTTAATTAACAAAAGAAGTGTAAAATTAGTATTGATACGAAATGTAAATTTTCTTTATTAGTAACTAGAAATAATTATTTGATAGTAATTTATTTTTTTCTGAAATTTTACAGAGAAGATAATTGTAATAGGTTTTATGATAGTAATTTTCTTTTTCTAAAATCTTAAACAAAATTGTAAAAGAGTATTTAATATTATTATTTTTATTGTAAATAAAAACGAGATTTATAAAATAGAATGTTTTCCTTTAAAAAAAATCCTAACAAAATAAAATTTTAAAGAATTATTTAATAAAACATTAAATTATTACATAAGAACATGTATAATATTGTCATTGACTCGATTGGTGTATTTGACTTTCAATTTTTTTTACTTTTCATTCAGTTTTTTATTTCAGATTTTGTTCAGTTTAAACGTTTAGATATACTATTTTATCTAATCCTAAGTACAAAGTTTATAACAATTCATCTATGTATCATGACTATAAAATACAAATATTAACTTAAACTTATGTGTAAAAATAGTTTTTAATTATAAAATAAATCTCAAACAACATATGCAAAAAAACAATCATAAAACTATAATAAATTATTTATTATTTTTTATTTTTTATTAAATTAGAACATCACACAAAACCCGTTGCAACGCAACAAGCTCATATCTTGTATTATATATATGTTAAAGATTATCACATGTAGTAACAAACTTGTTGGAGACCATCATAACGAGACGCCAGCTTCCGATCTAAAGTTTCATAACAAGTGAAATAGAACCGTCCACGCTAGACTTCACTTTTACCTATACATATACCTTTGTTGACCTATTTGTTGTTTCGTCCACTTGTTCCAACCATGATCCAACACTATATATTGACATTACAATGCCTCTTGCAGAGGCTCGGAAGATGATTGAATCCAAGTTTAGAAAAGGATTTGATGAGTAAAGTGGGATACTCCATATAGTCCATTCGATTTCAATTTAAACAACTATTCACCCCGTACAGGTAAGGTACAAGGAGTGTCTTTCGGTATAGTGAGAATATGACGTTCTGCATCAAAGTAAAAACTAACTATTCTCTCTATCACTGATCTGAACCCTCCTCTAGATTCTAAATCTTCGGAAAAGTAACATTGACCCCCGTTGGATTAATGTATTGAGGATTAAGACTTTTAGCAACCAGACATAACTTATGTTATAATTTAAAAATAGTACTAAAACTCCGCCGTATGTGTCAGCCATTACATTTGCTACAAATAAATAAGGGTATAGCCAGTTTTTAAACCGGCGAATTTATTCAAGACAATAATACTGAAAAGAGAAGAAGAATGTGTTATAAAGCAAACTCTTCAGAGCCTGGCGGTACGAAGCTGCTGCTTGATCAAGGGTCGAATGTATTCCTGGTACCCATCAGGAACCACCGAGTCGTTCAATGGATCCTTCCATGCTTCCTCAAAGAGCTTCGGGTATACATTACCGTCATAACGTCCTAGCACCGAGTTCAAGTAATGGTCGGTGTAGTTGAAGGCGTCCACAAGCGCAACCGCATTAGGGCGGACCTATAACAAGGACCACAAAACATGTTGATTTTATAAACTACTCGGCTTTTGAAGGAACAAAATGCAAAGAAACTGAGAGAGATGACGAACCTGTGAGTATAAGGAACGGAGCTGGTCATTGGCGAGAGAGGCTTGTTTGGGAGTGATGGAGTTGGTTGAGAGGAAATCTCCGAGGTGTTTATGAAGGATATGGAGAGCGTAAATGTAACACAGATTGTTCAGCTGTTTCTTTACTCCTTTGCCTCCTATGTCTTGCTCTAGCTTAGCTATGAACCTAACCAACAAGACAAAGTTGGTGAAATTGAGGAGCTGACTCGAGAGAATCACCAAGCTTATTTGATCAAAATGTGAAATGGTGAAGAAGAAGCTTACTTGGAAACAACAATCAATTGGCAATGAGCAATTGCGGCCTCAACCAGCTCGGCCAATAGCTCTGAGAATCCTGTAGATATGAGAACTTTTTTTTGTGAGAAACCTTTGTAGAGTTTGGTCCTTTGGCTTAAGATCTGACATTGCTTCTCTGGATTCATGGAGTTAGGAAAGTATACCTTGTTCTTGATTCTCAAACTTGCTGAGATTTTTGGCACAAGCAACGGCCATTCGCAGAGCCCTTGCTTCAAAAGCTTCCACTACCACAGCAGGGTTTAACCAATCCTCAGCTACATGCCCAAATAATAAAATCATCATCATTAACCAGGAAGCCGTATGTAGTGGGGAGAAAGAAAAAAAAAACATATGAACTTGAAAACTCACCTTTTTGAACACCAGAACGGCATTGCAAAAGATGTTGTGCCCGAGCCATATAAGCAGTTGTGCCAACAGGAGCCTTTCCAGATCCCAGCTGGGACACTGTCTTCATGAGAAATCTAGCAACCTACAAAACACCGTTTTTTGAACAATTACGTGAATAACCGCAAATGCCAGCAGACCCGTTCTTATTCTTTGGAAAAAAAAAAAAGATTTGGGAAGCACAATGAACCAAAAAAACATAAAAATATAGCTAAATGTGTGTAAGCAGTGGAAATGAGAAAACCTGCATATCATAATATCTAAGGACAAAGCTCACAACCAAAAGTTCAGAGCCATAAGCTGAATACCCACATGCTAATAAATCTATCCGTGCTGACACTGTTGTTCTAGTATGTGAGAATAGTTCGAACTTAATAAAGTTAGATAACAAATACCTGCAACTGTAGCACAATGTTGTCTCCTTCATATGTACAGGCAGGAACATATACAGCAAACAGCTCAGGGAGCCCACTGCACCACAAGTAACCATGTCCACCACATAACTTACGACATTCTTCAATGCCATCCTGCAACCAACAGTAAGCTTAAGCTGACTTTTCAAGTCTTAATACAACAAGAGCTGTTTATTTATATTACAATATGAGATAAATCTTAGGAATCTACTTATGTAATAGAGTGGAAATTGAATGTGAGCGGTGGACCCCCTAGAGGAACAAAACCGATTAGTCTAGTCTAGTCCAGTGAGCTTAAAGGATCAGTTCTGGAGTGTACCGCAGTGGCTGTGGTGGTGAGAGATTTCAGTCCTGCAGTGCATGCATGAGCCTCAGGCAATGTTGAGAAATCACTGGCCTGCAGTCTTGCAGTTACATCCGTGTACAGCCATTTAAGCCACTCCCCCACAAATCGGAATGCATATGCCGATGCCAACAAAGGAAATAGCCTGTTTTGCTGAGTTTTATAATCAATCACCTGCGGAGATAGTATGCAGTAATACATTATATTCCCTTTTCTAGACAACATAATGGCCACCCACGTTAGTGAGAGTTAGAAAAAATAATACTAACAACCATGAGGATCCTTTCTTGTAAAATGAGCGTGAATAAGTACCTGAGTCTCAATGCCACCATTCTGGGCGCCAAACTGCCTCCGTACTGCGCTGTACCTTGTAGCTATGCAAACAGCTCTAGATAGTGCATTCGAAGCATCTGCCACAATTGTTTGTCTCACATACACCATAGTACCATACATTAGCTGCTTTGGAACATCCGATGGAACATATTTTCCTTCCCTTGTAACTTTTGCCAGCCTGAAACGTTTTGGAAGAAGAGAAAAATGCACAGAACCATAAGCCCATATTTCAGTACAAGCCATTTCCTCCAGCGCTATCAGTATAACCAAAGAAAATGACTAAGAGAAAGAGGACCTCATGAGCATTTGATTTCTGGGAATGCGAACTTGATCAAACATAAGAAAACCGTTGTCCATAGAATTGTATGCTCCATTACCCATCTTCGTCCCGATATCACCAACAATTATATTCGGAAGAGGAGAATGATCTTCTAAGCTACGCAGTTGCACAATGAATCCTGGGAGAGGAAATTAGGCAATAAAATTAAATACCGAGCAAGTTAAAATGGAACAAAAGATTAAAAAAAAAAAAAAAAAAAAAAAAAAAAAAAAAAAAAAAAATCCCAGTGCATACCATGGACACCATAGTCTTTGCCGTCAGTGATGAGACGAGCGTAAACAACAGCATGGGTAGAAACTTTTCCCAAGCCACCAGGCCACCACTATTCAACAATCAAAGACAGATGAAAATCTCAAGACAGATAAGAGAGAGTGCAATCTCAAAATCAAGGACGGGTTGTTCTACTCACTTTGGATGAAGTCTGAGTTGGGCTGTGGATCACAAACTCATCCGTCTTGGGATCAAAAGTGGCGGTTGTCTCAAGTCCTTGAACATTAGAGCCATGACCAAGCTCAGTTTGTGCATAACACCCAATAATCTGCATCTTATTGGCCAGAGACAACCATTTCTCTTGCTGCTCCTCTGTACCCTGCCCCTTGATAGCAGGCACAAACATTCCCTAGAGAAAAAAAAAAACATGAATTAACGAACCAAAGAAGAAACTATTAACTATGGAGGCGCAGGGAGGTACCCAGTGAAGATCAACAAAGGCAGGCTGATCAACAAAGAACCTCAACCTTCCTGCTTCTTCCTCTGTAACCACACAACAGTCAAAACGACGTCATTTCGAAGCCCTTATTAGCAATAAGGTGCGTGAGAGAAGAAAAAAATCGATACCGGTGAGACGAAGCTCGATGATCCTCTTCCAAGCGTGAGCACATTTCTTCAACGTGCTCTTGAACAGCTCCTTCCTGCTCAACCTAGCTCTATCGCTTTTCTCGAATACCTTACAGAATATATAACACGAAATTCACGAATCGATCGATTACACAGGAAACAAAATCCCTAACCGTAATCATACATATAATCGATGAAATCGAGAAGACTCACCGGATCGGTGGCGACGAGGCGGGCGATTCGATCGGAAACCTCGAAAGCGTGGCGAGAACCGGCCCAGACGATCTTCATCTCGTCGACATCGAACTCCGCCTTGTTCCTCTCATCGGCTAGGTGATCAATTCCCTCCATGATTATCAATATTACCTACAACTTTTCCCCAGAAAAATAACAAAAGAGAAGAGAGCCAAATGCTTTTGGTGCCGTGCCTCTACCGATTTAATTGCTGAGTAGTTGGGAGAGAGAGATAATAGTAGAAAGAGAAATTGATGAATATTATTTGAGTTTTTTTTTTTTTATGAAATAAATAGATGAATAATATCGGGTTTATCTCATTCTCAGATCCAGTCTTGTCTCAGTATCGACAATAAATAGAAACCCACGTAAAAAATCAGCAATATTTGATTCTTTTCCGTATAAGAACAATTTTTATTCAATGGATAGTGAGACCAAATCTTGTTTAAAAAACGATTATCAACAAGACGGTAGTATCATACAAACGTGTGATAATATATATATTCGGCGAAATGGGAACAATCTGTATGTACGCATGCATTTGAAGATAAACGTTTTGAAATTGAAGATAAACAAAAATGGTAAACTGCTCGCCGGTAAAGAAATGTTAAATCACCAGTGGCGGCCCCACGCTAGAGAAATCGAAGATAAGATAACGTTTTGCCTTCTTATCGGAAGAGATATGGTCGCATTATGCTTGTATTGCATTATGTATGGGCAATTCGAGAATTTTTTTATAAAGAACATAAATCTTAACATGTTTATCAAACAAACTTTATTATAAATATAATGAATTTCCAAATTATTGTTAATGTTTTTGCTCATTTTCTCCGTCCAATGGATTTACTTGTCAACTATGTATGCAGCGTAGTAAAATTCAATTTTAAGTTTTGTTTCCCATCAATCTGTTAGGTGTTAGGTCTTGGCAACGACAAAAGAAAAGTAGGCAACTATTGTCGTTTTGTTATAAGACACTACTTTGTTTTTTTTTTTTTTTAATTGTCGGTCATGCTAGAACCACAGAAAATCAGTCACGTGTAGCAGTATGGTCCAAATACGTAAACTCCGTCCAAGTCCCACGGTTTTTTAGTTTATATATCGTTGACTGATTACTATTTTTCAGGGAAGACATGTTTTCATTACAAATCAAACTTAATTTTTTTTGGTACCTAGGCTTTCATATTAAAAACAGAAAAAATGAAAAATATTAACCTAAAAAAATTATAGTTTAAAGACGGGCCAAATCCAGTGTCAATTTAAGGAAATATATAATTTAGAATTTAGTTGGACTGTTGCAGTAAGCTAGGAAGACAAATTGGTCTTTTCAGTGATAAAAGAAACCGATGGAGTTCCTTCGATGATATCAACGCTCTACAATCGGAGAAACCACAGTTGAATCATAGCTGAGGATGCACGGCTATTTGTCTCCCTAAAGCTGCTAATGTTGTTCCAAATATGTCTATCAATTGAAGCGATGAGTGTATCAACTGATCTGAAAGTTTGTTGATGGAGTTTAGTGTTTCACTCATTCCATAGCCAGTAGATCGACGCCTGATGAGAAAGGATAGTGAGCCGTCGCAGGTCCTTGTTCCCACATAGTGATTGAAGCATATGAATGTTGTCGTCCCGGTTTGATGGAGCTTGAAGTTGACAGTGATGTGCAATCGAGGACCACACCAAACTATTGTAAGAGCAATCAAAAAAGAGATGATTTATGTTCTCTACCTCCGAATTACACAATAAGCAAGCCGGATCAACGCCTTCCATTCCCCAACGGAGAAGTCTATCCTTTGTTGGAAAACGGCCTAACATCACCAGCCAAGTTAAGAAGCTATGTCTCGGAATCCCATAAGAGCACCAAACCACTAAAGCCCATGGAATCGTCGGTTTAGGTCCTTGGATATAAGTGTAAATTTCTCCAGTGCTAAATCTTTCACAAATTTTACCGTAGACTTCCTATTCATAAGTGTCATCTTCCTGAGGAAGAGTCAAATTTTACCGTAGACTTCCTATGCACGATTCCA
The DNA here is from genome assembly GCF_020379485.1 of Brassica napus. NCBI lineage: Eukaryota > Viridiplantae > Streptophyta > Magnoliopsida > Brassicales > Brassicaceae > Brassica > Brassica napus. The sequence continues at coordinate 16,942,354 of NC_063444.1, read as the reverse complement.
GCAATAAAGGTCTTTTACTCCTAAACCTCCTTGATCCGTTGTGAGTGTTACCTTCACCCATGCTACTCTAGCGGACTGATGTGCTTCAGCAGTCCCATTCCATAGGAATATACCGCAGAGAGAGTTGATCCTTTTGTACAAATGCGTAGATACATTAAATATTGTTATAAATAAATTTATCATTACAAAATAAATAAATAAAAATCTATAAAAACACATCAACTAAATTTCATTAATTTTTTTTAATATTCAAAAAACTTATTATTAAATTTAATAGTTGAATAATTATTTTGTTCATTTTAATATATTGTGTTTATTTTAGTAATGAAATTATGTTTTATAAAATCATCGATAAGTTTCAAACAAAATTTAAAAAACAAAATTTAAAAAATATTAATTTTTCTAATTTAATTTTAAACCTTTTGGAATAAAAATAACTAAAGTTTGGATGAATTGAATGAAAAATAAATATAGTAGTATTATGTTTCACAAATGAAATTAAATATGATGTTAAAAACTAAACTAAAAGTAAAAACCATTAGGTTATCAACAATTTAGTTCTTTTTTTCATAAATGATTTGTTTTTAATTTGAAAAATTATTTAAACTTTGTTTGAAAGCGTATTAATATATCAATACTATTAAAAGAGAAGGAGTTTTAATAAATCTACCTATGAAAGTCATTTTGGACCCTTTCTTTTTTTCATTTTTTTTGGTCCTATCTTCTATATTATAACAATATGTGACAAGATGTGCCCTTTTTTTACTCAAACTACCAGACTGGTTACATTATTATAATTTTAAACCGTTTAATGGATTAGTAAACCATCGTACCAAAACAAAATAAATTATAAGAGCCACACACTATTTTTAAACCGTGACATATTATAGTTATGAAACTAACAGTAGACCTTTGTACCAAAACTAACTTCGATTATATGACCCACCAGCTATTTCTAAATTTGTAACATATTATACTTATTAAATTAATACGAAAATTACACTTCAAACATGATTTGTATTAAAGACCTAAGACACTATAGGTTATACGATGATACCACATTATTCATCACATCTTTATCCTGCCATCGTGCAACTTTTGTTTGTTAAAATGAAAAACCTTCTTGGATGTTTCACACTGTCTTTACATATCTTCTCTTCCCGAGTGAAAAATCGTATATATGTCAACACATTATTTAATATTACTTATTAAAATATCAATCATGTCTGTATAAAAAAACTTAAAAACACAATAGCTTATACATACCACAATATTCATCAGATAGTATTTACATAATATATACAATTAACTTCAAATACATCACCATCGTACAATATTTTGTTACCAACGTTGCTAATCACATTTTTAAAGATTAACTTCAATTTACAGTTTTAAACGATAAGCTTTGTTGCTAATCACATATCTATATTATTAAAAGAGAAGTAACCATTTGAAAATGTTCTTACTTCGTTAATTAAATTTTCTATTTTTTTTGCTTGTCTTTTTCAGTTGCATTTATAAAATATCCTAAAACGAATAAAACTGCCTAATTTATTACTTGTTTTTTCAGTTACATTAATGAAATATGCTTAAATGAATTTAAACTTCCTATTTTATTGTTTGTCTTTTTCAGTTACCTTAATGAAATATTCTTAAATAAATTTGAACATAATATCATTTAATCAACAAAAAAAACTCATGAGTTATCCTTACGTGCATAATTTTAATAATGAAGATTTTTAAAAACGTGCATCATTAAAATGTTACCTAAAACATGCAGCACTAATATATAACATGCGTCAATAAAACTAGAATTTGACTCAAACAATTGTACGGATATTATTTTCAGTTGATTAAATTTAAAAATAATTATTTATTCAAAAAATATTTAAGAATGACTATGTTTTTAAAAATTATATGGTATTATTTGCTCATAACTCATTTGTCATTTGATAAATTGTTAGAAAGAAAATTTTAGCATAATATAACTCAGTTGTCATTTGCTAAATTTATGGTTTTTATTTATATTTTTTTGTTATTTAATTATAATATTTTCATTTTATATTTGAAAGATAAATGAATTTTCTTTCAAACAATATTTTTGTGAATGTATTTTTTAAAAAATAATCAATTAAAATTGTTATTATCATTGAATATCATTATTTTTGACAAAATTTGAGTTTTCGTTGACATCAAAACTTATCATATTTTAGGATAATTTTAATTTAAAATGTAATTTCCATATTTTTCAAACAAATTCTAAAAATATTTTTTAAATATTTTGTTATAATTGTTAAAAAAATATTGTGTTGCATTTCAAATAAAAAGGTAAAGATATTAAAAATATTCTAATTAAAATATGTAAAATTTAATATAGTTTTAAGGAAATGGTCAAAATAAACAAAATTACACATAAAATAATCATGATTTTTGTTAACTGGGCGGATCATTATTTATATGATATCGCACACGAAAGAAAAATTTCTGTTTTTAAAATTATCTAATTAACTCTATACTCATTTTTTCTAATATTTTTTATATGATATCACACATTCGTAAAAAAAATAGATAGTTTAAGATGCAAAAAAAAATATTTACTTAATGAATATAATATTAACGAATATTACAAATACATCATTTAATAAAATAAATAATTAAAAACTGAAAATTCATATCCGCGCTGGCGCGCGGGTTAGGGTCTAGTATATTATTAAAATAGAAGTCATGACTTAATCCATGTGTGATTTTTTTTTAATTTGGACCACCTCCTAGAAATTTGTTTAAATTATTTTTTGTATAAATATTTGAAGTATTTGAATTATTCTAAAACAAACAAATTAAATAGATATTCCTATATTTTCTCTGAAATTATCTGAATAAAATCGTTTCATATCTTTTTTTACAATATAAATAGATATATTTCATTTTCATTAAAATAAACATTTTGAATATTTAATTAATTTAGTATTTATTTTAAATAAATTTATATTTCATTTTTCACTTAATGTTTTTTAAATATTTAGTTAACGTGTTTACTTAAAAATTAAATGTATATTTCATGGTAACTAAAACAAACTTTTTAAGTATCTAATTAATTTTGTAATTATAACTAAACTCATGTACAATTTTTTTATTAAATTTATGATATTAATTTAATATAATACTTTTCAATTAATTTTTTGATCCTTAGCCAATAAGATTTTTAATTTAAAATTTTGTATCACGTGATTTAAACTATGCTATCACTGAAAAATTAAAAAAAAAATAGTTAAATTATTGAATGTGAAGTATAAAATTGTTGTGTTTTAAAATCTTATATTAAATAATTAGTAATATTGTAAATATTATAATTAATCATGTAAAACAAATAATTATGTTTGTAAAAATAAAAATAATCACTCGCACGGTTGTGTGGGTAGAGGTCTAATTTTTGCTTAAAATAAATATAACTTCAGTATTAAAATGATCATAATTTTTAAATTAGTGTAATAAAATAAAGAAAATCACTATTTGAAGTATTAAATTGGATAGCAAAAAAAATTAAAGCATTAAAAAAAGCTTAACTAAATTTAGTAAGAACATTTTTCTGGAAATTTTCCCAAATAAACATTATTTTATAATTTTAATGCAGTTTTATATTAATTTATCTAGTTATCTTTTTAATCTGTGTAAAAAACTTGAAATCATATCTAGTTTAAGATAGAGGAAATAGTTTTTCTTTTTACATCAACATAAACAGACTCATCTAAGATTCTGCAAACCAGAACGATAACTCTGCATCTTTGTGAACAACATGAAATTGTATGTGGGCTATGCTCCAGCTCATGGGTTCGATCAAGGCAGAGCATAGAAAGAGAGATAGCACAATTTCATGCAAAACGTAAAAGTGGAATACGAACATTTCATTATTTCAATCAAAAACATTTCTTTACATTTAGTAACAGAAAGCCATAGACTAGGACTAAATGGCGTAGGCTAGCTCTAATCAACAAACCTCCAAAATCGAGAAGCTACAAGGTAAACTAACACTCACATTCCAGGTACATTTTCCCAAATAAGTGTCTGTCTCGATCCGTCTGCATCGGTGAGTCTCTCACCAGAATTTTTCACTAATTATACTAATATTTGATTCAGAAAAGCTTTTACTATAAATTTCTCAGGTTTTCTGAGAAATTCACCAATTAAATCAACACAATAATAACACAAGGCTCTCTTCAGAGAATGACACATCAGACTTTTAGAAGCTTGTGAAACTGCCATATCAATAAATGAAAAAAAGTAAAAAACCAATCAAAACATTTCAGTTCTACACATCATTTTTAGTAAAATGTACATAAGCATACACATTTGTTTAATAAGCGACTTTGTTATAAACACAATAATAGCACAAGTTTCTCTCCAGGGAATGACACATCAGACTTTTAGAAGCCTGTGAAACTGCCATGTCAATAAATGAAAAAAATAGAAAACCAATCAAAACATTTCATTTCTACACATCATTTTTAGTAAAATGCACATAAGCATACACATTTGTTTAATAAGCTACTTTGTTAATATCAAACCAATTTGGGGCATAACCAATAGCTCCATCGTAGCCAAGTAGATTCTTCCTGCAATATTTTGGGTTTAGTCGTAGATCTCGATTTCTCATCAATGTCACACAGACCGGAAAGAAAAAAAATACATGAAATATATATACAATGAAGAGATAGTTATATTTAGGGTTTATAACTATTAATTGCAGCACAATTAACTGGATAAAGAGCACTTTACCTCACGGCAAGGCTCACGGTTGATGATGGTGGCTCCGTCGGAAAGGGTGTGGCTGATGACATGGCTGTGAGCTTCGGTTGTGCTTAACTCACAGTGGTGAAGAGCAATGACAGATCGCATCTCTTTGGACAGCACCTTCCTCTTGGCACACGACTGAACAACACGACGACAAGAGTGGCGATAGAATCATGGACTCCGCAGTGACAGCGCAGCTTTCCGGTGGACTGTGATAACTCTGACGTCGAGCGATTGTAGTGAGAAGAGCGGTTGAAGATTGAGACAAGAGATGGTGATGATCGCAACATTCCTCTCCATATCGGTACAGTTACAACGTCAAATTAAAAGAAGAACATAAGTAAAAAGAAGTTGAGAAGAGAAGGAATAAGAGAGAGGTATACAATTGGAGAGATCGAAGAAGGAGAGGGGATGGGAAAGGCGGCGCAGGTTTTAGAGAAAGAGGTACTTACGTCAATATTATTATTTTTTCCATCTGAAAGTATATTATTACCAAAGACAAAAAACTACAAGAGGGCCACAGAGACAAGTCCAAACTATTATCAAACAAAAGAAAGACCACAAACGGCCCACCATAAACACCCAAGAACGAGGCTGAAGATTAAGGCCCGAAACAGAACCCCCTCCCAAAAAGACACGTACACAACACGTGTTCAACGACGAAGGATAACGTGTCCGATGCAGAGGAAACCGTCTCCTGCCTCCACCGACAAGATCTTACGCCGGCGCCCAAACCCATCGGCGCCGTATCAAACACCGTCTTCACCGGTTAACACATCACCGGACCTAATCAGTAACCACCAGAATTCAACCTAAACGAGGAGCCACGCCAATTCTTTCACCACTTTCACCGTTTCCAGAAACACATCCCACCGTGTCCCACCGCAGCCAAATCGGGAATACAATTCTCCACCATCTTTTCCGGCCTCAAACTTCTCCATCGATCCAAACAAAGCGATCGATCACCGGATTCCACCGGGAACCAAAGCCGAATGATTTCGCTTGGAAGATCGCGAAAACATCGGAGTCAAAGCCAGCTACACCGCGTCATAGAGACCACCGTGCACCAGAGTCATTGTCGTGAACCAGAAAGGAGAAAGAAAACGGGACCACCGCGACTTTCTCTATCTCTCAAGAAATCTTATGAGAGAAGGGAGAGAGAGTCTACCATCCCATGTGCTCAGCTACTTCTTCCTTAAGGTTTTTTAGGTACTTACGTCAATATAAATACCTACACGGCTTGAGAAGGATTAAATAATTGGCTTGGGTTCTAAAATTAATTAATTGAACCAAACAAACCGAATTTAGAAAGGAAACACCGGGTCAGGTCGTTACAATTTTGACTTGTCCCAATCAAAAGTTTGATCGCCAATGTCCACATGAGACAGATTAAAGACTACCTAAAGATGTTAATAACTTTAAATTTAAACAACTTGGTACTAAAAAAATCTTCAAATATTAATAACTTTAAATTTAAACAAATAACAATTATCAAATTGAAAATATTTTAATAAAAAATACGGAAACAATTCCCACGGCATAGCGTGGATGTTTACCTAGTATTAATATAATTAGTGAAAGACTCATCAAAGTAGATGTTCTAAGGACATTGCTAAAAGAGAAAGAGTATGAAGACATTTACAATCTAAACTAAGAAATTTTCAGATGTCAAAAAAAGACTAAGAAACATTCACCTGAAGTCCTGGAACTCCATTAGTCAAGAAGAGTGACCATTCCAAAATCTGAGTGAGCTGAGGCCCCATATGTTTCTACATCCGACTAAACCACTTCACCCCTTTTTGTGTGCGCAAACCACTTCATCTATATTATAACAGATGCAGATATGATCCACTGATTACATATATTTTGATAAATGTACCCTTGCTTGGTAAAGATCCAACTCTTATCAACGTTCATTATCAATAATATCAATCTAACCAGAAATTGATGTACGTCGATGTATAGCGTAAAAGGCGAACAACTGCTGTAGGATCATTAAGTCCCCGACTTGTTGAAGTCCTCATCTAAATCCAATACCAAGGCAATCAAGCCGAGCATTTCCTACCCACACACCTTAAAGCAGCAAAGCAAAATATCAAACACCAACAAGCAAGTCAAATCAGGAAACTAAAATGGAAGTTCAAAGGAGGAGATATATATGAAATTACATATCTCTTTTACATTTATAAGTTGAATATTTCAAGAACAGACATGAACATAAGATTGTAGATTTGTACTACCGATCTCATCGCCTAGAATAGCATATATGTATCCCTACCATCAAAGTTCAAATCTAATTGTTGATACGAACTTGAAACCTATTTTCAACTAAAAATGTATAGAGAAGACGTGCATCTATGATGATTTAATTTTTTTGTTCAATAATTACTTTGCAGAAAAATGAAAAAGGAACAGGCAAGCTTACAGGACATTCTTGTAGTAATATTCCATGGTTTGTAGTAATATCCACTTTGCAGGATTGTATGCTATCTTTTCCTCTTGTGGGAGGTTAATGAAGCCTTTGCTATCCCTGAAAACACTCCCTTCTATCAATTCTTCCGGGACGCCATGACTCTTTACATAGAAGAGTCCTTGTTCAAGACATGCCTTATTAAAGACGCAACAACATCGAACAGTTTTAAAAGTAGCATAGAGAACTGTTTTTCGAAATTCAGCATGCTCTTAGTCTTATCGTTTTGACTGATATATGGTCCAAAAGTTAGAGCACGATTATTGGGGAGTTCTTAGGGTGAGATTCTTAGCGGAATATAAGAACCCGTCTCTTAACTTTTAACTAAAAAAGCTAAGAACCGATATTATGCTCTTAGTACAAATATCAGTGAATGCACAAGAGGGATCTAATGGGTTTCACTATAGATTTGGCCCATCTAGTTACGAGGCCCATTTAACAATATTAAGGTTTATCAACAACGTAGAGGCAGCAGAAACTTTCTAGTATTTGATGACACAACACACGGGAAAACCACTATTTCGTGCCCAACAAATCGCGATATGTTCAATTCATATCCGGCTTATATGATCGTACAGAAATATACATGTACTTCCGAAAATTTCAAATAACATATATGTTGTTTACTTTTTTGAAGAAAACATACATTAGTCGTCCTATCATCTATGCTGACGTAGATGTTATGTCATCAATTTTTGCTGACAAAGAAGATGCCACGTGTACAATTTTTTTTTTTTAAAAAAAATCAATCCTTTTAGAAAACATAAACATTTATAAATTTTTATTATTTAGTAAAATGAACAAAATTAACTAAATTAACTAAATAATGAAATTTTAATCATATATAAGAGATATATTCATTATAATGTTTTGATGCTATCAATTACTCTTATGTTAATCTTGGTTATGTGTTTGTATAGAAAAATTTAGATCGGTTATGTAATAATGCGAATAATTTTGTTTTAATAGATTAAGAATTTATAATATGTTAATCTAAATTCTTTAAATGTAAACAACATAACAATGATTAATCGAAAGTAACACGACTACAACACTAGCATTGAAATTGAATCATTACAACACATATATAACTCTTATTAAGACGGGATTGTGATAGGATCCAAACATTTAAAAATATATCTCTTATATAAGATTAAAATTTTATTATTTAATTAATTTTTGTTTATTTTACTAAATAATAAAAGTTTATAAAAATTTACATTTTCTAAAAAAATATTTTTATAAAAAGAGTATTTTGTTTTTTTAATATTGTAGATGTGGCATATTCGTCAGCAAATTAGATGATGTGACTGATGATGTGACGACTAGCGTAGATTTTCGCCAAAAAAATAAATATGAATGTTATTTGAAATTTTTGAAAGTATATATATATTTTTGCATATATATTTTTGCATGGTCATATAAACCGGGTATGGATTGAACATATCGCGATATGTTAGACATCAAATAGCTTTTTTTCGCAACACACAAGTCTTTTATTAACAAGGTGAAGTTTCGAGCTTCTCATACATAAATGACTTTTAGGCGGAACGAGAGTACGAAATGAGGTAGGGCTGGGAAAATAAACCGAACCCGAAAACCCAAACCGAACCCGATCCAATAAAAATGAATCCGAACCGATTCGAATGTGGCATAAATACCGAATGGATCTTGTTTTATGGTATTTTGGTTTATGGGTATTATCCGAACCGAATCCGAACCTAAATGGATACCCGATAGAACCCGAAACATTCAAAATTTTCAAAAAGAACTTGTACCAAACATGATATCAATTCCTAATATGTATTCAAAATATATTGAACATCTAAAATAATTATCTATTATATGAAGATTGATGGTTGAAGGTGGCGGTTGAAGGTTGAAGTTTTTAGATTTTGGTTTTGTTTTCATTGAATAATGTTTTTCATTTCATGAGAAATTGATTTTCGTTTTATGCTTTCATTTATTTGGTTTTCTTTCTATCAATAACTATGTTTACCTTTCACTTGATTTGATCACATTTGATGTTCCTTTTTTTTAAACCGATTTTATTTATGTTTTGGTTACAAAATATGTACAAATTAAGTATTTTAAAACAAAAGAACCGATTTTACTTACTTTTTGGTTACAAAGTAGATATAAATCAGCTACATTTAAACCGAAGAACCGATTGGGACCCAGACCAGAAAGTACATCGGGTTGTACCGGTTCTTTGAAGATTTACTAACCCCGACCCGAACCCGATAGAATCCGAACCGGTCCCGAACCGAATTTTCATATAACCCGAATGAGACTGATTTTTATAAACCCGAAAAACAGAAACCCGATTGGGACCCCGAATGTACATGCCTAAGATGAGGGATTGGCTGAATCGCTCGTGGAAATAATCACTGGTTCGGACCGGTGGAAACCTGAGGGGTAACAAATTCACAAATCAACCTTTTTGGTTTTTTGATTAAGGACCAAAACTTTTTATTAGTTCAAAATCACCCCCAACAATCAAAATTCAGATAATACCTAGGAGGGTATGTTTGACTACAACAACTCTCCAAGCACTCCACAACACAGTTTGGGTCTGGATCTAGAAATACAGCCACCTTTCAAGTAATTAAACCAACAAATATTAGATAGAATGATGATTAGTAAAACAGAGTCACAACAGAAGAAATGTGTGTATGTTCATACCGAGTAACGTTCTTCTCCCACTGACAACACTCTATGCATTGTTGATCTATAAAACGCACATAAGACTGAGGTTTTGAAATCAATATAATGCCCTGAAATGAAAAGGTTGAACTTTTGGTGGGTACCGGAAAAGCCCATTAGTCCATCTCTCCATAAGGTCTCCGATGTTGACAACAAAACACTGGTTGTTTACACAAAAGTCTTCATAAGTTTTCAAGGCTTACAGTACAGTGTCAGTCAAAACTGTTAGTATAACTTACCCTTTAATCCCAGGGACATCTTCCCAAACATTTGGTTCTTTATCTTTATCCCTGCAAACCTTTTTTAGTATGTAACCATTTGTTAGAACAATGAAGAAACTCATATTTCTTGATAAGCAAGTTATGAGAGATGAATGCTAATACTTGAAGCCCTGGAACTCCATCTGTTGCAAGAAGAGTTAGCATTCCAAAATCTGAATGAGCAGAGGCCCCACATGGTTCTTCTTCTTTAGATGAATTCAACTCTCCTGTGATGCAACAAAAAATTAAGATTCTCAAAACAATCTCACAATCTGCGACTCGTTTGAAACTGAAATATTATCCCTAACATGCTACAAAAGATTTTTGGTGATTAAAGACCTGAATAACGTAAGAGGCGAACAACTGCTGCTTGATCATTGAAGGCTCCCAATCTTTCAAAGAAGTTCTCTTCCAAATCCAACGCTAAAGCCACTAGGCCAAGCAATTTCTTGCCAACATCCCTAATGAGCAATTAAAAGAATAGAAATAAAAATAATCCAATATTATACAAGAACCAAACAACAAAATTGAATAGCTAGTTGTAGAAAGTTAAAAAAATATTGTCACTAAGCATTTCCTCCTACTTACACAACACTTTTATAATAACTTTCCATGGTTGGCCTCCATAGCGGAAAAAGATCTAATAAAATCCATAAGATAGATCAAATATAAACAAAATAATAAATTATGATTATACAAAAAACTTTTTTTTACCTTCAGAAAGCCATTTATTAGGGTAATGTTTACCTAAACCACCCTCTGAAGATCCAAAAGTGAATTACAACGTATTCTCTCCGTTTTTAATATAAATCGTTTTAGAATTGTGCACGTAGATTAAGAAAATCATTAATTTTTTATATTTTTTAAACAAAAACATCATTAATTATTTACTTAACCACAAATCAACCAATAATAAAATAGAAGGTATATTATCATTGTTCATATAACATTAAGTGTTAATAAATTTTACATAGAAAACCAAAAACGTCATATATTTTGAAACATAAAAATTTCTCTAATACGATTTATATTAAAAAACGGAGAGAGTATAATATAGTATAAGTTTGTGGGGGAACAACTTTCACCATTTTGATGGGCAGATAGAATATAAGTTTGCGGGGGAACAACTTTCACCATTTTAAGCAACAGACACATTGGCAACATAAATTTATAGTGATTTAATTAGCTTCCTTAATAGTGTGATATGTAGAGATCATTATGTCCGATATTTGATTGCAAAATCTCGACTCATTAAGCGGTTTGAAGAAAAAGAAAAAAAAATATCTCGACTCGTTATTGATTTGGTCCCACAGCCTGATTATCTCTCTATTTTCACAACTAGTGTGATTTTAGTATTCAACACACTAATTAAGAAAAACGTTATTTATTTCCTTGATAATTATAACTACTTTTTAAAATCAGTCAATGCACTTTATTTTAATGGTTAAAGTTTAAAGGTTTTTACACGTAGATTTAATGTCTTGCAAACTGCACATTATAAGAAGTCAAGGTTTTAATTTTCGACGAAAACGATTTATTAAACAATTATCCAGACTATGGAAAAAGGTTTACAAGAAATCTTCAATATAGTGCAACTAAATCCGGTCAGGCGTGGATTTTCATAGGACGGCTCAAATGATACAGTTAAGCGTAAATCATCATAAGGCATGTAGTATTGTCGGTTGTCGAATCGTCTATGTAATATTTCTCATAATTCTAGTATCGTAATAAATCAGCGTTAAAAAAATCTAAATAGTCATTATGATATTAAATGTATTTCCATTTTATTTTAATTTTAAATTAATCTAAATTATACTAGTAATGATAAAAGACACGTTAGTTTTAAAAATTAATATATATATATATATATATATCCCAAAAAAACAATAATGATTTATGATTCCAATCCAAGGGTATATATGTAAATCAAGCATATAAAGGCGTGAATAAAATAAAGCATAGAGATCATCTGAGTATCCATGACGAGGTTGCACGTGTGGCACAGCTTTTAAGCAGATTAATAACTAGTGATCATCGATCTAATGAAACAAATGATTATTGCCCTTTTGATTTAGCGGTTAATCGCATGTGCCAGCTCAGACGGTCACATGATAAAGACACGTGGGACCACACCCCGAACCGAACCCATTTCCGAGCCACTTTGATTATTTTTGGAAATGCACGTAGCCGCATGTGCGAGGGATTCTGTCAGCAGTGCACGATGTTGGTTCCTCCAACTTTCATCAGACGGCTGTGACTGGTTGTCTCAGTGAGTATTTTTTTTTTTATTACATGCTATCTATAAAGTGAACGTAAAAATAAAAGTGACCATATAATTGACAATCTTATATAAGATCTTCGTTACAAATCGCAACGACCTACAACTGCAATCAATAAAACATATTTGGCATATTTATATTTTGGAACTATAGGCATTGTCATTTTGTCTATCGGTGATGAATCAATTATCATTGTGTTTCTGCATGACGTTAGTGCTTGCTGTTATAACACCAAATTTAGCATTTCTTTTGGAAATACGTATGGTACATCGTTCATAATATCGCACAATTAATATGTGTCTTAACAAAGTGTGTGTTTACGACTTGTAGCTGGCAGTACTATATGGGAAGTCATCGAATTTAGGGCGATTTATTATTTGACAGTTGAGGAGATGAAGCGTTATGGGGCAAAACGAGGGGGACACACGTGTGCTTCGCTGTCTTATGATTCGGAATCGAGTGTAGAACTTCGAGCTCCACGTCCCTTCCACGTGAAGGTGGTGACGCTCGAACCAACTTGCTTTTAGTTTTCGACCCCTTCCTGTCCTTTTTACATTAATGTTCTTTCTTTATCGATCCCTTCGTGGTTTGCCCATGTTTATTTTTATATACTATTAGTACATGAGAACCCATCTTAAACTCTTTGAAATACTTGTGCAAAAGTGTTATCAAATGTAATAACGTATATTTGATGCGTTGCTATATACTCTCTCTGTTCCTGAAAGTAAGATTTTCTAGAGTATGCACGCTTATTAAGAATTTAATAAATGTTTATAATTTAATTTATTTTTTACTTTATTATACAATTTCCAATAACTTTCCACCAATGAAATTTAACTAATTCAAATATTCTCAATTAATGTTCCTCAAAAGTATAAAAAAATACCTTAACAATATATAAAATCTATCTATGTGGAACAAGAAAAAAAACCTAAAACATCTTATTTTCGGGAACGGAAGTAGTATATCTTTCTTGTAAAGAACTGTGGTGATTTAGTGCCCTTTAATTAAGAGGTTTTGTCTTTATTCTATTTTCTAAAATGTCAAAGCAGAAATTTTTATCTCGTATTTTGAACAGATAAAGGTTACTACTCTATGCTGTAATTCGAATCTACAAATTTACTATCTTAAAGACGGAGCATGAGCATCACATTTAAAATTTTACACACAAAAATCAATTGAACATCTTGTAGTGTACCCTTGGGTGTATGCGTTAAGAAACAATGTGTCGAGAAATCACGTTATCATGTAGTATTGTACTACCTCCTAAATGTAGATGTTTCAAAGAATTTTGATGTTCTAATATATAGATGTTTTCATTTTTCTATGAAATTTTTTATTTTTTTAAAAACTGTGCAACCAATTATATTTGATAATATATTTTGTAATTAATTGAATAACGTTAATTTATAGTTTTAATGATACTTTCTAGACAAAACAATGATTTTTTTAATATGTGTATTTTTACCTAAACATCTTATATTTAGGAACATATGGAATATTTTATAAATAAACAAGAGAGTAAATAACGAAAAAAAAAACTACAACGTTTTTATATGTCAGCTCATTTTGCTGTCTAATTGTCGTAGCTGTCGTTTCTCTTCGCATAACTCATCTTCACTATTATAGATACATATTTTGTTTGTTCAAAAATAAGACAAATATTTTGCTTAGAATTATTATTTTTTGGCCGATACTTAAAATTTTATTTTTGCTGCTTAGGAGTTTATGCTGATTTAATTTATGGTATGTGTTCACAACCATAAAAACTTAGATTTCATGTATGCAGGACGGTCTCAAATTATATCAAGATCATTTCAAAACAATATTAACTATATATTCCATCCGTTTCAGAAAAATGTATATTTTAAATTTTTCACACTTATTAAAAAACATATCAGATTTTAGTTACTAATACATTATTTTATGTTATCAACTACTCCCCACAACTTTTAACCAATAAAATTTTAGTAAACACAATTATTTTTTTCGAAGTTTACAATTTGCAATTATTTTATGCATTGAAAATGTAAAACATGTATCTTTTTGAATTTTTTTTTAAATATGGATCTTTTTGGAACGGAGGGAGTATTTAACAATGTAATGACATAGTTTTAAAAATTTAATAGCTTTTTATTTTTTATCAAAGTTATGTATTTTATTTTAGAAACTTTGAGGTTTCTCCTCGAATTATAAACTATAAAATTAATAATACATTTTTACAAGTTTTAAACCAAAGTTATGTATTTTATTTTAGAAACTTTTTTATTTTTTTTATTTTTAGATTCGGGATTTGTTCGACCGCTCCACTAATACATGCTATTTGACGGCACTGTATGTATGTTATCCAATGGCATGTGTTTTGACATGAACATGTGACATTTTTGATAAAATAATACCATAAAATATGGGTTACCTAGAAAATTACGGATTCAGGTCCAAAACTATGATATTCTAAAAATAATAGTCTAGCAGTACATGCAAACTTATAATTATAAAACTTTGACAAAAAAACATGTTCTACACAATATCATGTTTTCTGTTAAAAGAACAAAACTTATCTATGGTTTTGGCACATTTTTTTTGGTCAAAATGGTTTTGGCACATTTTTTGTTGCAAATTTTTGCTATACATTTGGTTATCTAACAAATTAGCAGGTGTTTATAAATTATAACATATATGTAAATTTACGAGCGCGTGTGCATTTCAAGCTCTAGAGTACGTCTGGGCATTTTACTTGTACCTAATGTTTGAACCGAACCTGACCAAAAAATTTTCAACCGAAACTAAATCAAAATAAAAAATATCTGAATGAATATTGAGTTAGAAAAGTTTGGATATCCAAAATTGATCGGTTATATTCGATATCCGAACCCAAAATACCCGAACATATATATAGGTAAACCTAAACCTACATCTCCCATTCTCCATTCTTCTCTCCGTCTTCTTTTTCTGCAACATTGAAAAAAAAAATTGTACATAGTTGAATTCTCGTTTTTTCATCTTTTTTATATGTTCAATACATACAAAAACTCATATTTATGGCTGACTACAAAAAGGAATCCCATGATTTATGCTTTTTTGCTCCACAACTGGATTTTCAAAACAATCAAGATATTTAGGTGCATGCTACTTAACACCATCTTTGTTAAGCCTAAGGCATTAATAAACTTTGAGTTTGTGCTTCATGGGATTAGACATTCACACTTGTGGATTCACTGTTCCGTGGAATTACAGAAAACGATGAAGATGAATCATAGAATATTTTTTAAAATTTTGTTAAGTATTTAGGTTATTTCAATATATTCGAAATATCTGAACCCGAACTAAAAATATTCGAACCCGATCTGATATGTAAAAATACCGAATGGATTCTAGATCCTTAACTGAAATACCTAAAAACTCGAAATACCCGATCCAAATTCGAACTGAAACCGCTCACCCAAACTGACTCTAGAGTTCACACTTTTCTCTCTGAAAGTTCGCTCAAAAATATTCTTATACTCCTTCTGTATCATTTTAAGTGGTGTTTAAGGTTTTTACACAAAAATTAAGAAAATACAAATTTTTATGCAATTTATCTTGGTTACATAAAATTGCATTAAATAAAATCAGTCTAACCAATAAGAAAAACATGTACTCCCTCCGTTTTTAATTGTAAGTAGTTTTGCTTAAAAGCACGAATATTTAGAAAATTGTTATTTAAAAGAATATATCATTTAACCAATTAATTCAACCAATTATTAAAAACCTAACATTATTTCATTGGTCACACAATATTCAATTAATGAAAAAAATGCATTGAAATATGTAAACTACTTATATTGTGAAACAAATTGTTTTTGCTAAAACTACTTACATTTAAAAACGGAGGGAATAGTATTTTGTAATTGGTTGCAAATTTCAATTGACATTAAATTTTATATAGAAATTTGAGAACATCACTTATTATGAAACAAAATAAAAATGTTTAAACATCATTTAAAATGGTACGAAGGAAGTAATAAAAAATATTGGGAAGCGTAGAAATTAAGTGTATGGTTTACCTTTTCTGGTTCCTAAAGAGACCGGTGAAAACTGGCGGTTGCGATTTACGAACTTACGAGGACATCGACATGTTATTAAGATCAAATACCAATGTAATAAATGCAAATAAATGACACTGTTTTGTGTTGCGATCAATTAGAGTGTGACTGAATAGTCATTTTGGAGTAAATATTCTAGAGTAAAATTGTTTTACTCTATTTCGTGCTTAATATTTACCAATCAGGTTGAAAAGTAGTGGTAGAAATTATTTCACTAGCTTTGAGTGGAGTAAACATTTACTCTCATTTCTTCTTTGTCTGTTCATTTTCTTTCTTCCATGTTTTGTTCCTCTTAATTACGCCGACAATTTACAATCACACGTTATAAATTAGAGATCTCATACTTTCACGGGATTAAATTTCCGATCGCATATACATGACATCACGACTTGCCCTGGAAATATCTTGACTAGTTTTTTTTTCTTTTTTCTTGACTAGTTGTTTATTGGGTTAATTTGCAAAGTGACAATATTGGAAAAAATATTAGTTTTGTAGTAAGAGGATAGAGAGAAGTAAAAAAAAAAAAAAAGAGAAAAAAGATACTAATATGGTTAGTCGGTGAAATATAGATTTTTTTTTGGTTATATGCTCAAAGTTCCCCTCTTTTTATTTCTCTGTCGTCGTTATTTACTTATCAATGGAGTTCAAATAATTGGGGGAGGTGTGATGATGATTAGAGAATGAAGAAACCCAAACTGGAAGTCAAATCGGACAAAAGTACTGATGGGGCCAACGCCATAACTGAGAGACACTACGTTGATTCGTTGAAGGATAAACTTGTCAATTACATCTACTTTCCTAAGCCTGAATTAATAGTCCCACGTGGGGTCTAGTTCACGTGAACTTCACATGCCTTTCATGCCTCTTTGGTCATTCTATGGATCCCATTTTTACTCTCTTGTTGTTTTCCTTTTAATTGACAAGCTTCGTGGAAAATGTTTTTTGATTGTTTCGTACCGTTCTATCCTTCTTTGAGCATGCGCAGTGGTCTGTATATAAGAGAGTTTCTAAACAAAAATAATAAGAAAAAGAAAAGTATGGGAGAGGGAGTAGAAACAGAGAGAAACGTCTTTTCTTGAAGAAACGTCTTTTCTTGAAGAAACGTTCACCGAACTTTGAGGTACTATAAAGACAACTGTCATTGTTTCATTAGTTTAATTTTATTTTTAACATTAAAATTAAATCAAATAATAAATTATTTTGAAATATTAATATAGTAGTGGGAAGGTACCCTTCACGACGTACTCTTCACTAATGATGTCCTTAGCTTCCTAATGGTAATTGAGGATTGAACGGTAGGGGACAAGCGGTTCAACTGCGGTGCGATTCTAACAGTTATATAGTACTGTTAACTGCGGTGCGAGGCAGAAAGGTTCGTAACATTCGAAGTCTTAAAATTAAAACCTACCTATTTATTACGGCGATTGCAAATAAATAATACTTCTACTAAATTTGATTCCATTAAGTGGATAGACACAATTTACTAAACCTAGAATATGTATAACAAGTTTTTAAGTTATAATACTATAAATAAATTCATTTGTAACTAATATTCACTAACCACCTATTATAATTTTATATTTATAAAAGGTTTAAGCTAAATTTTCAAATATTTTTCTCCAATATCACACATATAAATAAATAAAATATAGAAAATAGCTATTGTTTATAGTTTCTGATTCTATATTTTCTGTATGAATAAGAGCGAAACCAAGGCACTGAATATGATAGCACATGCCTCCCTAATATTATTAAGATTAACAATTTTGCATGTAAAATTTCATATAAATCAGCTAGAAGAAGTGGTTTAATGTTGTTGTGCACCCCCTTGTTAATTATTAAATTTTTGCACCCAATAGAAAATCATTATAGATTCTCCCCTGATCCTATTTACCTAATGACTCTATATAATTGAATTCACTAAATTCTCAAAATAGTAATAATAATTAAGTTCACTTTCGTGGGACCGCGATCCGTTGTCCCATAGCAAAGATGAATTGAATACCCCTATTCAATATCTGCACAAATATAATTTAGTATTCTACAGGAACAAAAATATATATAGGTTAAACTGATCTTTATGTTTTTTTTTTTTTTGAAAAAAAAAACTGATCTTTATGTTACTTACATATACAACAACATCTGTACATTTGGATTTTCTTTTTTATATATTACAGTATTTGGACATGCATGTGGTTTTAGGTTAGAAATCCCAAGACAGCAATCCGGGACAACAAACTCGCACGTATTTAAAAAATATTATAGTGAAATATATAAAGTATGAGGAATTCTAACTTTACTTCAAATTTGATATTACTCTTCAAATTTAATTTTAAAATGATATATCATTTCTATAAATACCTAATCTTTTTATATAAAAAATTAACCTTTATAAATCATTTATAAATTTAAAAAAAATATTTATAGAAGTTTAGAAACCCAACTTCACCCTTAAATACTAAATCCTAAATAATAATCATTAAATCCTAGACTCAAATATTAAAGTATTTTTTTATCAAGTATATTTTTGTAAAAATGTTGTAATGTTGTCTAACTTAATGTACTTTTAACTATTTTCTTTATTTTTTAATAATTATAATTATTTAATCAATAATTTTTGAGATAAATAAATGGATACCCGATAGAACCCGAAACATTCAAAATTTTCAAAAAGAACTTGTACCAAACATGATATCAATTCCTAATATGTATTCAAAATATATTGAACATCTAAAATAATTATCTATTATATGAAGATTGATGGTTGAAGGTGGCGGTTGAAGGTTGAAGTTTTTAGATTTTGGTTTTGTTTTCATTGAATAATGTTTTTCATTTCATGAGAAATTGATTTTCGTTTTATGCTTTCATTTATTTGGTTTTCTTTCTATCAATAACTATGTTTACCTTTCACTTGATTTGATCACATTTGATGTTCCTTTTTTTTAAACCGATTTTATTTATGTTTTGGTTACAAAATATGTACAAATTAAGTATTTTAAAACAAAAGAACCGATTTTACTTACTTTTTGGTTACAAAGTAGATATAAATCAGCTACATTTAAACCGAAGAACCGATTGGGACCCAGACCAGAAAGTACATCGGGTTGTACCGGTTCTTTGAAGATTTACTAACCCCGACCCGAACCCGATAGAATCCGAACCGGTCCCGAACCGAATTTTCATATAACCCGAATGAGACTGATTTTTATAAACCCGAAAAACAGAAACCCGATTGGGACCCCGAATGTACATGCCTAAGATGAGGGATTGGCTGAATCGCTCGTGGAAATAATCACTGGTTCGGACCGGTGGAAACCTGAGGGGTAACAAATTCACAAATCAACCTTTTTGGTTTTTTGATTAAGGACCAAAACTTTTTATTAGTTCAAAATCACCCCCAACAATCAAAATTCAGATAATACCTAGGAGGGTATGTTTGACTACAACAACTCTCCAAGCACTCCACAACACAGTTTGGGTCTGGATCTAGAAATACAGCCACCTTTCAAGTAATTAAACCAACAAATATTAGATAGAATGATGATTAGTAAAACAGAGTCACAACAGAAGAAATGTGTGTATGTTCATACCGAGTAACGTTCTTCTCCCACTGACAACACTCTATGCATTGTTGATCTATAAAACGCACATAAGACTGAGGTTTTGAAATCAATATAATGCCCTGAAATGAAAAGGTTGAACTTTTGGTGGGTACCGGAAAAGCCCATTAGTCCATCTCTCCATAAGGTCTCCGATGTTGACAACAAAACACTGGTTGTTTACACAAAAGTCTTCATAAGTTTTCAAGGCTTACAGTACAGTGTCAGTCAAAACTGTTAGTATAACTTACCCTTTAATCCCAGGGACATCTTCCCAAACATTTGGTTCTTTATCTTTATCCCTGCAAACCTTTTTTAGTATGTAACCATTTGTTAGAACAATGAAGAAACTCATATTTCTTGATAAGCAAGTTATGAGAGATGAATGCTAATACTTGAAGCCCTGGAACTCCATCTGTTGCAAGAAGAGTTAGCATTCCAAAATCTGAATGAGCAGAGGCCCCACATGGTTCTTCTTCTTTAGATGAATTCAACTCTCCTGTGATGCAACAAAAAATTAAGATTCTCAAAACAATCTCACAATCTGCGACTCGTTTGAAACTGAAATATTATCCCTAACATGCTACAAAAGATTTTTGGTGATTAAAGACCTGAATAACGTAAGAGGCGAACAACTGCTGCTTGATCATTGAAGGCTCCCAATCTTTCAAAGAAGTTCTCTTCCAAATCCAACGCTAAAGCCACTAGGCCAAGCAATTTCTTGCCAACATCCCTAATGAGCAATTAAAAAAATAGAAATAAAAATAATCCAATATTATACAAGAACCAAACAACAAAATTGAATAGCTAGTTGTAGAAAGTTAAAAAAATATTGTCACTAAGCATTTCCTCCTACTTACACAACACTTTTATAATAACTTTCCATGGTTGGCCTCCATAGCGGAAAAAGATCTAATAAAATCCATAAGATAGATCAAATATAAACAAAATAATAAATTATGATTATACAAAAAACTTTTTTTTACCTTCAGAAAGCCATTTATTAGGGTAATGTTTACCTAAACCACCCTCTGAAGATCCAAAAGTGAATTACAACGTATTCTCTCCGTTTTTAATATAAATCGTTTTAGAATTGTGCACGTAGATTAAGAAAATCATTAATTTTTTATATTTTTTAAACAAAAACATCATTAATTATTTACTTAACCACAAATCAACCAATAATAAAATAGAAGGTATATTATCATTGTTCATATAACATTAAGTGTTAATAAATTTTACATAGAAAACCAAAAACGTCATATATTTTGAAACATAAAAATTTCTCTAATACGATTTATATTAAAAAACGGAGAGAGTATAATATAGTATAAGTTTGTGGGGGAACAACTTTCACCATTTTGATGGGCAGATAGAATATAAGTTTGCGGGGGAACAACTTTCACCATTTTAAGCAACAGACACATTGGCAACATAAATTTATAGTGATTTAATTAGCTTCCTTAATAGTGTGATATGTAGAGATCATTATGTCCGATATTTGATTGCAAAATCTCGACTCATTAAGCGGTTTGAAGAAAAAGAAAAAAAAATATCTCGACTCGTTATTGATTTGGTCCCACAGCCTGATTATCTCTCTATTTTCACAACTAGTGTGATTTTAGTATTCAACACACTAATTAAGAAAAACGTTATTTATTTCCTTGATAATTATAACTACTTTTTAAAATCAGTCAATGCACTTTATTTTAATGGTTAAAGTTTAAAGGTTTTTACACGTAGATTTAATGTCTTGCAAACTGCACATTATAAGAAGTCAAGGTTTTAATTTTCGACGAAAACGATTTATTAAACAATTATCCAGACTATGGAAAAAGGTTTACAAGAAATCTTCAATATAGTGCAACTAAATCCGGTCAGGCGTGGATTTTCATAGGACGGCTCAAATGATACAGTTAAGCGTAAATCATCATAAGGCATGTAGTATTGTCGGTTGTCGAATCGTCTATGTAATATTTCTCATAATTCTAGTATCGTAATAAATCAGCGTTAAAAAAATCTAAATAGTCATTATGATATTAAATGTATTTCCATTTTATTTTAATTTTAAATTAATCTAAATTATACTAGTAATGATAAAAGACACGTTAGTTTTAAAAATTAAATATATATATATATATATATATCCCAAAAAAACAATAATGATTTATGATTCCAATCCAAGGGTATATATGTAAATCAAGCATATAAAGGCGTGAATAAAATAAAGCATAGAGATCATCTGAGTATCCATGACGAGGTTGCACGTGTGGCACAGCTTTTAAGCAGATTAATAACTAGTGATCATCGATCTAATGAAACAAATGATTATTGCCCTTTTGATTTAGCGGTTAATCGCATGTGCCAGCTCAGACGGTCACATGATAAAGACACGTGGGACCACACCCCGAACCGAACCCATTTCCGAGCCACTTTGATTATTTTTGGAAATGCACGTAGCCGCATGTGCGAGGGATTCTGTCAGCAGTGCACGATGTTGGTTCCTCCAACTTTCATCAGACGGCTGTGACTGGTTGTCTCAGTGAGTATTTTTTTTTTTATTACATGCTATCTATAAAGTGAACGTAAAAATAAAAGTGACCATATAATTGACAATCTTATATAAGATCTTCGTTACAAATCGCAACGACCTACAACTGCAATCAATAAAACATATTTGGCATATTTATATTTTGGAACTATAGGCATTGTCATTTTGTCTATCGGTGATGAATCAATTATCATTGTGTTTCTGCATGACGTTAGTGCTTGCTGTTATAACACCAAATTTAGCATTTCTTTTGGAAATACGTATGGTACATCGTTCATAATATCGCACAATTAATATGTGTCTTAACAAAGTGTGTGTTTACGACTTGTAGCTGGCAGTACTATATGGGAAGTCATCGAATTTAGGGCGATTTATTATTTGACAGTTGAGGAGATGAAGCGTTATGGGGCAAAACGAGGGGGACACACGTGTGCTTCGCTGTCTTATGATTCGGAATCGAGTGTAGAACTTCGAGCTCCACGTCCCTTCCACGTGAAGGTGGTGACGCTCGAACCAACTTGCTTTTAGTTTTCGACCCCTTCCTGTCCTTTTTACATTAATGTTCTTTCTTTATCGATCCCTTCGTGGTTTGCCCATGTTTATTTTTATATACTATTAGTACATGAGAACCCATCTTAAACTCTTTGAAATACTTGTGCAAAAGTGTTATCAAATGTAATAACGTATATTTGATGCGTTGCTATATACTCTCTCTGTTCCTGAAAGTAAGATTTTCTAGAGTATGCACGCTTATTAAGAATTTAATAAATGTTTATAATTTAATTTATTTTTTACTTTATTATACAATTTCCAATAACTTTCCACCAATGAAATTTAACCAATTCAAATATTCTCAATTAATGTTCCTCAAAAGTATAAAAAAATACCTTAACAATATATAAAATCTATCTATGTGGAACAAGAAAAAAACCTAAAACATCTTATTTTCGGGAACGGAAGTAGTATATCTTTCTTGTAAAGAACTGTGGTGATTTAGTGCCCTTTAATTAAGAGGTTTTGTCTTTATTCTATTTTCTAAAATGTCAAAGCAGAAATTTTTATCTCGTATTTTGAACAGATAAAGGTTACTACTCTATGCTGTAATTCGAATCTACAAATTTACTATCTTAAAGACGGAGCATGAGCATCACATTTAAAATTTTACACACAAAAATCAATTGAACATCTTGTAGTGTACCCTTGCGTGTATGCGTTAAGAAACAATGTGTCGAGAAATCACGTTATCATGTAGTATTGTACTACCTCCTATGTAGATGTTTCAAAGAATTTTGATGTTCTAATATATAGATGTTTTCATTTTTCTATGAAATTTTTTATTTTTTTAAAAACTGTGCAACCAATTATATTTGATAATATATTTTGTAATTAATTGAATAACGTTAATTTATAGTTTTAATGATACTTTCTAGACAAAACAATGATTTTTTTAATATGTGTATTTTTACCTAAACATCTTATATTTAGGAACATATGGAATATTTTATAAATAAACAAGAGAGTAAATAACGAAAAAAAAAACTACAACGTTTTTATATGTCAGCTCATTTTGCTGTCTAATTGTCGTAGCTGTCGTTTCTCTTCGCATAACTCATCTTCACTATTATAGATACATATTTTGTTTGTTCAAAAATAAGACAAATATTTTGCTTAGAATTATTATTTTTTGGCCGATACTTAAAATTTTATTTTTGCTGCTTAGGAGTTTATGCTGATTTAATTTATGGTATGTGTTCACAACCATAAAAACTTAGATTTCATGTATGCAGGACGGTCTCAAATTATATCAAGATCATTTCAAAACAATATTAACTATATATTCCATCCGTTTCAGAAAAATGTATATTTTAAATTTTTCACACTTATTAAAAAACATATCAGATTTTAGTTACTAATACATTATTTTATGTTATCAACTACTCCCCACAACTTTTAACCAATAAAATTTTAGTAAACACAATTATTTTTTTCGAAGTTTACAATTTGCAATTATTTTATGCATTGAAAATGTAAAACATGTATCTTTTTGAATTTTTTTTTAAAATATGGATCTTTTTGGAACGGAGGGAGTATTTAACAATGTAATGACATAGTTTTAAAAATTTAATAGCTTTTTATTTTTTATCAAAGTTATGTATTTTATTTTAGAAACTTTGAGGTTTCTCCTCGAATTATAAACTATAAAATTAATAATACATTTTTACAAGTTTTAAACCAAAGTTATGTATTTTATTTTAGAAACTTTTTTATTTTTTTTATTTTTAGATTCGGGATTTGTTCGACCGCTCCACTAATACATGCTATTTGACGGCACTGTATGTATGTTATCCAATGGCATGTGTTTTGACATGAACATGTGACATTTTTGATAAAATAATACCATAAAATATGGGTTACCTAGAAAATTACGGATTCAGGTCCAAAACTATGATATTCTAAAAATAATAGTCTAGCAGTACATGCAAACTTATAATTATAAAACTTTGACAAAAAAACATGTTCTACACAATATCATGTTTTCTGTTAAAAGAACAAAACTTATCTATGGTTTTGGCACATTTTTTTTGGTCAAAATGGTTTTGGCACATTTTTTGTTGCAAATTTTTGCTATACATTTGGTTATCTAACAAATTAGCAGGTGTTTATAAATTATAACATATATGTAAATTTACGAGCGCGTGTGCATTTCAAGCTCTAGAGTACGTCTGGGCATTTTACTTGTACCTAATGTTTGAACCGAACCTGACCAAAAAATTTTCAACCGAAACTAAATCAAAATAAAAAATATCTGAATGAATATTGAGTTAGAAAAGTTTGGATATCCAAAATTGATCGGTTATATTCGATATCCGAACCCAAAATACCCGAACATATATATAGGTAAACCTAAACCTACATCTCCCATTCTCCATTCTTCTCTCCGTCTTCTTTTTCTGCAACATTGAAAAAAAAAATTGTACATAGTTGAATTCTCGTTTTTTCATCTTTTTTATATGTTCAATACATACAAAAACTCATATTTATGGCTGACTACAAAAAGGAATCCCATGATTTATGCTTTTTTGCTCCACAACTGGATTTTCAAAACAATCAAGATATTTAGGTGCATGCTACTTAACACCATCTTTGTTAAGCCTAAGGCATTAATAAACTTTGAGTTTGTGCTTCATGGGATTAGACATTCACACTTGTGGATTCACTGTTCCGTGGAATTACAGAAAACGATGAAGATGAATCATAGAATATTTTTTAAAATTTTGTTAAGTATTTAGGTTATTTCAATATATTCGAAATATCTGAACCCGAACTAAAAATATTCGAACCCGATCTGATATGTAAAAATACCGAATGGATTCTAGATCCTTAACTGAAATACCTAAAAACTCGAAATACCCGATCCAAATTCGAACTGAAACCGCTCACCCAAACTGACTCTAGAGTTCACACTTTTCTCTCTGAAAGTTCGCTCAAAAATATTCTTATACTCCTTTTGTATCATTTTAAGTGGTGTTTAAGGTTTTTACACAAAAATTAAGAAAATACAAATTTTTATGCAATTTATCTTGGTTACATAAAATTGCATTAAATAAAATCAGCCTAACCAATAAGAAAAACATGTACTCCCTCCGTTTTTAATTGTAAGTAGTTTTGCTTAAAAGCACGAATATTTAGAAAATTGTTATTTAAAAGAATATATCATTTAACCAATTAATTCAACCAATTATTAAAAACCTAACATTATTTCATTGGTCACACAATATTCAATTAATGAAAAAGATGCATTGAAATATGTAAACTACTTATATTGTGAAACAAATTGTTTTTGCTAAAACTACTTACATTTAAAAACGGAGGGAATAGTATTTTGTAATTGGTTGCAAATTTCAATTGACATTAAATTTTATATAGAAATTTGAGAACATCACTTATTATGAAACAAAATAAAAATGTTTAAACATCATTTAAAATGGTACGAAGGAAGTAATAAAAAATATTGGGAAGCGTAGAAATTAAGTGTATGGTTTACCTTTTCTGGTTCCTAAAGAGACCGGTGAAAACTGGCGGTTGCGATTTACGAACTTACGAGGACATCGACATGTTATTAAGATCAAATACCAATGTAATAAATGCAAATAAATGACACTGTTTTGTGTTGCGATCAATTAGAGTGTGACTGAATAGTCATTTTGGAGTAAATATTCTAGAGTAAAATTGTTTTACTCTATTTCGTGCTTAATATTTACCAATCAGGTTGAAAAGTAGTGGTAGAAATTATTTCACTAGCTTTGAGTGGAGTAAACATTTACTCTCATTTCTTCTTTGTCTGTTCATTTTCTTTCTTCCATGTTTTGTTCCTCTTAATTACGCCGACAATTTACAATCACACGTTATAAATTAGAGATCTCATACTTTCACGGGATTAAATTTCCGATCGCATATACATGACATCACGACTTGCCCTGGAAATATCTTGACTAGTTTTTTTTCTTTTTTCTTGACTAGTTGTTTATTGGGTTAATTTGCAAAGTGACAATATTGGAAAAAATATTAGTTTTGTAGTAAGAGGATAGAGAGAAGTAAAAAAAAAAAAAAGAGAAAAAAGATACTAATATGGTTAGTCGGTGAAATATAGATTTTTTTTTGGTTATATGCTCAAAGTTCCCCTCTTTTTATTTCTCTGTCGTCGTTATTTACTTATCAATGGAGTTCAAATAATTGGGGGAGGTGTGATGATGATTAGAGAATGAAGAAACCCAAACTGGAAGTCAAATCGGACAAAAGTACTGATGGGGCCAACGCCATAACTGAGAGACACTACGTTGATTCGTTGAAGGATAAACTTGTCAATTACATCTACTTTCCTAAGCCTGAATTAATAGTCCCACGTGGGGTCTAGTTCACGTGAACTTCACATGCCTTTCATGCCTCTTTGGTCATTCTATGGATCCCATTTTTACTCTCTTGTTGTTTTCCTTTTAATTGACAAGCTTCGTGGAAAATGTTTTTTGATTGTTTCGTACCGTTCTATCCTTCTTTGAGCATGCGCAGTGGTCTGTATATAAGAGAGTTTCTAAACAAAAATAATAAGAAAAAGAAAAGTATGGGAGAGGGAGTAGAAACAGAGAGAAACGTCTTTTCTTGAAGAAACGTCTTTTCTTGAAGAAACGTTCACCGAACTTTGAGGTACTATAAAGACAACTGTCATTGTTTCATTAGTTTAATTTTATTTTTAACATTAAAATTAAATCAAATAATAAATTATTTTGAAATATTAATATAGTAGTGGGAAGGTACCCTTCACGACGTACTCTTCACTAATGATGTCCTTAGCTTCCTAATGGTAATTGAGGATTGAACGGTAGGGGACAAGCGGTTCAACTGCGGTGCGATTCTAACAGTTATATAGTACTGTTAACTGCGGTGCGAGGCAGAAAGGTTCGTAACATTCGAAGTCTTAAAATTAAAACCTACCTATTTATTACGGCGATTGCAAATAAATAATACTTCTACTAAATTTGATTCCATTAAGTGGATAGACACAATTTACTAAACCTAGAATATGTATAACAAGTTTTTAAGTTATAATACTATAAATAAATTCATTTGTAACTAATATTCACTAACCACCTATTATAATTTTATATTTATAAAAGGTTTAAGCTAAATTTTCAAATATTTTTCTCCAATATCACACATATAAATAAATAAAATATAGAAAATAGCTATTGTTTATAGTTTCTGATTCTATATTTTCTGTATGAATAAGAGCGAAACCAAGGCACTGAATATGATAGCACATGCCTCCCTAATATTATTAAGATTAACAATTTTGCATGTAAAATTTCATATAAATCAGCTAGAAGAAGTGGTTTAATGTTGTTGTGCACCCCCTTGTTAATTATTAAATTTTTGCACCCAATAGAAAATCATTATAGATTCTCCCCTGATCCTATTTACCTAATGACTCTATATAATTGAATTCACTAAATTCTCAAAATAGTAATAATAATTAAGTTCACTTTCGTGGGACCGCGATCCGTTGTCCCATAGCAAAGATGAATTGAATACCCCTATTCAATATCTGCACAAATATAATTTAGTATTCTACAGGAACAAAAATATATATAGGTTAAACTGATCTTTATGTTTTTTTTTTTTTTGAAAAAAAAAACTGATCTTTATGTTACTTACATATACAACAACATCTGTACATTTGGATTTTCTTTTTTATATATTACAGTATTTGGACATGCATGTGGTTTTAGGTTAGAAATCCCAAGACAGCAATCCGGGACAACAAACTCGCACGTATTTAAAAAATATTATAGTGAAATATATAAAGTATGAGGAATTCTAACTTTACTTCAAATTTGATATTACTCTTCAAATTTAATTTTAAAATGATATATCATTTCTATAAATACCTAATCTTTTTATATAAAAAATTAACCTTTATAAATCATTTATAAATTTAAAAAAAATATTTATAGAAGTTTAGAAACCCAACTTCACCCTTAAATACTAAATCCTAAATAATAATCATTAAATCCTAGACTCAAATATTAAAGTATTTTTTTATCAAGTATATTTTTGTAAAAATGTTGTAATGTTGTCTAACTTAATGTACTTTTAACTATTTTCTTTATTTTTTAATAATTATAATTATTTAATCAATAATTTTTGAGATAAATAAAATTATTTATGAAATTAATATAATTTAGATTTTTTATTGAAATTTAAATATATATATATATATATATTAACTTTATTAAAAAATTAAGTAACATTTTTTATTAACAAAAATGTTAAAATAATACAATTTTTTAACACAAATTTTTTTTTTAACGTTGTATAATTATGCTATTACAACTATGAGAAATATTACAGATGACTACAGCCGACAATTCTACATGCCGTATGAGGATTCACGTCTGACTGCATCATCTGAGCCGCCCTATAGGATCCATGCTTGACGGTACTCCTTGCGTCATGCTGCAGATCTCTTGTAAGTTTTTTCTTCTTTAATTTGCATAACTCCACATTTTCTGGAAATTGAAATCCAGACCCCTTGTGTAGAATCATTAGTGAACCCTTAGTCAAACCGTTGGACCAAGTTGGCTTCCACTTTTTTAACACATTATGATAGAGAAACAAATATAACACCAAAAAAACAGGAGGGGTAGAGTTCACGTGCTTGTCACGCGGGATATAGTTGTGGACACACGAGCCTCGTACGGTGTAAAGATGGAGAGTAGCAAGGGCCGCACGATTCGCACTTGGGATGTTGACTTGTCAATTAGTTGAAGGATCATGTACATAATTAATGATTAAATACTTGCCATTGATAATATGCCACGTTGTATATTGACAATGGGACCACCTATAATATCCAAATAACATGATTAATAGAGAGCCCTTTAGACCAGCTCCATCGACGAGTTCAGGAAAGGTTCTAAGGGGAAAAAGACAAAAAAAATAAATGAAAAATGCAAAAATATGAAAGAACCGGTGTTTAATTAGGAGAAAGTAGAAGTGGTAAAAACCCCTAATGTGGCGGATCCGTATTGGCTTAAAAAAAGAGTGTGAAATCAGTTTCTCTCCTTCGCCGTGCTTTGTGCGAAATCAGTTTCTCTTCTTCCTCCATTCTCGATCACTCCGTCTCCTCTCTCAAATCTCATCTCATCCTTCTGGGTTAGGCAAAATCTCCTTCTGAAGCTATGATGAAGATCAGAAGGGAAGAAGGCTTCAAGAGAATGATTGTTTCTGGAAATCGATGGTGGGAATGAGCGTTCAACGGGAAGCCGACGAAGACGGCAAGATCTCACGGGAAGAAGTTTCAGGTCACGGTGGAGAAGGAGACATCAAGGATTTTGGTACGGTTAAATCTCAGTGATGTTTAGTTTTGATTATTAGAAGTTTTATTGAAACTGATTGGGAACTTGTGTTTTCAAGTTGTAGAGCCTGATTGGGAAGTTTTATTGAAACTGATTGGGAAGTTTTGTGAATGTAATGTCTTATGTGTTGGACTTGTACAAAAGAAAAGGTACGACCTTTATTCAGTTTCTGTGGGAATCTCACATTGCAATTTGTGTCCATGATCATTGTTTCGTTTCTTGACAGCTACTTGTCCTTGGTGGAAATGGGTTTGTGGGATCACATGTCTGTAAAGAAGCTTTAGATTGCGGCTTATCTGTCTCTAGCCTTACCAGGTACTCTGTTTTTTTTTTTTGATCAAGTTCAATTTTTTGTGGTTCACCATTGAAGCTTAGCTAGTTTATGTCATATGTTGAACCATTTGTATGGGTGTTATAGATCAGGTAGGTCGTCTGTACAAGAGTCATGGGCTTCCAGAGTTACATGGCATCAAGGTACTTGTTAGATCACTTCAACATGTTTTAGGAACTAGAATGTTTCCTCTATGCTACTTCCAGAGTTACATGGCATCAAGGTACTTGTTGGATCACCTCAATATATCTTCTAAAACACTTCCATCTTACTATTTGGTTCTCGTGTATTAGTTTTCGTTTGTCTTCTCAAATACTTGTAAAAATCTAAAACACTTCCATCTTACCAATTGCTTCAATGTCAAAAGAAAAAAAATTAAGAACTTCATAGGGGTTCTCCCATTGGACCTTTTCAAAACAAATTACAATATTAAGGGTTCTAAACTATTTAAAATACACAATTAATAATTAAATTAATTTTAAGAACCCATTAAAGGTTCTAACCAATGGAGGTGCTCTTAATACTATTGGCTTCTCATCCCCATTTATGTTCCCAAGTATTTAAATCTCGGAAATTTATGCCCCAAAGTTTAGTTTTCAATACTTGGTTGCAACTCGATCATTTATTTTTTGAATGAAAAACTCATTCTATTAATTTCAAAAAGAAATTGAATGAAAAGCTCATTTTTTGAATGAAAAGCTCATTCTCGGAAATTCCATTAATCTTTTAAAACATTATACTACCATTTAACGTGAATGGAAAGCTCATTCTATTAATTCCAAAAACATTTAAGCAAAATACAAATCAAAACATTACATAACAATTTTGTTAAAGAACAAATAGAATGAATCTATTTTATTTTTCTACAAGACTCCATTCATCTTATTTCATTCTTCTCTATTTCATTATTCCTTTTTTGATTTACCACTTACAACCTTTATTTATTTTGAAATGCAATCAAATGTATATTTACAAGAATAAAATTATAAAATATGAGTATTCATAGGTCTTCAAATATTTCTACTAGTTACAATAAAAATATATCAATTAAGAATATTTAAACCATGATATTTTATTAATTTATAGAATTATTAATTTACAATTATTTTTCAGAATTATATACTGTGAAGTATGTTTTATGTAAAAATAAGAGAAGAACTGATTTTTAAATTATAATTCTTGATTAAGTTTTACAAAAAAAAATTCATGTTGTATTATTCGATTATTGGTGTATATATATATATATATATATTAAAATTTATATGTATTTTAGGTATGAAATGACAAAACAACATCAAATTTTTTTGAAGTGTTTAGAAAGATTAAGCTAAATTTCACTGTGAATAACAATATTTTATTTTTATACATATAAAATGTATATACATTTTTATGTATTGGGATTTGGGAATATTTATTTGTATAAGATTATTCAAAATTTTATTATCTTAATATCTTTTTGAATAGTGTATTATTTTACATTAGTCCATTTCAGGACTAGAAAATTAATTATTAATTGTGTTTGTTAACTTATAGAGTTTCTATTGTATATTGAATTTACATTAAAAATTTCTACTGATTCCTTTATATAAATAGGAGCTATGCTCATTTTCTTATAAGATTAATCATCTAATATTTCAGATAACAAATGAAACACAATTACTCATCTATTATCTTTATTTCATTGTTTTTTTATCTCACTTGTGTTAATTCTATCAAGTTTTTGCATGTTTACAGTTTCTACTTTTTATTTGTTTTATGTTTTGTTTCGTTTTCTATTAAGAATGGAAGTATCTCATTTCAGAAATAATGGAAGTATTTCTTCTCCCATAAAATTTCAATCAATTTTATCAAATCTTTTGTATTCATTTCCATGTTTTTATTGAACAACCAGATACACACACATATAACATAAACTTTAATATATATATTTGTGCAATACAATACTAGAAACATACTCTCTTTTAGTTTCATGGAAAGTTGTTTTCATTTTATTTCAGCAATTACTAGCTTTCACATCTACAGTTTAAAAAAATACTAGTATATGTTTATTTAAGGGAGAATCTGTAGGATGACCATATTAAGAAAAATATTAAAAAAAAGAAAAGAAACTATGCTACCAAATAAAACAGAGGGGGGGAGGGAGGGAGGGATGGAGAGATAGGGAGAGAGAATTATACTATTGCGATAAATAGAATAGTATATTATAGGTATTAACAAAACATTGTTTTGAATATACGTTAAATCAGATGTATTGTTATATTTTAATATGATTCAGATATAGTATAGTACAATCTTTTGTCCGACAGTTTTTTGAAAATCTGTTTTTTAAAAAAATTTAAGTTATAACATGTATAGAAAAATCTATATGTTTTCAGAAACATAAGGAAAGGGAGAAGAAGAAGAAAATAAAAGAAAGAAAAAAGAAGAAATAAATGTATGATCAAACGGTTGTGACTGAACAAAGGTAGATAATGTAATATTATATAAAATACACATAATACTCTAGTCTATAGATCGTTATGTGTACAAACTTAATTTATGTATTTGTTACGTATATGTGTTCTAATTTCCTTTTATTCAAAGCTAGCTAATTTGGAGTTTATTTATTATAATTTTATGACAAGGTCATTAAACAGGGATGTATTGATTGATATATGCATGATAAATTTTCAATCGGTTTGTAAGATTAACATAGTGACATACTGACATGATAGTGATAAGCGTTTCCCATAGGCCATAACTAAGAGACACTCATATGTTTCATATGTCGTGGTTTTTGTAATATCATACAAGTTTCTTAATTAGGCTTGACAATGATTTAAATCAACATGACACTTGGCAAGCAAAAAAATGTGTCACACAAATATGAAAAATATTGAAGAAATAAAAAATATCGACCGACAACAAGATTGGTCAAGATTAACGCAATAATTGAACCATTAAAGTACAGTGAAATACCAGCAGAAATACCACACCACCTACTCTTTTTTTTTTGTTACTGTCACACCACCTACTCATAGGTGTAATAATGTAACTTAAAACACTATCGAGAAAAGGGAGGTTACATAAAATTGTGGAGATGATGATCCATAAGTTCACCCTATGATTCCCAGCCGCCTAGCTTTAGAGCCCACGACCATAGCCGACATCTCAAACTCGAACTTCGAGTCACATGTCGTGTTGTGATATAGGCTCTGAATGTTGTACGCGGGACTGGAAGAAGCACACAGCGGTCTAAAAAAGTGTCGTCATTCAACTAACTTCTTTTGTTATTAAGTTTAATTGGAAAATAATAATAAAATAAAAACAGAAAGTGGTGCGGGAGAAATTTATGACAGACCGCACCTGTGTTTGAAAAGAAGGTAAAAGTATGTGGTTTGGTGCGGTTCTCTATTTTTTGACTGGTAAAGTTTTACAAAACTGTGTTAACTAATATAATTAATTACAACATACTTATTCTAATAAAAAAGTTTGGATATAATCTGAAATTTTTTAAACTATTAAAAATATTATATGCATTTTATTTTTGTTATGCACAATAATTAACTTTGTTACCATATAAACTTTTTGCATCTTTTAGTTTATCCAAACATTTTCTACAAATATTAAAAATATTTGAACTATTTAATTTTAATCAAAAATATTATATATAATTAAAAACTGAAATTTTCTTCTTTTTTTATAACTTGAGTTAACAGTAAAAACACAACAAAATCAGAACTAAATGAAATGCTAGATTATCTTGGATATTAGGTAGTTTCTAATCCGGACCGAATTAAAAACCAAAAAAAAATTGAGCTGAAACTAAACCGAATCTTCTAAATATTTTCTAAATATTAATTTTGATATAAACAACCAAATTATAATATTTTAAATAAAATATGATATTAGCTATAAAATCTCATTAATAACATATTAAGTTTCATGTTTCACATATATAAGATATCTTTTAAAAATTAATATTGCAAATCTGTTATGGAAAAATTAATAAATTAAATTTATCTTCTGATTGTAATTTATTTGTACTTTATAAAAATATGTAAAATATATTTACAATATATATGAAAATATTAATTTATATTTTCCCGCACTTTTAAGTTTATAATCACCATTCAAACATCTGTCCCGCACTATCTATTATTTTGGTCACCATTCACATATTGTTTTGAACCACTTCTTTTAGACGAACCACACTTATCCAGCAGTATGCGTTTTGTTGACATAAACCGCATTTAAACCGCACCGCACTAAACAATCCGCTTGTCCCGCACCACCCAACCCGCTGTTACCATAAGGACGAGAGTAAATTACGCACTGGACAAAATTTAGCAGGTGGATCCGATTGGCTATAAAATCAATAGAACAAAATAATTACTGGAGTATATACAAAAAATTTACCATATTTTTTTCTGAAAATAATTTTTTTACGAGAAAATATTTGAAGAATAACAAATATCTTTATATGTAAAGTTGGCTTTGCTTCCCTCTTAGGCTATCCACGTACGCGGACACGTCACTAATTCAAGTCTTGAGAAACCGACACGTGTCCACGTCCAAAACGCGGCGTTTCATTAACTCGGAGTTGGAGATCGTGTGGGCTTTTGGTGTAACTCATAAATATTGTTGTGTGGGCTTTAAGATCAAATTAAAAATAATATTTTAACAGTATACTTTTATACTTTTAGTAAACAAATAATGTTGTGTTCTTCGTCTTATGAATACGTCATAAAAACAATTTTTATGATATTGTTGATATTCAAACCGATCATACCGGTATGAAAAATTAATGTAAATCAAAAGAACCAAGTACGGTAATTTTACTTAGATTTACATGTGTCGAAAATACAATAATTTTTATTTATTTATTTTAATGTGTAAAATAGCCCGTAAAAACAAAAAAAACTAGATGAATCAATAGGTTTATAGTATATTAGTGAACATTCATATAAAATGTATAATATTATGTAGAGAATGCAAAATTGAATTTACTAAATTAGTATATGTATACTGAGCATTTAACATATGAATAATGTTATAGAAAAAAAGCATAGGAATAATTATTTGCTTTACCATTTACATCAATTTATTTCACGATAAATAGTGCTCCTATAATTATTTGTTTTACCTATTTACATCAATTTATTTTTTAAGGTCCATGATTTCACAATAAATAGTGCTCCTAACTTCTTTTTTTTCATACAATAGCACAAACATATTATTATATATTACTCCTACTTAGCTATTTGAATAAACGAACACTCTGATATTTGAAAATTTTGAACAATTCCGTTTGTACGGTAAACAATTTTATTTCAAAGTAATAATACACCAATGCAAAAATAAATTTTGCAAGATAATTACACGCATCTGCATCATAAGCTCTTTATTACATACGAGCATAGATTCTATAAAAACGTTCATGCAATATTATCATTTAATTTAAATATATTGTTAATTCACAACGCAAGTTTCTACAGTATTAATAACTTCTAAATAATTAATAGTAAACCTATCTAATAAATTCTAAATTCTTTAATAACGATAGATTGTATTCAATTTAAAGAGTGACAGCACTACAAGAAAACACAAGTTTAACGAGGAAAATTAACGAGGAAAAACAATCCTCGTAAAAATACGTCGATTTTGCGAGGAAATTACGTGGAAAAATAAAAGCATCGTTATTTCCTCGTAACGTTACGACAAAAAAGTTTCGTCGTAAAGATGATGTAAATTGACGTGGTTTTTACGAGGAAACACTATTTCCTCGTAAATACGACGTAAACTTTGTGAGTTCTTTAGAATTAGTTTATGTGTACTTAACGAGGTAATTTTGAATCCACCACCAAGTTAGCTTCCTTCCATACCCTCGGATGAGAGATTCGGGTATAAATTGGTTAGCCGTGATCAAAGTTACACCTCGAGGACGAATCATCAGTGGAGAAAAACCACCATTGAAAAAAGAACAGATAAATGAAGTCGAGGAACCTGAGCAAGAAATTGATGACATCCTTCTCATTGATCCGCATAATCACGAGTACGAAGATCTTACCGACGATGCCACAGACAAAGCTGTTGAAGACGAGTTTAATGAAAATGATGATGTTTCTAGTGATGACGAGAATGTTGATGTATCCGATTGATGTATTTGATTTTGTGTAGTTTGTTTTATGAATAAGATAATGTGGGAGTTTGTTTTATGAATAAGGTAATGTGAGAGTTTGTTTTAATTATGAATAAGGACTTGTGGTTTGGAATGGAAAGAATTGATTGAGGTGAAAGAATAGATTGAGGTTCAAGGGTAGATGGGTTTGGGGTTTGGAATATATGAAGTAGAAGATAAAGAAGATGTGGTTTGAGGTTTGGGGTTTCAGATTTTAGGGATTTAAACGTAATACTCGTTAATTCCTTGTAAAATAGCGTGGAACTTACGACGAAATGTAAAATAAAGAACGCGGGCCATGCTAATTCCACGTAAGCCAAAATCGTCGTAAAGGAGTCGTAAAGACACGAGGAAATTACGACGAAATTAAAAAAATAAAGAAAGCGGGGCACGCTAATTCCACGTAAGACAAAATCGTCGTAAACGAGTCATAAGCCAACGAGGAAATTATGACGAAATTATAAAAACTAGAAAAAAAAGAAGAGAAGAAAGATACTGGAATCACATGTGGCTAGACTTACGTTAGTCTCACCCACATGAGTTCCAATATCTTTTTCTCCTCCTTTTTTTTTCAAATATTTCTAATTTGAAAAACATTTTGGTGAAAAGCGGGACTCGCTAATTCCTCATAGTATAAAAACTAGAAAAAAAAAGAAAAGAAGAAAGATTATGGAATCACATGTGGCGAGACTTACGTACGTAAGTCTCGCCCACATGAGTTCCAATATCTTCTTCTCCTCAATTTTTTTCAAATATTTCTAATTTGGGAATGTGGGAATTGTGATTTAGAATGGAAATAAAGATGAGGTTTATAATATATGAAGTAGAAAATAAGGAATATGGGGTTTGGGGTTTCGGATTTTAGGGATTTAAACATAACACTCGTTAATTCCTCGTAAAGCGACGTCGAACTTACGACGCGGGCCTCGTAAAAGACTCGTAAGAAAGCAATGAAATATAACGATGAAATAAAAATAAAAAGCGACCCCCGTTAAATCCATGTAGGCTGAAATCGTCGTAAATACCACGTAGGACGAAATCGTCGTAAATACCACGTAGGACGAAATCGTCGTAAATACCACGTAGGATGAAATCGTCGTAAATACCACGTATGACGAAATCGTCGTAAATACCTCACAGTGTAAAAACTAGAAAAAAAAACAGAAAAAGGAGAAAGATACCAGATTCACATGTAGCAAGACTTCCAACAATTATAATGGTAAGTCTCGCCCACATGAATTCTAATATCTTCTTCTTTTCCTTTTTTTTTCAAATATTTATAATTTGAATAGAATTTTCCTGAGGAGTGTGATTTGAGATTGGGTGTGATTTGGGAGTTTGTGTGTGGGTTGAGAAGGAGAGTTACGGGTATATTTATAGGGAAGCTTTCCTCGGTAATTCCACGTAAGCGAAATCGTCGTAATGTCCTCGTACCTAAAAAACACGGGCCTTTGTAATTCCTCGTAACTTCCTCGTACGATAAAACGCGGGCCTTTGTAATCTCTCGCTGTTTCGTCGTAAAAAAAACACGGGCCTCTGTAATTCGTCGTAAAATTACGAGGAATTTGCGATGGTATGTAATCTTATATATACCCCCGAGCGCTCACTCTTTCTTTCCTCTCTACTTCCTCTCCACTTCCTCTCCACTTCCTCCATGTTTCGTTGCAATGGTAAGCCTCTCTAATTCCTCTCTAATTTGGTTAGTTTAGGTAGATTAGGTGGTTAGTATAGGGAATTTAGATAGGTTTACGGATCTTATGTTATTTAGTGTTGATTAGGTGGATAATGTTGGAAAATATACTGTTGACGAAATTTTAAGAAATTAATTTTTTTTCTCAGGTTCGAAAAGGTAGACTTACTGCCCATTACAGAGAGATGTTCGGTGAGCCGGGTAGTCGTTTAGACCCGTCGTCTTCTTCAACGCCCGGTTCTTCGGGTCAGGAGACTGTCCCCGAGACTCAGTACACTCAGAGAGTATATTTTCTAAAATTTTAATTTTTTTTATTATTCATTTAATTTAACTTTAAATTTTTACTAACAAAATTTATTTTTTCTTTTTAAGATTGTCTCTAAAAAAAAGGGACAGACGTTGAGGATTGGTTCCGTCAACAATGTTCCGAGAGTGACATCGTCTTATGGTCAGCGACGGGATAATGAAGTCTCTCAGCTGCGTAGGGAGTCCGATGAGTTGCGTAGAGAGTCTGCTGAGCTACGTCACGAGTTGAGCTCGACGTGATCTTGTATGGGTGGACTCGAGGGCTTCTTGGACGTTGTAGCGGCCACAAATCCGGAATGGGAGACCTTGTTGAGGACCATGCGACAACGAAATCCTATTCCAGGCGAGTCAACATCCGACACACATGCCAAGGCGGATGTAACGGCGAGGAGTGATGAATTCTACCGGCGATTAACGACCCTTAGTTCTTTTTAATTTCGGTTCTTGTATTATGAATTCAAAACTTATTTATATATAAAATATTTTGGTTTTGATTTTTTTAGAATTTTAATTTTATTAATAATTTAAATTATTTAAATTATTTTTTTAATTATATTTTTTTTATATTTCTGTAAAATAACGAAACGAAGTAAATTCGTAGCTAATTTTGTGACTTCTTTACGTCGAAGCTTAACGAGGTTTTTACGAGGAAAGGTTTACAAGGAAATGACATGGAAAGTTCACGTGGTCTTTACGAGGAAAGCTATCAAGGTATTTACGTTTACTTTACGAGTATTTACTTTCAAGTTATTTACGTGGGTTTTACGAGGAATGGCTTTCGAGGTATTTA
The DNA here is from genome assembly GCF_020379485.1 of Brassica napus. Taxonomy (NCBI): domain Eukaryota; kingdom Viridiplantae; phylum Streptophyta; class Magnoliopsida; order Brassicales; family Brassicaceae; genus Brassica; species Brassica napus. The sequence continues at coordinate 16,902,426 of NC_063444.1, read as the reverse complement.
CGAGGAAATTTAGCGACGTCCTTACGTGGAAGCTTTACGTGGTCTTTACGACCAAATATTCTTCTTCGCTTTTACGGCGAAATTAGTTCCTCGCTATGTTACGACGAATTAGCGAGGATATATGCGTTACGACAAACGTATAACGACGAAACGGGTTTCCTCGCTAATTACTCGTAACACTGATTTTACGACGAAATCACGAGGAAAACTGCCTTCGTAAAACTTGTGTTTTCTTGTAGTGCAAGGAAGTTGAAGTATGACTTTCATTAGAAGAAAACTATAACATTTTAATTAAAACATACATAGGCCAAGCTACTCACACTAACAAAAGGTTGTTTTGCCTTAGATAATATACGTTTTTCCTTAACATATTTCTCTGGCATGATCCTTGCATAATTATATGCAGACATCATTAATCATATTATATTAGATTGTTTTTACTGTCATTTTAATTCAGTCCAAAAATATTTATTAAAAATTACAACATTATCTCCAAATTTTATTTATTTATTTTTGTTTATAATATCGTTTTCAATCTACAATTTTTTTAAAAATGCTTCATAAAATTAATGTAAATTTATATAAAATAGTTTTTTTCTAACTTCCGGGCCGACCTAGTACATCTATAAAACTGAGTTCTCGAAACATATAGCTACCATTTTGTCAGCAGAATTTATATTCCAATTTTTACCAAAGTTATTTGTTAGTGAATTACAAATGAAATTTGTTTTAAAATTTATTTAAAAGATAAAGATAAAACAAGGTTTTATTTCGAAAATTCTTGTTTATAACAGTCAAAGTATAGAATTTGAGATTTTATACAAAAACATTTATTTGTTAAGTAGTGATGTTTTAACTTACAAATGGTAGTAGATTATTTACACTCGAGTAAACATAACTGAAACTGTTTTTCAACAATGTGCACTTTGGTGTTTTGGATCTGTCTGTGTGACGTACGATGGTTTGTGGTGGTGCAACGGTTTTGAATTTTCCTTTGGAATATGTGGGGCATATTTGAACCGGAACCCCCTAAGTCTTCTTCGATTTTTTTATAAATATTCAGTGCGGTGTTGGGTTTCCAGTCTAACGGCATGGCAACGAAGGTCTATCGGTGAAGAGGAGCGACATATGTGTGGGGTTTATCTTTAGAACGGAACCATTGGGCTCTCTTCTCAAGTTTGCGGTTCGTTTTGAGAACAATGGCAGAAATATGGTTAGGGATCTCGGTGGCTATGGAGACGAGTCAGTAAATGGGTGTGATTTCGTCCCATCCAATCATGGGCTCCAACCAGCGATACTGATCTTATTTGCTTTTCGCTCCTCCTTCCCTTGAGCTTCTCCTTTTTCTTCTTGAATTTTTGGATTCAATGGTTTTCTCGTCTCCGTTTGTAGCAATGACTGACCTACTAATAAATGAGGGGTGCCAAGTGACACCCTATAAATGTCGCATAGTATTTATCGGTATACAGTACTATAGAAGTGGTTTTTGTTACCGGTTATTTAGTTTTTCCTGGGACCCATAATTTTAAATAATTTTTTTGCTAAAGACCCCTTTTAAGGACTCAGGGATGTTGATGATCTTAGAGCATGTTTATTGCAGGTCTCTTAGGTTGGGGTTCTTAAGCCATGATTATCGGGGATTGTTAATGGGGTTTCTTTACCAAAATAAGTGTGTGGACCCCACCAAAATTATAAAACCGGTGACAAAAGGCGTGAGATAAGGATCTATTGTGGTGGGTTTTTGCACTGTTCTCGGGCCCCACGGACATGTGGTGGCCCGCGATTGGTGTGCTTTTAATTTTTTAATTTTTTTATAATCAGACAAAAAAAAATTTAAGAAACCCATAAGGGTTATAGGGTTAATGATGCTCTTAGAGAACGTTCAACCATAGAACCCCCAATGGGTTCTTAATTCATTTTAAAATAATAGATTTAGCTTAAGAACTTTTGCTAAGAACCTCTTTGTTTTAACTGCTCCAATGGTAGGTTCTTAATTTGAGGTTCTTAAGAAAAAAATAATATCAAAGATAAATTTTATCAAAGATAAAAATTTATTTATTAAATAAAGTATATTACAAGAAAACATTTTAAGCATAGATTTAAAAAAAAACATTAAAACAAAAATTAGTAAAATAAACGAGAATAATTTGAAAGAAGCATCCGAGATCAATTGATGTCCTCATCACGTCCGAATTTACGCCATATATGTTCAACCAAATCAGCTTTCAGTTGTTGATGCATCTGTCTATCACGAATTCTAGTTCGAACACCCATCATATTGGCGATATTTGTAGGGGTATCTGTAGAATACGTGAGATCAACATGTGAACTCCCGTTGTGTTCTTGTTGGAACTCTGAAACATCATATTGAGTGTATCCATCTCGTTCGTCTTCTACTATCATATTATGGAGTATGATACATGCTCTCATAATCTTTCCAATTTTGACTTTATCCCAAAAAAGTGATGGATTCTTAACAATAGCGGGCGAGCTTGCAAGACTCCAAATGCACGCTCGGCATCTTTTCAGACAGCTTCTTGATGCTGAGCAAATAAAACTGCTTTCGGTCCTTGTGGTATTGGAATAGATTGGATAAAAGTTGTCCATTTTGGATAAATACCATCGGTGAGATAGTAAGCCAAATGATACTCTCTTCCATTGACAGAGTAAGTGACTTGCGGAGCATGACCTTTTATTATGTCATCAAAAATAGGTGAGCGATCAAGAACATTGATATCATTTAAGGTACCTAGAGGTCCAAAAAACGCATGTCATATCCATAGATCATACGAAGCAACCGCCTCTAAAACGATCGTGGGTTTTCCCGAACCACGTGAATATTAACCTTTCCAAAAGGTAGGACAATTCTTCCACTCCCAATGCATACAGTCGATGCTTCCTATCATTCCGGGAAATTCACGATGCTCTCCAATATCAAGTAGGCGTTAAAGATCAGCCGGTGTTGGTCTTCTTAGGTACTCATCGCCTAAAAAATTTATTATTCCTTCGACAAAATTTTCCAAACATGACCGAGTAGTAGTTGAACCGAGCCGGAGGTATTCGTCAACCGCATCAGCCGCATAACCATACGCCAAGACACAAATAGCTGCTGTACATTTTTGAAGTGTAGAGAGACCAAGCCTTCCGATACCATCTTGTTTTTGTTGAAAGAATTCAATTTCATTGGAGAGTCGATCAACAATTTTCATGAACAATGGCTTGTTCATTGTAAATCGTCGGCGGAATAGATTATCAGGATATGTGGGTGTTTGACTGAAATAATCATTCCACAGACGGAGATTGCCTGCATCACGGTTTCTTTCGATATATGCTCGGTTTTTTCTTCTTCTTCTTTCTTCTTGTTGATCACCGTAATTATTGACAACATTTTCGAAGTAAAGATCAAAATATTGGTCAAACTGTTGATCAAATGTTTCATCTTCTAATTCCTCAAAATGATTATGGGAAGAAGATGCCATAACTTACGTAAAATTGTTTGAGAAGATTGAGAGGTGAGAACAAAAGAAACAAGAGGAGATAAGAAACAAGATGGTGGAGAATGAGAAGTTTGTTTATATGAGACTTATGTTTATATGAGAAGTTTGATGGTGGAGAATGAGAAGTTTGTTTATGAAAGAAGTATGAGAAGTTTGTGAAAATGAGAAGTCTGAGCAGTTTGTTTATATAATACATACAACTTGTTTGAACACACTACACACTACTTGACACAACACTACAATTTGACAAAGGCTCGTGAACACATACATATGAGACAAGACTCGTGAACACATACACAAAGCTTGTCTGTGACTTACAACTTGACTCAATACATGAGACAAGACTCGTGAACACATACACATGAGACAAGACAAATTAACACATACACATGAGAGAATACATGAGACAAGACTCGTGAACGCATACACAAACCTTGTCCGTGATTCTTCCACTGCTCTCACATGACACACTGTCTTCCAACACAGTGTCTTCCAACTCACATGACCTGAAAATATTGTCACAATAAGACAAAAACATTAATCCAAGAACATGTCAACAAGACAAGAAAAAGAACATAACAGAAAGACTCGTACACACATACACAAAGCTTTTTAAAAAATATATATCAAGTTGAGAAACAGAACATAAGCATTTATATTATTCATGTCGAGATACAGAAACTTGCAAAACAAGAAACGACACTTAAAGACCAACAAACAAGTAACAAGAACAACTGCAGAAGCACATGACTAGACCAGACCTTAAACAACACAAACTTAAGCTTATACTAGAACTAATTTGACAGAAGCTCATCAATGAGCTTCTTCTTGAAAGCTACTTTATACTCGGCTAGATATTCTTTGCCGATTAATGAGTCAAGTAGCCTCATCTTTGTCAGCCTCTCTTTGGCAGCCAAATCCTCCTTCCTGATCCTCCACATACTCTCAAACTCATTCAGCGCCTTACCATCTGCCATCGTCTTCTTACCATGGCGCTTTGATGCCTTATCACCCGCGGGACGAATGGTTGCTTGCTCATCTTCACCAGTGGTGGTTTCAAACGCGTAAGAGCTTGATGATTATGCACTCTCATCACACTTCCTCTTTTTACCGCTTGTTGTGGTTTTAGGACTAGAGAATTCACACCATTTCTGGTCATTCCTCAACTCCTTCCATGCATGCTCAAGAGTCAACTTCTTTTTGTGGTTGTTGTAGAAGATCTCATGCGCATGTTTGAGAACATCGTTCTCATTTTGGCTGTTACTTTTCTCTCTAGTTGCTGCTTCATACGCCCCACAAAATTTGTTTACTTGGTCATTTATCTTCTGCCACCTTTGCTTACAATGAGATGACTCTCTCATTTCAGAACCTGCAACCTTGGGACTTGCTGCAAAGTGCAACAATCATTTTCCAGAACGCACCAGCTCTTTGCTCGTTAGCTACCATCGGGTCTTTGCTAGTGTTTAACCAAGCGCTAATGAGGGTAACATCATCAATTGCCGTCCAGGCCCTCCTTTCTTTACGCTCTGCAGGAGTCTCTTCGTCGGTTGGTTGACTGCTAAAGAGAGGGACTTGGGAGGAAGAAACTTCAACACTATCTTGGACATAACCAAAGACATTGTCTTGCAAACTATTCAGAAGGTCAACAAAATTTCCTAACGGTGTATATGAATTGGAATCCATATCCGAAAGGTTCAGGAGAGAAAGAAAAGAGAGAAAAAAAAAAGAGAACGAAAAGAGGAAAGTTTTGATAGATGGAAGAGAAGAATGATATTTTTTTATAGAAGAGAAGAAGGAAACAAGCATTGATCACCATTGATCAACATCCAACCATTTCGAGAAGACAATTTTCTAACATATTAATCACACATCAACTTTGATTTCTATCTAACCTCTTACATCTCTTTATTATTGAAAACAATGTTAAATCTATCTCTAACCACAATATTAATTACCAACGGTTCAATTGAAACCAAAATCACGATCAATTCAGGTCAGACAGACAAACCAAAAGCACATAATAGACACTATTCAATTCGAACACAAACCACAATCAATTCAGTTCAGACACACATACCAAAAGCACCATCAATTCGGTTCAATTCAAACCAAAACGATAATCAATCCAGTTCAGACACACAAACCAAAAGCACAATCCATTCCGTTCAAGTCAAAGCAAAAGCACAACCATTCCAATTCAGATCAGACACACAAACGAAATCAATTTAGTTCAGCGACAAAGATATGCGTGTTACCTTTATTGCCATTGTAGTCGAACGTTGATGTCTCTTCATCCGAACCATCTAGATCTGAACCATCTTAGACGAACCTTCATGTGTCTTGATCCGTTGGACGAACATTGATATCCTCTTGATCCGAACCATCTCAACAGACACAGCAAAAAAACCAAATAAAAATGGATCAGAGGTGACCGATTACAATAACAGACATCAAAAGCCAGATCATATGAAGCAAACACATCACAATAACAGAGAAAGACCAAAATCTAAGACATGCATCAGTTGAAAGATTAAGACATAAAAAAGAAAAATACTCTGCTTTACCTTTCGCTTCGTTGAGTTCAGCCGTGGAGAGAGAGATAGAGGTTTTCCACCGTCGAGGAGCGCCGTCGAGCCACCGAAAGAGACGCCGTGATTCTTCCCCGAGGAGAGATGACGAAAGAGAGGCGGAGTGGTGGAGGAGAGCTAGAGAGACGCGTCGTCGTCGATCAAATAGGACACAATCGACGACTCCACCGCCAGATACGAGGTTTCCACCGACACAGACGCCGATGGCTTCATCCGGTCGGTGAGAAATCGATAAACACCGGCGGATTCGACGAAGAAAGGTGAAGAGACGCTGTTTCGTCTACGCGAAGGAGAGAAAGAGAGACGCCGAGTGCTTTTATCGAGTGAGAGAGAGAGGTGTACCCAACAGCGAACACGTGTCCACAAGACCCGGTTCTTCTACCCCCTCTATAAACACCGTTTCTTCACATTAATTCCATTTTTCTTTTTTCTTAAATCCAAAATTAAACTAAGCACCTCCTTAGGCATCCGTGTAGAACGTGCTCTTAGAAATATGTAAGTAGTTTAGAATGTAATTTCAACCTATTGAACCATATTTACTCCGTGTTCGCTCCCTTCTTAATCCTTTTTCATATTTATTTTTCCTTAAATATTGAGCTCTCTTAAAATCTGCGCTGGATCTGCCATTAGTGTATGGTAGTGGTGGTTTCTCACCTTTCCTCTTTTTCTTTGGTTTTCGTCTGGGAGAGACGAAAGCAACTCCTCCGTTTCGGCTTGGCTCCTGGAAGTGGCGGTTTAGCCAATATAGCATCTCTTCAGTTTGGCTCCGGCAAGCTTGTTTGGCAAATGATCTTCCATTTTGTTCTGTTGTTTGCCGTTTACTATGGTTAGGGTTGGATCGGTTTTTGTAAATTGGTTTATGGGTTCGGTTTTTTTTTAATTCATTTTCTCAGCTGTTATTATAAAAATAAAAAACCTCAATTTTTAAAATACGACAGCTTTTTTTGTTATAAAAAACACAATAAAATTGCTTCCAATCAAGCCGAAAGTGTACGTGGAACTGTATAGAATCGAACCTGTATCATTAACGGAGGCCATGCTTTAGTCATTAGCCATTACGCAGTACTATTATTAAATGGGCATAACACGAAAGAGGATTAAAAAAGAAGAGAGGCTCATGATGGGCAATGGTCATGGACTTTGCTGTTTTTAGGGACGAACAAGCAGTATCGTATGATTGTCATGACTTCTTCTGTCAGCGCGTGAACCGACAATTCGACACTACTGTGTGTGAACGTCACGTGGTTCGAGGCCTCTCACTGGCTCATATCATGTTGGGTCCACGTGACTTTCTTTTTCATTTCTTCTTCTCTTCCCCTTTTTCCGCTCAATGCGATACCAGTGGATATTTGATGTTCTATTTACAAATTACACTACAACTTTTATAATATTTTTTTTAGCAATAAATACAATTTTAATACTTTTTTTTTTTGAAAAAAAAACAGTTTTAATGTTTACTCCATTTTTCTAAGAATGTCCCCATTGTTTTCTGCATCCCCACGTGAACTCTACCTCTATTATTTTTTTCTTTGTACACAATTTTTCTAAACTAAAATCTAGTCATTTTGCATGTAGTAGTTTCCGTAAATCAGCAAGTAGATTTAAAAGTAATAAGAGGCAACCATGGTTTTCATGCTTAGCGGGTTACGCTCTACGTTGCACGGAAGCTTCATCGGACGTCCGATTCCCGCTTCGGAACCGGAATCGGAATTGGAACCTTGTGGAAGTTTGCAGAATCTCGCTTCCAAAATGTTTCTAAAATATTCTCTTTAAAAACCTGTTGGAAGCTTATGATTCCGTTTTGGAATCATGCTTCCGTTTTAAAAAAAGAAGCAATGTATATCAATAAAATATAAAACCATAGTTTTAATCTATATAAAATTAAAAAAAAATTAATAGTAATGAATATTGAGTTATAAATATACAAATATTAAAAATAATACTATAAATTATGTTTATGCATTGAGATTTTTTTATTAAAGATATAGCACATATTGAAATATATTGTGTTAATTATTTATGAATTATTAAAAATAATTAATATAATATTTTTTGTAAACTTAAGTTATGTGTATTTTTACAGTTTTAATATAAAATCATTTCAAAATTATTATAAATGAATAAATGTTTTATTTCAAATTTAAATCATATAATTTTTAGTCCTATTTTTTTTAATTATATATATATATATATGGATATACGCTTCCAACACGTACCCGCTTCCTAATATTTTAAAAAATCTCGCTTTTGCGCTTCCTTACGCTTCCGCTTTCACGTACCCGCTTCCGTTTCCATGTAACATAGGTTACACTATTGAGTGATGGATTAATTTAGCTCATCATCTCTCCTTTGTCGTTGATTTGGCGTTGCTTGTTAGTCTGAATTTGATATATAGGCTTAATCGAGTGATGTGGTGGAGATTCTTTGACTTTTTGGAGCTTGTGGTCGCACTTAGCGGCTGGAAAAGGGAGTAAGAGACATGAGGTGGTGATGTTGCACCCTTACTCTTAACCGGCTGAGAGGACAAATGCGGTTGGGTTAGTTGAGCGCTATTAAGCACTTGTGGTTAGTGTTTTCTCGTCTTTGCTAGAATTAGGTTCAGTTCTTGCCCATCCCGGACTTCGAGGACGGTTCTTGAGCGAGCTTGTCTTTGTTTATCTGAAGAAGGCAATTGTTCATCGGATGAAACAACTTCCTGCTAGCGTCGTATTCCTTGATCATTGATCTTCAGGTAACTCCGTTTTTACCGACCTCGATTCGATCTTTCATCTGACTTGGAAGACTATATTATTTTCTGTTGTCCTGTTCGCTATCTAAGCAGAACGGTTTCAAATTTGATTGTCATTTGATTACATGTTTTTAAAACTTTTTGCCGTGTAATTAAGCTTAGGAGTTGTACATCTTGTTTACCTGCATCTTGTAACCTCAACGTTCATTCTCATAATAATATTCTCAATTTAGCAAAACGTAAATGACACAAGTGGGAAAAGATTCATGTCACAACCTCCGAGCTTATCTTTTATTGGTAAGCGTGCAAGTATTGCCATTCATATTACAAGGGAGAAATGAGGTTCACACTCTTTGAATCGTACCACATCGGTTCAAACATGAGTTGGTAACTGCTTCCAATTATTCCTGGAAGAGATATTTGAGTACGTCCATGTCCCTGTAGCTATGAGAGTGGCCACTATATAGGAATGTCTGAACAACCTTAAAATGAGTAGCTAGCATCATTTTCTTATGAACGAACACATAGTAACTTGAATAAAGCAAAGAAACTTAAGAGCAAAACAAATTGAAACAAATATACATTTAGGGTTAGTATATTTATTATCTTAATAAATAAATTTAAAATATTTTAGACTCGTATTTATTGCAGTTTTAAATCCGATTTTTTATTACTGATACGTAGAGATTTAAGACAATTCTAGAATAACACATCCAAACTCTATTATTATTCGCCTCAACAAATTGAGTATATTGGTACATAAAAATTTAATACATTTCTAAAATTAACATATCCAATCTATATTAATAACTGCTTTCAACTATCTTTGGAAGAAAAAAATTGAGTGTTCGACCATGTCCATGTAGCTATGAGAGTGGTCATTATATAGGAATGTATGAACAACCTTGAAATGAATAGTTAGCATCATCCTGCTATGAACGAACGCGAATTGGCTTGAAGAAAACAAATAAATGTAAGAGTAAAATTAGCGAATTGAAGCAAATACTCGTTTATGATTTGTATATTGATTAGGTATGAATAATTTACAATTCTTTAGATCCATATTTGTAGAAATCTCAAAACCTGATTTTATTAACTAGCCTTTTTACTGGTATAAAAAGATTTAAGATACTTCTATAATTAACACATCCAAAATCTATTATTATATGCCTCAACAAATGGAGAATCTTAACAGATCTGAACTCATTACTTGTTTAAAAAATATTTATTACACGCTTGTCACAATTTATTTTGTTTTAACTGAACTACAAAAAAATATTTATCTATTTTAAGTGATTTCTTACATAGTTTATTCAGTTTTGACTAATTCTAATTAGTTCATGTACTCTCTTTTCTATATAATTTGACAGCCTTTATTACAGATTTAATAAACATATCTTACCTATTTTAAATGTTTTATTAGATTTTTCATTCATTCTTTCAATCTTCTTAACTACTTTATTAATTATTTTTACCATAATAAGTTGACAATATTTATTTTTTGTAACGCCCTCGGTCCTGCATAGGACCAGGCGGACGACCTATTGACAAGCGTAATCGAGGTTCAGGATGAACCATCGACCCAGATACTCCATAGGCATAACAATTAGGTCGAATTACAAGCTTATGTAGCTTCCTCGACCTAAACCTGGTTCCCTTTTAGCTCAGAATAGTGTAGTGTAGATTGGACACCTGAGGTTAGCTCAGTGTAGTGTAGTCATCTCCTGCCAGCTAGCTGACCAACTCGACCAACTCGACGACCAACTTGCCAGCTCAAGCAGCTGAGGCGGTTGGGTTAGGTTGTGACAGTAGTGGGCGGTCCAGGCTGGGTCCAGTGTGGTCCGATGGGCGGTGGTCGGGTGGTGCGTGGGTAAGGCTAGGTTTGGTCGGGTGAGACTCGGGCGAGCTTAGCCAGGGCGGTTATGGGGTAAAGGTACGATGGGAAAGGGCATGGGTGAATGGTTGCGACGCTTTGGGCGAGGGGTCGTGATGGTTGGTGTGGGAGGTTATTGTGATGGCCGAATGGTTGTGATGGTTGGATCGAATGGTTGCAACCTTGGTTGGGCGGTTGCACTGTTTGAGGCCAAAGGACACAAACGCTGGTGCAAATGGATGAAATCCTTGCCATAAGCATCTCATCGCCCCGACCATTGCATCCCTCGGTCACATCCCTTGTTTCTATATATACCCATCACCATTTTCTACTTAGGGCATAAGTTCTTTTCCTAAATCACCAAATAAATTGTGTGAGAGAGAGAGAAAGTGGGTTAAGTGGCAAACAGTTAAGACCGAGTGGTTAACCCATACCGGCGAGTTGTCGGGCAGTCTAGTAAGACAGTCCGACAAGGCGGTTGGTCGGAATTAGGAAAGGACCGAAAGGGTGCCTTTGGTGTTTGCGATTTCTTTTCTTCTTATTTTCTCTCTGATTGGCTAAGGTGAATGCGATGACGTAGGGTGAGGACCGAATTTCTATGACTGGCCGGTTCATCGTCATTGCCTTTGGGATACTTTAGGATTATTTGGTTGGATTGTTTGAGTGTTTCGTGTTCGGTACATAAGGCGAGTAAGCCGCTTATATTACCTATTGTTTGGTAAATTCATGTAGATTACTCAAACCGGCTATATGCCCATAGAACCTAAGTATGGTCGTTATGCTTGGTAAAGGCTAAAGGGCCAATCGTTTGTACTAGTTGCTAGGCTACTGGTTAAGGCAACAAACAGATAGGAGGAACTCGCCAAGGCTTACCCTTGGGAGCGAACCATACCTAGCGGACAGAGACCATGAGGCCGTGTATCGAGTGCAGTCGTTTGCGTCCATGAGGATATCGGCAGTTAAAAGAGTTAGGATTATGTTCATGTTAGGAATAGGGTTTCTGGAATAAACGTGTAGGTGGAATGATTCGCCTCACTAAGCAGTGAGTGGTGTTCGAGTCTCTTAGGTCTAGTATTGTATGGGATCGATATGATATTAATTAAACTACAGTGTATCAAATCTATGGTTATATATACAGAGTGAAGTTCAAACTTTTTCTTGCTTCCGCGTATTGATTGATCAGTTAGAGAATCCCTGGTTAGAACCTCACTTGGACATTACACTTAAACTAGATAAGAACTTAAAATGAATCGAACCGGACCGGGTCACCTATCGGCTTGGTCGTGTGAGGTCCTGGTCGGACGAGTGTCTGAATCAGGTCTTACATTTTTCATGTTAACCGTAATAATTCGACATGTTCAAATGAAATTGCTCTATTTTTGACAAAAATTCAAAACGGTTTAGAAAGATTTGTTTTTTTTAATAATCTTTTATAAAGTTGGTTAGGCATGAAAGTTCAGATATCTGTTTCCGTACAAGTCATTTTCTAGATATCGGGTTTTTGAGTTTTGAAATTAGGCTTCTTTAGGATATTATAAATTTCTTGATGGGTTTCGAGTCAGACCCTCTCAGGTCCGGTTAGATTCGGTTCTGATGTATTAGCACCTAATATTTTTTCAAATAACCAATGTATTTAAAAAGGGTTCGGCTATTTTGTATCAAAACTAAAAATAACCTAAAATTACCAAAAGTAATCATATATCCGGTTTGATTCGCGTTCGATATTTAAAAATATTGAAATAAACAATATGCAATTAGTTATATGGTGACACATATAAAATATATAACACTAATTATGAAAACCAAATATCAATTTATAAGAAAGATAAATTCAATACCGTTCGCCCGGTGAATATCTAGTTTTATTTTTAAATATAAGCTGCAAAAAAAATTTCAAAAGCCGAAAGTATAGCTACCTATTTTAAAATATAAAAATAATTAGGGTTTAATTTGAGAAGCAAACATGTAGTAATTATAATGTATCTTACAACGCATTTTCATGTTATTGCAAATGTATCTTACAATTCATTGTCATATTATTACAAATGTATCATACAATGCATTGTCAAATTTGTCATCATTTTTTCTTGTTTATGTAATGGACAGCAGCCTATAAAAAAGCCATCAAGTTCTTATGGGGCAAAGACTATTTTGTTGAATGATTTTTGGCCTTCAGAATGTCGAATCATCCATCTTGTCGATGGAAAAATTAACATCAACAAGGAAATAAATAGATCTAAAATCAAATATTGATACCTAAAACAATTTGTGTTCACAAAAACAGAATCCTAAACATGCCACAATTATGTGTTTATTAAATACAAGATCTTATCTAAACCACACACACTTCTGTGGTGGTTGTCTTCAAAAAATTTACTTGAGCATCAAATATTTTAGATTTTGTCGAATCATTAAATTTATTTAAGAGGTGAACAATTTGTTGGTGAAAATATTCGCAAATTTAGATCGCTGGGAGATCAATATAATAAAGATTTGTCCATTCACCGTGTATGCATAGTAAATTGAATATGTAGGTGTAACAAATTTATATTCTTGGTCCAAAACTTTAACCAAAAAATTCAAAATTCAAATAGATTTTTTCAAATATTAAAAATCAGTTTTGCTACGAGCAAAAAAACCTACTTAATAAAATCTTTGAAATAAAAATATGGCAAACAAGTTTAGTTCTGTATTCTCTCATGCCAAAATACAATTTTTTTGTCCTCCACGTAAACGAAATTTTATTCCATATTTATTAATAAAGGATAAATTTAAAATTTTTATTGAACACTAAACGAAAATATTGTAATTGCACATACAAAAAACGACTATGAAATGGACCCACATTGATTATGAAAATCATATCGACGAAAAGATATGTGTGTCTGATTCCAATCATATCGATCCAATTCATATTTGATGGTTGTCATAGCATATAGCTGGATTAAGTGGGGGCCAACATTGAAAACGTTTCTGAACCGTATGATTTCTTCTCGACTTTTGTTTTCTCAGTGTCCAATCCTGACCGTCCAATTCTTTTTCAGTTTTTATGATCCATCTCTTCCTTTAGCTTGTCACTGGGACCCTTAATGCTGAATTGATATACCTTTGAGGATTTTAAGGGAAGAAAAATCTTGGTGCAACTTATTAAAGGAATCTATTTTGATGTTGATTAGTCGACCTCTATGATAACAAAATATAACAGTGCCATTATAAAGTTGTTTAAAAGATTTTAAATACTTGTATAATTTCACAAGTAACAACTTCATTTTAAAATGAAATCTGATTACGGCGTCTAATCCAATCAAATGTATTAGTCTATTTTTTTACTACAAAATGGTGTAACACCAGAATGGAGTTATGTTTTACTTCAATGTATTATTCCATTTTTTATTCCAAAAACCATATTCTAAAATGATTCTATTTTTATTTTATTAATAATTGTAAATAAAACTTTTTATTTATAAAAATTTACCAATTAATCCCAACTATTTTATGTTTACAAAAAAATCCTTGAAATATACATTATTTAAATTAAATATTTATTATTAAGACTACAATAAATCATTAAAAAGACAATATATATGTTGCCTCAATAACGAACATTAAAATATTTTTCTCACAAATGATCAACTAATGCATTTCGTAATGAAAAATGAACTTCTTTATCTTTGATATTCCTAAATCGAGCAAACAAATTTTGAAATAGGACATTCTATTAAAATATTTTTCTCACAAAATGATCTACTAATGCATTTCATAATGAAAAATGAGTTTCTTTATCTTTGATATTCCTAAATCGAGCAAACAAATTTTGAAACAAGACATTATATTAATAACGGTAAATAATACCTTATAATTATTTATGTTTGTTTTTTTTTAAAAAAATATTTTATTCATCTTTATGTAAAATTATTAAATAATAATTTTGGGGAATATCCTATTTTCTTTCATGTTATTGTATCATTTTTACATATTATTTAAATATTCAAATGACCATTTTATAAATAAAAAAAGTTCAATTCCAAAATAGAGTAGTAGGTAAGATTACTCCACAAATGGAGTAACTTTAGCCATTACTTTATTTTAGAGTTAAAAATTGAGTGGGGTTGAAAAAAATTTTACTCCACAAAATGATGTTCAATATCTTGCTTTGTGCAATGAAATACTCTCTGCAATTAGGTTATACTTCGATGTCGTTTGAATCGGATTGCCTACAGTTGGTAAAGCTGATACATGAAGAAGAAGATTGGCAAAGTTTGGCTTCAGAATGGAATGATTTCACCTTCCTGGTTTCTGAGTTTAATGTTTTTTCCATTTCTTTTATTAAGCGTATTCACAATGTAAGAGCTGACATCCTTGCCAAAGGAGCTCGACTTCAAAATGTTGTTTTTTCCCATGTAAACTCTTTGATTCCGACGTGGTTACCCTCAAAAGCTAACCTCTTCGTCTTGAATTAATAAAGCATGGTGTTTGCCGTAAAAAAAAAAGATAGTTTGTAGTAAAAAATGAAGTATGATTGGAGATGCCCTTACCATGGTCAATATACAGTGCAATAGTCAAATTTGATTTGAGATTTTAGACCATGTTTAATATTAATGTTAAGTGTTAAAAAAAGTAATATTGCAGCTTATAATAAATTGCTACATTTAAAATAAAATATTCCAGTTTTTAATACAAATAGTACTAGGTTATATGGAAAAACTTAAAATGAAATCAAAAGAAAAAGTAAAGTCTACAATTTGTATTTAAAAATCTTACCATTTTATATTTTTAGTTAATCCGTACGTTACCTTTTATAAAATGAGTGGATGGCATAGATTTTGATATAAAAATAAAAGTGACGTTGTTATATGAATTAAAACAAAAGTAAGCAAGAATAAAAAATTAATAAAAGTAAATAGTTATTATATTTTAAAATAGTTAAAAATTAGTTTTCAAATATAAATAGATTATTTTATCTGCATATTTTGATAAACAATTTCTTGGATTTCAACCACAAATACTTGTTTTTAATTAATTAAGATCATGACTACCACATAGACAAACATTTATGGCATATGATGACTCTCTCATCATCACCAACATCATTATATTTATCAATAAGGCATACCATTATTTTATTTCATAGTCTAGAGTACTGTTTTGGTCATTAAGTAGTTCAACGACAAAATTCATGCGGTCGACTCATGCGTTAGAACAGAAAATCTGAAAGAGGTTTGAATTCATTACTTTCTTTTCTCACATAAGAAGTTTGAATTCAATGCAACCGTTTTATTTGGCTTTCATTAGTTAACTTGATAAGTAATGCCTAAAAAAAGTTTCGTAAAATATAAACAAAACCAAAAAGTGAAAAAGTAAAGGTTTAAAAGAGTGCAACAAGCGTGACTCTTGGCCTTTAAGACCATTAAGATGGGGTAATCATTTTTATACTCTTTATTCGACAATAGCAATAAACATCATAGATTTGCATTATCATTTCTACTTAAGACATGGAGTAGTACTCTCTTAAAATCCCATCTCTTAAAATAAAGTCAAATCGTGCAAAAACTTAATAAATACCTAGAAAATAATTAAAGTTTGACTAGTGTATATGGTAATTCTGTTAGGTTGTTTCATAGTACTTTTTTAACTTAATATTAATTTATGATTTTAATGGAACTTTATATTTATATGAGATTTTTTGAAAAAATATTAATTTATTAATTGCATAGTATCTTGAAAATATAATATCCAATTACTTTTCAAAGATACTTTGTATAACTTTTTTTGACTAGTTCAAATTCATCACGACGTGACAAATTAATCATTTTGAAAATTATAACAGTTGACTGAATTAAAAAGAGAAGGAAATACCTATACAGCAGTTCAAAAATTGTATATAAATTATTTATTATTAGTAGATTATGTTCTCGTGATATTTGTTTGTATATTAATCAAGAGGAATATTTTTTTTTCACTGGAAATATATTATTAGCTTGAAACCAAGTTCACAAGAAGAAGATATGTCCATTCGAGAGTCATGAATATCCTAAAAATTAGTGATGGTTTGATATAACCTTTGACTAAGAACCCTAATGTATATTGACATAATCATTACTAGTGTGACTATATTTTATCATATTTCTTAGATTTGATCATTTGCTTAGGTTGAGAGAGTTACAAGAGGGGGACAAAGAAGCAAAGTTTGTGATTATAAAATTATTTTCAAGAACTTAAAGGTTTAATAATGAATTCTACTTAAATAATAATTGTTTTGCCCCCAGCTAGTCACACACTCATGATTGAATATTTTATATTTTTATTCATAAAAAATAACATCATTCTCTCTCTCTCTCTACCTCTCTATATTAATCATTCCCTTCCTCACTTCCCATTCATCATCTCTTCTCTCTCTCTCTCTCAAAAGAAAACCAGAAAACTTTAGTGCAAAAGAAGGCTCTAAGAAAAGTCTTATTTTTGTTTTCTGAAAAGATGATGTTTGAGAAAGACGATCTGGGTCTGAGCTTAGGCTTGAATCTTCCCAAGAAACAAATGAATCTCAAATCTAACCCATCTGTTTCTCTTACTCCATCTTCTTCTTCTTTTGGATTACTTCGAAGATCTTCCTTGAACGAGAGTTTTAATTCTTCAGGTACGTTATAGCTTTCCATATATATATGTTCCTCTGTTTTATTTTTTCCCGAGAAAAAGAAAATATATTTTCCCGGAAAACTATTCAAAGGTCTCACCTTTTTCATCTGATGCATGCAGTTCCATACTCAGATTCGAGTCGTGTAGAAACAAGAACCTTCATCCGTGGAATCGACGTGAACCAACCACCTTCTACGGCGGAATACGGCGATGAAGACGCCGGAGTATCTTCTCCGAACAGCACAGTCTCGAGCTCCACCGGGAAAAGGAGCGAGAGAGAAGAGGACACAGATCCGCAAGGCTCAAGAGGTATCAGTGACGATGAAGACGGTGATAACTCGAGGAAGAAGCTTAGACTCTCCAAAGATCAATCTGCTATTCTTGAAGAGACCTTCAAGGATCACAGCACTCTCAACCCGAAGCAGAAGCAAGCTTTGGCTAAGCAATTAGGATTAAGAGCAAGACAAGTGGAAGTTTGGTTCCAGAACAGACGAGCAAGGTAGGGAAACACAACAACACGTAAAAGACATAGATCTCTCTTTTAATTTTGGTTTTACTTAATAAGGGTATTTTGGTAATTTGAACAGGACAAAGCTGAAGCAGACGGAGGTTGACTGCGAGTTCTTACGGCGATGCTGCGAGAATCTAACGGACGAGAACCGTCGGCTACAGAAAGAAGTAACGGAGCTGAGGTCGCTTAAGCTTTCTCCTCAGTTCTACATGCACATGAACCCACCCACCACATTGACCATGTGCCCTTCATGTGAACACGTGTCGGTCCCACCACCACCTCAAGTTGCTGCGTCCGGACACCACCAGAGGTCGCTGCCGGTCAATCCATGGGCTCCTGCTACGAGGGTTTCTCACGGCTTGACGTTTGACGCGTTTCGTCCTCGGTCCTAGTCTCTCTAGTTTTGCAACCGAAAGGCATTCCGGTCATTTTACTCAGTTTCTTGGGGACCAGATGCATGTAGTTGTTGTCAACAAGTAGTATGTACTATTTTTAGAAAAAAATACATTAATATTTTCTCCCTTAAATCATCATGTTGATGCTAACAAGTAACAACAGATGTTTACAATTACAGCCAAATTATTCCATATTTATTACTTGAAACAGTTTTTTTTTGGTGGGGGAGGGGGTTATTGCAATAATTAATTTCGACAATTATATTGAGTTGTAAGAATAATATCTAGCTTTAACATTTTAAGTTAACTATCGTCTTGCGACAAAACAAGACGTGCAATTGATTAGTGATTGTTAAATAGTATTCTCTCCGTTTCACAAAAACAGATTTAAAAAAAAAAAATTGTGTCACGAAGATTTTGATAAAATTGTAAATTTCAAAAAATTTAATTGACTTTATTGAAATAAAAGTTATTGAAAATTTGATTGACCAGTGATTGTTAAATAGTTATCAAATAGTGAGCTAAATCTCTAATAGTTTTTCAAGCAAAATTTTTATTTGTTAGTGATTAAAATGAGAAAAGTGGTACTATATAATTATTTAGTTTGGGACCACATATACCGATGTTTTTGTTACAGCATACCCCTGAAGAGGACATTACCAAATTGTTGTTGATCCCAAAAAAACACATGGTCATTCTCATACCACTTGTTGTTCTAGAAATGGGTATGCACCGGACCTAGGCCTTAATGAACATGAAGGATGAGCTAATGGGCCATTAGGTGCTCCCGAGATGCAAAAGAGACGTCAAATGATTTGGAGCAAAAGCTTTTCCAGAGACTTTGGACTTGCTTGAGGGCTGAGGGTCTGAGGCAATTGCTCTGGTTTGGGCCAATGCTTGCCTTGATATTTTGGGTTTCTCAGAAGTTATGTTTTGAAAGTGATTCGACCATCTTGATGCAATCAGTTAAAATCCCCACAACAAGAATGATCTTAGACTGCACATCCATATCCAAGTTATCTTGAACAAACAAATGAGTTTGTTACAACCATCCTTCCAATTTCGGGGATGCCAAGCAAACAAGTATGCTGTCACCATTACTAAACAAGCAAAAAGGTTTGTTGTAGTTTATCATGCTGTTCTTTAAATTCCAGTTTTGGATAAGACCAGTTGTGAAGATAGATAATCAAAAACATTATTCTTGGTAGTGAAATATATAATATGTATAATGTATGACAGTCTGTATAACAAATTTGAGTTTTAATCTCATAAATCTCAATTCCAATTCCTATCTTTCTGCCTGAACACATATATAACAAAAATATTTAGTAGACCTCCTCTCCTCTTGATGATGAGGACCAGAGTAAATTGAAAACGTTATTTATCGTCTGTTATTCAAACATATTTAATACATTCTACTTTGAAGAATTAGCAGAGATCTTATTAGTAGACCTCTTGATGGATTCGATTCTTTGTAACCTAATCTGTTCTCTGAACTTTGCAATGAACTCATCAGCCTTCTTGTCCACGTCACTGTTGTTACCACAAGCTCCTTCATCTTCTATCTTCTTCTCCTCGATCTCGCGGTGTTCATCATCTTCTCTTCTTCTACGTTCTTCATCCTCCGATTCATCACCTGCCTTGCTTCCCAAGAAACCTCTTCCATCATTCTTCTCCGTGTCTCCTCTAGTAACCCTATGTTCCTTCGATTCTGCGATGGGATCAGACCACCACACCTTTTTAGGAGAGTTTCTTTTCGTCTTTTGCTCCGAAGATTTTCTCCGTTCGCTGCTTGCTCTGAGTTTCGTCGGAGGCGACTTGTAGTAGTCCATCGGAGGTGGTGGTGGCGGAGGCGGCGGAGGATGAAACTCACCGCCTGAAAACTTCTTCTTCTGAACTGATTCTCTAGACTCCATCCTGTTAACTCCAAGAGAATTTTCCTTTCTCGACGCCGAGTTGTAAAACGCCGGTAACGGCGGCGGAGGCGGAGGAGAAGGAGGTGATGGGCGAAACCTCTGCTTCCTCACGGTGTCTTCATCCGTTTCCACACCGGACTCAGTTGTGAGCTTAGGTAAAGGTCGCGAAGAAGAGGAAGACGACGTCAGATTCGCCTGAGTCTTGATCAACGGCTGAGATTCAACCGTAGCTATGGACGTCTGAGATTCAACCTCCGTTGACGATGATGATCGGGACCTCCATGGAATAGGAGAAGGAAGCACATCGCTGTTATCATCACCGAGACTCTTGAGCAGCTCTCTCTTCGATCTCACTTTCTCCCATGGGCCTCTGGAGTCATCAGAAACACGAGAATAGTTCAAGCTACGAACAGGCAAAAGTAGAGGCTTCTCTCTGACCCCTGAACCAACTCGATCAACGAACCGAGTCTTGTTCTCTCTGGAGAGAACAACTTCGGGACTTTTCATGTGGTACTTGTTCCTCCATGTTTGAATCTTATGGCGATCGCCGGAGGAATCATCGGACGGATCAGATTCACTCTCGTGACCCACGTTGAAAACAGAGGATACTTCAAGAAGCTTAGGAACGTAGGCATGCGGATTAGTATTGTTATGATCAGCTTTGTGATCGTTATTGCTTGATCCGCCTCCGTCGTAGTTCCGGCGACTTAAGAGGCCGTAAGAGACTGCGAGTCCCACGAAAACAAGGTGGAGAAGCTCGAGGAGTCTGGTTTGGTTAGCGAGCTCCGGTGTCTGGGAGAGGAAGACAGGTACGATGGAGCAGAACACGACGAGGATTAGGGCTTTGAAGAGGAATCGAGAGTAGAATTTTCTAGGGTTTTGATCTTCTTTGTTACCCAATTGGGTTGTCTTCTTGGAGCTTCTTCTTTCCACCATTGGTGAGAGAAAGTTGGTGTTTGTTGTAAAGGTTCTTTATTTGGGGATGAAAAAATGATTTCGAAAGAAGAGAAACACAAGTTAGTGGAGAAAAATGCTAAGACTTAGAGGTTAAGGTTCTGTTTTTTTTTTGGGGGGGGGGGGGGGGGGGGGTTTGAAATATAATGTAAGAAGAGGAAAGAAATTGAAGAGAACAAAATATGAAATCGAAGTTGATGTGCGAATTCACTACCAACTTCTTTTTTTTTTTTTGGTTTCTAATACTATTCTAACATGCAACCACAAGTTATTTATGAAATATAATTGACAGAGAACTGCAGACCAGCTGATAATCTTTGTCGGCTAATGCAATAAAGGTAGCAGATTATTAAAGTTGTTAGCTTTAAAGTGTATAATAAAAAGGGTAATTAGTTTGATAATACATAAAATAATATAGAGAATATTACAGGGAGGTCGCGTAGGCATATGACCCCGGAAGAATCTGTATTCCTTTCTTTTGGTCTGCTAACGATAAAGCTTTTTTCTTACGCAGTACCCGTCTGAAATCATAGAAATGATAGTCCAATTTCAGAATAGAATATGACAGAATGAGTAACCAAATCATATTGACATAAGTAATTAGTTTAATACATTTATTATAATGTAACGATTAAATGTAATGGTTTTTGTCGACAAAAAAAAGTAATGGTTTTTAGTAAATATTTTATTTAGATAGATATAACTAGTTTTTTCTTTCTTTCTAAAACTAGTTTATTTTGCTTCAGATTTGATGGTTAGTCAAGAATCACTGAAGTAAATCTGACACGTCAAATTGTAAAAAGAGTCTAATCATCACCACATCATTTTGACACCACTTTGATGGGGGCGGTGGATCACTGGTCGGCTACCTTTAAATACTTTATATCCATCAACACTGAAGACAATCTTCTGCAGCTAACAGATATGACGTATGAGTTAGTTTAACTTACGAAACGAACTTCAACTTAACGTCTGAATTAAAGCCATCAGCTTGAATCATACGCACAAAGTAAAACCATTGCTTTTAACTTGCCGCCAACTCTAGATTTTGAGCTATTTTCCATCCTTGTTACCTTTTTTTTTTTTTTTTGAAACAAGGTTTTTCAAACTAAACTTATAGGAATTTGCATCCATAAGTTTGGAAAAGAAGCAACAAGTAAAGGATTAAACACATAATCCTAGTGGAAGCTCAATCAATGAACGCTTAAACAACAAGAAAAAATGACATGAGCTAGTGATTATATTCCTTCCGCCACAATGATGTGTTTACCTTTTACACTAACTTTAGTCCATTCCCGATCTTGGATTTTTTGGATTAGTTTAATTGACCATTCTCCTCTAGTTAAATTATAACCAAAGGATTCAGCCAACTCATTAGAACCCATTATCTTCCCATAAGTTAGATGAATCTTCGGCTCAATAAAAAACTTTGGTTGTTTTGGATGATAGGCGAGTAAAAACCAATTAAGTGATCATGTGTCGAGGGTTGATGACTAATAGCATTGGATGGATTTGATTCCATAACATTTGTTTGAAATTTGAGCAAGGGATAGAAATTACCTCATATAATTGTGTGAGAAATATAGGTTGAATCTTTACAAGCAGCAATATGGTGATCTCTTGAGCTTGTTGCCCAGGAGTGTGTGAGTTAGAGTGAAATTTTGTTGCAACTTCAATCCTTTTTTGCTCAGTTTTCCTTTCATTTTCAGTTCTTGTAGCAACAAAGACAAGTTGGTTAGGCTCTAAAGGTACATCCGCACTTGTTGTTGCTGAGTGAGAAGTATAGACTTGTTGTTGCTGGATTGCCATTTCTGAAACAGAACCAGTTCCCACATAGTTTTGGAAGGGTGTTGTAGCAATTAGACTATGTCAACTGCTGAGCCTCTTCATTTATAGCTTTAGTTTGCTTTTTTGATGGAGCAACTTGCATTTTAAGAGGAAGGAGACACTTTTTTTCCTTGTCTAAAGACTCCACATCTTTCACATGTTGTTGGGATCGATGAATATTCAACATCAACCAAGTAAATGTTGCCGTGTTTGCTTTGGGAATCCATTTCGTTCTCAACGAATATCTTATCTTTCCCATGTTTGTTGGGTCTAAACGAGTTGTGCTTAAGCATCGGTTCACCCAAACCAGATGATATATGACTAATACCTAATCTAGTGAAGTAAGAATCATGGATACTTTTAAGATTAACCCACACCGGTAGACAAGAAATCTCAGGTGTTTTGACAGTATGCCATACTCCCGTTGTATACCCATTGACGAGCGGTTTCATTGGAAATAGTGAAGATGAACAAGGAATCTCCTAACTTCCTAGTAGTTATCCTACATTCTCGACCCCATAACCTATTCAGAACTGCACGAATCAGATCCCATGCGGGCTTGAACACCTGTGAAATTGGTCTACAACATACTTTTCTTTGTTTTCAAGGCCTAGTCTAAGAACCTCAAAGGGGATAGTCACCTAAGGCGAGCCAAACATACGGTAAGTTGGTTCGACAGCTCGAAACAGATTTCATGTGGCTTGATTCTTTCGAGCTGCCCATGGAAACTAAAGAATTTTGTCGAACAACAGCTAGAGACTTTCCATGTTCCCCATAAGTTCAAAATAATTAATAAGTTTACCAAGAGGGTAACCGCAGAAAACAATTACCAGAAGGGAACGATTAAGAATGGTTGTAACTAATCAAGTTTTCCAAAAACCTTTATGCATTCATTTGAGAGATCCAACTTGCGAAACTCAGCTTGAGAATCCCATTTGATGATAGATTCTATTAAGAGTAGGATATATAGTACACTGAGAGACAATAGAGAACAAGAAAAAAGTTGAAGCAAAACTTTATTAATGTCACCAATTTATTTGGGGAATGTTTTTTTTAAAAAAAAATTAACAGAGAAAAAAGTTACGCATACTCCATTTTTTACAATTAAAAATGTAATCAGTTTGCCTACAAGTTTTTTCTTTGTCCCGAACAATTATATAAAAGAGAGAGAGAGAGATGAGATGAAGGGTTGTAGCCTAATGAAAAGGTTCTTTAATTCGAAGATCGATCTTCCTATTACTTGTCTTCGTTGTCATTGACATCCTCATTAACATCCGTCATATATTTCTTGTTTAGGTCAAAGCTGCGATCCACACTGTTTTTGTTAACACTCATCACATCGTTACGGTTAAGGTGATTGCCACGATCCAGACTATTACTGCTAACACTAATCAAATCGTTATTGTGTGGGTCAATGCCACGACCCACACAATTCTTGTTAACATCCATCGTTTTATTATTACTGTTTAGGTCAATGCCACAATCCACACTATTATCGTTAACATCCATCGTATTGTCTATGTTTAGGTCACTGCAACGATCCACATTGTTATTGTTGTTGGGTGTTTGCTATCCTCGATTATGAGATTGCACTTGTTGATGGTGACATTGACAGCGGTGAGAAGCCCATAGTTCAACAATTTGAGCAAAAAAAAAAAATTCCAGCAACTGAATGTTTTTGAAACACAAATGTTGTTAGTGTCTTAATTTTATTTGTATTGAGAGAAATTTACGAGTGGATTGGTTTGGAATAGATCAACTCTTCCTTGTGAAACATTGAAAACGCTTCACAATGCCCCAAAAAACATCAGCATCAGCGAAAACCTTGAAACCAAGAGCATTTAAATTTGATTAGAGATTTAGAGAAAAAATCTCTTCAAAATAAATCATTAAGATATGCATGAGATCTAGGTGAAAGTCAAAGTGTTTCCCTTGAATTGATTTACATGATTACACAAGTATATAATGTGGAGATTGTTACAAGAGAGTGGGGATATGCCCAAGTATATAGGTAAGAATATCTAAACAAGAATGAAATATTCTTGTTGTCTAACACCCTCTCGCAGTCGCAGCGTCGTGCTCTGAGATGCCAAGACTGGACCTGAAGCTGATGAACAGGGAAGAAGGCAGCCCTTGGTGAAGATGTCTGCATACTGTGAAGAAGCCGGTATGTGTAAGACTCGTACCTGCCCCCTTTGCACCTTTTCTCTCACAAAATGTATATCTATTTCAATGTGTTTGGTGCGTTGATGTTGAACAGGGTTGGAGCTTAGGTAAACGGCACTGATGTTGTCACAGTAGACTATGGTGGCTCGCTGAAGAGGGCAGTGCATCTCCAGAAGAAGATTCCATAGCCAACAAGTCTCTGCCACTGCGTTTGCGACGCCTTTGTATTCAGCTTCAGCACTCGATCTTGACACAGTCGGCTGGCGCTTTGTAGACCAGGAGAGCAGATTGTCGCCTAAGAAGACGCAGAACCCTGAAGTGGATCGCCGTGTTGAGGGGCATCCAGCCCAGTCAGTGTCAGAGTACGCTGTTAATGCCATTTTCTGGTTGTGAAGTAGTTGTAAGCCTTTGTCTTTTGTGCCCTGTAAGTAACGAAGGATGCGCCGTAGGGCCTGCATATGTAAATCTCGCGGATCATGCATAAATAAACAAATTTGTTGAACCGTATAAGCGATGTCTGGACGTGTAAATGTTAAATATTGCAGAGTGCCTGCTAAACTTCGATATTCTGTTGGATTATCAACTGGTTTGCCAATGTCTTCTGCTAGCTTGGTTTTTATGTCCACTGGTGTTGAAACCGGTTTACAATCATGCATACCTGCCCGCTTAATTATGTCCTCCGCGTAATGACTGATGCATGAAGAGACCCTTGTCGTTGTGAATTGCGGCAATGCCAAGGAAGGAGTTGATCAGACCACCATCCGTCATTGGGAATTCGTTCTTCATAGCGTCAGTTACTCTGGTCGTAAGAGAAGGAGAGGATGTGGTGACTATAATGTCATCGATGTAAAGTAGAAAATATGCAAGGTCAGTGCCGTTCTTGAAGACAAAGAGACTTGCGTCGCTCTTGCTTTGCTTGAACCCAAGTCGCGTAATGAAGCTGACGAATCTTGCGTTCTATGCACGGGGAGCCTGCTTCAAGCCATAGATAGAGCGTTTGAGTTTACAAACATAATCCAGTCGTGTCTTGTCTACAAAGCCCGGGGGTTGTGACATATACACGGTTTCATCAAGAGTGCCATGTAGAAATGCATTCTGAACGTCGAGCTGATAGACTGGCCAGGTGTTTGTTAATGCAACATGGAGGACACTACGAATGGTAGCAGGCTTCACCACTGGGCTAAATGTTTCTGAAAAATCAATGCCCTCTTCTTGAGATTTTCCATTAGCGACCAGGCGCGCTTTGTTCCTTTTGAAAACTCCCTGCGCATCAAACTTTTCCTTGTACAGCCACATAGAATGAACAATGTTAGTGTTCTTATGACGAGGCACCAAATCATAAGTACCACTTTTAATAATGGCATCATACTCACTGTTAACAGTCGGGTTCCAATTTGGGTCCGAGAGAGCCTGATGAATGTTTTTTGGAAGAGGAGATCTATTTTGAGTGAGCAGGGAGAGGACTTGTTTCGTTTTTCGGATCCCATGCTTTGAGCGAGTGGTCATCCAATGCCTTGGAAGCTCATTATCTTGAGGAACAGCTTGAGCGGGCAGAGGAGGATTCAATGGGATAGGTGCTGCTGGAGAAGGAAGGTTACCAGCAGGATTTATTAGAATTTTGTGAAGAATGGGTGATGTGTTTGACTCAAGGAAGTCGTATGACGATTCAGAAGGTTTGGTAGTTTCGTTATACGGAAACTGAGATTCATCAAAAACCACATGACGTGATAGGATGATCTTTCTAGTTTCAAGGTCGAAACATCTGTAACCCCGATGAGATTGAGGATAACCAAGGAAGATGCAACGAGCTGAGCGTGGGGCTAGTTTAGAAAGAGCGGAATGGTTCTGATATGGGAAACAGAGGCAGCCGAAAACTCTTAAATGAGAGTAAGAAACTAGCTTGTTGAATAGAGTTGTGTAAGGCACTTTGTTATCTATCGCCTTTGATGGCAAGAGATTGACAACATGAACAGAAACATGAAGAGCCTCTAGCTTGAAATCGAAGAGTACGTACAGAGTTGTTTATTGTACGTATCATTCTCTCAAAATGTCCATTTTGTTAAGACGTATATGGACAAGAAAACCCGAATGTGATGCCTTTTTCTGAAAAGAAATTATGAAACTTTGAGTTGTTATACTCAGTTTCATCGTCACATTGTAAAGATTTTATCTTTGTTTTGAAATGATTTTCGACATAGTTGGAAAAGAGTTTGAACTTTGCGAAAAATTCTTCCTTGGATCGTAATGGATAAACCCAAAGGAAGTGAGATTATTGGTCCAAAAACAGAACATAGTACTTGATTACACTCAAACTTTGAACTGGTGAGGTCCATAGGTCTGAGTGAACTATGTCGAAAGAAGCAGTGACAGTAGTGTCAGAAGAAATAAAAGACATTTTTATTTGTTTGCCGAATTGGCATGCATCACAGACCGAAGCAAGGTCATGTTTATTACAAAGCAAAACATTAGAAGAAAGCAAAGAAGACAAAGTTTGATTGCTTAAATGAGAAAACGGCGATGCCAAGTGGTGGAAGTCGTCGTAAGGAAAGCTGAAGGAGTAGTGTTTGGCTTATTTTTTGATGAGAAAACTGGGTAAAGATCACCGGTACTGTCACTGCGAAGAATCGTTTCTCGAGTTTGAAGGTCCTTCACAGAAAAACCAAAAGGATCAAACTCAATAAAACAAGAATTATCTCTAGTAAACTTGCGTACATAGAATAGATTTTTAATAATTGAAGGAGTGACCAAAACATATGATAAGTTTAGGTTGCATGAGGAAGAAGGAAAAGAGAAAGAACCGGATTTTTGAATGGGAATGCGACCCCCATTGGCGACTGTAACAGTGTGTCCGGTGTCAAGATTAAAAGTAGACTTTAGATTACCTGCAGAGTTGGACAGGTGTGAGGTTGCCACTGAGTCCATGTACCATTGGTGATCAGCCGGATCCGTTAGTGTCATCGTATTGAAAGCAGAGGCGAAGTCCGTAGTCATAACAGGATAATTGTTATCAGCCGGTGGAGTGAAAGTCTGAACATGGTGAGCTTGCTGAGGCGTTAAGGGTCGTGGTCCGAGAAGACCTTGATGCTAGAATTGTTGCTGCATCGGTTGATCCCACTGATTGCTTTGCGGTTGAAGCCAGTAAAGGTAGCCATTGTTCCAGTACTGAGGACCCCATTGGTTGAAGACTTGGTTCCTCTGCCTCTGTCTCTGTTGTTGTTCTTCTTGAAGCCTCTGTTGTTGTTGTAGGTCCATTGTTGTTGTGGCTGAGTGTTGGTCTTTTGCGGAGGTGATGACACCGAGACATTGAGAACCTTGTCAGATGACGAAGTATCCTTGTAGGCCGAAGTCTTTTTGCCTTTTTCAAGGCGATCCTCCTCAAGCATGAGCATTGATCTGGCATCATCAAAACTTGGAAACGGTTGGCGGTGCATGATGAGGTTGATTATGTTCTCGTATTTGTCGCTTAAGCCGTTCAGTAGGTAGGTGACAAGCGTTCTCTCTGAGACCGGAGCGTCCACGTTGGCGAGGAGATCTGATGCAGCGTAGCATCCTATTTCTATTAGGCTTTGGTTTTCTAGTTTCCTTTACATTCTTGTTTTAGATAAACGTTAGTATTCTTAATATTAAAAAGACTTTAGGATAGAAGGTTAGATCTTAATCCTTAAGGACTTAGGTATTTTCTTATTAGTATAAATAGTGAGCTCTTGGTTTGTAAGAGTCACAACTTTGATTATTGATTTATAAAACTTAGAGCTTTGTGTTAAACAACTTTTGATTCCTTAATTCTGGGCATTCTTTGAGAATTCAACAGATCTTAAGAAGGCTAAGATAACGGACATTCTTAGAATTCAACGTTAACTTCGCATTATCGGTTACTATGGTTACTTCCGCTCCGTTAGTTGGTATCAGAATCCAGGAGCTTTAATTTCTAATTAGGGCTCGATCCAAGGTCATCTCGTAGATGACACCTTGTAATCCTACAAACTTCATAATATCACAAGCTATAACATCTGCCGTTGATGGCGTACTAGCAAAATATCAGCACGAGCACCAAGAGTTATTACGTGGCTTCATTGAAACTACTGCCCGTATTTTTATTCAACAGCAAAACTGCGTACTACTCAAATTTTTGAGGAAGATGACGAAGATGATGTTATTAGTAACACCTTATTTGCAAAAACAAACCACAGCCAGCATCAACTTCATGAATTGGAGGATTCTCATGATCAAGTTAAAGACTTCATTGGGGCGCCAATATATGATGATTATGACGATGATTTTTGCAGGGAGCCATGTCACAAATCAGACGTGATGGCAAAAGAAGAAGACATGTCTCTAATTGATATTCATGAGATTAATGGTAATATGACAAGAGAGACGCATCTCGATAGACCTATAGTCACTAGCAACGTGGAGAGCTATTACGTTCCAGTCACAAACCTGACGGATGAGCCTATCTATGATGTTTCTGATGATGAAGTATTTATAGATTCCAACTACTGAAGAGATCCGCTTTTCATTGATGAAGATGAAGTTCAAGGCTCCAACAAAGGAGGTGATTTTCACGTGGTAGATGGTTTGGGAGAAAAGGATTGTCCGCAACACTTGCGTCGTAAACCACCTGATCGTGATCAAAATAAAGAAACCTCATATGTAGGTCCTTTTGAAACACAGGAAAGAAGAAGCATTGGCTCTACGTATACGAAGTTGTTAGAAGAAACGGGGAGTGTTCTGAAGTTGGACCGTGGTCATCATGATTGTTTAAGTAAACTATCTCTCATGGAGAAACATGCAATGGAGTACAAAATCACTTATCTTAGGGAAGCTCTTGCCTTGGAGAAAGAGAAAAACAGGAATTTGGAGCATGAACTGAACGAAATACATAAACAAATCCGTATGTTAAACAAAAGATCTTCAACTTTAGATAAGATTCTAAGCACGGGAAGAACAGGGAAGTCAACAATTGGTCTTGGTTATCAGGGAGATCCATCAAGTTCACAAAAGTTTTTTGTGCAGGGAAGGTCTGTTGAAAAAAATAAAACAAGGTCTTATTTAGATAACGAGAGTTATGTTGCAATGAGTGCTCCGTCGGAATGGCTAGACGCACATAAATGTTCTAAAACAGAGAATGGGTTGCTTAGTTTCACCGATGCTAGTCGAACAAACAGGGACATCAATTTAACTACGGGGACATCTCTTTGTGGCACGTCCTTGGGTGCATATATTATATTCTTTGAACTTCCATGTGTTAATCTTTTACCAACCGCTTGTGTTACACAATGATCACTGTGTGTTACACACAAGTTCGAGAGAAAGAATAAGATAGATGTTACAGGCTTACTTCAGATAGTTCCGAAAATGATGTAACTTATGTGAAATACTTTTTATTATTGAGATTCTTGTATTGATGTTACATCAAATGATTGATCTTTATATAGAGATCGAATCATTAGGCTAAGAGACACACCTCTTAACATGAAGAGTTACAACTCTTTGTGTAATAACATAAATAACTAACTTATGTAAATGTATCAAGGAGAGATTAGATTATAGTTTAACACTCCTCCTTAATCATATCTCGACTTGACTCCAAGCTGCTTCCTTAAATCTTCAAACCTTGAACCGCCCAATGCCTTTGTGAGAATGTCTGCGAGTTGATCATCCCCTTTGCAATACTTCAGTTCAATGATTCCTTTCTGCTCAGCTTCCCTCACGAAATGGTACTTGATCTCTATGTGCTTTGTCCTTCTGTGTTGCACCAGATTCTTCCCAATTGCTATTGCTGATTTGTTGTCACATAAGATCGGAATGCCTCCTTCAAACTTCTGACCAAAGTCTTCAAATAGTCTTTGTAACCACACTGCTTGATTTGCTGCTGCACACACGGCTATGTACTCCGCTTCAACTGTTGATTGCGCCACTGTTTGTTGCTTGCTTGACTGCCAACAGAACATGGCTGATCCAAGAGTAAACACATAACCTGAAGTGCTTTTCTTGTCTTCCTTAGAACCACCCTAATCGCTGTCCGTGTAGCCTACAAGTCTTGATTCTTTCACGCTTGTGAAGTACACTCCAAAGTTTGATGTCCTTTTGACATATATTAACACCCTTTTGGCTTCTTGGTAGTGCTTCATGCGAGGTGATGACATGTATCTTGAGAGATAGGCACTTGCATACATCACATCAGGTCTTGATGCACACAAGTACAAAATATATCCCTCCAACGATGCTTCTATACTTAGTCGGATCTCCATACTCCTTGTCATCTTCAACTCCTTTTCCTTGTGGTGTAAGTGGGTTGCTTACACTCTTGCTGTCTTACATCCCAAACTTGTCTACAAGTTTGTTTGCATACTTTTCTTGTGAAAGAAATATGCCTCCATCGTCTTGAATTACTTCCATTCCAAGAAAGTAGTTCAACAATCCAAGATCCACGATCTCGAATTCTTTCTTCATGTTCTCCTTGAATGTGTTGATGCTCTGAATGTTGCTTCCTGCGATGATTATATCATCCACATATAGACTCACGATCAACACATCTCCTCCTTGCTTCATGATGTATAAAGCCGCATCATTCTGACTTCTCTTAAAACTGTTTTGAAGAAAGTATGAATCTATCCTTCCATACCATGCCCTTGGGGCTTGCTTTAAACCATATAAAGCTTTGCGTAGCCTTAACACCTTGTGTTCCTTCCCGTGTGTCACATACCCAGGTGGTTGTGTGACATACACTTTTTCCTTGAGGTCGCCATTGAGAAAGGCTGACTTCACATCCATCTGGTACAATCGCCACTTCATCTGAGCCGCATAGGCAAGTATGGTTCGTATTTTATCATGTCTTGAGACAGGAGCAAACGTCTCAAGGTAGTAAACACCATACTCTTGAGAGAACCCTCTTGCAACTAGCCGCGCCTTGTGCTTGATGTGATTCCCGTTTGCATCGGTCTTGATCTTGTAGATCCACTTCACACTTATCACATTCTTCTTATTTGGCTTGTCCACTAGTTCCCACGTCTTGTTCTTCTCAATCATGGCTATCTCCTCATTCATCGCTTCTCTCTATTCCTTGGTACCACACACTTCATCATAAGTGTATGGTTCTTCATTTGCATGAAGACAAACTTCTATAACTTGAGCCGCTTCATCAAGCTCTACTCTCGGTGCCCTTTCCATGATATCAACCATGGACCTAAACTTCCTTGGTGCCTTAGAAGCTTCTTCATCTCCACTACTAGTATCATGATCATCATGTTGAAAGAGAACAGGACTGAAAATACCTCCAAATTGTTCCTCAGGGCTGGATGTACCTTCGGTTTGTTCCTCAGGACTGGATGTAAATTCGGTTTGTTCCTCAGGAATGGATGTAACTTCGGTTTGTTCCTCAGGCGAGTGAGAGTCTTTTCTAGACAACTTCAATTTCTTCCTTACTTCTTCTTGCCTTTTCCAATCCCACTTCTTGCTTTCTTCAAACTCGACATCTCTTGATACTTCAATCTTCTCATTCTCCAAGATGAGAACTTTATAGCCTTTGGATTGGTTACTATATCCAACAAAGACTCCACGCTTTGCATTGACGTCTAACTTCCTCCTTTTTTGATCCGGGACATGTATGTAGCATATGCTACCAAACATTCTCATGTGTGACACATCTGGCTTGTGTCCACACCACTTCTCTATAGGAGTGACATCTTCCTCTATCGCCTTTGATGGTAGACGGTTTTGAAGGTATGAGGCAGTGTATACCACTTGAGCGGTAAGTCTTGCTCTGCCAACATCGATCTAGCCATCTCCACCAAGGTCCTATTCATGCGCTCCGCTGCACCATTTTGTTGTGGTGAATAAGGCAATGTGACTTGCTTATTGATTCCTTCTTCTTCACAGAACCGGTTGAATTCTCGTGAAGTGAACTCACCACCTCCATCTGATCTCAGTGTCTTGATGGTACAATCCGATTGCTTCTCCACCATTGCTTTGAACTTCTTGAACAGTGAGAATGTCTCTGACTTTTGCTTCATGAAGTATACCCAACACATGTGAGTATGATCATCCAAGAATAGCAAAAAGTATCGGCTTCCATCAACGGATTGATGCTGCATCGGCCCACATACATCAGTATGTACAATCTCAAGCTTTTCTCTTGTCTTAGTTTGAGATTCCTTTGGGAAGCTTTTGCGTGATTGCTTTCCAAGTCTACACGCTTCACATGCTTCCTTCTTTACTAAAAACTTTGGTAACCCCTTTACCAAGTCTTTGTCTTGCATTTGTTGCAACCTTTTGTCGCCTACATGACCAAGTCTCTTGTGCCATGTCTCCATCTTTCCTTGCTCACTAGCGCTCATGGCTTCTTCTACCTGAGCCGAACTCATCCTGATTCGATAGCTTTTGTGAGTCATTGGGATATCCATTATCCTCCTTCCTTTTGCATCATCTATGATGCATCTCTTCTCTTGGAAACTCACCCGGTATCCGCTTGAAACAATTTGTGGAACACTCAACAAATATTTCGCCAAACCCGGAACCAAGAACACATTTCTGATGGTCCTCTTGCCACCTTTAGTCATGACGGTAATGTCACCTTTACCGGCTGTCATGACCGTGCTTCCATTTCCAATTTTTATTGGAAACTTGATGCTCCTATCAAGCCTTGAGAAGTAATTCTCCTCCTTTGTCATATGATTAGTTGCTCCACTGTCTACTAACCAAACATCTTCCATCACTGTTGTTGCTGCTTCGCTCGCACTGAACAACATGTGATCTTCATTCGAGTCTTCTTCGAGACTGAAATGTGCCTTCTCTTTCTTCTTTGAGTAGCACTGATTTGCAAAGTGGCCTAACTTGGCACAATTGTAACACTCCTTGTTACTTCGGTGATCCTTCTTTGGATCATCCTTCTTCTATTTCTTCAGACACTCGCTCTCGGTATGATTGTTCTTCTTGCAGTAACCACACCACTTCTTGCTTCCTCGGCGCTTTGAGTTGTCTGATGTAACACCAGAATTTCCGTGCTTAACACGAGCATCAAATGCTCCTTCATTGGTGCTTTCTTCTCTTGCAGCCAACCTTGCTTCATGAGCCTTCAAAATCCCGATCAACTCTGTCATCTTTGTTGAAGTCAAATCGCTTGTTTGCTCCAACACACTAACTATGCTATCGAACTTGGTTGGGAGAGAGATGAGTATCTTTTGTATGAGTTGAACATCCGACTTCTGTTCACCATGATAAGTTAATTGATTTGCCAATTCAACTATCTTATCTGTGAAGACCTTGATGTCTTCATTCTCATACATCTTCAGATTCTCGTACTCCCTTCGCAACGTTTGAAGCTTAATCAAACGAACTTGAGAAGAGCCTTCATACTCTTCCTTCAATGCATCCCACGCCTCTTTGGATGTCGATGCTGCTGCAATCCGTGAGAATATATGATCCGATACAGCAGTTTGCAAGATTTGCAACGCCAATGTATCGTTCATCATCGCTTCTTCTCTAAGCGATCTTGCCCTTGCCGTTTCAGGGGTTTCTTCCACTAGTGCTGGTGGGGATGCTACACCTTCTTCAACCACATACCATAACTTCCTGGTCTTGAGAATGGTTGTCATCTTGATGCTCCAGAAGTCGTACTTTTCTCCATCAAATATGGGGATTACTTGATTCTTCATCGTTTTGTGTGCTTCTGAAATCGTATGACAAGATCCTCTAGCCTCCTTTTCTCCACGCCAAGTGTTTCTCTTGTTAAACTATATAATGTAATCTCTCCTTAATACATTTACATAAGTTAGTTATTTATGTTATTACACAAAGAGTTGTAACTCTTCATGTTGTGTCTTTTAGTATAAAGAGTTGTGTCTCTTATACTTGTACTGATTCGATCTCTATATAAAGATCAATCATCTGTTGTAAACACAACACCGAATCTAAATAATACAAAAGTATTTTCAGAAAATTTTATAAGCCGGAAACGTCTATCTTATTCTTTCTCTCAAACTCGTGTGTAACACACTATGATCATTGTGTAACACAAGCGGTTGGTAAAAGATTAACATGGTATCAGAGCTTTACGTTTGAGAGGACAAAGAACAAAGCACTAGTAAGAGAAACACTTGGCGTGGAGAAAAAGAGGCTAGAGGATTTTGTCATACGATTTCAGAATCACTCGAAACGATGAAGAATCAAGTAATCCCCATATTTGATGGAGAGAAGTACGACTGAAGCATTAAGATGGTAACCATTCTCAAGACCAGGAAGTTATGGTCTGTGGTTGAAGAAGGCGTAGCAGCCCCACCAGCACAAGTGGATGAAACCCCTGAAACAGCAAGGGCAAGATCGCTTAGAGAAGAAGCGATGATGAACGATACATTGGCTTTGCAAATCTTGCAAACTGCTGTATCGGATCATATCTTCTCACGGATTGCAGCAGCATCAACATCCAAAGAGGCGTGGGATGCATTGAAGGAAGAGTATGAAGGCTCTCCTCAAGTTCGTTTGATTAAACTTCAAACATTGCGAAGGGAGTATGAGAATCTGAAGATGTATGAGAATGAAGACATTAAGGTCTTCACAGATAAGATAGTTGAATTGGCAAATCAACTAACTTATCATGGTGAACAGAAGTCGGATGTTCAACTTATACAGAAGATACTCATCTCTCTCCCAGCCAAGTTCGATAGCATAGTCAGTGTGTTGGAGCAAACAAGCGATTTGACTTCAACAAAGATGACAGAATTGATCGGGATCTTGAAGGCTCATGAAGCAAGGCTGGCTGCAAGAGAAGAAAGCACCAGTGAAGGAGCATTCGATGCTCGTGTTAAACACAAAAATTCTGGTGTTACACAAGACAACTCAAAGCGCCAGGGAGGCAAGAAGTGGTGTGGTTTCTGCAAGAGGAACAACCACAATGAGAGCGAGTGTCTGAGGAAACAGAAGAAGGATGATTCAAAGAAGGATCACAGAAGTAACAAGGAGTGTTACAATTGTGGCAAGTTAGGCCACTTTGCAAATCAGTGCTACTCAAAGAAGAAAGAGAAGGCACATGTGAGTCTCGAAGAAGACTCAAATGAAGATCACATGTTGTTCAGTGCGAGCGAAGCAGCAACAACAGTGATGGAAGATGTCTGGTTAGTAGACAGTGGAGCAACTAATCATATGACAAAGGAGGAGAGTTACTTCTTAACACTTGATAGGAGTAACAAGGTTCCAATAAAGATTGGAAATGGAAGCACAGTCATGACAGCCGGTAAAGGAGACATTACCGTCATGACTAAAGGTGGCAAGAAGACCATCAGAAATGTATTCTTGGTTCCGGGTTTGGCGAAAAATTTGTTGAGTGTTCCACAAATTGTTTCAAGCGGATACCGGGTGAGTTTCCAAGAGAAGAGATGCATCATAGATGATGCAAAAGGAAGGAGGATAATGGATATCCCAATGACTCACAAAACCTATCAAATCAGGATCGGCTCAGGTAGAAGAAGCCATGAGCGCTAGTGAGCAAGGAAAGATGGAGACATGGCACAAGAGACTTGGTCATGTAGGCGACAAAAGGTTGCAACAAATGCAAGACAAAGACTTGGTAAAGGGATTACCAAAGTTTAAAGTCAAGAAGGAAGCATGTGAGGCGTGTAGACTTGGAAAGCAATCACGCAAAAGCTTCCCAAAGGAATCTCAAACTAAGACAAGAGAGAAGCTTGAGATTGTACATACGGATGTATGTGGGCCGATGCAGCATCAGTCTGTTGATGGAAGCCGATACTTTTTGCTATTCTTGGATGATCATACTCACATGTGTTGGGTATACTTCATGAAGCAAAATCAGAGACTTTCTCACTGTTCAAGAAGTTCAAAGCAATGGTGGAGAAGCAATCGGATTGTACCATCAAGACGCTGAGATCAGATGGAGGTGGTGAGTTCACTTCACGAGAATTCAACCGGTTCTGTGAAGAAGAAGGAATCAATAGGCAAGTCACCTTGCCTTATTCACCACAACAAAATGGTGCAGCAGAGCGCATGAATAGGACTTTAGTGGAGATGGCTAGATCGATGTTGGCAGAGCAAGACTTACCGCTCAAGTTATGGGCAGAAGCGGTATACACTGCCTCATATCTTCAAAACCGTCTGCCATCAAAGGCAATAGAAGAAGATGTCACTCCTATAGAGAAGTGGTGTGGACACAAGCCAGATGTGTCACACATGAGAATGTTTGGTAGCATATGCTACATACATGTCCCGGATCAAAAGAGGAGGAAGCTAGACGTCAAGGCAAAGCGTGGAGTCTTTGTTGGATATAGCAACCAATCCAAAGGCTATAGAGTTCTCATCCTGGAGAATGAGAAGATTGAAGTATCAAGAGATGTCGAGTTTGAAGAAAGCAAGAAGTGGGATTGGAAAAGGCAACAAGAGGTGAGGAAGACATTGGAGTTGTCTATGGAAGACTCTCACTCGCCTGAAGGACAAACCGAAGGTGCATTCAGCCCTGAGGAACAAACCGAAGGTGCATCTAGTCCCGAGGAACAATTTGGAGGTACTTTCAGTCCTATTCTCTTTCAAAATGATAATCATGATACTAGTAGTGGAGATGAAGAAACTTCTGAGGCACCAAAGAAGTTCAAGTCCATGGTCGATATCATGGAAAGGGCACCGAGAGTAGAGCTTGATGAAGCGGCTCAAGCAATAGAAGCTTGTCTTCATGCAAATGAAGAACCATACACTTATGATGAAGCGTGTGGTACCAAGGAATGGAGAGAAGCGATGAATGAGGAGATAGCCATGATTGAGAAGAACAAGACGTGGGAACTAGTGGACAAGCCAAAGAAGAAGAATGTGATAAGTGTGAAGTGGATCTACAAGATCAAGACCGATGCAAACGGCAATCACATCAAGCACAAGGCGCGGCTAGTTGCAAGAGGGTTCTCTCAAGAGTATGGTGTTGACTACCTTGAGACGTTTGCTCCTGTCTCAAGACATGATACAATACGAGCCATACTTGCATATGCGGCTCAGATGAAGTGGCGATTGTATCAGATGGATGTGAAGTCAGCCTTTCTCAATGGCGACCTCAAGGAAGAAGTGTATGTCACACAACCGCCTGGGTATGTGACACACGGGAAAGAACACAAGGTGTTAAGGCTACACAAAGCTTTATATGGTTTAAAGCAAGCCCCAAGGGCATGGTATGGAAGAATAGATTCATACTTTCTTCAAAACGGTTTTGAGAGGAGTATGAATGATGCGGCTTTATACATCATGAAGCAAGGAGGAGATGTGTTGATCGTGAGTCTATATGTGGATGATATAATCATCACAGGAAGCAACATCCAGAGCATCAACACATTCAAGGAGAACATGAAGAAAGAATTCGAGATGGTGGATCTTGGATTATTGAACTACTTTCTTGGAATGGAAGTAATTCAAGACAATGGAGGCATATTTCTTTTACAAGAAAAGTATGCAAACAAACTTGTAGACAAGTTTGGGATGCGAGACAGCAAGAGTGTAAGCAACCCACTTACACCACAAGGAAAAGGAGTTGAGGATGACAAGGAGTATGGAGATCCGACTAAGTATAGAAGCATCGTTGGAGGGCTTTTGTACTTGTGTGCATCAAGACCTGATGTGATGTATGCAAGCGCCTATCTCTCAAGATACATGTCATCACCCCGCATGAAGCACTACCAAAAAGCCAAGAGGGTGCTAAGATATGTCAAAGGAACATCAGACTTTGGAGTATACTTCACAAGTGTGAAAGAACCAAGACTTCTAGGCTACACATACAGCGATTGGGGTGGTTCTAAAGAAGACAAGAAAAGCACTTCAGGTTATGTGTTTACTCTTGGATCAGCCATGTTTTGTTGGCAGTCCAGCAAGCAACAAACAGTGGCGCAATCAACAGCTGAAGCGGAGTACATAGCCGTGTGTGCAGCAGCAAATCAAGCAGTGTGGTTACAAAGACTATTTGAAGACTTTGGTCAGAAGTTTGAAAGAGGCATTCCGATCTTATGTGACAACAAATCAGCAATAGCAATTGGGAAGAATCCAGTGTAACACATAAGGACGAAGCACATAGAGATCAAATACCATTTCGTGAGGGAAGCTGAGCAGAAAGGAATCATTGAACTGAAGTATTGCAAAGGGGATGATCAACTCGCAGACATTCTCACAAAGGCATTGGGCGGTTCAAGATTTGAAGATCTAAGGAAGCAGCTTGGAGTCAAGTCGAGATATGATTAAGGAGGAGTGTTAAACTATATAATCTAATCTCTCCTTAATACATTTACATAAGTTAGTTATTTATGTTATTACACAAAGAGTTGTAACTCTTCATGTTGTGTCTTTTAGTATAAAGAGTTGTGTCTCTTATACTTGTACTGATTCGATCTCTATATAAAGATCAATCATCTGTTGTAAACACAACACCGAATCTCAATAATACAAAAGTATTTTCAGAAAATTTTATAAGCCGGAAACGTCTATCTTATTCTTTCTCTCGAACTCGTGTGTAACACACTGTGATCATTGTGTAACACAAGCGGTTGGTAAAAGATTAACATCTCTTACTAGTGCTTTCTTCTTCGTCCTCTCAATCGAAGAGCTCTGATACCATGCTAATCTTTTACCAACCGCTTGTGTTACACAACGATCACTGTGTGTTACACACTAGTTCGAGAGAAAGAATAAGATAGATGTTACAGGCTTACTTTAGATAGTTCCGAAAATGATGTAACTTATTTGAAATACTTTTTATTATTGAGATTCTTGTGTTGATGTTACATCAAATGATTGATCTTTATATAGATATCGAATCATTAGGCTAAGAGACACACCTCTTAACATGAAGAGTTACAACTCTTTGTGTAATAACATAAATAACTAACTTATGTAAATGTATCAAGGAGAGATTAGATTATAGTTTAACACCATGGACATATGGTAGACACACATTTTGGGACAGATACGGAAATACATATGGTTTTGCATTCGGAGGCAAACATATTAATTTATATCATAGGGAAGAGACAATGGATCCAGTGGTACCAAAAGAGGAATATCTTAGTTTGTATTCTCCACTCTGTCTATACAACTCGGCAACGTTCCGATCGGAGGCTAAGTTGTTTGGAGATGTTCGGTTTATGGACGTCATGTTTGTGGTATTTCCCAGGAGTTATACTTTTCTTAAGTATTACTCAACAGCATCCTTACAAACTTTTCTCATTCTTGGAACTGCGTTGGATGTGTCTTCTTTTCACCATCGCCACTTCTGTGCTCTCATGCATCTTGACCATTATTTTGTGGGAAAAGGCAATCAGACGATACAAGTGAAGTGGTTATGTCTTATGGAAAGTGAGGTTATGTACGTGGAATATTTAATGGTCATTGGTGAAAATAAGCGTGTGAAAGTCCAAATTTTCATTTTCACTAAATGTCTTGCGCTCCCATGCAGAAAGTTGTATCTTTTTGGGTGGCTACAGGGGACTTCCATGGCATTGGTTAGGCTTCTGGTAATTTATCGTACCATCTCGTCGCCAATCTGGTGGAAGCATAAGCATTTAAATGGACGACTAGACGCCTTTGATGTGATTCAATTCGTTTTGGTGTATGGAGCGTACACGACCGTCGCGTCTCTTGAGCTGGCATGTTCAACTGCATTATGGTCTCTGTGTATCCACATACGGTCTTCAGCTGTGTGGCCTCTTTTTCACATGGACGTAACGGTACCGGTAGTAGTCATTCCTTCTCAGTGGTTACAAATTGGGCTACAGTGGGGAGTATTTAAGCGGAAAGTCGAGGTTGTGCATAGTCCACAAATTGGTTCAAGCTGCTTATTAGTGACAATTATTTGTTGGAGAGGCATTGCTTGTGAATCAAGCAACGTGTTGGGAGATTCTAACTCAGCCTTTCAACATGTTTGTGCAGCAGCTTTCTCATATATTCTATGTTTCCGTCCTTAAGCACTAAGTTCTCTCTGGTTGTATGAGTTCTAACAAGATCACTGAATCATCAGCTCGTTTGTGGTGTATTGATAAATATTTTCAAAACAACACAACACCGTACCGATTACCTAACAAGAGCGCTCGTGAGATTCTTTTGCCGACGTAACGAGGTGCGTGTTTCAAGTGGGGTTTTGGGATCTTTTTTACTCGCTTGCAGTCTCATATGAAAGTCTTCTGTTGGACCTTTTCTAACTGCGAAAGTCTATCTTTACTTCTCCACTATGGGATCACAAACAGATTTTGTCCCTTCCTCCGGCGTTACAAATAGTGCCATGGACGTTCTTCTCTGCCACTTTATTCCACCTCGGGTTCTACTGTGTCATTTATAAAGCACAATTTGGAGTGCTTGACGTCTTGGTTATGTGGCGTAAGGATGCTATTTTCAGGTCCAAAATGATTAATATATTGATCATGGTTAACAGAAGCATGTGTTTGTTTCCTTTGTGGATCGTATCTGGTTTACTTCTGTGTGGTCAAGTTGAATTAGGAGAGGCACCAACGTGTATGCGTCATCATGGGATGGGTTCACAATCTTTCTTACGAGTGAAGGTTCAGGAAAATCTGCACACTTCGTTCCCTAAGTACACGTTAACAGCACAACGGCATCACTTTTCCAAGATAGGACCACTACGAGTATTTGAGAAGTTGGATGCTAATGCATATCACAAGTTTTTAGTTCGTCCTGAGTTTCTTTGCTCTGGCGTGTTCGAAATATTGTGCCATGTTCTGTTGGTTGCGAATGGTGTGCTTTGCGATTCGAGTACGAATCTTTTCAACCCGGGTGACGTGATGCAGCTTAGCATCCTATTTCTATTAGGCTTTGGTTTTCTAGTTTCCCTTTCATTCTTGTTTTAGATAAACATTAGTATTCTTAATATTAAAAATATTAAGGATTTAGGTATTTTCTTATTAGTATAAATAGTGAGCTTTTGGTTTGTAAGAGTCACAACTTTGATCATTGATTTATAAAACTTAGAGCTTTGTGTTAAACAACTCTTGATTCCTTAATTCTTGGCATTCTTTGAGAATTCAACAGATCTTAAGAAGGCTAAGATAACGAGCATTCTCAGAATTCAACGTTAACTTCGCATTATCGGTTACTACGGTTACTTCCGCTCCGTTAACTGGTGTAGCGGAAGCTTTATAGGATAGAACTAGAGATCCGTTGATTCTTAGAATACCCGAAAAACTAGGATAATCACAAGGATCTTATTTAGAGCATCTCCAACCCATCCATATATTTGCCTTTATATGCTATAATAGAGGAAAATCTACTCCAACCCACCTCTATTTCTTCCCCTACAATAGAGATTGCTATTTTTTCCTCTATATTTAGGGGAAAAAATAGCATTCCTCTATAATAGAGATGTACTTTTTTATTTACAAAATAGTCATTTAACTTTTGTGATTATAACTAAAATACATGTTTATGAAGAAATACAATTTTTTACATATAAATGCACATATTTTTGTTTGCATACTAATTTTAAATTTTTATAATTATAAATAAAATAAATAAAAAGATATCTAATTATTTTATGTTTACTTACTAATTATTTTATTTTAAAGTCAGACTTTTTATTTAATGAATGATATCTAAAATTTTATATTGATAATTAAAACTATTAATTAAAATTTAATTATTAAAAGTTTAACATAATTTTACATATTGATAACATATTAAAATTAAACTTAAATATTGAAACAACTTAATACTTAAATATTAATCAATACAACATGTTGAAACAACTTAATACTCCGGTAAATTACTTCCGAATCCACAAAAATTGTTAAAATATTGTTCAAACGACGTGGGTGGAGGAGGAGTTTGCTGATTTTGTTGCTAGTGACTGCACTTTTGTAAAATATGTGCTTTCTTTACTTGGAAATGTTCATGGACATTTGGACCTTCTATGAAATTTACGTCACAAAATAAAATTTTTTTTCCTTCATATGTTTAAAAGCAAAATTTTGTCTTTGAATCTCCAACTGATGTTTGTCTTTGTTCACTTGACTTCTTTAGGTTCTATAAGAATTGTTTATTTCCTTCTTCTAGTGTATTGGAAGAGAAACTCCACCACCAGAAGTCCAAATTAAATACCAGATGATGAAGATAATCGGTTCCAAGAGTTTCTAAGTTGATTCAGAAAAATCAAAGATAAAGAAGCTCATTTCTCACTTCGGAATGTATTAATTGACTATTTATGGGAAAAATATAGTAATGAGATGTTTAGATAATGTCTATTTTGTTTTATTATATTTTCTAATGTCATTTGTAATAAAATGTTTAATTTAAATAATATTGTAATTTTATGAAAAAAATAAAAGTTATAATAAATGAGTTAATTTACAACATTTATAAGTTAAATGTGTTATTTATAAAATAAAAAAAAAATCTTTTAAGAATATTTTTTTATAGAGAAAAAAATAGAGAAATACATCGGAGAGAAAACCACCTCTATTATAGAGTTTCTCTATTATAGAAGAAAATATAGAGGAATACATTGGAGATGACCTTAGTCTAAGAATGTCTAAGATCAATGTATTTTTAAATTCGTTGAGATCAACTATGATCAACGAGAACGAATCGTAACGGTCGTTGGCAATCATCTTTTTTTCTTTTCTTTTTCCATTGATAATATTTTCCAAACATAATATAATTTTGTCCTCCCTTGGCCCTTAACCCACGTGATCAACATGAGAGTGGATGATGGTATATCCATGTGCTCGTCATTACGATTGTGTGTAGAAGCTCTTATTGGGCCAGTTTTCTTCAAAGCGCAACTGGTACCACAATCGTTAGAACGTGAGTTGCCTATCTCCAAGCTGTTGCCTTCCACAAGAAGAAACCTAATTTTCTCGAGAAAAACTACATCTCCCAAATTGTTTACCTCATGGCCGTCCAATTTATTGTCGTTGTATTGAATCCAACCAATATCATCATAAAGATCGAAGATCGGACTTCCAACAATTTCTTTGTAAACGATAATTTCACTTTTCGCAAACAAATTCTCCATGATTCCAGATCGAGTTTTGATTAAGAAATCAAAACACGGGCTCTGATACCAACTGGTGTAGCAGAAGCTTGATAGGACTAGAGATCCGTTGATTCTTAGAATACCCGAAAAATTAGGATAATCTTAAGGATCTTATTTAGTCTAAGAAGACTTTGTAACGACCCCGATTTTGGTTTAGTAGCTCATGGTTTAATTTAATTATTTGATTGAACCTAACCACTAATGAACCGAGTTGTATATATATCCATGTGTATATAATCCCTTCTAAA
Organism: Brassica napus; assembly: GCF_020379485.1. NCBI lineage: Eukaryota > Viridiplantae > Streptophyta > Magnoliopsida > Brassicales > Brassicaceae > Brassica > Brassica napus. Next base: position 16,858,075 of record NC_063444.1, on the reverse strand, counting down.
ACCTTAAGCGAGAGAAATGTTTGTTGTATCGAAAGAAAGATCAGCCGCCTCCTTTAATCTATATCTCTCTCTGGTTCCCTTCTTCTTCACGTGTGCATGGCTGTCTATCGGAGAAGACGAGACGTAATCACCGTTCACCACCACCGTTTTTCATTCCGGAGGAATAGCTGCTGTCCATGAACCATCACCACTAAAGACGCGTGATGAGGGACAAGTAACCGGAGCCGTCGCGTTCCGTCACGACCAGCCACATATTTCACGGCCATGATCCGTGAGTCACCGGAGATCCACGTCGCCACCGTCCAAAGTTGTACCAAGCCAAAGAAGATCATAGACACCATCACCGAAGGAGTGGCCCGTGTTACTTAGGTTCAAGAGATCCGTTGTCATTGTGGGGAAGAGACGTACGAGCCGGAGTCATCGAATCTTGACGCCACCGGCACGGATCACCATGACCGGAGCCATCATTCCTCGCCGAAGAGGAAGTCGTTGTCACCACCATCGATCATCCCTTTACACTGCCGTGAGTCATGACCCGTCGGAGACGTCTCCTCCTCTCCGCAAAGCCAAGCCGTAAGAGTTAAGCTCTTATTTCATATGTTTCTTGTGCCAGAAGTAACCTTGCATAAACCCTTTAATTAATATTCTTTTGTTTGGTCATGTGCATCTTTGTTAACTCATCACGTGATGAGGTGAGAAGCCGAGACCGGGTGTATAACCCCTAGGGTTATTTAATAATCAAGTCATCTCGTATTATTCTCCAATTTACTTCCCGTTCTCGATCTTGGCTAAGGTGAGGGTCTTTTCTCGAATTTCTCTTACACGGTTTAGGACTTCGAATAAGTATAATTTATTTCTAATGTGTTTCCGTCTGTGTGAAATCGAGTCTATTATTGCTTGTTTAGTTTTTAGGTTCTTTGCTTAAACCGGAAGTAGGGTGTTAGAGGATTCAACAATGATTGTCTCATTTAAAATTGGTAAATAAAAATAGTTGTTTTATTAGGAATTATATGATTGTCTGAGATGGATACAGAGACGGATTTCTGTATGCCGGATTGTTTGGAGGTTACGGTCAGCTATAGTCGACCGGTTGACGCGTAACCCAGGAGGTCGATAAATCGTCTATGGGCGTGTGTTACCGAGCACTTGTTCGGTGTGTGTATGAACCGAGCATATTTTTGGTAGTGTTTGGCCTGTTAGTGGGCAGCGGGTGTGCACCTCGCTAGGACTGTTGTGTGATCTTTGGGTACTTTAGGTACCGTGTTTGCAACGTGTTAGGATTAAATTATATTTATTCGGAGTGCTCTGTCCGGGTCCATGGACTTCGGGTTTAGTATCCCATACCTCACTGAGTGACTTCCCCGTTACTCACCCCTCATTTGCCCCTTGCAGGTGAGACAGATGAGTATATGATATTTGGACGGATTTGGTGCTACTGGGCTTTTTATTCGGATTTTTTATTTGGGTATAGAGTGAGTGGAGTCATGTATATGGGCTATTGTGTTATGAGATATTGTTGGTGGCACGCTGTTCTCCAGATAGGAGGTGACTGGTGTCACAGACTTATTCTTAGGTTCACTAACCAATATGATTGTGTTATTTCATATTTGATATCTTTTAAAAAAGGAAACAAAATATTGTCAAATTATATTATGTTTTTTAAATTAAAAGATAAAAAGAAATAAAAATAATAATACTAATTACAAAAAATACATTTTTAACGTCGTGGGCAAAATATTAAACCCTAAATCATAATCCTAAATCCTAAATACTAAACCTTAAACCCTTGGGTAAACCTTAAACCCTTGGATAAATCCTAAACTCTAAATCAATATCACTAAACACTAAAACACAAAAGGGTTTAGGGTTTAGGATTTAGGGTTTAGAGTTTTAGTGTTTAGTGTTTTTTTATTTAGAGTTTAGGATTTATCCAAGGGTTTAGGGTTTACCCAAGGGTTTAGGATTTATGGATTAGGATTTAGGGTTTAGTGATTAGAATTTAGGGTTTAGTGTTTGCTGAAAAAAAAAATTAATTTTTTTTCTGTAAATACTATTTTGTCTTACTTTTTTTTTTTTAAGAAATAATATAACTTGACAATATTTTGTTTCCTATTTTAAAAGATATCAAATTTGAAATAATGAAATCCTATTGGTTGGTGAACCTCTAGGTTCACCTATGTGTGAACCCAAGAATATCTCGTCTAAGAATGCCTAAAATCAATGTCTTCTTAAATTCGTTGAGATCACCTATGATCTACCGAAAACAAGGAACAAAAGAAAAAACTCTCAACTTTTATTAATAATCAATCGACTCATAAACTACATGAAACCATAGCCTCAATGACTATATATAAAAAAACATAAAAACCCTAACACATAAAGATAATTATCCTAATAATAAATAAAACTTTAAATAATTAAAATATTTAGAATATTCCTAAATATTCTCTCTGCATCAAGATCGGAGATTGATTTGAGTTCCTGGGGTAGGTATGGATGGATTTGTCACCAATTTCTTTTGTCCTGAGATCATGATCTAACTGGATGGCTCTGGCTTCTTTGTTGTTGCGGAAAAAGCTCTCCACTTTGATCCAGATTTGACGTGCTGTACCACCAGTTATGAACGCGCTTTTGAAGAGATTCTTTGATATAGTGCCATATAGCCAAAGCTTGACCAGACCATCTCTCTTTTTCCATCGATGGTCATTGTCGTCTGCAGGAAGAAGAGTACCATCAAGGTGTCCTGAGACATCGAAGGACTGGCAGTGAGTGAGGAAAAGTTCTTTCCATGCGTCGTTGTTATGATCATCAATGTCGAGAATGAGAGGAATATGCTTTTTTATGTTTGTAACGCCATAAGCGCGATCAAGGTTTGTTTGTTGATCAGCCATGGTCGCTGAGAGAGAGAATGAGTTACTGAGAGAGAGAATGAGTTACGGAGAAGAAACGGATAGACGGTAGAAGAGAAAAGAAGAGAAAAAATGGTTCAGGAGAGTCAAAGTATTTCCCTTGAATTGATTTAGATGATTACACAAGTATATAAATTATATAATGTGGAGATCGTTACAAGAGAGTGGGGATATGCCTAAGTATATAGGTAACGATATCTAAAAAAGAATGGAATATTCTTGTTGTCTAACACTAGGACATATATTCTGGTAGACTAATCTATTCAAGATTCTGCGTATATATCAGATCACTTTTTCTATATTTATCATGCATCTCGCATTCAAATGTAAGAAAAGTACGTAGCTACCTTTGCTTTCTTACAAACGAGTTCCATAGAAACATGAGTCTCTTTCCATCCGGGCTCTCATCCTCAAGTTTAAAAAGCGTCTGCAAAAGCCATTAGCACTGTTACGTCGTAAACCATAATTTGTTCGTCGTTTATTTAATGACTGCGGGAAGAAATCATGGAGAACCTGGTGTTATTTCAATATCTAAAATGTAATAACATCTTCACTATCTCGATCAGACATTACTTCCTCGACAGTCATTAGCTTTGTCACAGAAACCTGTAGTTTTCGGTTAGAGACAATAAAACAGTGACAACATGGTTGCGTAGGGCCGGACCATGCTAGGTGAACATTTGTTACAGACCTCTAAATTTTTTGAAAAAATTTATATACAAATAAATCTCCAAAAAAAAAATTTAGGCCCCCACATTTGTTAAAACAATTTTTTACATAGACACAGCCATAAATCTCCAAAATCTCACTCGGCAATCTCAATTTCGTATGAGAAGAAGGTTGACTCGGCAATCTCAATTTCGTATGGCACAAACAGAAACTTGCTTATAAATTTGAATGAGAACAATCAAACCAGATTATCGTGCGACCAAGTATACTTGGATAAGATATCATAATGTGCAATTCAAAGAATATGCAAAAGAAGTCGGTGAAGGAATTGATTGAATCACGTGATCTGTATGAGAATGATAGAACTGGCTTGTCTTGAGATGTGAGATGCTGGAAGAAAATTTCTCAGTCCATACGGGAGTACAGTAACCACTGAATCATAATAGCAAGAAAAGTTTGGAACAATTAGAATGGTGAACAAACTTTCTAGCCTCCTACCCATTAGATAACTTCCTTGTCTTAGCAGCAATGCCTTCAGATTCGCTAGCATCAGAGTCAGAAGAGTGAAATGCGAAACCAAGATAGTTCAATAGTTATATGGACTATGAAATAGTTATATGGACTTAGTAAAATAGTTATATGGACTATGAAATGCGAAACCAAGATGCGAAATCAGTAAGCATACTTTTTTAATTGTCCTAAACAATTGAATAAAAGAGAGAGAGAGAGAGATAAGATGAAGGGTTGTATTCGGATGAGAGGGATCTTCCTACTACGTTTCTATTGTCATTGTAATGTACTAGTTAGGTCAAACCAGAGGTTGAACCTTTCGTTTTAAGGCATTTTCTGAAGTTGCACTAGCTGTGCTTAATTTTTGGCTGACTAATTAGTGCAAATGTAATAATATAAATTTAATATTTAATTTTATCTATTCATGAATAAATATATAATCATATATCATTAATGCACAAATATAAAATTATCCATTGAGCTACAAAAACTGTTTTTAATTAAGATATAAAAAACAAAAATAAGTAAGAAGAAAAAGGTAAATACATAAGTTTATCATGTAAATGAGTTTATAATAAATAAGATAAATACAAAATAAACATATTATTTAATTAAATTATTTTATGTACAAAATATTACCATGTGATATATCAACTATCTAAAATTTCAAATTAAATTAAATTTATTTAACCAATTAAGCTAAGTGTTAGGGAAAATGGAAGCCTCAAAATTTACTATGTTAAAGAGAGCCTAAGAGTGTTCAAAAAAAAAAAAAGAGGGCCTAAGGCAATTGCCTCGTTTTCTATGCCTAAAGCACGACTCTGACTGTTATTACCACCATTGAATTTTGTCTCCTGTTTATCAGGTAGGTCATCCGGTCTACGATACCAACCTTACGAGTTTTCCTACTTTTTGCCATAAGTAGGCCGTAGTGTAGAAAAACTCGGAAGGTTCGCATCGAAGACTGAAAGGCCTGTGTGTTGTGTTGGAGAAGAAGAGAAGACAACAGATATATATATATATAGCCCTGGAGCGCAAGGAGGATGAGGACGAACAAAAAGACAATGTGTCATCACCACGTCAAGTTCAATGTTTCTTTTTATTATTTCTTCTCTGAGATTTGTTTTTGTTTTTAATGTCTTTTTACTTTGCTGACTTCTGTATTTGTTTTCTCCATATGCACGTACCTAATGTACCTACAAAGTCTTTCAAGCATTTTCTCTTATATTTTTCCTTTTGTAACTTCATTCCCATTGTATTATGATATTAATAAAACAAAAAGCACATTTTATATATACTACAGATTTTTTAACCCATCTTCCTATATTTCATTTTTATGATTAATTATTCTATTGTATTATGATGATAATAAAACAAAAACCATCTTTTCCTATATACTATCTTTTATAATTTTGTATTCTGTAGTCTATGATAAAGGTAAAATAACAATTGAAAGGTGAAAACAATTTAACAATCAAAAGTTGAAAACATGATACATAGCTCTAGTCAGCGAACTCAACATCTTACAATACAACGTACATAAAAAGTATTTTTGATAAAATTTTCTGTTTGTGCTATATTTACAATCAACATCTTTATTTTTATCACACTAACTATATGTTATGAACAACTGTTTTTATATCATACTGAAAATTTCTATCATACATTTCATTATTTTGGAAAATATGTGTGTTTGTGGAATCCAATCTGAAAACATAATGTATAAAATTAAATAAAAATTTGATCCATTATTGGATCAAATGGGCTTCCACATTTTCTATAAAATTACATAAGATAAAAATAAAATGAAATAATAACACAATTTTAAGAAGTTATACAAGTTATTGTAATAGTTGAATGTAAGTTCAGATATATGGATTATGAAATGTGTCAAATAAATTCCGTGTATCATATTAACCGAAACCCTAAACATCAAAATGATTTACCCTTTACAAATACTTCATATTTTGTTTCGGTTCCTCGTTATTTTATGTAAACTCTAAGCCCTAAACATCATTATGACTTAATTTCTAAATTTTTCGAATTTCAGAAAACACACACATATATATACTGACTATGTGATAAATTTTGTTTTGTAAGTCACAGTTAATTATTTTAGGTGTTTATAATATTATAAGAAATAGGTTGACGCTTTTTAGCACTATATTAATTTTGATAAATCATCGGTCATCTTATTTACGAGGGTTGATTCAAGATGATAAAAAAATTCTGAAATTATTTTGAATAACAAAGTAAATGAAGACTAAGAAATATCTGATTTTTATCAAACTAGTTTCAAAGTTTCAAAGTTTGAAAATATAGAAAATAGTATATACGATTCTCGATGTTTCTACTTAAAAGACTTATGGAAAGTTGTTTCATTTGGATATCTTGAAAAAAAATTGTAAATAGGTAATTGCGCACATTTTTTGCCGTTTGAAAAATATTATGAAAAATTTACTTCTGAAAGACTCAGCAAACTAGTTTTGTGATCTCTGTAGAATCTTGTCTGGCAATACATGTCTCTGAGGTTCCTTATGGGTGTCTTGTCAGTATATTCATGAGTTTTATGGTGTTAGCCTAACAAATCTGGAGTGTCCCTCGAACTAAGATTGATTTGCTTTATGATCTTTTTGTTGACAAAAACCCTACAAATAATAATAATCTAATATTTACCCTAAACAGATATTTTAGTTCCCTTCGTTGTTTCATGTATTGAAGTTCAAATTTCATGTTTCATAAATCAGAAAATCATACAATGTTTTATGGGATTGAAATTTTTTCAGATAAATCTCTAGTATAATATTTTTTTAATTTAGTGACGATGTCAAAATCTTTTCTTTTATAAGTTCTGTAGGCTAATGTTAAGTGTTTATAAATATTATACAAAACTATGCTGCCTCTTTAAAACACTACTAGATTTTGATCCGCGCTTTGAAAGCGCGGATTCATTTTTTTTTCTTTTTCAATTGACAAATATTTAGTAAATGCCATATTTCATATATTTTTGTTTTATTTTATAAAAGACTTAAACCTTTTCCAAAACAAATGATGAGGTCCTAGAAGTATCTCGGAAATTACAGGAAGCATATCGAGATGAGGAACAATATTGGGAGCAGAAGAGTAGAACGAAATGGCATACCTGTGGTGATCGGAATACGAAATTTTATCATGCTCTTACTAAACAGAGAAAGATTCAGAACAGGATCGCTGGCCTGTATAATGAAGAAGGAAGTTGGGTTAATTCTGAGTCCAAGGTGGAAGAAGTTGCAGTAAAATATTTTATGGATTTGTTCCACACGTCATCCCCAGAGGATTTTGATAGCTTCCTAGAGGAAGTCCCTTCTTCGATAACGGATGGTCAAAATTGGAAACTTATGGCTGAGGCTACGGAAGAGGAGGTTAAAGCAGCACTATTTATGATGCATCCAGAAAAAGCCCCTGGACCAGACGGAATGACTGCACTTTTCTATCAACAATCCTGGTCAATCATCAAAGAGGACGTGGTAAATATGGTTAATAATTTCCTTACTTCAGGAGTTTTTGAGTATAAATTAAATATGACGAATATTTGTCTTATTCCCAAAACGGTGAGACCCATTAGGATGACTGAATTGAGACCAATTAGTTTATGTAACGTTGGGTATAAGATTATTTCCAAGGTATTATGTCAGCGGCTAAAAGGTTTGCTACCAAAGCTGTTACCGGAAACTCAGTCTGCGTTTGTATCAGAAAGATTTATTTCGGATAATATTCTTATTGCTCAGGAAATGTTTCATGGTCTCCGCACAAACAAGGCATGCAAAGATAAGTTCTTAGCAATTAAGACGGATATGAGTAAGGCTTATGACCGTGTAGAGTGGCCTTTTATCAAGCGTTTACTATTAAAGATGGGTTTCTCGAGTGATTGGGTGACTCTAATGATGCAATGCATCTCTTCAGTTAATTATCAGGTTTTATTGAATGGACAGCCGAAAGGGCATATTGTCCCACAGAGAGGGTTAAGGCAAGGCGATCCGTTGTCTCCATATTTATTTATCATGTGTACTGAAGCCCTCATAGTAAATATTAAGAAAGAGGAGCGTGAGAAACGATTAACGGGACTGAAAATTGCAAGAGGTAGTCCAAATATTTCTCATCTCTTATTTGCGGATGATAGTTTATTTTTCTGTAAGGCTACAAAGGAGGAATGTGGTATAATTTTAAAACTACTCAAAGAGTATGAGGCAGCCTCTGGCCAACAAATTAACTTTCAGAAATCATCGGTTCAATTTGGTCATAAGGTCCTAGATAATATTAGAGCAGATATTAATAATATTCTGGGGATTACTAGTGTAGGAGGGATGAACAATTATTTAGGAATACCGGAAAGTCTTGGGGGATCTAAAATACAAATTTTTGGTTACCTGAATGACCGAGTTAATAATAAAGTAAATGGCTGGACAGTTAGATTTCTTACTAAAGGGGGAAAGGAAGTTCTGATCAAATCAGTGGATGCACCGATGCCAACGCATGTAATGTCATGTTTCAGACTTCCAAAAGGAGTTACAAAGAAAATAACAAGTACCCTTTCTCATTTCTGGTGGAGAGGAAGTGGAAATAAAAAAGGAATACACTGGCTTTCCTGGGATAAAGTGTGTACTCCTAAGGAGGAGGGAGGGCTGAACTTTAGAGATCTTCAAGATTTTAATACAGCCCTGTTGGCTAAACAATTCTGGCGGTTACTAGATAAACCAGATTGTTTGTTCTCAAAAGTTTTTAAAGGCCGTTATTTTCGAAATACAGATCCTTTGGACGATCACAGATCATATTCATCCTCTTATGGATGAAGAAGCATCTGCTCAGCTAGATCTCTGGTTAAAAAAGGGCTAATCAAAAGAGTGGGAACAGGACAATCCATCTCCGTATGGACAGATCCGTGGATTCCCGCTCCTCGCCCGAGGTCAGGAATACCAAAACCAAATATTCAATTTTTAAACCCTTTATTAAAGGTGGAACATTTCATTAACCCAATTGATTGTTCATGGAATGTAGATTTGCTGAATGCCCATATACATCCCGATGATGTCAAATTGATTCGAGGTTTAGCAATTAGTAGATCTCGAAAAGCAGATACAGTGGGGTGGAGCTTTACGGAATCTGGAAAATATTTGGTTAAATCAGGTTTTCGAACGAAATCTTTATACCCAGATAGAGTCCAGAGGACTATTTTCTATGGACCTAATATTAAACCGTTATTGTCTTTTTCTTGGAAACTGAAATGTCCACCAAAATTGAGACATTTTGTGTGGCAATTTCTTTCTGGTACACTACCAGTGTCCAAAAATCTTACAACTCGAGGGATTGTTTGTGATACACGATGTAGCACGTGTGGGGCAGATGAGGAGACTACTAACCATGTTCTTTTCGAATGCCCACCTGCACTACAAACTTGGGCACTTTCTAGGATCCCCTCTTCTCCAGAGATTTTTCCATCGGCGTCAGTTTTCACCAATATGGATTATTTATTTTGGAAATTACCAAAAGAGGAAGATTTACACTATTTTCCATGGTTACTATGGTATATTTGGAAGGCTAGAAATGACAAGATATATTCCAATAAGGATGCTAATCCACAGGAGATTTTAAGGTTGGCAGAGGTGGAAAGTAGGATGTGGACAGAGGCTCAGCTAACCGTTAAGGCTCCTACAGAGAATTCCTATACTGGGAATACACATCATTCGGAGTCTCTAGCCCTGGAAGATTCTAGAGTTTGTTATATTGATGGCGCTTGGAAAGAGGGTGATAAGTTCACAGGACAAGGGTGGTTTTGTAGAAAGAGTGGATCAACAGAGGTCATGATGGGGGCGATGAATCTTCGTAGAAGTTTATCACCTCTCCATGCTGAATGTGAAGCACTAATCTGGACAATGTAATGCATGAAGACCCTAAAATCATATTTAGGAACAAAAAACCAATATTCCGCGAGAAGCGCGGACACCCCTTAGTTATATATATATTCTGGCGCTTAAAGCCTATGCTTTACAGACTTTCGCCGAGGGCCGGCCCTGTTTGGGTTCACCCCCTAGGGTGAACATGTAGGTTCACCAACCAATTGTATTTTACTATTTCATATTTCATATATTTTAAAACGAAAACAAAATAATAAATATTTCCCAAGTTATATATGGTTTTAAAATATATAAAGTAAAAATAAATAAAAAATAGTAGTAGTTGCATAAATATGATTTTTAAAAATATTTCTAATGCTGTCAGCAAAACACTAAAGCCTAAATACAGAATCCTAAACCCTTGGGTAAACCCTAAACCATTAGATAAATCTTAAATCGTAAATCATAAATACTAAACACTAAATCTTTAAAACACTAAACACTAAACACTTATTCATAAACCCTAAACCCTTGGATAAATCCTAAACCCTAGAGTTTATGGTTTACCCAAGGGTTTATGGTTTACCTAAGGGTTTAGGGTTGAGAGTTTAGTGTTTTACATACGGTGTTAGAAATATTTTTTAAACAAAAATCGGTTCTTTTTTGCAACTAAACTATTTTTTATTTATTTTTACCTTTTATTTTAAAAACATAATATAACTAGACAAATACTTTTTTTTTTAGATATGGAATATGAAATAGCAAAATACTATTGGTTGGTCAACTTACAGGTTTACCCTATAGGTTGAACCCAAGAAAAACCTTTTTACAAATATCTCATTATCTAATTTTTTTTCGATTGATGGAACTCGAACCAAAACCACAGTGTACTTAATCAAAATAGCTTCTTAATTTGTATGCAATTACAGTAAGAATAAAATGAGATAAAAATTATCATTATAATGTACAAATGCAAAAATTATACAATTTTCTAAGAACAATTTTTTTGTTGGGCAACTTATTAGATATATAATTAAAGATTAGGCCCAAAAAATACTTAGCACTACATTTAAAATACACATTAAGCATAGGAGGGAAGCTTACATTTGTTTCTGAAAAAAAAAACAGCATGTTTCGCATTGTTCTAAGCTAAGATTTTGCTTACTGAATTCAGCACATACTGATTGTGTACACAAATTCGAAGGTAGGTTATTTGGAAGACGTTTATTGATGATCGAAGAGATAACTACAAAGAGTTTAGCATATATCTTATGAAAAGATGGTGTATTCAAAAGAAACTCCAACATTGTGCCAAAATCGAGTGTTTTGTCAATGTTTTCTTCGATCTTCGGCCTTGTCTTTATATACTCTGTTTGACTCAAAAACGGTGTTTATGCTGGTGATGTTTGTTGGAATCATACAATAAAGAATCTAAGGATAATGATTAGATTCTTGAGGTTTAGGAGAAATCTTGAAAGAATTAAATAAGAAATGAACATCAAAAAGAGTTTATTGATCAAAGATTGTATTACAAGAATGGTTTCTAGCGTAAAGTAATCTAAGAATTCATAAACCCTTTGTAAGAATTGTTCTAAGTCTAAAATGGAGAAGAGAAGATCGTTTCTAATAAGAAGATAATTTCTTATTTATAAAAGAAAGATGGATAGAGTTTCATAAGGAAGTGGACCTAATTAAGTGTCTAATGGGCCTTGAGATGATGTAAATCCACCCCCAACTTACTAGGCGTCTTTGCCTTTTCTGCCTCCAAGTAGGTGTAAATTCTGGCCGGCTTTACTCTACTGAGACGGATTCTATTTACTTGATGAGTTTTATCTGAAGGATATAATCCATCTTCAACAGATTGCAATCACTGTAGAAGAGGAGAAAGTGAAGATTCTTCTGTTGCGTTCTTTCCGCAAGAGGCATATGATAACCTGAAAGAGTAGTCTAACAACCACTCCATTTGGTGAGAGTTTCAGGGAGTTGTCGTTTGAAATAACGAAAACCACATAATGACTAATTCATAGTTGTTGACTATGTTTCACCCAGACGGATACGAGACAGGGATGGGAGCGGAGACGGAAACAACAACTAAAAAATTATAAATACGGGTACAGCATATATATTAGTAAAATATATAAGAAAAAAATTATCAAATCATAAGTCTAAAACAAAACAATACTTAAACACAAAATCATCTTATTTACCATATATCAATTTTGCCATCTAAACATAAGAAAAAAAAAACAGAAAAAAACTTTAGTAGGGAACAAGTTTTAGTCCAATTCTGAGGAGTGAGGGAGTTGATCTGTAAAAGGCTTTCAAGCGAAAGCTTGTTCCTTTAGCTCATGTCTTAAGTCTTTTGAGCCAAACTTGTTATGTTCCAATCAAGCAACATTGAAGTGACCGTAAAACGCAATTAGACAAGCATTACGTTCCAAGGAAACTAGTTTCACTCAACAACTAATTTCTCTTAACGGCTTGGGGCCGTCTTCCCATGATGTCCCTGTGGTGTCCCCCTCCCCAAAACGTTTCCGGTATTTTTATGTTAACTAAACAGAGGTTCCGTGCTTCATACGTCGTTGAAAACGGTTACCAGCTGCGGTAAAAGACCATAGATCTGAATTAGATGACGGAAAATACCAAATCCTTTCTCTTGTTGCATACTTTACGTAGGCTTCAAATGAAATGAAAATTGTCTAAGCCCTTCAGGACCCGTAACATATATTAAAGACCCTAATCTGTCCAATAATCATGCCAAAGTGACACCATTATTACCAGCCTTACAACGCAATAGATCCACAAGAAAAATCTTTTGTAGATCATATTAATATAAAATGTATCTTCCAAAAACAATAGTATTTATTCTTATGATATTTTAGAAAACATATACACATGTTTTGTTTTTGCATTCATATTGATTTGTAAAAAGAATGAATTTTCGTGATTTAATTAAATGGGAATTTACAGGTTTTATTGCCAACTCATTGTCGCATGAAAATTTACCAAAATAGAAAGTAATCATAATGAAGAAATTCATGAAAATATCTAATAAAGCTTTTCAAATATATTTTTGAATTTATTGGGTGTATTTTATGTTTTATTGCTCTCGTTGATATGCATTTAATCTAGTTTGATCAGGTAGCATTAGTCATCTGAGTGCTACAAAGGCTCATTTCACCACATATGTTAGTCATCAGAAGACATAGATCGTATATGTATGGGGTTTGTTATGGTAGCATCGTAGAAATTTTGATGTATGTTATAGTCTGCACAGGACCAGATCTAATACATGCAATCAGTGTTATTATGGGAAAACCATGAAAAGAACATTTGACAACTGTGAAGAGGGCTTTCTAGTATCTTAAGAGTATATCTGATGTTGGTCTCGTCTATAGAACAGGGATCGGCATCTGGTTACATGTTATTGTGATTCTGATATGTTGGAGATATCTACAGCAGGAATCTTCGGTTGGTTATGTTTTTATTTTGGGTGTTTCTGTTGTTAATTGGAAAATCTTTACATACTGTGACTTTTTTACTACGAAAACATAATATATGACATTAACGGAAGTTGCTAGGGAATGAATGTAATTGGTTGGTTTAATGATCCTGATGTACATCACGATCATACAACATTGTATTGCAACAGTTTGAGTGTTGGTTCATCATGAGAGAATCAGGCATATTGATGTGTGATATCATCTCATGAAGATGAGAAGATGATGACAGTAAAATTGTTGATAATCATGATGATATGTTCATTTAGCCGGTTCTTTACAACAAGTCTAAACATAGTTTGGACTTGTTGAACATCTCAAGATATTAGTGTTGTACAAAAGGACATCTGGTCTGAGAAGACATTTGAGGAAAGAGAGTATGGTAAAGGTGCACTGATAATAGTGCACTATGATACATCTGTTTGGGAGGTTATGTAATGTTTCTACACCATAAGCTTTGTGTTTCGAATCTCTGAGAATTCAAAATTATGCAGTTTAGTAAAGATAAGATTTACAAGAGATCTAAATATGAAACAAAAAGTACTGTCAAACATGAATTGTATATGGCGCTTTAAAGTGGTGCTACCAGACTTCTGTAATATTTTTTTATAGTTTATAATAAAATAGTTATCCAGCATTAAAAACAATAGTAAAATATATGGAAGTCCCTAATTGGTAAACCACTATAAATCTCGGATCTTTTATGATTCCTGCAAAATTTATAACTTGTCTTTTATGAAAGCAGTTGAAATATGTAAAAAACCATTAAATGTTTTGAATCAACGATCTATTTACCAACGAGAACTATCATATATCATCAGATATCTACCAAACTATGACCTCGTTCTAGTTCTACATGAATTTAAAGTTCTAAACTTATTTCTCCCTAAATCATAAGTTGTAAATTTATTTCTCTCCGAACCAATTATTCAAAGCTTAATAACCCATAGACCATTGTTTTTTTATTGTTTTACTATTAACCAACCAATTTTAACTAGTCAAAACTCTAATTTTTATTTTAAATGATTTATCAAAAATTTAATAAACTATTTTTGATTCCCAGAAAATAAAATTGAATCATCAACATATGTGTATCACGATCTCAAAGAGCATCTCCAACCCATTGCTATTTCCACCTTTATAATAGTAATTAGAGGTGAAATTGGTCTAGTACACCTCTATTTCTTCTTTTATAATAGAGATCTCTATTTTTTTCCTCTATTTATAGAGAAAAAAATAACATTTATTTATTTTTTACTCTACATTTATAGATTGCTATTTTAGAGAAATACATTGGAGCATATCTCATCTTCTCTATTTTATATAGAAGTGAAAATAGCAAAATATGATCTAACACCTACTCTCTCCATCCTCCCTCCGTAGTCACCAATGAGGCAATGAGGAGTAACCTCAACCCAGTCGCAATCGCTACTCCTACGCCGCCTCAAACCTCCACTCTTCCCACATCTCTCCCTTCCGCTGCCAGATCTAACCAAGTTCATAACAGTCTGTGAGAGAGACGAGGATGGCTGAGATTAGGGATGTGAGAGACGAGTCGAAGTCGGAATTGAGATTTGAGAGAGCGGTGAAACCGGTATAAAACTCGTATAGTTTTGTTCGTATGCCATTTAACATTGAAGAATTTGATTGAGTGTGATAGTAAAATCAATAAGGATATTGCTTTGATTGCTCTCTTGATGACTTAATGGGTTTGACGAGAAAGAGAACAAATTTGTCTGAGAATTATGTTTGATGAATCAATTATATGGCTTACGTAAAGTTATTGAGATGTTCGTTTGAGATCGAACGAAGGAGTGGATGTTCATGAATCAATTCTTTTCTGAGAATCTTATTTTTGCTCATTAATTTTTTTTTGATAAAACAAAATTTTTAAATAAAAATTAAGAGTTTTGATTGATTTAACTGGTTTATAATTGGTTGGCTAATAGTAAACCAATAAAAACCATAGTCTATAAATTATTAAGTTTTGAATAATTGATTTGGAGAGAAATAAATTTACGACTTTTGTTTTAGGGAAAAATAAGTTTAGAACTTTAAATTCATGGAGAACTAGAACGAAATCATAGTTTGGTACCTATCTGATGCTATATAATAGTTGGGAAATAGATCATTGACCCAAATGTTTTAGTTAAAGTTTAGTGCTATCTATGTAGCCAATTATCAATAATGAACAAAATGGGATATAAAATCTTTCTATAGACATTTATATTCCTAATACATTTCCATATATGATGGTATAGCATAGCTTTATTATCACAAAATTGATTAGATATCAACAAGTTGATAGTTTTCTGGAAAAACTAAATTTCTTTGTTATTTTTTTCACAGTATTGCTTGGTCAGAAAATACCTTGCCAGAAATAGAACAATAAAGATGAATAAAACTAGAAGAAGAAAAATAAGTAAAAGAAAGAAGAAACAAATTTTGTTTAATGTCTCTATCAGTTTGAAGATTAAAAAGTCTACATTGTCCTAAACAATTTAGAGAGATAAAGAGAGAGAGAGATATGAACTGTCATTGACATCCTCGTCAGCATCCATCACATCGTTTCTATTTAGGTCAATGCCACGATCCACATTGCTAGGGTTAACATTCATCGTAAGGTTCAGATCAATGCCACGATCCACATTGTTATTGTTAACATCCATCGCAGTGTTCCTCCCTAGGCCAATGCCAAGATCCACTCCGTTATGGTCAACATCCATCGTATCATTTCTGTTGAGGTCAATACCATAATCTACACTGTTATTGTTGTTGGTGTTGACTGAATGATCATCTTCGCTATCCTCAATTATGAGATTGCACTTATTGATGGTGACAGCGTCTACAAGCCCATAATCCCACAGTTTGATCATAAACATTCTCCAGCATCTGAATGTTTTTGAAACACAAACGTTGTTATTTTCTTTAATTTTTTATTTGTACGTCTGTATATATAATATATATACGAGAGGAAATTTACGAGTGGAGTGGTTTGGATTCGATAAACTCTTTCTTGTGAAACTTTGAAAACGCTTCACATGCCCAAGGAACCTGACCATCAGTGATCACCCTGAAACCAGAAACATTAAGAGATGGAATCTAAGACATATATTCTTGTGGACTAATCTATTCAAGATTATGTGGATATATTAGACCAGTTATTCTTTAGATAGCATGAACCTCGCATTAAACATGCGCCTATCGTATGATTGTGTGTATGTGTGCATTCAAGAGTAAGAAAAGTATATTACCTTTGATATCTTACAAATGAGTTCCAAAGATGCATGAAATCTTTTTCAGTCGGGCTCACATCCTCCAAATCATCAATCATCTGCAGCATTTTTTAAAGTGTTCAAAAGCCATTAGCATGTTACGTTGTATACCATAATCTTTTTCGTTGTTTATTTAATGAGTGCGGAAAGAAATCATGGAATACATGATGATATTCGAAGTCTGCAACTTCATCATCGACTTCATCGTCGCTGTCTTGATCAGACATTACTTCCTCAAGAGTCATTGGCTTTGTCCCACAAACATGCAGTTTTTTGTTAGTAACAGTAGAATATAGACCACATGGGGTCCATGGGGATACAAACAGAAGCATATATACAAACTTGAACAAGAACAATCAAACTAGAGTATCGTGAACTGGGGCCAACTACACTTTGAAAATATATCATAACGTGCAATTCAAAGAAGAAGTCGGTGATGGAACTGATTGATTCACCTGAAGTGTGCGAGAATGATAGAACTGGCGTGTCTGGAGAAGTGAGATGCTGGAAGAAAAATTCTCAGTCTTAGCAGCAGGGCCCTCAGATTCTCTAGCACCAGAGCCAGAAGATTGACCTATGTCTGGTACATTCATCATTGCCACAGGATTTCCTAAACATTTGTAAATCAGTTATGGACTGAGAAATCAAGACACTGTATCAAGCGCAAAGCCGAAAAGGTATACCACCAGGACAAGAAGAGCTATTACCATTGTTCAGCAGGGAGGTTCCAGTTTCTGTGTCATCGGCTAAAAAGGGAGGATCCATTGGTAAAATGGTTACATTAAGCCGCTTGGGGATATTTCTACCACCTACTTGTGTACGCTTGAAAGGTTTTGAGCTGCAAAACATTATGGTTGGGTTTATAAAGAGGTATCGACAAGATTAAAGGAAGCAGTTGCTGCTATCAATTAAGAGCTTCTGAAAGATACCAAAAGGAGAGATCCCCAAATTTTTCTCGAATGTTTCGTTGGTCCTGGTGTAAAAAAAAAGATGGAATATCAACTAATATTTTAAACAGTTGTAGGGTTTTCTCAAATTGCCAAGTTTATAGAAAATGACCTTGGTTTTGAAAGCATCAAGTCTTACAGAGACATTAACTGTCTGGTTTTCTTCAGAAGTCTACAATAGGAAAGACACTCTTTTACTATAATTTCATATATAAACAAAAAAAACATAGCAAAACAAGAGAGTTCCATAAGAACCACATACCATGAACTCAAATTCAAGTAATTCATGAAATGAATTCAAATGAAGTTGCAGCCCCTGCACACATACACAAGAAACAATAGATTGTAAACTCCATCTGGAACACGTTTTCTCAGATAAACAAGAACACAACATATGCAACCGCAGATTGCAAAGTAGCATAAAATGAAACGGCATGTATTAATTAGGCCTCCGTAGAAATAGTTGCACACCTTGAAGTTAGCACATAGCATATAGCAAAAGGGACAAGAGCAATTCTTCGTAACTGCACCACAATATATACATAAAAATAACAAAAATAAAATAAAACTAGATAAACATAAAGAGAGAGTGACATGGAATTACAGGAAGAACAGAAACTAACTGACCTTGAGTTTTCTGCACTGTGTTATCAAAGTCCTTAAAGTTGAAAACTACCATCCCAGCAGATGCGGACCTAACAAAAAAAAGACACAAAAATGTAAGTGCATACCATGAAACATAGAAGTATTGGAGACAACAAGAAGTCTCATACCTTGTCTCGCCCTTTTCTTGATTTTTGTAGTTCAAGTTTCTCCGAAGAAACCGTGGCTGCATAAACACAGATTAAGAAAACATTAGACGCAAAAAACACACATTCGCCATGAGACAGACTAGAAATCAGCTTAATGCAAAACCTAAATTACACATGAGATGATAGAGAAAAGTTGAAATTTGTTAACAAAATGGACCAGAGAAAGGAAAGCAATTCATTACTTTGCTTGGAGAGTGACATAGAAGCATGTCGTATAGACGAACAGGCTTCAAATACATCCAGTGTTTCTCGCCATCATGTGATAATTTAGCTTGGCTGTCTTCCTGACTCATTCTCGAATGAAGTTTCTGCAGTTGAGAAACAAACAACAAACGCATTGAATCTAAGAAGGCAATCTACGAATCAAAGACTACAACAAGAAATCAAGATCTAAGAGATGAAAATTCAAATATAAAAGATATTATCAACATTTTAGACAATAGGAGAGAAAACTAGAGTAATATGAGAGGCTGCAGAGAGAAAGTAAAGACCTGATCGGAGAGAGTAGGATGTGTTCGAAGAAGAAGAGAGGTAGAGAGAGATACATATGATGAGGATGAGAATGAACTTAAAGACGTATGACCACGCCAAATTCAATGTTTCTCTTTGGTCTTTCTTCTCTGAGATTCTTTTCATTTGACTTTGTATTTTACGGTATTTGTTTCCTTTAGATTACCTTATAATTAATTAGCCACTGTAAAATGATAGTAATAAAAAATTGTTTTCCTATATACTACAGATTTTATACCTATTATATTATGATAGTAACAAAACAAAATAAAACTATTTTCATATAACTACAAATATTTTAAAACATGTATTCTATATTTTTACTTTTGTAATTAATTATTATATTGTATTATGAGTAATAAAATAAAAAATTCGATTTTTCTACATACCACAATTTTAATCATATTTCCCTATTTATATCCTTTTATAACTATTATTTTATTATACTAGAAAACTGAACATGTATCTTATCATGGTTTAACGATAAATATGACTTAATACGATTAGAAAACAAATGCAAGCCGGAAAAAATCAGTGATGGAAATCAACCACTTGTAGCTGTTTTAATGCCCTTTTGTTGAGAAGTTTTTATCTCTCTAAAATATTTATACTCTTGTTATGAATAAATATGATTTCTTCTCCTTGCAATGTCTCATATATACAAACAATTAAGAGATATTATGTTCAATGAAGAATCACATATATTCAAGAAGATTTGCGTATGTTCACATACATTCAACAAAGAATTGTGTGTATGTTCGTTTATTGTGCTATTTATATAACAATTAGTTAATCAAACCGGTTTGGTATGCTGCATAATATGGGCGCAAACCAAACATAAATTAGAAAAAAAAATCCACAAGAGGTGGCAACAAACCAGTTCGATGTCTCATGCAAGGGAGATCAAAGTTGTACCATATCAACTGTGAGATTGGAGATAACAAAAATGCAGAGAGAAATATTTCTACGAAGGAATGATGAAGATGATAAAATGAAGGGTAAAATCCAGATATCTCACTAATTTGAAAATAAAGGTGGTGTTCATGAGAAATTAAGAGGTCTCTCACGACATATTTGCCTCTCTCATTCTGATGCCATTGTAAAATATCTAAATTCAGAAGTGTATAAACCGAACACATACCTTAGCATAGAGATGAATATGATTTAGTGCGTTTATATATAAGAGTCGGGAAGAAATCAGATATGGAAATCAACCACTTGTCCCCGTTAAAGTACTTTTTTCTTGATTCCTCAGAGTTTTCTCTCTCTAAAATATCTGTACTCTCTATCTCTCTCTTTAGAAATATTCTTGTTATGAACAATTGTAACTTCTTCTCCTTGCAATATATCATATATATATAACTGAGAAACACTATGTTAGGAGTCACATATGTTCAATGAATAATCACATATATTTTATGAAGAATTTCATATGTTCACATATATTCAAAGAAGAATTGTGTATATTCGTTTATGGAGCTCTTCATATAACTATTGGTAATCAAACCGGTTCGGAATGCTGCCTAATATAGGCGAAAAATTTCATAACCTAATAACAAACTATAAACCAATAATAAATTGTGGTAAACTCAACAGTTGGATTAACTTTTTGTCCTACAAAAATGATTACGCCAACGAAGAGCAAAATATGTTTGATATTATATATAGACAATGATGGTGGTGTGCATTTAAGATAACAAAACACTTCAATGTATCTATTAAATAAAAGTGCTTTGTTCAGAAAAATAAATAGGAATGTGAAAGGATATATAGGTCTTTTATGTATTAAAAGAAGCATGTGAAAAGGCAGATTGTACGGAAATTTAAAGAGATATGTGAAAGGATGTGTCGTTCAAAAATTAAAAGGGACGTATGAAAGGCTGTATTGTTCAGAAAAAAAAGAGGCATGTAAAATGGTACATCAAAGATGGATACATACTTTGCTAAAACAATTTGATGACGTCGAATCTTATAAACGAAAAAGAGCTTGTCCATAGATTACAAAATTGTGATAAACTCAACCAGAAGATAAAAAAAAATTCTATAAAATGATGACGGCGGGAAACAAAAACATATTTGCTATTATATATAGTATATTCTATAATGATAATAATAAAACAAAAATATTTTTTTCATGTATATTACCTTTTATATTATTCAACGTGTTATTTGCAAATAAACAACGTTTTATGATGCAAATAAAACAACATATTATTTTCGATGCGATGATTATTGCTTAAGATGTGGAGAACCTGAAGAAATTGTTACTCATGCCTATTCGAATGCCCACCAGTTTTACAAGCAAGGTCACTATCAACAATTCCATGTAGCCAATACATCTTTCCAATAATGAGTATCTATGCCAATATCGACTACCTTTTCTTGAGAAAAAATAGCATTGAGGAACCAAAATTAGATAGAGATCTTATCACTGGATAATAAGGTATACATGAAAGTCTCAAAATGATAAAATCTTTATGGGATAAACAGAAATTATTTGTAACTAATACGATATGCAAAAAGCGAATGAGACGATACCCCCATCTCCACAAGAACATCCAATAAAAGAACCACAAGTCTTAAGATAGAGTAATATCTGCATGATATATGGCTCATGGACCTCTACAACTCAGTTTAGTGGACGTGGATGAGTTTGGATAGATGGCTTGGGGAAGATTCAACTTTTGGGGACGCATAAATTAAGAAGGCGGGAGGCTGCTTTACATACAGAAGTGGAAGCACTGCGGTGACCATGGACATTCGACATGCCAAAGCTTTTGAATGGAGTATAAGGATCTGATTGCAATGATAAATGATCCTCATGAATGGC
The DNA here is from genome assembly GCF_020379485.1 of Brassica napus. NCBI lineage: Eukaryota > Viridiplantae > Streptophyta > Magnoliopsida > Brassicales > Brassicaceae > Brassica > Brassica napus. Next base: position 16,836,243 of record NC_063444.1, on the reverse strand, counting down.
CAAATTTTTTTACTATAATTAGAGGTGATAAAGACTCTTCAGATATGCTTTCTGGACTTCAAGATCTCTCACATCCCAAGAGCGCAAAATGAGATTTCTGATTTTTTTTGCTACGATAGTAAGGTGTTTCGATAGAGAGCTTTGTTATTGTTTTTTTTTTATTTCGGTCTGATTACCCAGACCACTTCAATTTTGAGTAATAAAATAGTCGTTTGTCGTTAAAAAAAACAACTAACTAAAACCTAATCTCCAGCAACCGAAAGTTGAAGGGGCGGAGGCAATTAAGGAACAGTGGGGTCATAAAATATGTATCTTTTTGTTTTAAAACAATTACTAGATTTCGACCCGCACGGTTATTTTCATTTTATATACATAAATATTTTTTTTACATCATTTATGGTATATTTATTTATTAAAAAAATTAATATATGCATTAAAAACATATTACAAATTATTTTTGTATTAAATTTAAATTCAGTTTTGACCCAACGACCTTCAAAACTAAGTTTTCTATTAGCAATATTTTTACATTTATTTATTTCAGATAATATATTATTATATATACAAAAGTCTAAGATATGTCGATTTTTATGCATGTATTATATAGTTTTTGAATGTTAAGTCGTTATATCATCGTATTATATTTTTAGCATAAATATTTTATATTTATAAAAACTGTTTTTACAAATTTGTCAATTTATTATAATGTTATCATATTTAGTTCAATATAATAATCTCATTTAATATGAACTATTATTATTATAAAATGATAAAAACGTAATTTTTTATTTTATAAATGATAACTAAACATATGTATATATTAATGCATAATAATAGTTCATTGCTAATTACGAAATTAGTTGAAATATTTACATAAAAATTTTGAAAATTAGATAATGTTATAATATTTTCAAAAGATTTTTTAAAAAAATTATATATATATATATATATATATATATATATGTATATATTTATTTATATTTATATTTAAAATAAAAAGATATCATGCATAAATGATTTGTATTATTAACTTTGATGAAATACATGTTAATTTATATATGTGTATTATATAGTTTTCTAATATTAACACGTGTTACCTACATATTACATTTCGAATATAAATACTTACAAAAAATAAAATATATAAATTTAACAATTTAATATAATTTAATCATATTTAGCACAATATAATAATTAATAATTTCTCTTAAAATGATTGATTATGATTATATAATTGATAAAATGATAGAATTTATATTTTTAATATTCTAAAATATATAAATGTATAATATTATTTCATAACTAATTTCGAAATTAATGAAAATATTAACATATAATTTTTGAAAATTAAGATCTTGTTAAAATCTTTTAAACAGACTTGTTAGAACTTTTAAATATATATTTATATTTAAAATAAAAAGATATCAAAAGATATTGTGATTAACATAGTTCAAAGATACTATATATTGTTAGTCTTAATAAAATATATTTAATAAAAAAAATAAAGGATGGTCCAAATTATAAAACAATACATGAAAGAATTCATTACTTCTATTTTAATAATATACTATAATTAGAAATTTTAAGAAAATAGTATACAATGTTTTTTTATATCTTATAATAAAATCTTAACTAACATTAATTTATAATAATATTAGAGTAATAATCACTAAATTAATCAATGATTCATTTTATAATAATATTTAAAATATCTAATAAGATTTTGTAGATTTTTTTCTCAACATATTTTTATAATTAAAAAATAAGACAATTTTATAGGTGAGTTGTTATATATGTCAATTATTTAAGATGTGATATCTTAATGATGTCATAATGTTAATTAGAATTAAATGAAATATAATTTTCTAGGGAAGGTCCATTTTTAAAAAAATTACACATGAAGAGAAGTTGTGACTTCTGTTTTAATATAATGAATATTGATCCCATTTAAAATAAAATTTGATCCCACAAAATAATTCTGAGTTTCGGTATAAAAACTTTCTGGCTCCGTCTGACGATTCAACATGAAAGGATTTATATAAAAGGAATTATGGTAGACATTTTTATCGAAGGCTTTTATATTAAATTTTAAGGAAAATTAAAAGAGCAACAAGAAGAGAAAGACAAAGCAAGGGGAAATTAAAATAGATGGAAGAAATGGGGAATGGTCAGATTGGGCTGATAGCACAACTGAACAAAAACAGAAGATGTAGAGGATTAAATAACGTAGACCAAATGCTACCACAGTTCTTTAGGAAAGTGAACTTATTTCAGATGACAATGAAGACCTTCCTCAAAGTAGACAGCTCCGAGTGAGACAAACCGCAGTGGAAGCACGAGCTTCACTCCTTCCACAATTCATAAATAATCCCATGCCAAATCTTCAGAATTGTTAATGTTAAAAAAAAAGCTGCGGAATAGCAACCTAGTTGACATTGTCCTGATCACGTTAGGAAGCAAAATGGTGATAGCCAGTACCGGTCTGGAGTTGTGGAAGACCAAAAGCTAATTATAAAAAAAGGCTCAAATGACAAAGTCAAGGATCAAACTTGGGATATTGGGTAACCAACAAAGCTGCTTATACCACTAGACTATAGGTGACATTTTATAAAATCAGGGTCAGAAATAATTGTATAGGATTTAGGGCAGGAGCAGCTATTATTTAATGGCTTCCTCCAAGGGTTGGCCCTGGTGATAGCCTCCCAAACAAAGGCGCATTTTGAAGGCGCAAATACGAGGTAAAATTAAAATTTGTTGGAATTGTTATATATTGTAACATTAAACCAGTTTGATAAATGTGTGTTCTCTTTGTATAGAATAGAGTATGAATTTTAATCTTTTTGACATATATATGTCATTCATAATATGACATTAGTATGCATATAGATGATAAAAGTGTGTTCATGTTTAATGTATTTCATATATATAATGTTCGTCCATTTATGGTTGGATGTAAAACTTTATATATAGTGATTAATGCACCAATTGGGTATAGTTTTTAAATATTAAAATGAAATAGTTTTTTTAACTCAATGGAATATATACAACGTAATAATAGTTGACTAACTCTTTATATATATGATATGTAAAGAGGTTAAATGTTTCATATATGAAAGGGGGTGTAAATTAAAATTTAACAATTAATAAAAATATTAGATTAATGTTAAAAATTATTGACACAAATTATAATGTTACATAATAGAAGCATTTAGAGTTGTGTCCTCTAAGAAGTTTAAATAAAAAAATCACACATGTAATAAGTCATGATTTATATGTTTAATAAATAAAATATTTTTATTTTAAAATTTAAATAGAAATGGATATTTCTTTCCAATAAAATCTTTTTAAAATCTTTGTAAAATGTATTTTTTGAAAACTAATAAATTTAAGTTGTTATTATCATTAAATATTTTACATAGTTTTAAATTTTCTTTTATAATCAAAACTAAATTTAATTTAAATTTTTGATTATATTTTATGATAACATTTAAATTAATAAATTTTCGGAAATAAAATTTAAAATAATTCTGATTTTTTTTTAAAAGATATTGTTAGAATTTTCTTAAACAGATATTTATTTTATTTTAAATAAAAAATAAAGATATTATATGTACATTTGATTAAAAAAATTAAATAACTGTCCAACTTAAAATATCACACTTGAAATGAAGTTATGACTTCTATTTTAATAGAATAGATTGACATGAAATAGATGAAACACTTCAAGGGAAGTAGACTTGCTTTCAGAATATAGTGACAAGTTTCAGTTATATAGATTTTCTTTTAGATGAAGATGTCTGATCTTCCAAGGGATATGGCTGAGGAGGTGCTCTGTCGAATTTCCAGTGACATCTCTGAGACCTGTCCGATCTACTTGCAAAAAGTGGAACAGGTTGTCCAAATGTGGCGTATTTGCAAAGAAGCACCTTGCTCATCAAGCAAAAGTAGCAGAAGAAGCAAAGGGCCCTCTTGTGGTCATGTTGATGGATTATAGGGTTTATTTGATAAGATTCAATCTTTCCAACATCAACAACAACGTTGAATCATGTGTAAAGCGTGAAGCTAAACTTATTGGCCCAGACGGTTCAGATCAAATCGATGTGTGTGAAATCTTTTTCATTGCGACGGTTTATTGTTATGCATTCCCAAAGACCCATCTAGGCTCGTTGTTTGGAACCCTTATTGGACAACTATATGTATGCTCTCGGGTACTTACAGCCTGACTACTTAATTGCCACTTACAGCCTGACTACTTAGTGGACAACTATATGTATGCTCTCGGGTACGACAGTAGCAGTAATTCCCAGTCTTGAGATTTAGTTATTTTCCCACTATGTTTGTTGAGTTCAAAATCTACGAATTCAGTTCTGATTCATGGAGGATTCTTGATCTCCTTCCACGAGACTGGATGATAGGATATGGTTAACGTGGCCTATCTTTAAAGGGAAATACTTACTGGTTTGCTTCAGAAACACGGTCTAAGAATAGTTTCTTAGTCTGTTTTGATTCTTTCGGGTTGATTGGTTGGTTGGTGCCCTACTTTTTAATACAATGGTTACACTATTAAATTGTATACCTCGCTTCTTCTTTCCACCGGTCTTGCTCTTGCTGCTACACAAGAATCAAGTCCAAGAACTGATTAGTGTTCCTTACATATTTATAATATATACATATTTAAAAATATAACAACATAAGTGACAAACATTCTGCGCGGGTATATCGCTAGTTGTGAATAAAAGAGGGATCCAAATGGAAGCCATGAAATGCATTTGATGTAGGGGAGGTGAATATAAATTAAATGGTGGCAGTACGTGATCAGAGCATAAAGAAAACAGAGAATAAACATGTTATCAAATTGCTGCCGGATTTTAAACAAAAAAACGAAAAAAATTATTGAAAGATAATGAACCAATAGATATTGAAGATTACTTCTCCGTTTTTCTCTTCTAAAATTTTAACTGGTTTTTGATATTGTCATTTTTATACATGTGGCATATAATCCAAATTTTGTTGAGAAAACATATTAGTGTTTTTGAGATATTAGTTATATAATTAGGTGCAACTCAAATGCTTAATTTAGTTTTTAACAGAATTTTTTTATTTTAAATATGCATAATTATAGGAAAACGAGACAACAATTTTTGTTCAAAAAAAGAGACATCATATTTTAGCTATATTTTCATAAAATAATTTAATAAATTCAAATACTTAAGGTTAGTTTAAAATTTATTTTAAATTAATTTATTTTAAATTAATCTTATGAAATTTTACTATGAAAAAACTGTTGTATTTTTTATAAAAAACTATTTTTCTAAATTTTTGGTATTCAAATAAGGGGAATTGCCAAAAATAGCACTTTGAAAATACAATTTTTCATTTCTACATTAATCAACTTTACCATTAAATTTTAATTGGCAAAGTATCTTTATACCCCTAACTAATTAAACCCAAAACTAACTCTTCTCTCCTACATCTCACGATAATTTAAATCTCATCATCTCAGATTCAAATCGGCGTTGACGAATTCTGTCGGTGACGAGTTCTTCGGTGAGATCGGACGACGCTGCAGAGTTGTCCGGCGAGATCCGACGAAGCTACGGCGAGATCCGACAAAGCTACGGCGAAATTCGACGATGACGAGGAGTTAAAACGTACAAGTCGACAAAAGCTTAAAAGGTACCGGATAATTGATGGTGATCGTCGTCTTTTTGTTTAGTTTTAGCGTGATTTCTCAAAAATCAGTTACAGAGAAGGAAGACGAAGATTTTGACATGAATTTTTTAAATCTCAAGTTTATAAAACCTTATAAATATTTATCAACGAAGAACATATTGCTTATGTATTTATCGATATATCTTGTTGATCTTTCCCACTTTGAGTATTTTTCCCATATTCTTATAATCAGGTTATGATGATCGAAATATGTTTCATATGTGGAGAATGGAAACTAATAAATGGAATTCACTGGGATTTCATAGTGGATGATGAACGAGGATCCTCTTTTAGTATGATTCATGAAGATATCAGCTAGAATGCTTTGATTGTGGTTGTTTAGAAGATTTTGGAATTGATGAAAACAGAAACAATGTAAATCTTAGCTATGTCTCACCTTCAAAATTAAACTTTGGTACAAAAGAGCTTCCTTGGTACATCCACAAGAGTTAAGGTAAGTAGTAGTATTTATAAAACTAAACCTTGAAATGAGTGTTTGATTCTGATCACAAGCATGGTCCCTGTACAGTCTACAGAGAGGGTTGAAGCAATATATCCCTTGTTGAAGGACATGACTTTTTCACCAGATATACCAGGAGGAAGCAACGCGATGAAACAGATGTTCACTTTTGCCTTGAGATCAGCTAGAAACGGTATTGTTACAGAAAATCATGTTTTAGCCGAGGAAGCTACATCAATCGCTATCTGGTGTGTGTTACAATTTATAAATACTTTTAAATAATTATAAACTCTTATTAATGGATACAGTTTTATAAGAGTTTATAAATAATACACAAAAGAGGTTCTTTGGTACAAAATAGGTTCTTTGGTACAAAAGAGGGTTTTCCATTTTTTTTATTAGGAATGATCTCCAAGTGGCCTCTTTTATAAGCAAACATAAAGAAAGTGGAGGACTTCTTCATTTTTGTGCTACAATTTTTGAGGTTAACTCTTTGGTCATGTTTTATTTATAAGGCTTTGTTATTTACTTTGACACAATCACTAGTTTCGTGTTTTTATATTGCAAAAATATATGTACACACTCTCTTTGATTGTGCGAAAACATGTTGTCTATGGTAATGCACTTGAGATATTTAGAACTCCTTTTACATTTTCATAAGGACTTAAAAAATTATTGTATAGAAATTATTGAGTTCATGTTTTTATGCTGCAAATGGAAAGGCATATATCACAATTAATTATGTCAAACATGATACATACACGAAATGACGTTTCTAGTACTCAAGACTTCCTCATTGCTGGAAGTAGCAAAATCTTTGAGGTGTTTATTACAATTTAATACTTTCAAAGACTTATAAAATAATAGTTAAAACTTATTTATTTCATGTTTGAGATTTTATTACATTGTTTACATTTATAAAGACTTATAAAATAATTGTACAATCTTATTAGTTTCATGCTTTTATGTTGCAGATAGAAACACAGTCACCACTGATAGTACCAAATATGATAAAACCCGAGATGAAGTTTTTAGTACACAGATTTGCCTATTCCCGAAAGTAGTAATATTCTTGAGGCATGAAGAAACAAATTATTTATAAGAGTATATAAATCATTTATAAAGGCATGAAGAATTTAATGACAAGCCTTTATAAAACATTTATAAAGTCCATCCAATTCAGCAAAATCAATAAGCCTTTATAAATGGTTTATATACTCTTAAAATAATTTATTAACATTTATAAATGATTTCCAAATTTTATAAATGATTTACAAACTTTATAAACTGTTCTTTTATAAACTTCATCTCGGGGTTCTATCAGGGTTTACAAACTTTATAAGGGTTTATAAAACATTTACATACCCTTTATTAAAGGGTTATAGACTCTTTATAAATGATTAATAAGTCGTTATAAATGGTTTCTAAACTTTATAAAACCTTTTATGAACTTTATAAATGTTTATAAATCCTTATAAATTATTTACATACCTTTAAAAACCTTATAAATGGTTTATATACTCTTACAAATAATTTATAAACATTTGTAAATGATTTAAAAACTTTATAAATGATTTACAAACTTTATAAACTGTTCTTTTATAAACTTTACAAAAGATTTATAAACTCTTATTGATTATTTACATATTCTTGTAAACCCTTGTAAATTATGTTACAAACTCTTATAAATTGTTTTATAAGCCTTTCTAAATAGTTATAGATTCTTATGAATGATTTTAGGGACTTTAGGGATTTTATAGAGGCATGAAGAAACAAATTGTTTACATACCCTTTATAAAAGGTTTATATGCTCTTTATAAATGATTAATAAGCCGTTATAAATGGTTTCTAAATTTTATAAAATCTTTTATGAACTTTATAAATGTTTTATAACCCTTATAAATTATTTACATACTTTTATAAACCTTATATATTATTTTACAAACCTTATAAATTGTCTTATAAGCCTTTATAAATGGTTGTAGACTCTTATAAATGATTTAAAGACCTTCTAACTGATTTCTTTTATAAACATTTAAAAACAGTTTATAGTCTTTTTAAACTTCTTTATAAGCCTTTATAAATGATTTATATACTCTTACAAATAATTTATGAACATTTATAAATTATTTCCAAATATTATAAACGATTTAAAAAACTTTATAAACTGTTCTTTTATAAACTTTACAAAAGATTTATAAATTCTTATTAACTTTTATTGATTATTTACATATTCTTGTAAACCCTTATAAATTATGTTACAAATTTTTATAAATTGTTTTATAAGCCTTTCTAAATGGTTATAGATTCTTATGAATGATTTAGGGACTTTTCTAATTGATTTGTAAACCTATATAAACCTTATAAATTGTTTATTAATTTTAACGTTTTCATAAACATTTATAAATTGTTTATAGACTTTACAAATTATTTTATAAGTCTTTATAAATTGTTTATAAAATTATCTAGAACCTAATCAGACAACATTCACCCTTTAGTTGCAACAGAGACTAGAAGAATGCAAATTATGTAGAGATACTGACTCAGCAAAAAACAAAAATTAGAGGGTATGTTGGATTATATTCTTTGAAGGAAATTCAATACGGCCACAGAGACGCCAGCAAGCTCCTGTGTGGAATAGAGACTTCTCAAAGACCCAGATGTCACGTACAAGCACCTACATAAGCAACAAACTTGTAACTCATTTGCAGTTCTTAAAAAAAAAACTCAATTCTAAGATAAAAATTATGCCCTGCCTTTCAATGTCGAAAGACTAGATTATACTTGAGTTTTAAAAGTGATTACTAGTGAAAGAAATGCAGACATGTTGACTCTTAGCATTATAAACAGCATTTCTCAAAACATATAAGTAAAAAAGGTAAGTCTAATGCCAAACTTACCTTCGCCACCACAAGATTTTCTCATGAAGTGCATAAGGTTCGTAAACAAATCCATGGCTTACCGTCGACACTCTAACAGCACCCTGCACTCGTAAATAGTTGATGTGAGACATCAAATCATAGGAAACAACTGACATATGAGACAAAAATGCAAGAAAGAACAACAGAAACCGAGTTATTTAACACACCGTTTTCTGCAGCTGAGGTGGAGCCTTCACTTGCGTTGTAGCATACCTTTTATCACTGCTAAAGGGAACATACTCTGCAATCTAAGACACAAGAAGAAACAAAAAAAATGTCAATGATTGGTCAATAAGACTTAAGAAAAAAAACAAGAGCCAATGATGAATATGGTGATTACCATTGTAGATCGAAGCAAATGTGTGCTGGCAGGGTTCTGGCTCTCATATAAGCTTGAACACAAGCTTCTTCCAAGAGTGTCGGGAACTGAACATGTCAATTACATTACTAAATAACTCAAAAGCTTCAAGTCAGAGTTAAACCAGTGGAGAAATGGGATCTGGATTCACTACCGTGTGAAAGAGAAGAATGAAAGCTCCTCCAACGCCCCAATTTGAAATCATCGCCAACTTGAGTCTAAGAGAACTCATTTCCACTCCGAAAGCTAGAGACAAATGATGGAAGACGATAAAAAAATTGATTATTTTTAAGCTGTCGCAGCAATAGAAACAGGATGCAGAAACTAAAAATTGATTTTTTTTTTAACGTTAAATTGAGATTTGAAAACTCTAAAAGGTTGATCGAGCAGCTTGTGTTAAAAGCAAACGATTCATAATTCAACGCAATTTTTCCTAAAACTTAGATTTACAAAGGGTTATAAATTTTCAAAAACTCAATGTTCACTATCGGAAATCTTTCTCTTAGATTCGACTATTAATAGATAACTTACAAAATCCGAGAAAATTACTTACAAGTTGTGATTATTGCTCGATCTCGTCGCCGTCGTCGCTCGATCTCCCCGTCGTCGCTCGATCTCGTCTGCTTCGTGAGAGAAGATACACTCGAGCTCGTCGCTCGATCTCGTCGCTCGATCTCGTCGCTCTATCTCGTCACTGTCGTCGCTCGATCTTGTCGTCGTCGTTCGATCTCGTTGGCGTCATCGTCGCTCGATCTCGTCGCCGTCATCGTCGCTCGATCTCGTCGCGTTGTCGATGCCGTTGTCGTCGCTCGATCTTGTCGCGTTGTCGTCGCTCTGTTGAAGATTTCTCTCGAGGGAGAAAGAGATAGGAAATTATGTTAGAATTGTGAGAGAGTTATTTTTGTCTTTTGCCTATTAATGATTTAAGTATTTCTGAAAATGTCCTCCTTCTAAGTGTATATATGAATAGTGGTACTAAACAAAGTGTACAAGTAAAATTTCCCCTTCAAATAATACAATTTTCATGCAACAAAATTTTATAATCTAATTATCCGCGATCGACAACTTAGTAAATATAATAAAAAGAAACTTTTGGTTCTCTTAATCCAAATTCAGTTATTACAACATAAATATTATAATTATGTTTATATTGTATTTAATTTATTATTTAAATGGTTAATATTGTAATCAGGTTCTTTGAAGAGAAAATTTTATGTCTACCACTTTCATGGTACCACTTTTCATCTTTACCACCACTAAAGGAATATTTTCAAAAATATATTCTTCATTAAATGACAAAAGACTCTTATACTCTTGTCATCTATATATAATAAATCATTATTTAAATAAAAAATAAAATAAAAATAATAATTTTTTTTTATGTTTTCGAATTATACTTTTTCAAATTTGAACTTTTTTATAATTTTTTTTTGAAAAGTTTTTTTTTCGAAAATTTTTTGTTTATTTTTTTCAAAATTTTTTTTTGAAAATCAAAAATTATGTTGGAAACTATTTGTTATATATATATATTTTTAAGTATTTATTTATGTATTTATTAGAATTCTAAATTTCACATCCCAAAAATTCTACCCCACCCATCAACTCTAAACATAAGTCTAAATTAGTTAATCATATGTGTATAAGTGTGTTTTACCATTTATTAAAAGTGATTAGTGTAAACATGAAAAGTGGTACTATGAATGTGGTATTTGTGGCAATTTCTCTTCTTTGAATCTAATTAAAAATATTGATCTAAATACATATTATTACAATATTAAATTTATTATTAAATTCAAAGCATCATTGAAATATATGTCATAGACTGTAAACTAAATATTTATGCAAAATATTTTTTATATTTGAAATTTTTTTTGTCATATATATTTTGAACATAAATAATCATATTCCTATACAAATTAATTTATATATGGAAAAAAAAAATTAGTTTTTAATCCAAAAATCACAAATGTTCAAAACAATATATTTAAACCAAAATAGTAAATAATATATAAGCAAAAATGAAAAGTAAATTAAAAATTTTTAAAATATGGAAGCATGAAACAAATAGGAAAAAATATCAAATAATATAAATATATTGACAGATAATAAACATAATATAAGTATAATTTAAGAAAATACAAAGGTAATTTTTTTCAATGTATAGTCTTTTTTTCTCACGGTTTTTAAAAATCTAAATTGTTGATATTATTTGATGTTTATTTTTGGTATTTGTTGATGTTCTATGAGTTATGAATGTTTATAATAACTTTAATGTCACTGGAGTTCTTTTCAATCCACAAGTATAATAAGTTTTATCACAAATCCAAGTTTAATCTGATTATTACTATAAAAATTTAATCCAAAATCAAATCTCAAAATTAAAAGTATGAAACAAAAACATTTTTAATACGCTGATGACCAATATAATTATCAAAGTTATATAATTTTTAATATTAAATTTAACATTTGTTAGGTATATACAATAGAACCTCTATAAATAAATAATGTTGGAACTTTGAAATTTTATTAATTTATAGAGATATTATTTTACAAAAGTTTTCTTAGTTAGATTTTTTATTTTATGATATATTTATTCTAAGATAAGAATAATATTTGATTTTAGTGTATACTCATTAATTGTTTTCTTTTGAAATTTGACATTTATATTAATTTTATTGTATTATTTGGTATATGATATGAATTTTTCAAGGGTACAAGGTTCAAATCAATGTAGTATTTTAGATGTCAATCTATTTCTAAGTGTTTCAATTCAAAGAGAATTCAGGTTCATATTTAAGCTAAATGCATTCAATTCAATGAAGTGATTTGATTAAGCTAACAAGACTCTAACACAATTAACTAGCAACTTTCAAGCAAATGGATAAAGGAGGAATCATTGGTATAGGAATTTGATTTCACATGACTAAGATTTAATCTAAAATGTCAAAGTTTCAATCAAAACATTTCCCTAAGTCTAGATAACAATTCTATGCAAGTTCTTTGTCAATACAAATGTTCATTTACTCTCATTGATCAAACATCAAATTGCTTTGGTGTGTGTCAATCAAGTAATCATTAAGAACACTTTCTAAACTTCCCTAACATCAAATGTTTTTGTTAGGGTAAGCTAAGAGCATGTTGAGTTGGCTCAGACATTTCATCGAACACCTTACGGGCAATGAAATGTCTAGATTTCTAATCTAAAATGGTCAATTCTAGATTAGCATTAAGATTACTCAATCAAGCAAGAAAACATATCAATTTACTCTAAACATTCCAAATCATCACTTAATCATCCTAATCATCCTAAACCATGAATCCAAAAGAGTCTACTCAGTAATCTTCATGATTAACCTTAAACCCATAATAGATTCAAGAGAAATCATGTTAAAAAGATGAGATAAACTCAAATTACCGCAAAATAAATAAAATTCGACTAAGTGAAATTCCCGAACGGCTTCGTCATCCCGCTCTGGACACCCGCTCTGTTGTGTGCTTGAATTGCAACGACCTTGTCTCCCTGCTTCACGTACCCGCTCTACTGCTTGCTTTGATGTTGCTTTTCGTTGGGTGATGCGAGCGGGTCGTTGATGTCGCAGCAGAAGACCGCTCCAGCTCACGCTTATGGTACGGCGAGAGCACTATCTCGCAACGTGACCTCGCTCTAAGACGCGTCCGGTTTTCAGCGACCTACACTCCTGATGCCACGAACTGGTTCCAACACTTGAAGACTTCGATTGAGCTTGGATGATCACGCTCTGTGTACTGTTTCTCCTCCGTAACCGTTGGCCTCAGCCAAGCTTCGCCTTCTTCGTGGGTCTGTCCTGTCACAGGATTCATCTTCTCCGCCGCAAGTCCGCTTCTCCTGTCTACGCCATGAAGCCGCTCTGCATCTCGAGATTGGAGATCACGGTTGGTCGTCTCTGCCCTCTCCGATGCTCCAATCATCCATCCCGACCGCTTCAGCTCTCCTCCAAGCCGCGACCACACATGACCAAGCTTCCACGGCGACGTTGTCTTGCTTACCGCGACCAAGCTTCTTCCATGGCGTCACGTTCTATCTCCTCCACATTGCTCCATCACGGGATCTCTCGCCCAAGTCGCCTACTCCGTGGCCGTGCTTAGCTCCACCGTGTCTTACAAAGCTAGCATCCTCCGTTATCGTTGTGGTCGAGCTCGTGCTCCACTGTCGTCTCTGTCTCGTCACGGAAGAACCACGAAGCAACAATGGTGGACTTTGGGGATTTTGCACATCTGGGCCCTTCCTCTTTTGGAAAGTCACGATATTGCCCCAAAATTATTGAATCATAGAAACATCCACCCGAGTCAATCCCAAAGCTCATGATTGTGAAATATAACCCAAGGGAATATTCTGAATTTGCAGCATTGGTCGCTGACCTCTTGAGTGTCTTCAAACCGGCTCCAAACTTTGTAAAATGAAATAATAACCTCATGATTTCACCCCAAAACTTCTAAATGTGCATTCCAACCCTATGATATGTAAATGAGTATGCAAATGCAATTTAACACCTAAATGCAATCTAAGATGATCATAATAAGCATAAATATGAATTTAAAACTCATAAAAATCAAGAGACATCAGTATATATAGTATATATTGCATAGAACATGGTTTTAGATATAATATTACTAAATCTTATTACAAATATATTAAGTGTTAAGAGAATATAAAGATACTTTCACTGTCGGTATAAAATAAATAGTATAATAATAGGTTTTTGATTATATAAAATATGTATTCATATAAATTATTAATTTATAATTTTAATGGGACCATATATTTATATAAAAGTTTTTAAAAAAATATTATTTTATTATTTTATTGATTTGTGTCAAATTTTAAATCGACCCAAATTGGAACCGGCGAAATTTATTAATTTAGATAGATTATTAATTTATCGTGTATTAATTTATGGGAAATTTGCCAATTTGAAACCAAAACACATAACTATTGTCCCCTTAGAATTGTTTTTGAGAATGTTGTCCCCTTAGAACTATTATGTAGTGTTAATACGAAAAAATCCCTATAATTATCTAACTAGAAATTTGACATAAAACAATTCTAATTAATAATATTTTAAATATAATATTTACATAAGGTAAAAACAATAAAGATAAAAAAATTACACAAAACTAAACTATTCTTCTTCCCATTGTAACTTATGGCGATCGTCGTCGTCATCTTCTCCCCGACCACCTGCTCTCCGGCGTGAAATCGTAAGCGCCGGCGAACTCTCTTCTCTCTTTCCTTTTCCCTCTTCTTTGTTTCCTCTTCCCTCTTATCTGGTTCCTCTTTGCGGTTTCACAAAATCACTGACCTTGTTCTCTCCGCCGACGAAAAACGCAACGATAATCGGCGCACGAAGAAGATAATCCTCGGCAGTTGTGACCAATAGCTCTACTCCTTTTGTTCTTCCTCAAACACCATTCATCCCTTTCGAAATTGACATGGTATGAATGAATTACTATTTTTATTTGTTTGTTTGCAATAGTTTCAATGATCTTCTCATATTGTACCTTTGTGTGATTAGTTGACTGTCTTTGATTAATTGGCTGTTGTGAATAAACATGTAATCTTGTGCTTTTGTGGTTTATAGGAATGGAAATTGAGCTTCCAAAACGCATAGCTGAAGCAGGGGCTGAACATCATGTTGATAAGATTAACAACACCTGTAGGTTAACAGTTATGAGGCTAGTGAAGCAGGATCTTGAGGATGAGTACAATGATGTTTTGAGAGACCCTGTATTTGGTCCGATTTTGGCTATGAATGAGCATCAACTCGGATACTCAGGGAAGGTTATTCACAGCTTCATCTGCAAAATTCTAGACATTTCTAAGCGTCACGAGTTATAGTTTAGTTTTGCTAGGATGCCTCTTCGGTTTTCTATGCAAGAGTTCTACGCTGTGACAGGTCTTAAATGTGAAGTAGACAAAGACACTGATTTTGAGGCTTAGAGAAATGATAAGGGGTTTTGGGGCACTTTGCTGAAGCGAAATGGAGAAGTAGACATGAAGACAATTAGGCTGAAGCATTTTAAGGAGTGCAAGGACTGGTCGCGTGTGGACAGGGTCAGACTAGTCTACCTTTGTGTTATTTGTTTTGTGATGGCTTAGGATGAGAAGATCAATATCCCTCATGCATACATAAGATTAGTGATGGATTTTGATAAAATGAGGAAGTATCCGTGGGGTCTTCATGCTTACGATATGCTTCTGGATTCCATAAAGAAAGCAAGGTTCAAGTTGAAGCAGAACAGTTATGTATTAGATGGATTCTCCTATGCCCTACAGATTTGGCTTATGGAGGCGATCCCAGATATTGGGACTTTGCTACGAAAGTACAAGGAAGGCATAACATGTGTGAGATGTCAGAATTGGTATGGAAATGGAAAGGTTTCTTATCATGATATCACTGCTCTAGAGACTGCACTTGAAAAGGTGAACATAAACATCAAATTTATTTACTTCTTTATAACTTATAAATACTGATGTTCTTTGTTTTTGTATTTACAAAAAGCGGTTGTGTTTCCATTCATATCTGATACCGGAAACAATGATGTCATTGCTGGTGTGAAATTCAAAAGGGATGATGAGAAAAAAGATGAAAGAGTTGACAAAATTCTTTCCTTGATCAATGCAAAATTTGATTGGAGCAAATTCATTTGGCAAGTTGAGGAAGATATACCGACTCAAGATCAGCTAGATAGGAAGGTTGATGTTGCTGTGGAAGAGAGTCAAGTTCAGATAGATGAGAAAGATGAGATTGCCGTGGAAGGTGAATTAGCAGTATCTGAAAATGAAGAACCGGTTGAGTCTGTAGCTAAAAGAAGGGTCACGAGGAAGGCAAAGGATCCCGGTTGTGAGTCTAGGAAGAGACAACTACTTTGCCAACGTGCGGCAGAACAGAACACTGGCCTCGATGATCAAACGAAGAATTTTATGACGGGATTGTTCAACACCTCCTTCAACTCAATGAAGGAAGAGGTTAAGAAGCATATGGATCATCGCTTTGACATGCTTGACAGTGAGATTGCACAACTCAAGCAAACAGTGGCAGCAGCTATAGTTTCAAGAAACGATGTCCCTGCATCCGAGAGGCCCCAACCTTCGGCAATGCCTAGCCCTCATCCTAAAAGAAAGGTAAACAAGAAATGAAGTTTCGTTTGTAATGTTTTGTGACATGTTGTAATATTTTAGCTAAGTGAATACCTTTATCAAATAAAAGTCTGTAATATTTTGTGCCGCTTTTGATTGTATGATATTCACGGCCGTGTATTAATTTTGTTTTGGGTAGTGTTATTAACAGGATGAAAACTTAGACGATGTAGAAATGCATGATTTTCATGGGAATTTGCATAATGTATCTGTCTCCCAATCGTCTAACATTGATCTAGAGATGGGTACACAAGATTATTTATGGAAGACAATGGGAAATCTTACACAAGATTCATATGTGAAAGGATTCGATCCATCCCAAAAAGCAAAGGTTGATGACCCAATGGAATGGTTAACCCCATTGACTTCATTGAAGCCCAAGAAAAATTCACTGCCATTTTTACGGGATATAAATTTTCCCGAGGATCGTGTAAAAGACAAGGATTACTCTTTGGTTTTCGTCCCCGAAGAATCTTGGGCCAAACTCGTTGAGTGGTCCTTAACTTCCATGTGAGTTTTTCCCTTTTCCCTTATTTTTTTTTAACTTTTTAATAGAAAAACATCTGATATCTTCGGAATATTTATCGCAGGGAAATTCAGATTGTGACCTTCAATGTTTACAAAAGAGATGTCAGCACATATAGTTGGACCTACAGAGTGGTTAAAGAACTATGTAAGAAAATATAAATTTGTACTTTATATGTTATTCGTTTCGGTCGTGTGTAGAAGGTAATAAGAATTTTTCAGGAAATTGATGCCATGTTATTCTTATTCCGGGAGAGGACAACATTGCGAAGATGGAAGGCAAACAGGGTCGCTTTCATGAGCTGCGTATTCAATAACCATATGAAGTGTTCATACGCCACTTTTACAAAGGACAAGACTAAGTTTAAAGTAGAAGGATTGCTACACGACTACGGGACAGGTCAACTTCCTCCTCATGGACGAACATGACTTGTGTGGGATTTGGACGTCAGCCATATGTATGTTCCTGTTTTTGTCCACGGTAACCACTGGATCTCTATGTGCGTTCATTTCGTTACTCGAACGATTGAAGTCTTCGATTGTGCCGGATTGAAACACCATCAAGATGTGGAGCCTTTTGCGAATATTATCCCTCGGATTGTAAAAGATGTCCAGTCAGCTGAGAACAAGAAGCATCTCAACGTCAGAACATATAAAGTCGTGTACGTGCCAGTGCCATTCATAAACAAGAGTAGTAGTGACTGTGGAGTTTACTCACTGAAATTCATCAAGTGTCATGCTCTAAGCTTGTATTTCACACTGGTGAACGACGACAGCATTCGTGAAGCCAGACAGAAGATTGCATATGATCTTTGGGAAGCTGCAAACGATCCCGAGCTGATGTTGTGAATGTCAAAGTACACACCTCCGAAGACAATAACTTCTAATGTTGTGGAGCTTGTTTAGATTATGTACTCTTTTATGATTTTATTGGATGTTATTGGATGTTATCATGTATTTAAGTTTTATAACGTATTAGATTTATCTGAGTTTTATACTTAATATGAGACAATATCTATACCCTAAACCTAAGATTGTATCTATACCCTAAGTAGACCCTAAACCTAAGATCGTATCTAAACCCTAAGTAGACGACTCTAAACCTAAGATCGTATCTATACCCTAAGTAGACCCTAAACCCTAAACATAAATCAATTATCAGAACAAGACCCCCAAACCTGAAATGAAGTCAAAGTACTCAAAACATTTAGAAGACCTGAGACCCGACTCAAAAATGTAAAACAAAAAAAAAAATCCTAACCCGAATCAAGACATATAGAACATAAACAACACACTAAAGACAAGACCTTTTGAAATATTCTTTATCAAAAAGTCCTAAACCCGACCCAAGTCCCATGAGCCGTTTACCCTAATAATATGACTTATATAATTACTCTCAAACCTAGCTCTGTCTCCATTAAAGTTGTTTACCCTTTCCTCTCAGATTCTCAATATGACATCGCAAAGAAGATCGTTTGATGGAATCCCATCCAGATGTTGATGTGGCAAAGGGATTGTGACATATGTTTCGAAGACAGATGAGAACCCTTACATACGTTTTTACATATGCGAGTTATAGCTGCAAAATGGGTGGGCTGACCATTGGTTACCCATATCCAAATATAAATAGGTCTATTTAGGTGACACTCATTTGTCCATTCGGACTATAAATGGACAAGAATCACAAGACCAATGGGTAATGGGCGTTAGTGGATTTGGGCTATGTGGACGCGGTCGGTCCAATGGTCACAAAAAACTAGGGTTTCTAAAATCTGAGTTTTCCCGCCAAAATCGCAAAATCATTTTTTCCGCTAAAATCTTAATATCAAGTTTTTCTGCCAAAACCATAAAATCAAGTATTCCCACTAAAACCGCAAAATCGAATTTTTTCGCCACAACCACAAAATCGAGTTTTCCTGTCAAAACTGGAAAATCGATTTTTCCGCCAAAACCGCAAAATCGAGTTTTCCGCTAAAACCGCAAAATCGAGTTTTTTCGCCAAAACCGAAAATTTAATTTTTACGCCAAAACCGAAAACACGAGTTTCCTGCCAAAACAGAAAAACCGAGTTCCCCGCGAAAACCGCAAAATCGGTATTTTCCGCCAAAACCAACAAATCAGGGTTTCCCGCCACAACCGTAAAATTGAGTTTTTTCCACCAAAACCGTAAAATCAAGTTTTGTCGTCAAAACCGCAAATCGATTTTTTCGCCAAAACCGCAAAATCAAGTCACCAAAACCGTAAATTTTTTTTTTTCCGTCAAAACCGCAAAATCGAGTTTTCCGCCAAAATCGCAAAATCGAGTTTTTCCGTCAAAACCAAAATCAAGTTTCTCCGTCAAAACCAGAATTGTTGTATTGTTGTACTTATGAATTTATGGGTGACTTTTAGTCTTATGAACTTGTATTTGAAAAATTTAAACTTTTCTTATATGGTCCATTATGGATTCCATGGCAGCCCATATAAACATAGGTGTTAGTGGGTCTGGTCCTTAATGGACATGGTTCCTAATGGACATGGTCACTCTCTGTCTACAAACAATAAATGGACAAATGGATATGGGCTAATGAACGTGGGCGAACCACCCAGTTTGCAGCTCTATGCGAGTTAGGGTTACAGGTTTATGATTTAGATTTACGTTTTTGATTTCTGATCATTCCATGAATGTTAATAGTTTCTGATCTAGATTTACGTTTTTTTGTCTTGATTTAGAGGAAGAAAGAAGATCATCTGTTTAAGTGTGTCGATGAAGCTATGGTTGATGAACTGCGTAGGATTGAGGCACAACAAGCTATAATTGAAGAAGAGATTGAGGATTGGAAGAAGTGTTTGAAGAAGGCAGACGAAAGGGTTGATGTAGGTTGTATAGGCATAATTCAATGGCTTTTCGAAAGGGTTTGTAACTAAGATTAAAGTTAGTAATAAAATTCTGATCATTTTTCTGAAAAAGCTATATTAAGTCATTGATAGAAAAAAGAAACTCTAAAATCCAAAGTGAATCTCATTCGATATTTTGAGTCAATGATCAAACAAAGAGAAACTCAAATCCAAAGTGAAACTCAAATCCAAAGCGAAACTCAAATCCCATTCGATATTTTGAGTCAATGATAAAGCAAAGAGAAACTCAAATCCAAAGTAAAACAAACATCCAAAGACAAATAAATTCCAGAGGTCTATATTGCTCTATCACAAGTTGACCTATTGTGCCCTTCAATCCCACAGCTACTGCATTTGCGTCTTGTGGAACCTTTACTTCCTTGTGAACAAATCTTGACTTTAACTGTCTCGTATCTTCTTTTCTTCCTCCTTCCTGCTGCTCTTCTACTCTCTGGAGAAAGAAATTTTGCCTTCTCCACATGTTCTAGCACAATCCATGCATCTTCAGGGACACTTATCGGATTTATTCTTTCCTCGTAAACTGAGATCCAAGAAGAAGTTGTGTACTTCTCGTCAGTCAGACTGTGAACTGGTCTGCCTACACTGAAACCGGCTTTTATGGCATGCCTGCATGGGATCTTTAACAAGTCGAATTTTCCACAAGAACATGTGCATCTCACCAAATCAACCGTACATTCAATTTTGTCTCCACAAACCAGAAACCAGTAATCGTTAATCGGGTAAACTGTTAACGTCTTTCCCTTCTGAATCCTTCTATCAATCTTCTTTTCCACATATGTGGTCAATGGCTTTGAATTCTTAGAACTTAGAGTTCTACATTCAAAAAACCATCGAGTTATCATTTCCCTTATGATGTCCAGTAGAGGAATGACCGTAAACTCCCTTGACGAACACAATGCAAAATTCATCGATTCAGCAGGATTATTGCTCCTAATATCATACCTAAAACCAGGAAATTGACAGCGAGCCCACTTTCTCACATCAGCTTCTATTAGGTATTTCCCTATCTCATGACTAATCGAGAAAATATTTGTAAAGATCTTCTGAAAATCAACAACCCGATAAGCTTTAGAAGCATTTGCAACCAAACCAACCAAACCTTTCCCATGGTAATAAGTTACAACATTATTCAGTAAGTTGTGAATGCAAATTCCATGATGAGATTGAGGGTACACGTTTGCAATAGCTTTAGAAAGTGAGGTATTCCTATCAGACACAAAAGCTAAACTCTGGTCATCAGCAATAACCACTTTAAGTTGTCTCATAAACCAGTCCCACGAGCGGTCATTCTCTGAGTCGACAACTCTAAATGCAAGTGGATATAAACTTGAGTTTCCATCCAAAGCAGTAGCAACCAGTAAAACACCTTTGAATTTGCTCTTCAAAAACGTCCCATCTAGAACAATAACTTTTCGAATGGCTCTGTAAAAACCTCGGACACACTGCCCAAACGAGATGAAATGGAATCTGATTATCCCATCCTTGTCAGTTTCGTAAGATGTATGTGACCCATGATTAGCTTCCTTCATCATGTGCAAGTATTTGGGAATCTTCGCATAACCTGTTTCTGGAATACCTGTCATTGTGTTGATAGCATACTCACGCGCATCCCACGCTAAAGACTTGGACACCTCGATCCCATGCTCACCACGCATAAGCTCAATGATATCATTACATTTTGCCCCGCCTTCACACCATCGTACTTATGCATAATCAGATTACCAATTGTTTTTGCTGAAGCTGTCCTTACAGATTTGTTCCTTGCTGATGGAGCACATGAATGTTCAGCAACATATTTTCTGATAATGAAATATGAAGAACCTTTTAATTCTTCTGCACGAACTCGCCAGCTGCAATCTTCATCTGTGCACCGAATATACCAAATTTTGGTATCCGATTTGAAGAGTTTATAGTCGAAATTATATTTCATTGCACATATTTCGAAAGTCGCCTTTAGTAGCATTTTACTGCTAAAATGTTGACCCCTTCTTCACAATATCCAACAAAGCAAATCGTACATTATCTCCCTTGCTTCCCTTTATGTCAGACATCTTTTCATCATCACTTTCATCCCGCTCAATGTCTTGTTCAGAATTGACATCTGAATTTTCATTCGATGTATCATCTTCCTCCCTTATGGGCGCATCAGATGCTTGGTTATTCAAGTTTACACGTGCCTCCCTATTGGGATTCTCATCCTTTGACTGAAGACACACACACAAGCTCGTGGAAGGTTTGGTCTTCACATAGGTTAGAAATTTTTTAACTTGCCGGTCGTTGCTGATGATAACCGGAGGAGGCTCAAGAGTATTAATCAACTCGGAAGGTAAGTAGCTCAACTCAAGATTGATCAGGGTTAGATTGATTCCAAAGTCCTCAGAAACCATCAACTTTAGCTTCTCAAAGGTTGAACTTCCATCCAAATTCAGTAACCTACCTCCTTTTGCTTCATCAGCAAGAAAACTCCATCCCTTTCTAACTGATGATTTCCACAAACCACAAGAAGAATAGATATGCATCTTAGTAAAATAGATTGACAAAACAAAAAGGAGAAGAAACAAAGAAGAGATCGTTGAGGAAGAAGACTTCCAAAAATGATTTACAGTCAATATTTGGTAAAAGAAAATAAAAAAAGTAAAGAAAATACTTTCAAAATCCTCCAAATATCTACTAACCGTTTTTGAGCTAAATTTTCGGAATTTTGAAACAAATTTGGCATAAATGGAATTCTACCGGAGGAAAGATATAGAAGACAACGTAGAGGAAACATTCTTCCCACAATAGTTGAAAAGGAAACTAGCAGAATGTAGAAACTACGAGTGGTAGAAGAAAGACTAAGGAGAAGACAACCTGATCTGCCATCTTTTAGAAAGTAGTACGAATAGTAGATTAGCTTTTCTACCATGGTAGACGGAAGAAAAATTGGGACATTACGTTTCCTAACTCCAATAGATTGTAGTTTTCTTAGCAGATTCTACCATATATTTCACCGTAGATGGAAGATCACATCTTCTACCATTTTTAGGGAGTTACTGAAATTGCTCTACCAAACATAATTTTTTTACAAATATATTTTTCTCATAAGTGCTCATGTATATTAAGATCATTTTTTGTATTTTTCTTTATTTGTTTTGTTTATCAATTAATTTATATGAATTTTTACAATGTGTAAGAGTAGTCATAGTCAAAAATAGCAAAAAGTTGATTTTAGTGACAATAACTAAGATAAGTTGTTCCATATTAGAAAATTTTCCTTAATTTATAAAGGTTACTGTATATTACCCGCACCCATCTAATAGTTAAATTATGTCATGATTTCCAAAGTACAGTGGTATTTTGGGCCTTTAAATATAATTTTAGTGGACATAAAGCAAACCAACCGGATTGAGTTTTCTGGGTCTTTTTGTGTCTTCGGTTGTTGTTGTTGCTGTCTATCTATCTAGCCGCGGCCGGGAATGAGAAACATAAAAATTTAATTTTTTTTTAAGTCAAATTGCATCCTATATACACAATTGTTTCCCTAATTAAGTCAACTAGATCTTTTTTTCGGCGCTTTGCGCGGATAATTGCTTTCTATATGTAATTGTTGATTTGTTATATGAATATCAAATATTATAGACTATAGTTGCTTTTTATATTTAATTGTTGCTTTTGTTGTATTATTTTTATATAATCTCTTATTATATTTAATTGTTGATTTTGTTTTAAATTGAAAGTATTTAAATTCAAAGAAAGTGTTTTTTCTTGTTTAAAGGGTTTTCATAGTTTTATTTCAAAACATTTTTGATGTATTGTAATAGATAAGTTTTTATTTGTGTGGTATTGGACTTTTAATAAGCTAAGGTGGATCAATATCTAATTAAATGTAAGAAATAGTAGTGTACATAATTTTTTTATAACGACTAATTTTATTAAACTTCGGTGGAGTTTACATAATCCTTCATGAAGAGGATGAATAATTAAAGTAAGTACATTGTAATAACATACAAATAAATTGTCATTCAGAATTCTAGCCTTAGCCAAAAAATCAGCCACATAAGTTGTCTTTCTTGCCGTCCAAGTAAATGAGATATCTTCAAATCTTTGCATACACCAGCATATTTCCATGATCCGGTTATAAGCTCCAAAGTGGAGATTACCATTGTTTAATATGGTTTTTTCAATCACTCTCAATGATTAGCATTCTATAACCCTTTATCCAACAATGCTGTACCGCCATTAAAATTCCTTGATGTTCACTTTCAAACGCATTTTAAAAAATCTTCCCTGCAGCTTGAACTGAATCTTTATAACATTCATACTCATTTCTTAGAATCCAACCCGCTTCCGCTGGAATAGTTGAGTTGATGAAACTCTCCATCTACATTACATTTACTTTTTCCTTGGTTGGGCCTTAAATGTACTTGTTAGAAATTTTTTTTTTAATATTTTATATTTACGCTTATATGTATTTAATTTAGGAGACATTTTTACTTTTAAAATATGTGACCAATATAGCTTTCTTAATATTGTTTTATGTTTGGACATGTATATAATTAAACAATACATGATTATTGTTTTTTCATGTATTTATAATATAATATGAAGTCCGTAGCTAAGGTGTAACATAATATGAAGTTCGTAGCTTATAACATAATAATAGGCTTGTGGTTAAAAAAACATAATAATAAGCTAAGGTGGATCAATAGCTAGTTAAGAAGTTCGAAGCTTTTGTTAGTGCATTTAAAAGCAAATAATTATTTTAATCCATAAATCTCGAATCAAAGCAACATATTTTTGTATCTCTTACCAATCTTTTCAAGTTGTAAATCCATTGTATATATATATACTTTTAACTATCTTCTTAACTCTTATCAGAATTTTGGGTTTCTTTTATGATTTTCATCAATGAAGTAACGTTTGATAGAAAAACATATAATTGTTCCTAAGTGAACAATGGTTTTGGGAAGTACAAAAGAACAGGTATTAACTTTTGACCCTGGCTTTTGTTGATCATCATAGGCTCATAGCTTTTCATCTTATAATTTTTCCATCTCTAGCGTGTTCAGACTTAAGAGTACACACACAAAATAAGATGATGACTACATAACTTGACAGATTTCTATTTGTTTCTTGAACTATTCTTGTTTTGGACATCATCAATCATGTTTGCTTTTGGGAGGGTACCTTCAATGGTCCTCACAGTATTAAGTACGGCAAGTTCTTTTGATTTAGTCAGACGATCCAAACCATGTTATCTTATTGAACTTCCCCATCTACGAAGAAACAAAATAGTTGATGGCTACATCAATTTTTAGAAACCCTATATAAAGGTAGAGAGCAATCAATCAACCTTATAAATGCCATGTAAAATGCCTCTTTTCGTGGAAGCTTAAGCTCAGATTCTAATCGAGCAAATATAGCTTCAATTGGAGGCATGTCATCATCATTTTTTTCTGCAGCAAGGATCTTTCTTAAGGTGGATTCCGTAGCAAACTGAGCAACCATTGATGCCCTCTCCTCATTGATTTTCTTGATTTATAGATTCCTCAACACAGTTCTTATGTATAAACAAAAGGTACTGTCTACAAATCTCTGACAAATTAAAAAATAAAAGTGAAGAACACATGATGTAATAATTGATCCAAAACTAAGTGGCAGTAAAATTCTGAACGTAATAACTGATCCATAAACTAAGTGGCAACAAAAATTCTGAACGTGAATGCATAATAGGCCTGGGCATGTTACCCGATACCATATACTCAAATCATATATGCATCACAATGGGGAGAAAAAACTAATAAATCAAGCCAATACCAACAACAAAAAAAAGCAAGAAAATTAAAATCAAATCGACACATAAACAACTATAGATTGTCGTTGTATAATCTATTAAGCTCCACTTTCACTGTATCTGAACCATGAAGCAGAGTGATGAAGTTCCAGATGCACAGACTCATATATGCAAAGTTCCAGTCATCTTTTTAGACTCTATAAGATGATATATAGTACTTACAAACATATATAGCTTCTGAGAAAAAATGAAAACAGCATATTAGCAAACCAATAAGAGACCTTTTCAAAAAGAAAACTATTGCAAAATATGCATTTCAAGTTCTCCGACTATTTGATCTATTACCCAAAATCACATTGCTTTACCGTATAGATGTATCAATATCTGAACGGCCAGTTATGATTTCTAGAGGCAACACCCCAAACGCAACCACATTGGTCTTCATTAGCTGTTCCATTCATAAAGAACTCGAAGCTAGATATCTGCAAAAATAACGAAGGTTACAATTCACAACAGCAAAAACGACATTTAGATTCTCAACATTTAACTCTAAGAAAAATCAAAAAGTGTAATTTTTTAAAAAAGGAGACAAACAAGAAAAGGCAAATCTATGTCTCAAAATAAACGTCTCGCTTCTCTCTAGGTTAAAAAAAGAAAGAAAGAAAACACCTCTGTTTTCTGCTACTCCTCTTCTCCATCTCATTATTCATCTATGTACCCTCTTCACCAGCAAGGGTGGAGTTCAGTTGAGGTTGTCTCCGTTATCAGATCCGGTGGTTCTGGAGCGTGCTTGGAGGTGTCGGTGGGGTTAGAGGACGACCCTTCTCTCTGCTAGTTTTGTCTCTGTATCCGTTAACTTGCCTTCTTGTGGTCCAAATTCGACATTTCTGAAGAACACCACTTCATCAGCTCTGGGGGAGGAGACAATGGCCTTGCCATTTGGTTTCTTTGACATGGGATCGCTGGAGACAGATCCGGCGGAGGAGACACAGGTTTTGGCGGAGGAGTCGGAGTGGAGAACCGCCTTGCCGTTTGGTTTCTTCAACGTAGGATCACCGGAGACATCTTTGGTGGAGGAGACACCGGTTTTGCCGATATGTTTGATCAGTGGGGATTTGCCATCGGGTTTCATCGCGGATTCAGCTTCTTAAGAGGATTCTCTCGATTTTGATTGGAACCAAGAAATGGTGAAGAGATAGACAATTTTGAGATAAATGGATCCGGAGAAAAAAGGGTTATAAGGAAATTCAGAGGGAAAAGGTGAAAGGAAGCCATAAATGGAGGCTTGATTACACATATATGAATCGTGTGTCGTTTGATCGACAATCCATTAGAGAATTGGAAACGACGAAAAACAACACACAAAAGGATCCAGAGTTCATCGTCTCACGTTTCTTGGGTTTTCCCTCTCATTGGACTAAACGGGCCAAACAAATTCAAGTTAAAAAATCAAAAAATTATTAGAAGCCCAACACGAAAATGGTCTGTGACATGGCCAAAAGAAAGAATCTTATTGGCTGATTTTTGAGTCATACGTGGACAGTCTATCTGAGGCTCTTATTCCCCTTTTATTACTTGTTTGATACTCTAAATCCCACACTATGGTACTTTTGTTGATAGACCCGTAACTTTTCACATATGTATTTACCTAATTTCCAATTTTTTGTGGTTTTTTAGCTAACTGACTCTTTTTTTTTAATTTATTTTATCTCCTAATTAATTTGGGTTTTGTTATAAAAGTAATGGAAAAGTCTATCTTTATTCATAACATAGAGGTTCCTTTTATAGGAGATTACACCGTCATAGATAAATGGAAAGATTATAAAACATAATCTCTTAGTTATGAGCCATCCACAATCTGGTTCATAACACTCCCCCTTGGATGCCATAACCATTTAGAGCTTGTAATGTGCTTTAATGTTGTCTCATTAAAACCTTACCAGGAAAACCCAATTGGGACAAAACCATGGTGAAGGAAAAAGAGTACAACACATATTATTCCCCCTGATTTGGACATTACTGATGGTCCCTTGGACCTCTCTAATTTTCTGCAATCCGTGGGTGATGAAGATCTTGGGCAGAATATGCTTCGTCCTCGAACATGATAGTTGGTTCTTCTTTACCATCGGCCATGCCACAATCTGATCGAACATATTGAGTCATCGACCTCAAATACACACACACGAAATCTTGGATGATGTTGCTGTGATATGCGTGTACCACCATGTGTAAAACATAACCTGTCTGAAAACAAATCACCAAAACCAAATAACCCCTCTTTGGACTGGTTAGTATAAAATAAACCAAAATCAAAGGCTTCTTCATCGTCCTTCTTATGGACCAATCAGATCAGTGTCTAAAACAAGACTTCTGCATCGTCCATCTCAGGACTAAATGGACTTCTTTATCGTTCACCTTTAGACTGAATGGATCAGTGTCCAAAACAAGTGATCTCACGCCCATGTACTAGATAATGGGTGAGACTGGTCCATATTAAATCTCTTGAGTACCCTTTTCTGTATATACTATTTGATGCACAAGGATTTCATTGTTAATGTACTCAAACTGTAATCCCAAACAAAACTTTGTTTTCCAAGATCTTTCATCTCAAACTCTTTCTTGAGATATTCAACTGTTTGGGAAATTGTATCCAGAGGTTCCTAGGATATTCAGATCATATACTTTGATGATTATCAATATTGTTCTCGAGAACTTGATGTACTTTCAGCTCAATACCCTCTAGTACTTTCATTATTGTGGGAACCAAAATTCGCACTGTCGATTTCCGTTTAAATTAGGAAAGTTAGGAAAACCTTAATTTCCTAGAGGTCTCGGATATCTGTTAAACTACACGCCAAGCAATCAGAACACGCAATTAAAGACGAAAAGAAATAAGAAATCGTAAAAGAGAGCAAAAGGAGTTTTATTCCGAATCCGCGTATGAGCATTACAACAAGGTAGAAGCCTTGGCTACGAGAGCTGTCGGCGAGATTCCTAGTTCTAACAACCTAAGACTGCAAAACCTAGTTGAGTCGCAGCTCGAAATAACAAAAACGGAAAGTTGCCTAATTGCTCTAAGTGCTAAGTTTGCTCTGAGAAAAGTTCTATTCGTGCCTCTCGCCTAGGACTCCTTATATACTCGCTCCTAGGTCGGTTTATGCTCTTTCCTCTTCTGCCCTTAAGCCGTCATAACTTAAAAATGGAGATATTCAGTTTTTCCCGTTCTTTCTAATTATCTTCGAATACTTCATATTTATCCGCGAAAACTTGACATTTATCTTTCCTTGCGAACCAAGCATAAACCATCCTACGGTTTATGGGCTTTTGGTTAAGAAATCGTAAGTGGGTTTCGAGTCACGTCTTAGGCCTCTTTGGGCCGTTGTTTGACTCGAAACGTTTATTACGGCTTTTTTCGATAAAAATGAACTTTCCGCGGTTTTTATGGTAAAGTTCGATTGATGACTTCAAATGACGAGAAACATGAAATGGGTTGACAACGGTCTTCGGGAGATAGCATTAAAGAGTAGACGAGAATGCATGGATTCGTGTCGTATCGATTTTTAAGAAAGCAAGGTCGCTACGTAGCGACCGAGTCGTGTGCGTGCTCGGTCGCTACGTAGCGACCGAGTCGTGTGCGTGCTCGGTCGCTACGTAGCGACCGAGTCGTGTGCGTGCTCGGTCGCTACGTAGCGACCGAGCTTCGGTGAGAGCTCGGTTGCTACGTAGCGACCGAGCTTCGTTGAGAGCTCAGTCGCTATGTAGCGACCGAGCCATGTACGTGCTCGGTCGCTACGTAGCGACCGAGCTTTGGTGAGAGCTCGGTCGCTACGTAGCGACTGAGCTTCCGTAGCGACCGAGCTTTGGTGAGAGCTCGCTACGTAGCGACCGAGCTTCGGGGAGAGCTCGGTCGCTACGTAGCGACCGAACTGTGTACGTGCTCGGTCGCTACGTAGCGACCAGCTTTTGCGCTAGTTGCTACGCGGCAACCACTTGTTCGCATCTTTCTCCGATTTTTTCGTGAATGTATTTTCCCCGCAAGATTCTTCGTAAAAATAAATCATTTTCTAAGATTTATTTTTCGTAAAACGTTCATGCCAATTTTTACGGACTTTCAGACATTGATTCCGTCGTGAACGATTTTGACCCCAACAGTTAGCCCCCGAGCTCGTTAGAACCATGAGCTTCTAGCGTGAGGTTTTAATGAGTGGCTTGGCAAGTTAGGTGAGTTAGGCGGAATTAATGGTTGAAAAGGTATGTGGTAAGTGGTCTTCTCGCTCTTCTAAAAGTAGAAAGCGATAATATTGGGGCTGCACCTTATGACGGCTGCCTACGTACCCTTGTTGAAGGGATCAAGCGTTTCGTAGTTCGTCTTGGAGTTAAGGTTCGTATGACTAGTTTTCCAGCGAGACCTTTACGGTCTGGTTTTTATGTAGAGGTTATCAGGCGTGTTGCTGCCGATGGCATTTTATATGGGTGTAGAAGGAAGACTACGAGTTGTCATCTCGTAATCTAACTCTGTGTGAACTGCTATATATGTGATCTGTTTCGAGAGTTTTCCGCACTGTGTAAACTTGCGGGATTTCTGAAGACGCTCGAATATTGGCAAAGAGACAAATTTTGGGATATCGTATCAAGGTTTTTGATACTATGCCTAGAGATGTTAGAGACTAGTGCGATGGGTTTAGGGCAAGATCTAGGTTTACTCCTGGTTTTAGAGGGTGTGATGACTAATTCGACTTACGTATCCCGTTTCAGTTTCATCCTGATTCTGTACCGATTTAAAGTCCGCGATACGTTCTCGGCTTATACGACTTGTATGGTTGGAACCGAGCATCTCTCCGAGTACAATTTTTAAGCCTCCTGGAAGTGCTGACCAAAAATTTTGGGTTTCTTTTATAGCGCTATTATCCTTGTGTCGGATGTACGAGAGTCATCTCTACGAGATGGCTAAGTCTGTTTAGGACGTTAAGAGTTTGTTGTGATCAGCAACAAACTTAATGGTTAAAATTACCGTTTCGAGTCTTCGCGAAAGATATGTTTTGAGAAGATGTTAGTGCGTATGACTGTCTGGTCTTCCAAGAAAGTGTTTTTATCGAGGAAGGAAATTTCGTCGAAGAACAAATCTTCAGGCGTCTGCGACGTCTCGCGATGCTGAAGATTTGTTATTCTTCCGTATGCCGCGTTTCGTGCTTGAAATGTTCGCGGGCTTGAAGATGTTTCGTGATGTTGCAAGGGATTAGTCTTAGCCCTGCGTTTGGGAAACATTCTGGTTTGACTACGGATGTTCGCAGCCAGAATTGTTGTTCCTGTTTGGTTTTGATCGAGGAGTTAGGACCAAGGGGTCGCGGAAATTTGTCCCCGAAAAGAAGCATCCTCCTATACCGTGCTTTGTGTGGTGTTGGCCTTCCGAGATTTCTTTCGTGTCAATTTGAGGATGTTCCGTATAGCTATAGGAGCTCTGTTACTAGTTTTCCTTACATGCCGCATTTTACGAATAATACACAGCGGGCTTAAAGTGATTCGTAGTATATGGAACTTGGTCGATTTTTGACAAGTGGAACCTTTCCGTTAACTGTTTGGTTGTAAGGACTGAGTTTTGTTATGACGAATTTACCGTATGATTCCCGTTTTTGGGTGGTACGATATTACCGTTTAGCCGTCAAGTTATTGGAGCAGTGGTTGCTCAATTGTTTTGGCTTTGCATGGAGGCTGTGCTCAGCTTTATAGCCAAGGACGTTGTTGCCAAAGGATTAGACCATGACACTTTCATGCTGTTAATAAGGTCAAGTCGGTTAGAATCGTCCTTAAAGGGGATGCTGTAACCTAGTTCGGCTTCAAAGGAACGGCGTAATTGGGCAAGTGACGAATGGCGTTTATCGAGATTGATAAGCCGAGTATGCCCATGGTGGTAGAAAACGTTTTTCCACTTTAGGGTTAATTTATACGATGAAAGTTTCGTATAATGTTTCCTTTATTTGTATGGAAGGTGTTTCCTTTCTTTTCCGAGGGATATAAAGCCTAAGAAGCTCGATACAGAGCCCGTGCGGAGTCAGTTGCGGGGTGATTTCCTGCTAGGACGTGACCAAGTGGAATGAGAGCGGATGCCAGTGAGTCGCGGGGCTAAAGAATGAGACCTTTCACATCGTGGTGCGAGGAAGTAAAGTTTATATTGGTTGTCCAATGTCGGATCATACAGCTTGATTTTTTGCTATAAGGAAAGTAATTTTTCGTAAAACCTGTTACGTTTACTTTCGAAAGTTACTTCGTATGACATGATCTGATTATTCAAAGGATTTTTTGCGTAAGTAACCGGCGACCAGTTTTTACGAATTCATTAAATTGACGCGACATATGGAGATGTCAAAATAACGAAGTTTCCGCAGATTTTTGAGAAACGTTTTCGCTTTTGTTTTTATTCTTCGGTGAAAGTTTCTCTGAGTCACTCATGGAGTTTTACCAAAAGTTATTTTACCGAGATCTAGTCGCGAAACGTTTTTGCAGGTTTCTTGAATGAATCAGTTAAACAGCGATAGACTTAGTCGACGAGCGGGGAGGACGTGTTCTCTTTGTCGTTTTTTCTGTTACTTTTGTTCTTGATTTTTCTTTGTCGCAAATGTTTTTGATGTTTCTCCGTGAGTCGGTTGGTTCAACAGAAAATGAGAGTGATGCTTTGATGCCTGAAGATTTCTCGTATAATGATTCTTATACGAAACTCGTTTTATCAAATCGGAAAAGATCTTTATGACTTCAGCAAATCATCGACTTTCATTCTGAAGTTTGGCAGAGGTTTTCTAAACGAATGATTGCGATGATAGATGCTGTATAGTCTTTGAGAATTTTTCCAACATGGTTTGGATCGGTTCCTAGCGTTTAGACGAACCTCGGATTGTCGTTTGCTTTTAGGATGATCTTCACGAGACATCGCATTGTATGAATATTTTTCTGCATATTTCTACGAGAGTTTGCTTTGTCGAAAGCGTTTTCTTGTCGAAAGCGTTTTCTTGATCTTGACGAGACCTCGCATTGTTTGAATCTGTTTTTGAAGTATGGGAGTATACGAGTATAGTATACGCACCTACTACGTCCCTTTTTTCTCGAGGAATAGAATGATCGACAGTCCGAGTCGGTTTGAAGACGACGCTTGGACTGTGATTTGGTTGTTTCCAGGTTGAAGACTTGGAATATGTCGGTTCCGAGAGAATTGCCAGAAACGAATCGGTTTTAAGACGACGTTCATGTCTCTAGTTTTTTCTCTCCTTAGGAAGCGAGCTTTATATGTGTGGCGATCGTTTCTCGATTTTCGGAGAGTTTAGATCGGTTTGCAAGATCTGGACGAACAGTTATGGGACAATACATCGAGACAGGAAAAATCACCTAAGACTTAGTTCGCTAGACTATCCACCTAGGTTTTACGTTCCCTAAAGTTCTATGGCAGTCTCAAAGGCGTTTTCATTTCTTAGTAATTTCCTACGAAAACTCCAAGTCTGATTTCAAAAATTTCAAGTCGCAAATACCTTAGTTCTCTCGAAGATGCAGTTTTGTCTCTTCTCAGTTTTGCTTGCTCATTTTCCCTTCCTCTTCTTGTGTATGTTCGCCTTTTTCGATATTGGTGTTTGTCCTTTGAAACTTGACATTTATCTTCCGAACTCGACTGATACAAAGTCAATAAAAAGGTTCAACGTAATCGTATAGTTGAGGCGGCTAACGTGTTAAGTTAACCGTTGCCGTATTATACGATTAATCTGAATCCACGCGAGAAAACTAGTCTTTGTTTTTTTTTTTATCGTAAAGTTTCAATGGTTACTCCAATCGAGACGAAACAAGAGACGTTTCGATCGAGATTTGAAGGAGAACACAAAGATGGAGGTAAGGGCGAGTAGGAGCAAGCGAAGGAGTTTAGACGAGTCTTACTTGTTTTCATCGTAAAATCTCAACGGAAACTCCGATTGAGACGAAACGAAAAGCGTTTCGATCGGGACTCAAAAAAGAACAAAAAGGAGGAGATTTTTGAGGCCTGACAGGTCGCTATGTAGCGAGCTGGAGGTCTGACAGGTCGCTACGTAGCGAGTGGAAGCAAGCCAAGAAGAGTCCTACTTGTTTTCGTCGTAAAATCTCAACGGAAACTCCGAGTGAGACGAAACGAAAAGCGTTTCGATCGGGACTCAAAAGAGAACACAAAGGAGGAGATTTTTGAGGCCTGACAGGTCGCTATGTAGCGAGCTGGAGGTCTGACAGGTCGCTACGTAGTGAGTGGAAGCAAGCCAAGAAGAGTCCTACTTGTCTTCCTCGTAAAATCTCAACGAAAACTTCGATTGAGACGAAACGAAAAGTGCTCCGATGAGGATTCAAAAGAGAACGCAAAGGAGGACCCTTTTTAGGCCTGACGGGTCGCTACGTAGCGACCGAGCCGTGTGTGTGCTCGGTAGCTACGTAGCGACCGAGCTGTTTGTGTAATCGGTCACTACGTAGCGACCGAGCTGTGTGCGTGCTCGGTCACTACGTAGCGACCGAGCTGTGTGCGTGCTCGGTCGCTCGGTTGCTACGTAGCGACCGAGCTGTGTGCGTGCTCGGTCGCTACGTAGCGACCGAGTTGTGTGCGTGCTCGGTCACTACGTAGCAACCGAGCTGTGTGCGTGCTCGGTCGCTACGTAGCAACCGAGCTTGGCTTGAGCTTCGTTGCTTTGTAGCAACCGAGCCGTGTGCTTGCTCGGTCGCTATGTAGCGACCGAGCTGTGTAGTCGATTTGTTGCGCTTCCTTTTTCCGCAATTAACCTAGGGGTTTTCTGCGGTTTTTGGGAGAACAAGTTTTACCCTTCCGAAATGTTTTCGGAAAACGTGTTTTGGTAAAACCCTTACGCATTGAGATTTCTTTTGTTCGGTAATGAGCCAAACTTACGGGGTTTGATAAAATTTATCGTTTCCCTTTATGTTTAAAAAAAGAAATCGCGAGCTTGTTTCATTACACTTCCTGTGGCGAAAAGTCGCTGCAAGGTTTTCGATTTTCTCAAGAACTGTGGCGTTTGCATAGGCGTTGGCCATAGGCGCACTGGCGGCTGGAGTTTTCTTACCAGCGTTGTTGCGAACTGCGATTTTCTCTTTCGTATTTCCAGACATTGTTTTGATCAAGCGTTTTGCGACTATGAGTTAGTGTAATCCGTACTCCGCCCCCCTCCTTCTAGCGCCAAACTGTGGGAACTGAAATTCGCACTGTCGATTTCTGTTTAAATTAGGAAAGTCAGGAAAACCCTAATTTCCCAGAGGTCCCGGATATCTGTTAAACCACACGCCAAGCAATCAGAACACGCAATTAAAGACGAACAGAAATAAGAAATCGTAAAAGAGAGCAAAAGGAGTTTTATTCTGAATCCGCGTATGAGCGTTACAACAAGGTAGAAGCCTTGGCTATGAGAACTGTCGGCGAGATTCCTAGTTCTAACAACCTAAGACTGCAAAACCTAGTTGAGTCGCAACTCGAAATAACAAAAACGGAAAGTTGCCTAATTACTCTAAGTGCTAAGTTTGCTCTGAGAAATGTTCTCTTCGTGCCTCTCGCCTAGGACTCCTTATATACTCGCTCCTAGGTCGGTTTACGTTCTTTCCTCTTCTGCCCTTAAGCCGTCATAACTTAAAAATGGAGATATTCCGTTTTTCCCGATCTTTCTAATTATCTTCGAATACTTCATATTTATCCGCGGAAACTTGACATTTATCTTTCCTTGCGAACCAAGCATAAACCGTCCTACGGTTTATGGGCTTTTAGTTAAGAAATCGTAAGTGGGTTTCGAGTCACGCCTTAGGTCTCTTTGGGCCGTTGTTTGACTCGAAACGTTTATTACGGCTTCTTTCGATAAAAATGAACTTTCTGCGGTTTTTATCGTAAAGTTCAATTGATGACTTCAAATGACGAGAAACATGAAATAGGTTGGCAACGGTCTTCGGGAGATAGCATTAAAGAGTAGACGAGAATGCATGGATTCGTGTCGTATCGATTTTTAAGAAAGCACGGTCGCTACGTAGCGACCGAGCCGTGTACGTGCTCGGTCGCTACTTAGCGACCAAGCTTCGGTGAGAGCTCGGTCGCTACTTAGCGACCAAGCTTCGGTGAGAGCTCGGTCGCTACGTAGCGACCGAGCCGTGTACGTGCTCAGTCGCTACGTAGCGACCGAGCTTCGGTGAGAGCTTGGTCGCTACGTAGCGACAGAGCCGTGTACGTGCTCGGTCGCTACGTAGCGACCGAGCTTTAGCGACCGAGCTTCCTTGAGAGCTCGGTCACTACGTAGCGACCGAGCCGTGTACGTGCTCGGTCGCTACGTTGCGACCGAGCTTTGGTGAGAGCTCGGTCGCTATGTAAAGACTGAGCCGTGTACGTGCTCAGTCGCTACGTAGCGACCGAGCTTTGGTGAGAGCTCGGTCGCTGTGTAGCGACCGAGCTTCGGAGAGAGATCGGTCGCTATGTACGAAGCTCGGTCGCTACATAGCGACCGAGCCGTGTACGTGCTCGGTCGCTACGTAGCGACCAGCTTTTGCGCTAGTTGCTACACTGCAACCACTTGTTTGCGTCTTTCTTCGATTTTTTCTCGAATGTGTTTTCTCCGCAAGATTCTTCGTAAAATTAAATTTTTTTCTAAGATTTATTTTTCGTAAAAATGTTCATGCCGATTTTTACGGACTTTCAGACATTGATTTCGTCGTGACCGATTTTGACCCCAACAATTATCTAGTGGACAATATAAATATGCAGTCACTACATCAACTTGCTGCAAGTCTAATTTTCTCTCTTATATAGTCAGACTTATGAGAAATCTAAAAGTAGTTGCATCCACCACATGGGAGTATGTCTCCTCATAATCTATTAATGGTCTTTGTGAGAATCATTGTGCAACATCAGCTTCACATCTCATGATTTCTATTCCTCACAAGACCCATTTATATCCACTGGTTTTAACATCATATGGCGTCTTAATCATATGGCCAAATACGCATTTCTTCTTTAAACTATTTAACCCCATGTTTCCATTCAATCCAATATGTTCTACGTGAGTTCATGATCCTCGCTTATATTCATAAATTCAAGTGCTACCTTGTATGCAAATAAATCATCTTATGTCGACATTCCTTATTGGTTTCATTATGTTCCAGACACGATATAATCGATTGAGATTCATTATTATCAGGACCTTTAATACTTTGCATCTTGGCGTCCCAAGCTACATTGTTTGGTACCTGTACCTTAGAGCCGGCCGGCCTTATCTCCATGTCTGGGATGGTTTCCTTAATAACCTCGGATTTGGATTTTGATTATCATTCTCTGCACCTTTCTTTTTTTTTGAGGATTCTTATCTTTTGGAACCTATTTGGTCTACCACGTTTCATACGTTGTCTAGACTCTGTAGCAACTTTACTGTGTCTCTTCTTGGACATCTAATTTGTTGGTGCTTTACAAGCTGGTTTATATATGACTTAGTCATTCTTTTTCGGGTCAGCAAATGTATATGGCATTTGATTGGCTAGCTTTGTAAATGTATAATCTTTGGACGTCTATTTCACATTCTTTAGTCTGAGGATCTTGCCAAGACATTGATGGTTGATTCCATTATATTTCTTTTACCATTCTTTTACCAGCTTTATTATTTTTTCTCCTTCTGGTCTTAAAATAATCCGTGTACCTGGCCTCAAATATAATCACTCATAGTTGGCTCAAAGTACTTTATTATTGTGGGAGAATCATATCCAACATATATCCCCATCCTCCTTTTGAGGTCTCATCTTAGTTCTCTGTAGTGGAGCAATTAGTACATAGACCCGTTATTAATTGTGATAGGGGGTATCTATGCTCACTAAATGGCCTGATGCGTATTAACTTAGGTGCATGTAAATTTCGTGTGGCCCAAGCTGTGAATGGGAGTTTTGACCTCATAATTTATGGTCTATCAATCAGCTATTTGCGTTTTAAAAGATTTCGGCCAAGCCGTTCTTGGTATGGACATGTATCACAGAATTGTCCACACTTACCCCCATGGACATACCATAATCATTTAAACGCTTGGGACATGTATTCACCAGTATTATCTAGACATATAGTCTTTATTTATGAAAAAGAGGCTCGTAGCCGTTTTACTGGTGATGGCCTAATGAGTTTTCCTTGTGTGCATGCTACATACGTGAGATTCTTTGGGATAACTCTTCTTATCTTTTAATGTGTGCCTTTTGAATATCAATTTTCGCATCATGTTTGGATCAGGATGGCCAATCCGGCCGTGCCATTAAGTGTATATTTTCGCAGGCTTTTAGCCTCTATCATACTGATCTATCATAGTCTAGGTCAGTAGAGAATGAAGGTATAGTCTTTAGGACTTATTATGGCATTGGGCGATTTTATACATATATCTGAAGGAACTCTTTGTTTCCTTCGCCCATTGTTTCAATATGGAAACCATTCATTCTTATATCTTTAAAACTCAATAGGCTGCTCTTGCTCTTAGAGCTAGGTGAATATAAGGCATCACTGATTTCTAGATGCATACCCTTAGGCAATAATATATTAGCCTAGCCATAGTCTTCTTTCAGACTGGCGATACCTGCTTTAGTACTTATATTGGCGTTTTTCAGTGTACTCATATAGAAAAATCATTCATTCATTTAATCTAAGCAGACAATGTAATAGAAATAAATTCAAGGAGATAAAAATCAGAGAAATCATACAAGCAAAGCAATCACACAAGTTTGATGTCGAAATCAGATTATCAACTTGATTCTTTTAGGCAATCATAAGTCTCATATTCCATAAGATAATCTTGATCATGTTCGAAATTATTTTCACCATCTTTATAGACCAAGTGGGTTTCAGGATTCTTCCCTTTTAGACTCTCTTTGATAGAGGTCACAAAAATGTTTGGGAGTCCTTCATATCTTAGCCCAATGGTTCCCCATTCCACATCTATGGCACACTGATTTGGTTGAGCTTTGTGGTTTAAAGGATATACCACGGCCACTGCCTTGACCATGGCTCAAATTGGGTTGATAGTGATTCCCACGGCCTCTGCCATAGTGATTCCCACGGCCAAATGTGTTATAGTGGCCATGGCCACGTCCTTTCCACCCTCCACGGCCATGACCGTGTGGTCTATCATTCTGGACGTGGTTACCTTTTTTTTCTGCGGCCTTATTGGTATCAGGTAATGGGGTTAATCCAGGAGGTCTCAATTCACTGTTTCTCATCAGTAATCTATTATTTTGCCCAACTAGCAATAAACTCATCCACGGACTTATAGTCATGGATTCTGGGATTCCTCCAATCAAATAGGGCCTTTGGTAATAACAACGTTCTTTGGTGATCATATCTCGATTTTTAACTTTGTCTAAATGTCTAAAGGATTCTCTATATTCAGATACTGATATTTGAGACTCTTAATAAGATGATGGCTAATAATTAATATTGCCTTGTATCAATCTTTCTCATTGGCATTATTGTCTTCTATGATACATTCACCAGGTCTTTTTGACTTTAGGATAATCTTTGTATCCAATGCCCACCGTAAATAATTATCTCCAGAAAGATTTAGGGCAGCAAAATCCAGGTTGATTTTCGACATCTCAAATCATATATCACTCAATATTTAGGTATAATTTTCATGCGGCCTTACTCTTAAAAACAATCAATTCGGATTTGAATCTTGTGAGGACAATGAAACTATCAATCTTAAAGGCATTTAATCAATCAGTCAATTTCTAGCAAGTCTCAGCAATATTATTTATATGTGCTCATAATATTATGGTTTATCAAGACTAGCAAAAACGGATTCAATTAATCATGCAATTAGGGTTTAACAATCAATGGATTTTAGCAAGACTAGTAAAAAGATTTATTAATCACTCAATCAGTTTCAAGGCTGATTTTAGCAATACTGGAATATAAATTTCAAGCATGAATTTCAATGAATCAGTTTCAAGGCTGATTGGTATTTAACATAAACCGTGTGTAAATAATTTATCTAGTGTCCGAATTTATCAAACCTACATATAATCAGATCAAACAATTTAATCGAACTTAGCATACAATCTTAAACCTCAAGACATTATATTTTATCATGAATCTATCAACCTAGCATACGGATTCTCAATTCTCAACGACATCCAAATTAGATCAATATAACCTATCATACGGATTATTTAGGGTTTCTATTTAAAACAGATCAGATTACAAAACTATCAATTCTAGCAGATGATATTAAACCTCAAGAATCATGCAATCAGATCATTCGGATTTTAAACAAGTAAACCTCAATCAATCTATCAACCTATTGGATTCAATC
This sequence comes from Brassica napus, assembly GCF_020379485.1. Lineage (NCBI taxonomy): Eukaryota > Viridiplantae > Streptophyta > Magnoliopsida > Brassicales > Brassicaceae > Brassica > Brassica napus. The sequence goes on along the minus strand of NC_063444.1, from coordinate 16,796,107 downwards.
AATGTTTTAACAGGTTGGTCGGTTTAAACAATCAGATGAACAATTAATCCAAACAAGTTATGAATAGCTCATAGCTCAGACAAGTTATGAATAGCTTACACCACCACAAGTTTGAATAGCTCAGGCAAGTTTGGATTAAATAGATTGTCTTTCTGATGAAGATGAAGATGTCTGATCTTCCAAGGGAACTGGCTGAGGAGGCGCTCTGTCGAATTCCGGTGACATCTCTGAGACCAGTCCGATCTACTTGCAAAAAGTGGAACACTTGTCCAGATGTGGCGTATTTGCAAAGAAGCACCTTGCTCATCACGCAAAAGTGGCAGAAGAAGCAAAGGAGGACCCTGTTGTGGTGATGATTATGGATTATAGGGTTTTTTTGATGAGATTCAATCTTTCCAACATCAACAACAACGTTGAATCATGTGTAAATCCCGAAGCTAAACTTATTGGCCCAGACGGCTCGGATCAAATCGATGTGCGTGAAATCTTTCATTGCGACGGTTTATTGTTATGCATTCCCAAAGACCACTCCAGGCTCGTGGTTTGGAACCCTTATTGGGGGCAAACCAGGTGGATCGAGTGCACTCATAATTACCGCTTACAGCCTAACCACTTAGTGGACAAGTATACGTATGCTCTTGGGTACGACAGTAGCAGTAGTTCCCACAAAATCTTGAGATTTAGTGATTTTGCCACTATGTTTGTTGAGTTCAGGATCTACGAATTCAGTTCTGATTCATGGAGAATTCTTGATCTCCTTCCTCGAGTCTGGATGATAGGATATGGTGAACGTGGACTTACTTTAAAGGGAAATACCTACTGGTTTGCTTCAGAAATACAGTTTAAGAATAGTTTTTTAGTCTGTTTTGATTTCACAAGAGAGACATTCTGGTCGCATTTGCCTCTACCGTTTGATGATGCTTATCCTGAAGATACTGTGAGTCTATCTAGTGTTAGAGAAGATCAGCTTGTGGTTTTATTCCAGCCTTGGGATATATTGACGTTGGAGATCTGGATTTCCAATAAGATTGATGAGCCTAACTGTAACATCCCGAGTTGTGATATGTAAAAAGGCTTAAGAAAATTGATTTGGCTACCTATGTCACCAAAGTTGACTTACCTTTTCTGGAGCACATCCTGAAAGAACTCCAGAGTTAAGCATGCTTGAGCTGGAGTAGTGGAAGGATGGGTGACCTATCAGGAAGTGATTCGTGATAGCGTGCGAGTGAGACCAAAGCATGGGAAAAGGTCGGGTGGTGATTGCAGGGCCAGTAAACAATGATTTCGAGCCTTTAAAAAAATTAACGGACCGATCGCTGGAACGGGATGGGCCCACGGGTCGAGAGAGCGGGCGTGGGTGGCCCATTAGCCGTGGGCGGTCGGGGCGTTATAAGCAAGGGAGGAAGGGAGAGCTCGACGGCTAGGGTTTCTGGTCTCCGGGAATTCTCTGCAGAGCTTCGCTTTAGTTTCTGTATGAAGCAAAAGGGAGGCTGCATCTCTTTTTATAGGAAAAGGGAAGGGAACCCTAGGTCTTTGCCATATGGGCCGTAGAGAATCCCATATTCTCAAGGAAATTTTTATGGGCCAGGAACCGGGCCGTTACAATCCTCCCCCGTTAATCGGAATTCGTCCCCGAATTCCAAGACCCACATCTTTCAGACTAATCGTTCGTTACCGAAATGGATTCACGCATTCACACAACAATCAAGGGAGGCATACAAGGCATGATAACTCTACTGGAATCTTTAAAACCAACGAATGAATGTCATAAATAAAAGGAGTAGGACCACAATAGCTGTAAAAAGAACTCGGCACATCTGCACAAAACACAGAATGCCGTAAAGAATAGAAAGAACACCAACTCCAATAACTCCGAAAATACATAGTAATAATCACTATAATTTTTTTTTTTTTTCCGAAAATGAGTTTTTTTTTTTTTTTTGTTTTTTGAAAACGTCGGAAATGCCGATCCCTTATGACAGAACTAAGCGATCTTAACCCGCTCTGATACCACTTGTAACGCCCCGACCGCCCACGGCTAATGGGTCACCCACGCCCGCTCTCTCGGCCCGTGGGCCCATCCCGTTCCAGCGATCGGTCCGTTAATTTTTCTAAAGGCTCGAAATCATTGTTTACTGACCCTGCAATCACCACCCGACTTTTTCCCATGCTTTGGTCTCACTCGCACGCTATGGCGAATCACTTCCTGATAGGTCACTCATCTTTCCACTACTCCAGCTCAAGCACGCTTAACTCTGGAGTTCTTTCAGGATGTGCTCCGGAAAAGGTAAGTCAACTTTGGTGACATAGGTAGCCAAATCAATTCTCTTAAGCCTTTTCACATATCACAACTCGGGATGTTACAATTCTTGTAACGCCCCGACCGCCCACTGCTAATGGGTCACCCACGCCCGCTCTCTCGGCCTGTGGGCCCATCCCGTTCCAGCGATCGGTCCGTTAATTTTTCTAAAGGCTCGAAATCATTGTTTACTGACCCTGCAATCACCACCCGACCTTTTCCCATGCTTTGGTCTCACTCGCACGCTATCGCGAATCACTTCCTGATAGGTCACCCATCCTTCCACTACTCCAGCTCAAGCACGCTTAACTCTGGAGTGCTTTCAGGATGTGCTCTGGAAAAGGTAAGTCAACTTTGGTGACATAGGTAGCCAAATCAATTCTCTTAAGCCTTTTCACATATCACAACTCGGGATGTTACAATTCACCCCCTCTCAAAGAACGCAACGTCCTCGTTGCGCCCTACGATAGGTCTCAAGACGCCTCTCAGGTCAGAACTGAGATGGCTAACCAGCTCTGATACCACTTGTAACGCCCCGACCGCCCACGGCTAATGGGCCACCCACGCCCGCTCTCTCGGCCCGTGGGCCCATGCCGTTCCAGCGATCGGTCCGTTAATTTTTCTAAAGGCTCGAAATCATTGTTTACTGACCCTGCAATCACCACCCGACCTTTTCCCATGCTTTGGTCTCACTCGCACGCTATCGCGAATCACTTCCTGATAGGTCACCCATCCTTCTACTACTCCAACTCAAGCACGCTTAACTCTGGAGTTCTTTCAGGATGTGCTCCGGAAAAGGTAAGTCAACTTTGGTGACATAGGTAGCTAAATCAATTCTCTTAAGCCTTTCCACATATCACAACTCGGGATGTTACACTAACACCGTGTCCTGGAACAACAAGGTGTTCTTATCGGCGGATATCAGACAGCTCATTCACCCTCAGTGGCAGTTTCCGGTATCTGCGAGTTTTTTTATTGAAGAGGAGAAGAAAATCGCCGTGGTTTTTGCTAAAGACACAGATATACAAAACCCCACTCGCGAAGTAGCTTACATCATTGGAGTAGATGGATCCATCAAAGCAGCAGATGTCAGAGAAAGTGCAGACAAAGTTCTTACTGCACTTGTTTGCTCATATGTTCCAAGCTTAGTGAAACTTAATTAGTCCACCTATTTATTATCTATTTCTTGCTTATTTTACTTCCTCATCTTCCTTTATTAAGAAAGACCAGTACTCAATACTCATTCATATATATTAAGGTTTTTTCACATCCTTGTTTATGTTTTTTTGCCGTAATTGACTTCGTTTCACAGCATATTGCTTAGACCAAAATTGTCCTCCCTCTCATTCTTACCTCTGCAGGTTTGTGTGAGTGCCTCTCTTTTGTCTAATTTTTTTATCATTCTAAAGAGTAAGATCGGTGTTTTGTGGCTTCAGTATTTCATAGACATTCCTAATTTGGTGCAGACATCTCTGTCTTTTCCTGATGGTGTGAATTAATGTCCCATTGCATCCCATCTGTTTGGAACGTCGCTGCGGAATGCATTCACCATCATCCCAAAAGCTTTTCTTAGCCATGACCTTTCCGGGAGCTCCTGGTTGGAACCGATCCTCCCGGTGATGGGCTTTCTATTATTGTTAGTAACACACAATAAAGAAACTGCACTCGATTGGCATATACATTAAATATTATTTTCTTGATAAATAGTTTAACTTTAATTTTAGAAAAGTAGAGTTACAGATAAAAGAGAATGTCTCTTTTTGTTAGTTGAAACCAAATCATTTTCATACTTTTTCGAGAGTAAAGATAGATTTGTAAAGCTGTTCATCGTGTTCGCGTATGTTGCAAGTAGTTAATTTTCATATATAATAGAATAATATGATGATGTAATCGATAATTTGGCAGTGTTAAAAAAAGTACAAAACTATAATTGTCAACTAAACAACTATAGATTGTCTGTTTTTGTATCTTGATCAAATCATATATGGCTTCAAGTGAAGATTTGAATTTATAGTTGTTCATCTGCATATAAAACAAAATCAATATAAAGCTACTAAATCAAAAAGCAACAAACATTTCACAGCTTAAAAATGGGTTTTCTGCAAAAAAACCTTCAATATGGTTTTTTTTTCAAATTAATCCGCGAACTCAAAAACCCACGGGTCAACCCTCCAAGTGCCAGTCAAACCGCAATATAACTCTCGACCGTATATATGTGTATTTAACTGTGTATAATTTTAATATTTTTCAATACTACGTCGTTTTGACACTAAATTTTTAATGAAAAATATTTGTAGAACTCCACTTTTATTGTGCATTTACGCAAGCTCCCATGTCCAAGAGAAGAAAAAGAAACAAGGTCATTTCGGAATGAATTTTTAGAAATCAATATAATTCCGTTTGTTAAGTAAACAAATATATTTGTTAGCCGAGATTGTTATATAGCATGCACATGGTGTTTAAGGTTCAAGTTTCAAACCCCGAATTCAACAATTTTTTTTCATTAAAAAATTAGCGCCAAAACGACCTAATATTGAAAAATGTTAAAATTATACACAGTCAAATACACATATATACGACCGAGGGTTATATTGCGGTTTGACTGGCACTTGGAGGGTTGACCCATAGGTTTTTGAGTTCGCGGATTAATTTGCAAAACAAAACTACATTGAGGGTTTTTTTGCAGAAAACCCCTTAAAAATAGCTTTGTTTCTGTTGAGAATGCATTGTTTATATATTCTTATATAGTAGACTGGTAGACATTACTAAATGATATAGCTTTCACAATAATCCATGAACTAGAATATTGTCTAATATTTATACTATTAAAATAGAATTCATGACTTCTTTTATATGTGATTTTTTTTTGGACCATCCTTAGAAACTTTTTATCAAAATTTACATGACTTAATTATAATATCTTCATTTTTGTTTGAAATACTAATAAATATCTTAACTAAATGTCTAACAAAATCTTTCAAATATCTCTTAGAATCATTTTAAAATATATTTTCAAGATTAGCTAATTAAAATTTTAATTATCACAAAATATAATTAGAAACTGAATTTTAGTTTAGTTTTGATTGTAATTTTTTTTTAATAATTATACAAAATACTTAATAATATTTTAATAATAATAACAATTTTAAATTGATTTAATTTTCAAAATCAATTAAAGAAATATTTTAAAATATGTTTTAAAAAAGAAAAATTCATTTCTATTTCTAATTCAAAAAATAAAAAAATATCTTATCTTTTAACACATAAATTATGACTTATTTCATATGTGATTTTTTTTTAGTTTAGACCAATTAAAAGTCAAACTTTTAAATACTTTTACCATGTAATACGATTAATTTACACATCCCTTCATAGATGAAACAATTTATCTTTATTCATATCGTATATATAAGACTTTAGTTTATTTTTTCCGTGTATTCTCATGAGTTAAAAACCAATTATGTTTATTATTTAAACAGTTATACTAAATTAGTTTAATTAATCACTATATACCAAATTCTCTATTATGTAGGTTCAATTTAATTTAATTTCCACAAATATTTTAAATTTAGAAATAAAAAAATTTATGTAAATCAGTAATGTTACATAATAATGTTTTCAAAATAATTTTTTTTATAAAATACAAAAGTTATAAATTTTATAGTAATAATATTATAAGCCACACAAATATTATCATAAAATTAGATTATATACAACACAAATTTATATAATTATTGATATATTTTGTTGAATAATCTAAAATATTTTAGTATAAAAGAAAACTCGCACGATCGTGCGGGTCAAGATCTAGTATTCTATCAAAATAGAATTCATGACTTCATTCACGTGTAACTTTTATTTAGACCATTGTTTTGATATTTTTGATATTTTTTCAAACGTAGTTCCTTAATGTTAGTAAAATAGTATATTTTTAACTACTTTAATCAAAATATGTTTTCATATCTTTTTATTTTAAATATATATTTAAAAAATCTAACAAATATGTTGAAAAAGATTATAACAAGATCTTAGGTTTCAAAAAATTTATATTAATATTTCAATAATTTTATAATTAGTAATGAAATACTATTATACATTAATATATATAATGTAAAAATTAAAATATTATCCTGTTTTATTTATTTATAGTTATAATCTATCGTGTGTTCAAAAAAAAAGTTATAATCTATCATATTAAGAGAAAACCATTACACTGAACTAAATACTATAAAATTATATTAAATTGATAAGCTAATATATTTATTTTCAAAAGTATAAAGAAATTGTGCTAAAATATATAATATGTTGGCCGAACAGGTAAAATATATAATATGTTGGCCGAACAGGTTAACATTAGCATGTATAAAAAATAACTTATCTTAAACTTTCATATATACAATAATCTATTATCTAGAATGAATAAACATAAAAATTGCTAAAGGTAATCCATCACTTTGAATTACGGATCATAATCTAGCATAAATTAAATACAAAATAATGTTTAAATACGTTGTTTCAAGCATATGCTAATTCGTTTAACATTTAAAATAAGACAAATATGTTTATCAGTTGCAGAGGCTCAAAACGGTAGTATGTTTTGTCAGTTGTAGAGGCTCTGTGCGGAGAAGAGTCAGAAGAGTCCGATGATGTAGTGGATGATCCCGATTATGATCCACTTCAAGATTTTCTTGAACAAGGTTCTATCTTTATGATCCTTTTTCTATATATGTTCAATCTTCATCCCTGATTTCAGATGACAGAAGCACACAATCCTTTTCTTGGAGAAATCGCTGGTGGCTCCTTACTCCAGGTAATTTCTCGGAACACACACACTTAAGTATGTTTTTGTGAACTCACTGTACAAACCTTGTTCCAGAGTGTTTTAATGTTTACAAGAAGAAGGTGATACGTGACTACGGTTAGATAGATTAGGATATTTTACATTAAGAGTTTTGGTAATTTACTATTTAATAATTGGTTTTGAAGTTTTCCTTTTTATATTAGTTTAAGAGTTTTCCATTTTTTACAAAGTTGTATCCTATATAAGGGTTTCATATCATTAATAATAAACAAGCTTCCAAGAATTAACTTAATCTCTAAGAGAGATTAGGTTAAAAAGAAGTAAGCTTTTTGGTGCATATCAACTTGGTATCAGAGCCGAACGATCTGATGGGAAAAAAGATTCCTTGAAACCGATGTTTGTGTCTATGATTCACGATGTGACAACATTATTGTACAACTTGGTGAGATGATGGAGACAATCAAGAACATTCAAGCGATGTTGAAGCAAGAGAATATGAAAAAAAAAAACAAGCAGAGTTGGAGACGACTATTTTGAAGAAAAGCCTATAATAATTGTAATTTCGGAGCCAGCGGAGTCTAACCTCATATAGTCAAAGACATTGCAGCCAGATTCATCATTGGTTGTATTACAATCTAACAACATACTCGTGTTAGAATCTGAACAATCTCTAAACTTTGAAAAGCAACGATAGCACCAATTGTGGTAAAATCTAGCTTCCTAATGGAATCAAACAACATAGAGTCAGAGAAGTGGTTGCTACCATATGGCTGTCTAGATACCATTAGTTGGAGCTTGAGGACAAACTCCGAATGGAAGAGGGGAATAATGATACATGACTACGGTTAGATAGATTGCGATATTTTACATTAAGAGTTTTTGTAATTTACTATTTAACTAGGTGTTTTTCTGCACCATGTGCAGTAAGAAATTTTTTAAATCTAACTTATATTTAAAAATAAAATTTATTAAATATTACTCCCTCCGTTTCATTTTACTTGTCTTTCTAGGTTTATGCACACGGATTAAGAAAATATATGATTTTGTATATTTCCAAAACAAAAACACAATTACCTATACACCTAACCATATTTCAACCAATAGAAAAATAAAGTGGAGAATCTTTTTAATAAATTTTGCATTGAAACTCTAAAACGACACTTATTTTGAAACGAAATTTTTTTCGTACAACGACAATTAAATCGAAACGGAGGGAGTATAGATTTTATTATTTTCTTACTAATATTTAATATAGATCTGATATATATTAAATTAATTTGTATAAAACTAATAAAAATGATATAAAATTGTATAATTATCAAAAATTTAGCCTAAACAATATTTATAAAATTTGTAGATATATAAGAAACTAATAGCCTAAACAATATTTATAAAATTTGTAGATATATAAAAAATTAATGATCTTACGATTAGATATTTAATTTTTTTAAGAAAATTGTAGAAATTTTTGAAAGTTTTGATAATACAAATTGTATAATTATACAAAAGTAATAATATTTCAAAATTTGAAATGTTATATATGAATATATTTATTTTATAGATGATGTATGTGCTATTAAGTTTACAAAAAAGAAATATCAATATTAAATATAATATATGAATTATTATCATATTCTAATAAGTTTGTCAAAAATATAAATCAACATTAAATAAAATTATCCATGCCATATTTTTTCGGAAGCCATGTCATCAATTTCAGTAGCCATGTCATATTTGTTTTGTGAGACTGGTTGTAGAAAGGACATGTGGCAAAATCACTTCGCAAATATAGTCTTGGGGATAATTGGTTTTGAAGTTTCATTATATTAGTTTAAGAGTTTTCCATTTTTTTCAAAGTTGTATCCCTATCCAAGAATTAATTTAATCTTTCAGAGAGATTAGGTTAAAAGGAAATAGGCTTTTCGGTTCATATGAGAAGGTTGAGCTGGCCAACGTTGAACTATCCAATCTCATTGCTGCTCTCGGAGACAAAAGCTACATAGGCATTTTAAGTGCTCTCGCACGTCTAAATTTTTGAAAAAAAAGCATGAGATGGTTATAGAGTCATTCAGATGTGTTCATCTCGATTATAGCCAGATAAGACTTCAGGAACGATCAAAGAGAAACTTTCTGCAATAGCACCCGCGCCTGAACAGTACCTTTGGCAGCAGAAAGAGGAAAGGGTCCGAGAGTTTTCTGGTGTACAATCGCAGATTCAGAGGATATGTTAGGAGATTGCTGGCGGCTTGAACAATGGACCTCTTGTGGTCTATGAGTCTGACTTGTCCCTCAAGAGATTAGATGACTTCAAGAGTAAAGTCCAAGAGCTCCAGAAATTATTAGTTGTCGCCTATATGTTTGCTTTCAGACCAGAACTAAACACTGCGCTTTGTGTTTGGACAGAGTGATAGGTTGAACAAGGTGCTGGAGTTTGCGAGCACAGTGCATCTATGTGCCGTTCTTGGTTTAGATTTCTTGACCACGATCACTGAAGTTCATCCGAGCTTAGATGGTGTTCAAAACAAGAGCATTAGCAATGAAACTCTTTCAAGGTTGGCCGAGACTGTCTTGACTCCTAAAGAGGATAAGAATCAAAGACGCAAAAAGGTTAGTCGAAATCATGGTCCTTGACATATGTTGCAGTTTGAACTTTAGTAATGAATCGTGGTTTCTGTGAAGCTTCAGGAGCTAGCTGCTCAGCTAGCTGATCTTGGACACTCCTGATGAGGAAAGGGAGCTTTTTGACCGTGTAACATGTCAGCTTCAGCTCATGAAGTGACCGTCTCTGGTGCTCTCGCACTTGATCTGATCGAGCAGGTATTGTGAATTTAGATATATATATATATATATCGATCAACCAATGCTTGTAAGTAACTGTTTGTTTAAAAAAACTTGAAAGGCTGAGGAAATATATGCTCTCTGCTACAAAAGAGAGCTGTCTATTACAAAAGTTAATACTTTTTATCTTAAAAGAGTGTACCGTAACTTATCTTTAAAGTGCAGGCAGAAAACGTTACTCTCTTGCATTCCTGGACAAAATATCTTCACTCCAGTGGCTTGTGGTGAAAAGTTCGAAAACGATCAGGTGAGCCTTCACTTTCCTGTTGCTTGGGAACTGATGGATGTGTAAGATAGATGTGGCTCGTTGAGACCTGAAGGTTTCCTTAGGAAACTCATGTCTTTAAGTAAGCCAATGCACTGCATGATCGATTGATCCTATGACAGGCAATATTAGAATGATAGAATGTTGGTCAAAGATGTCAGCCGCTTTATTGAACATTTAGGATCTAATCACTTTATTAAGCCATCGTTCTAATGTTGTTCGTCAGGAACTAGCGAACTCCATGGATGCTATAGAGAAAATACGTGTGCAGCAAAGGCATGAGGAACTCCATTCCAATGAAACCTCCCAACTTAACAAGTTTGTCTTCGGTTTAGATATTTCCATTTGTTTGTTATCGGTTCAGATAGACAAGTAGCTTTCCTAAACCGATATTACATTTGTACAGAAACAAACCCAACATTTAGTACCGAAATTCATAAAAATGTGACATCAGACTTCGTTCCCACGTGACATGCATACATTCCACTATTTTCTTAATACTATATTAAACATTAATGAAATATCAATAAGAATCTGTAATTGGTGTACCTGCTGGTATAACTCGGTACGCATTATGGTGTCAACAATAGTACTATAGTGTTCACTGTTATGATCAAAATCGGTCACGACGGAATCAATGTCAGAAAGTTCTCAAAAAAAATATTTCTCTTTAAAAAGAAAGAGATAATAGTTAAAAAAAAATAACGAAAAACCGAAATTGAGTTTCATATGAATTCTGAAAAGGATTCATACGATGCCCACGAGAAAGGTTACTCAAATCCTCGGACAAATGGATCCTGGACGTCGAAACCACGAAACGAGCATAAGGCTCGATCAACCCGGATGCACGTCCAACTCGCCCCAGTGGCGAGTTAGACCGAACAAGCAGTCCAACTCCCCGCTCTGCGAGTTGGACCGAACGAGCAGTCCAACTCGCCCGTTCGGCGAGTTAGATCAACTAGTTTGTCTACCTTCATCCCGTCCTCGTAGCTCCCTCCTATACAATTATGCTGCAGTCCTTCCTCTGCCCTCAATGCCACTCGTGTGGTCGATCACGGCATCCTAAACCAGCACATCCTTCTGGTGTATCTGATACATGGAAACAGCGTATAAAGAAACGTGGAGAAAGAAGAGGCAGTCTATTAGTTAGTTCGAGTTTGTTGGAGTGATACCAACAACTGCCAATGAGTAATTGACATGTTTAATATTCTGTTTTTCACATTTTTAGATTCATTCAGAATAAATTCTGCAAAGGTGATGTGTATATATAAAATGTCTAACATGTGATTTGGAAACTTTAAATATGATTTCAGCTTATTCTTTTTTTGACTAATGATTTAAAATTTGTTGGTTGGGAAATAATGGTTACGTCTGGTATCTATCTATATCTATATATATAAAAAGATGTTTCCTTCTCTCACATGATGCCACATGAGATCCATGTCACAAAGTCGAGCAACTCGCACTGACACGTGTCCAAGAAAAGTGAAACTCAGTGTTTCATTTAATTTAGTTCTGGATGGGTTTCGATCATTAATGTGTTGGGTTGTTGCTTTTGAAGCTGTGTCCGGCCCGGGTAGATGGAGTCCGCTCTCCAACCCTAATTTTGTTTGATCGAAGAGTTGAAGATCTTCTCATCTTCTCGTGGGACGGCGACGTCTGGGCTCCTTATCGCCATCTGAAACGGTCCGAGCTGTGACACCGTGTTTAATCCCATTCAATGCGTCATTTAGATCTGCAGCAAGACGGTGTATAATCTATATAAATATATGTGAGTATTTCTCATCTTCATCACATCCTCTCTTCATATCTATCACAATATACTGGGTTTTTTCCTCTTGACTTGAAATCCGGCAAGTGTTCTCCGTTGTCGAGGGTATGCTTCTGCCATATTACAAAGTTGATTTTTTATTTTTTACGTCATGAGGTGCGTAAGAGTACTTCCATAACACCGTCCTACGGTCACATATGAGGTGCGTAAGAGTTACTCACATATATTTATATAGATTATACACCATCTTGCTGCAGATCTAAATGACGCATTGAATAGGATTAAACACGGTGTCACAGCTCGGACCATTTCAGATGGCGAGAAGGAGCCCAGACGTCGCCATCCCACGAGAAGGTGAGAAGATCTTCAACTCTTCGATCGAACAAAATTAGGGTTGGAGAGCGGACTCCATCTACCCGGGCCTGACACAGCTTCAAAAGCAACAGCCCAACACATTAATGATCGAAACCCATCCGGAACTAAATGAAATGAAACGCTGAGTTTCAATTTTCTTGGACACGTGTCAGTGCGAGGTTGCTCGACTTTGTGACATGGATCCCATGTGGCATCATGTGAGAGAAGGAAACATCTTTATATATATATAGATAGATATGTGAGTATTTCTCATCTTCAACACATCCTCTATTCATATCTATCACAATATACTGGGTTTTTTCCTCTTGACTTGAAATCCGGCAAGTGTTCTCCGTTGTCGAGGGTATGCTTCTGCCATATTACAAAGTTGATTTTTTTATTTTTTGCGTTTTGTTCATGAGAGTAGTGATTTCACCGGCTAAATTCTTTTGATTTGTTTTTCACGGTTTTGTTCATGAGCACCGTTATTTAACCGGTTAAATTCTTTAGAATATATGTTTTTCTTAAACATTTTTCACCGTTGTAATACTGGTCATATTATCTTCTTCCGAGAGATTTATGTTTTTTCTGTGTTGCGTAGGTACGTGAGAAACAATAGTCTCATGTCTTTGTAATTGAAACAACTATTGTTTCTCTTCTTTGATACGTGTTGTTTTGTTGTTTTAGGACTGTTAATTCACGTGGTTTTGAATTTGTTCGATTTAAGTATTCGTTAGAGCATGTTTATTGAAGGTCTCTTAGGTTGGGTCTCTTAGGGTAATAAAAGATACGGTCTCTTAGCTTTTAACTAAAAAAGCTAAGAGACGTCTCTTAAATAAGATATTTAAGAGACGTCTCTTAGCTTTTTAGTTAAAAGCTTAGAGACCGTATCTTATATTATGCTAAGAGACTCAACCTAAGAGACCTGCAATAAACATGCTCTTAGATCATTTCTCTTTTCAAAACTTTGTTCCTCACATTGGTTTTGTTGGTTTTCTCAGGGCTGTGTTTGATCCAATGGAAGGATTATAATCGGTTTAGGCGCAAGAGATCTATGGAATGACCCGAGAAAGCAAAATCATGGAGCATCAAGGATCAGATTTGATGTGGGGGGTGGGGTGAGCTTATGGCTCAAGAAATCTGTTCTTCTTGTCGCCAACTCATTAACACATATCTTAGCATATGTTGCATGTCTGATCTTGGAGTCATTGTTGAGATTCAGCATGTTGGAAAGTTGTCTACTTGGATATACCCATCATCACTCGAATGTTTGTTATCAGCAACGATGAACAGCATCAACACATCGACGGAACACGATGACGGAATCTCTGTGCTTTTCTCAAATTTTTATACTCTTTGGAGCTTTGGTAGTCTCATCGGCAGAGTCTGAAAACAAAGAGATGACGACAGAGACAACAATAAAGCCAATTCTTTGAAGAGAAACAGAGACAGGACATGAAGACACTTCCGTATTTTTTCCCCACCTTATGGAGGGTCAAACCAGAAATTAGCAAGGCGGGGACAAATTGGAAAACCCAATGAAATCATAGCAGAACATTTGTCTTTAAGAGCTGAGACAATGAATCTTGAAACTCTAATAGAGGACTGGGTTAGACCATCATGCAACCTCTTATTACATTATTGCTAGCTTAACATATCTATCCGGGTGGGCATTAGGCATTCAATGACTAATATTAAACCAAGCTAGCGGCACCGAAGATAAGTGGAACCTGTCCAGCATAGATGTCCAAATGACAGCTAGCTAAAACAATTCCATTTCTCACATTTGTTCAAAACAATTCATTAATCAATATCTGTTAACTTATACATTCTCTCACTAAATATTCACATTTATATCAATGATTTTTCATAGGAGTACTTCATATTCTAACCAGAAACAAATCAATCATAGGTCCACACACTTGAAAAAGATTTGTTCAACCACACCTCAACCGTAAATTTACAATATAAACAACAAAGAACTAATGATAAATATTAAAATTAATGTTATCCAAGTAATATGATCTTTACATATGTTAAATATATTAAAAACTCGCTATTAGAATAAGTAAAGTAAAGAAATATAAGTTAGTATTATAACACTACGGTGTAACTAAAATTTTCAATTGATTAATTCAGCTATTTTGTTTTAAAATGATTTATTTTAATTAGTGAACAGCTTTCAAAATATTAGATCATCAAATAATTGCTGTTTATTTTTTGTATCAATTTTTAAAAAATCCAGTGGTACACAAAATTGAAAATTAATTTATATTTTCGTTTAAATAATAGTTATAAAAAATAAAAATATCAGTAAATTCTATCAAACACAATTATTATATATTTATCGTTTTTAATGCTTGCAGTTTCAAAATAATATTCTTCTTAATCTCATAATTAAATAGAATATTTTATAAATTATGTTTTCATGTTTTTAAGAGAATGTAAGGTATATTTATGATATGTAAAAAAATAATTAAAACAGTAAAAATAATGTTACAAGAGTACACTTAAGTTATAACTACTCATTAAAATTGAAAATATTTAATCGAAAGAGATTCTTTGAAGTTTTTGTTTTCAGAAATATTTACAGTAACAGTAGTGTAACTAATTGTTATTTCAAATAATATAATTAAAGATGTTAATATTATAATTAATTATATTTCATGGAACATAAACAAATGCGGATCCAGTTATAAGTATCTTTCAAATAAATTTCAAATCTAAATTATTTTAAACATTAAGTAAATAGTAAAATGATATAGAGTAGTATTTTGTGTTTTTAAGTAAATATTTTAGTTTGATTCTTTTATATGATCAAAATATGATTCATTTTGTTTAACAATTATTCTTTTGCTGATTTTGTAGTGATCTATAACGAGAGAATAAGTGATACGTATTTTATAAAAATAGAAGACAAATCATCTATCACGCATTTTACTTTAACTGCAACGATTTTGAGGTTCAATTGACTGAAATTCTATATAAAACAATTTTACATAAATAATGTCTCATAGAAAATATATAATTGTATTTTTGAAATTAAAAAATTCACGTCAAATATTTAATAAATCCATTTGCCGCGCGAATAGGCTCTACTATCTTCTTATATAATAAAGTTGACTTACCTCCCTCCTATGCGTCCACGTCATCTCGGGGAGGTAGGGACTTTTTTTTCGCCACGTCAGCTGCTCCTTTAAAATGAGTTGTTTGTGAAAAACGCAAGTGATTTTGGCTGCGTAACTTTTATTTGCCCGATTTTTCAGGCCCACGTTAGAGTTACTCTTTCGTTGCATTAGGTCTTCACTTCGACGGAGGCGGTCACGCTTGCGCTTCCCTTTCATCTTCCCAATCACGTTAGGCTCACCTGAAATGTCAATCAATAACGTTATCTCATTACACAACTACATCGTCTCCAATTCTTCTTTAATTTCTCATTTAGTCTCGCGGATGCATATATATACAAACCAAAATAGAGACGAAATCCTATTCATTTCGACCGTGGCGTCTTCTCAAGTTCATTTCTTGGAGCGTAAGGCCAGCCGTTGCAAGCAGATGGTTCACATCAGACTCCTGCGATTTTAGGAAAACCGGAATGTCAAGAAAGATGGGGAGATGATGGGAGTTGACATGTTCCTTATAGATGTGAAGGTATGTCTTCTGTTTCTTACAATTATTAGTTTAGGATTTCGACCTTTTCATGTTTTTGATAACTGATTCATTCTTTCCCTTTTTAGGCAACGCTCATTCAGTCCTCAATCAATTATCATAGACTTAACACATACAAACACCTTTTGAATGAATGCTCACTTTATGAGCTCATTGTTTTGTGATGCTCTTGTCGCTGTTAGATTCACTGAACAAACATGAGGAACACATTCTCTCGAAAGCCCAGACTTCATGGCCACCTCTCACCAGGTACTATCTCCTTGATGAACATGTACCTTTATATTAAACTTCCACACACAAAATCAGTCTCTTCTCTTTGTGAGAAAACGTTCTGGTATAAAACCAAGACATCTTCTCTAAATCAACAAATCGATTTGCTGTCATTCAAAAACGCCACAGCCTCTTTATTTCTTTTATTACTATTTACAAAATGTTCTCTTTTGATTTTTGTTTTCCTGCTACTTCCATTCTACCGCCGCTACTCTGACCAATGTGGATGTTGCATCTCTATCTCTATATATTTGTCACTTTATGATGATGATCTGATAATGGTTCTCTTGCTTGTTTACATGCACCTCTTACTGGTTTACAGGCACCGAAGAAAGAAAAAGTCCCACTACCATTGGATATATAGTTATAATCTTTATTATCAGTTACTGTTTTTCTTCGGCAGGTTTGAATATCAATTATCAGTTATTAGTAATGTTTTGTAGCCTAACGTTTTCAACTTTTCCCTCGCGAAGCTTATATGGTGTGCTTAGTTTTAAAAAAAACACTGGATTGGTATTAACTCGATGGGTTTCAGTAACATATTATTATCTTTGCATCATTCTAGCTTGTGACTAAATGATATTACTTTCAATTCGTTGGCACACAGATGTTGTAGTAGGAAATTAATAAGCGTTTGGTCTCATGCGTTTTCATTCAAAAGAGTACCATGATTAGCTACTCCGTTGTGTCGTGGGCGTGTACGGCATGGTCAAACGGCTTAAATATCTCATGGTAAAGACATTGCTACTCTCTATCTGTTTAGATGTGACATGGTAGCGAATTGGGTGGAGCAGGAAGCTCAAGTGGCAGGGTGTCATTCTACGTCTTCAGCAGACACGTATCTAGGGAGGAAGAGGAAGCGTGAGAACGAAGGGAAATGGGGTCTAGACCTGCTAAGCAAGAAACTTCAAGGAATGGGTATGATTTGGACCTGATTAGGTTTATAGAGTCGCAACTGCAGTATGAAATCTTTTAGTGTTTGAGATACTAAATACGTAGAACAAACATGAGTTTTGTTTTGTACTGAAAGAAGAGTTGTTTGTTTGTTAGTTTCCTT
This sequence comes from Brassica napus, assembly GCF_020379485.1. NCBI lineage: Eukaryota > Viridiplantae > Streptophyta > Magnoliopsida > Brassicales > Brassicaceae > Brassica > Brassica napus. Next base: position 16,778,783 of record NC_063444.1, on the reverse strand, counting down.
TACTTTTCGGTTTGCTATGTTGACCCGTTTGGTTCATTATTTGTCTTATGTTACTTTTTGTTTTATCATGTGTTCCACTTAATGAATTTACGAATAAAAAGTTACATATAAATAATAAAATCTTCCAATAAATGAAAATTTCTATTTTAAATTAACATATATTTTGTGTGCTCCCTGGAAAACCACTAAACTGTCATAAATATTTTAAACAAACCTAAAAATAAATAAAAATATGCATCTTATATAATAAAATTCAGCGTTGAAGCAAGAATGTCATTATAACATATTCACCACTTAGATCATAGCATCTGAACACCTAAGTGTTACAAAAGGCTTATAAATCTATAAATTGCTTAACAACATAACCATGAACTAACAATCCTTAAATAGATATCGGACATGTCCGTTTCAGTAACACTGCAGTTACGACCACTGACTGATATTTTTCGCAGTTTTGGTTGCTCAGTGAACAAAAGAAAAATATATCAAAACCTAAAGAAATCGGCAAACGCATGTGTCGTCAAACTTAACCACAATCTTTTATTTTCTTTCTCTGTTTTCTACATCTTTTTGTGAAAGAAAAGTAGTGATTTCTGTCAAAAAAGATTCCTCTTCCATTGTGTCGCCAACAATTAACAAGCAATTCCCAGAACAAAATGACCATTTTATATAACCAAAAAAACAATATCCCATGCGTTACTTAATATAAAAAACATGAAAGAAAATCAAAGGGAAAATCGAAGCACATATATCAAACAAGCATAGATGAGGGAATCAAATGCAATGACAATACTCATGCTGAGTAGTTCTATGCGGATTCTTAGTAACAGAGAGAGGTGTCGAGGAAACATTACAATATTTGTCCCTCTTTGTTATGGTTTATGTTATATAATTCATTTTGGCTTTCCATATACCAATGAAATAAATCATATTTTACCCCTTTCACATAACACTATTTAAACATAAAACTGTCATAGATAACATAAAACATCACAGCGCAATCTATAGCAAAAACAAATAACAACCACCCCGCACTTAATATATATTTATATGATCTTTACTCGGCCAACATATTCATAGATAAAACTGTTTTTCTATCATCTCCTAAGAAGATTTCAAAGCACAAAGACAACTGTTTTCTGAGTAGTTCTAAGGCACGTGTAATTGAAGAAAACTCACTTCTACCTACAGTCTTTGATGTAACAAGTGGATACGTTTTATTTATGAAACATTTACACTTTGAGTCACATTTCCACTTCTTTATTACACTTTAAGACACATATCACTCCTCGCACACAATTTTTACTCCCGCACGGAAACTTTTTAATCCAAGTGTTTTTTTTTTCTCCACGCACTTGGATTAACATATTATCGTCTAAGGATGTGAAATTTTTTACTGTCCATGTAATATTTTTTATATGTTGGTATCTTTGATCTGTCTAGCAACAATAATCTATTGTGCAGATCATAAGATCATTTGGCTGACTCAACATTGAGAACTGAAACTTCACATAAGATCATTTTACCTGATTAATTTGTTTACACGAAGCAAAATATGCTGGTGTACAGTACAGTAAATCTTCTTATAATGAGGGTGAGCCTCTACATATACGTAACATTATCAACAAGAGGAAACGCTGAGCTTGGAGCTTCAGGGACATTGCCTTTCCCCACTCACTTCCTTCTTTCTCAATATATGTTAGTGAACAAAGTTCTTGGTCTACAATGATTTTTTATGAAGCGTGGGCTATGTCGTCATTGGTTTGCAACAAATTGTGTTAGTGGGCTTCATACTTCCTCAAGTTTGATCACGTTTTAATCTGAATGCATTTGGGTGAGACATGTTTGTTTTTGGACAACATGTTTTGTTATATGTTTTGTTGTAATCTTTGTGTACTGCCCCTCTTTTTAATGTTAAGAATGAAATATATAGTTTCTAGGATTACTTCCTTGAATATGAAGAAATACTTGGAGATAGATCTTTCAACTTGGTTACTGATCAAACTACTGCTAAAAATGTGTCAAAACAGACTATGGTGTTAGGTTTTTGTCTTCTATCTAACGACCTCATGTGGATCAGGACCCATGAGTTGAGTTTGGTTTCCAGTGAGTGTGAATATAATAGTACACAAAACATGTCTTTTGAATTACATTAAAATAATTTCAGGCCAACAAAACTTTCCCTTAAGCATTACTAGAATCTGAAATCGAAAATCTAATTATAATTATATATACCCTTACATATATAATTATATGATCTTTACTCGGCCAATATATTCATAGATAAAAACTGTTTTTTTTTAATCATCTCCTAAGAAAATTTTAAACACACAAAAACTGCTAAATACGTAATGCATACCTACTATTTTTTAAAAAGTTTTAACGCTACCAAATTCAATTCTAACGTTTCGGTTCATTAACTATTTTTAGAAAAACAAATCACTACTGCTTAGGTTAGGGACTAAACTGCAACTACAAAAAAAAAACAAATGTACCCCATTATTACGATACATGCACTAAGGCAACGAAATTCGTAAACGTTCCAAATAGACCAAGCAGGCTTAAACTAATTTATATATCAATAGAAAAAATGGTAAACAACCCGCCCGTAAGACGGACATACTACTAGTATCTATACTAATAAAGTTGGTTTTTCTCCCTTCTTAGAGTGCCACATCATCAGTTAGAAGGGGGCAAATGCTGACACGTCATCTTCTCTATCTGAAAACGCAAATGTTTCGTCTCTTCGAGAATTTCTTAATGGGCCAGTTATTATAGCTACTACACGACACTAAACTTAGTCTCAACGTTATAATTGCATGTTTGACCATTTTGTAAACGATGGGCTACTAGGTGAATTTAATTATAACGAGAAGCCCATCTACGTTATGTAGTCTTATTCTTCCTGAACCTTTTGTTGTCTAACCGAAGAAGAACGCAGAGTGACGATTGAAAATTCTTTCCTTCGATTTTCAAAGACAAGTAACGCCTTCCTATAGCATTCAATTGCTCCATGTAATGATTGCAATAACAACCATTAAACCACTCTCTCCCCTCCTTCGTATTGATTTCATTATACATCCATGCTAACGCCAGAATGTCTAAAACCTAGGGTTATAAATACGCTGGAGGCATGACATGTCAATCATCTCTCCCAACAAAACATTCTAAACTTTCGAATCCAAGCTCACCTACCTCCGATGGCCACCTCACGTATCATTCTCAATAATTAGAAAGCCGGGCGTTGCTCTAACAAAGCGGAGATCCGTATGCTCTGATTCTGGGAAGCCCGTAATGTCAAGAAAGGAGGTATAAAAAGTGGGATTCAATCCGCTGCCATATGAGGTATTTGCTCTACACTGCGATGTTAGTATATCAATCCATCCAATTGGTTAATATAAAGTTTGTCACCAAGGTCAACAATTTACTTTCATTCTTTGCCGTTTGTGTATTATGAGTTAAACAAGTGAAGGGATATGATCATCTCATTTAGTTTTGATTATAATGTATATTAAGAACTTTAGTGCGTTTTCAGCAAAAGTTGACTATGGAAGATCAAAACAAGCACTTCACTACAACCAGCGGCCATGCCAGCCAGATTGTGGGAAGAAAAAACTCAGATCCTAAGATAAAGAGTTTTTCGTTACGTTGCAGTATCTATATCTGTTTTTCTTTATCATATCACCATCAACTAACTTGAGTCTATATGTTCAGAAAAAGTAACAATGAGGAAAAAGAAGGGCTCACTGGTTACTGGTACTTTCCAAAACCAGATCTTCCAGAAATAATACTCGCCCAAGAATACTTTGATAGCAGCCGAGCTTCTTATCCGGAGGTACTAAGTTATGGGTCTTGAAATGTATCAACTTTTCTGTTTTGGATCAATAAAATTTATTCCATTTTTGCAGATAATGTTTCAGTCATTGGCCAAAGATGGAACTATCCAAGTAATGAAAAAATCATACTTTGTTCAGGAAAGTATATGCTATGCTAATCAGATAAATACATAATTTAGTTTCATGCGAGGCATTTTTAAGACTTCATTGATAACACATTTCAGGCTTACCTTACTGTAAAATGATTCTAGGTACTGTGTGATATATGTTACAGATAACCGATCATGTGGAGATTGAGATAAAGGTTATGAGTGTTGTCTACGAATCTCAGAGATAGCTTGAGCAGAACGTAAGTGGGAAAATCAAATATTCACGGCTCTTCATCAGCCAGGAATGGCAAATACAACCAGCCTTTTTCTTGATTCAGCCCACTGATGTATGTTTGGGTGATTGCAAAATTACCAGTGTAAACATTTCAATTGACCCCACATATTGTATGTTTTTGGTTTCCATATTTGTGATCGTGCAGTTGAAGACCATTAAAAAAATTACCAGTGTAAACATTTCAATTGACCCCACATATTATGTTTTCCCACTTGAAACAAATGAACTCGGTATAGTTGCCACATGAGAAAATAATTTCAAATTCAGACCTCTCGATTGTGAAGATGTTATTGAACTTACATATATAAGAAAATAAAATTTGTAATCGACTATCAAATGTTTGAAAGAAACAAAACTTTTTATATTTTAGATTTCTATCGTATTCATTTAAGTCAATTTATTATTCCCACCCAAATATATTTCGTGGAATCAATCCTAAATTAACATCAACCTCATGATCCTCTAAGAAATAGTAACCTCTTTGGATGTTTTTAATATATTCTTCACACAAGTATTTAATATTCACAAATTATGTCCTCAAGAAATGATAATATATAGTCCAGACCTTGATTTTTCAAGACTTCCGTAATGAGGAGTTTGGAATCAAACGTTTAGGTAAAAAGTGCTCCACAATATAAATTATACCCATGCAAAACTTACAACAATACACAACACATGTTGATAAGGCTAGATGCTAAGATGAGACGACAATCACCAATCACACGGGGTCCAAAATTCATGCGACACCAACAGAAATAACATATAAGTAGAGATGTAAATCAGCATGATATCCATAACTGTAAAAATATCTATATATTTAAATAATTTGGCTACATAAACACACCAAAGAACATAATTCACATCCAAGAACGATCACATTTAATTAATAAAACTAAATCTGTGAACAAAGATATTGTCATAACTTAAACTGTCATGTATTTATATGACCACCGTCGTACAACGTAGTGGGACATTATCGCAATAAAATGGAAGTGATAATAATCACCCGAATAATAGAATCAGGAAGGCTGTAGGAAGCTGAAATCATGCTTAATGAAGATAACTAAATCAAATCACCAATCTAAAGAGACACACTAAATGCCCGAAAAAAGTGAATAGCTGAATTAATATAAGATCTATAGTCTTATGAATAATTTATTTAAATCAGTTATTAATTATGATTTTAGTTAAAGATCTATTGTCTTATGAATTAATACAAAAATTCATTACATTTTTCGAAATTTAGAAGAAACTGTTTGATCAAATTATTAACATAGTTCATTTGGTTTTCAAAAATATTGACATATATAGATTCAAACAAACATGTATATATATATAAAGTATAGTAGTTATTATTAGGTTTTAATTCTGCTTTCCTAACTTAAAGTAATTTACTAATAATAGATTATCTATTTTTCCATCATTTCGATTTATAATTTGAGAAAATAAAAGAAGAAGATTGTGTTATTAAAGAAAAATACATATATTTACTGTGTTAAATATAATCAACTACTGTTTTAAATAAATAATTCAATATATAACTATTAAAACTAAAGTAGACAAATATTAAAAAGTAAATAATTACACTTTCATGATTTTTAATGGTGAAATAAATATATGATATGTAAAAAGAAAAATAAAACAAATAATAGAAATATAAAAAAATCATTACTTTTAATTGAAAATAAAATAAATATTTAAGATTCATGTTGCTCCGCTATATTAAAAAAATACATAAAAAATAAGATGGTATCAGATACTTCAGTCAATACTTATAACTCAGACGAAAGCATTGACAACTATGACATAAACTCTTCAGACACAAATCCTCATGTAACTTTAGTCTATTATATTTTGCAGCGGAACCAGTCATGATGATGAATCAACCCATTCAATTAATGAATCAATGTTTGGATAATGACAATCCAGAGGCTCATTATATTGAGGGGTTAAATCAATACTTCTTCCAACACAAATCTATCAAAGGACTCAACCATCTTCACCAATCCGCATATCTGAACTATGACAACGATACATGTCTTTATGGTAAATTAATTTTGTGCAAATGCATTTTTGAAGAAGATAAATATTTTTTGGATAAGCTATCATGAAAAAATAATCAATTCAAGTCCGATCAATGCTAGAGCATGATTGAGAATTCACTTACTGGATTCGTGAAATGAAGCCTCCAATAAGTTGCCACATCTTTGACATATACAAAATATGCGAAGATTGTTAATAGTTTAAGAGGATGAAACAATTTATTATCTTTCTTCAAACAAGATAATCACAAAACAACCACAAACATTTACATGTTTCCTTTTCAAACATCATCTTTACTTTGTTTAAATTTCAACTAAATTTACTTTGTTACGACTATCAACTTTTTATACTACTTTTATTAAATCTATCAATCACAACAACTTATGTTATTCCACATTGATCTAAGTTACTTCAAAACAAAGTAATACACTATTGTCGTTAACCACTATTGATCAGAAAAAAAAATATAATTCTCTTTCCACATATATTCATCTTTTATTTTTTTAAACATTTTTTTTACTAAGACTACAAAATAAATTATTAATCATTTAAAAATAAAAAAGACGAACCCGGCGCGTAGCGCCGGAAAGCCACTAGTATATAATAATAAAGGAGACTTTTCTCCTTTCTCCTTGCGCCACACAGCATATAGCATAGGGCATTTTAGGACACTGTGTCTTCCGTTTTTCATGTTGTCTCGCTGGAAGTTTACCGGGCTCTTATTCTGTATTCATACCAGGCCCATCTGCTATTTTGGTTTGGCTCATTTGCAAACACAAAAAGCTTAGGTCAAGCGGAGTGACTCTTCCGATCTTAAGCACGCCAACCACCGCTGCTACATCTTCCGTTGTCGGCTTACATCTCCTTAAATCCTACGTTCTACCCACTACACCTCCCACTCTCTCGCATCTGAACGGCCTCATCATCATCCGTCTATAAATGTTCCTTGCTTGCGATGAATACCCTGTTACGAAATCTCAAAGGTCAAATTCCGTCTATATATATATATATATATATATATATATATATATATATCTCTCTCTCTCTCACGCTCAACACCATCGCAGGTTAGTGTTTTCAATGGGCAAAGTGTGATTCTTAGGAATTGTTTTATGGGGATGATGAATACTTATATATCTTGGCTGTGTGTTTTAGAAGTGATCCGATAACTACTTGACGTTTTGGATTCTTGGGGTTTCACTAACGAGATTGCAGTGAGTTGTGAAGGCGAAAGAACAAGTTGTAGAAGGGAAGATGCGTCATCTTCCGTGAAGAAGAAGCTATACGTAGCAAAAGTGTGGGTGCGGAACTTCAAAAAGTTCAAGAGTTCAATCATGCCGGTAATGATGCCCCCAACATTTCTCCTTCCTATCTTGGCTGCAAAAAACATGTATGACTACATATATGTATGCAAGCCAGAGATTAATCTTGAGAATGATTTTAATCATGAAAATTTGGTTTTGTTGATCAGATGAGCATGGATCCGTATGGAGGGGAGTTCCAAGGGTTTGGAAAACCATGTACCAAAAGCAAGTACAGTTCTAAATACTGTAAATTGATCCATCTGATTGTCATTGTTTCTCTTATTTATCACAGCCAACTGAGTTTGATTGTTCTCTGTACCAGCAAGTGGATCAGGATTCAAACTGATAACGGATGGTGTTATATTCCAAGGTAAAAATTCTCCAAGAAGCTATAGCAAGGGGTATCTTCCTTCTCATGCATCGCATGTGATGATTCCAACGCTGTCGGCGTCGTCAGGTTACAAACATATTACTGAACTTCTTCTCAAATTTCTTTTTTACTAAATTCACCAAATGGAAGTAGATGAGAGTAAACTTAAGTTAGTCTTTTCTTTACAGGTTTCTGCTGATCAAAGAGAGAGATTGGCTTGCTCAGTCTAAAGATTTAATCAGAGAGAGTAGAAAAACCATGATGGAGACGGAAGATCTTGGTGTCTCAGCTCTTCAGGATCTTAGCCGGCACCGACAAACTTTCCTTCACTCGCATAGCAAGGTTTGGTATGGTATCAGACACTACATAAATCACACGCATTTACTGTCTCAATAGTTTGCCTAAGTTAGATGTATCTGACATTTGCCTAAGTTAGATGTATCTGACAGAAAATTACACTATTCGGACTATGGTATCAAAACCATAAAGATCAAGACTATTTACTCACCTCTTACTCATTAGGTGAATGTGCATGACTATATACCTTTCGTATGTGATTGCAGCTTGATGGTGTGGATGAGGACGAGCTTTCAAGGCTATCTCTTTCCTCCTTTGTCGTTCTTGGTGTGATTTCCCACACTGCTGCGTAAATGTCTATATGGTTTTCCAATTTGTACTACAATAGTGTTATTTAATGTGTTAATGTCTGAAACTTTTTGCCTAGAAAGAAACTCTCTGTGTGCTTAAATACTCTCTAAAGTACTAATTTAGTTGCATCTTTTGTGTTTCAGTCAAAAACAGTTGTGGAGTAGGCCTATTGTGGAGAGAAAGCATCAACAATAGCAGATGCAGACACAATAGTGAATGGCTCCACAACATCAGAAGCATAAGCAGCATTAGTGGTTGCTAAAAGAGGTGAGTCTGGTGGTCAACAAGGCTCTGTTATACATCTTCTCGCCAACCATATTCTTGTCAAGTTTGATCCTGCACAGAAGATTTACCATTACAACGTTGAGATCTCTCCACAAGCCCTTCAAAGGAAATCGCTGGGATGATCAAACAAAAACTCGTGGAGACTGAGCATAGTAGTTTATCTGGTGCTGTCCCTGCTTTTGATGGTAGGAAAAACATTTACAGCCCTGTGGAGTTTCAAGAAGATAGGCTTGAGTTTTTGGCTAACCTCCCTATCTCATCCTGCAATACTTAGATCAAGTTTGGTGACCTGCGTTAGAAGCTACCTCGGAAGAAGATTGATAAACTGTTTAGGGATAACATGAGGCTTGTGTCCAAGTTTGATTGGAAGGAGCAGAGAGAGGAAGTCGATGGGAAGGAGCAGAGAAAGCAAGTCGAAATCTGGGCTTCACTTCCTAGAGAATGCATTCATGCTCTTGAGGGAGAATTCAATAGAGAAGTGTACATCGCTTGGAACATCTTCATTATTAAGTACTGTATAAATTGGACACCTCATTATCATTTTTTAAGAAAATTATAAATCATCTCTAAGTGTCCGATTGGTAATGGCTGTAACTTTAAAATTTTTGCTGTAGAAAAAAATCTGTAAACTTTTTGCGGTGGCTTTAAATTTTATTGATGTAAAATTTTATGGAAAATACTAAAAAATTGCTTTGGATATTTGGCTCTGCAGAGCAATTGTACAGCTGTAGGTTATTTCAAGAGCTGTGATTTCAAAAAAAAAATTTAAAGCTTGATTGCTCTGAATTTGGTGCTGTAGAAATAAATATGGTTGTGTACAGCACCTACAGCAACTATCAATCACCCCCTAAGTTTTCATTTTCTTCTTCCTTATATCAAACCTATTAATTTTTTTTATCAACCCATCTTTGCTAATCAATATTTCAGTTTTAGTTTAACCAAAATCTTACCATCTATTTTCAGTTTTTTATCAAACCCAAATCGAATGAAATAAGGAAAAATGAATCTAACTAATTTTTTCTTCTTTTTAACCAACAAGCTTTTTTAAAAGCTTTCATACTACGGTAGAAATTTTATAAATTAATACTCGATAAATTAATAAATACTATAAATTAATAAATTTCTCTGGTCCTAAGTTTGACCTGTTCAAAATATTACACAAATCGATAAAATAATAAGATTATAATATCTTAGAAAATTCTATGTGAATATATGGTCCGATTAAAATCATAGCTCAATGTTTTATGTAAGTACAAACAAACAATCGTATTATTTTCTTTATTTCACAAAAGAATTATTTCTTTATTCTATTATTAAAATTATATCTAAACCATATTTAAATTTTATAAAATATATTTTATATACATGAAATAATACAATAAACATAATCTGAAAGTAGAATTTCAAAATTTTAATTAATGTATATACGGTAAAATCAATTATTTTGTTGCTTCATAAAAATATATTATTATTTTTTGGCAACAAACTAATTTATAAATCTAAACGGAAGGTTCACTACAAAGTCGAGACAAGGTTATGGAGAGCAGACTTCTCAAGAGAGTTGGCTACACCATTGAGTTCGAGACCAACAAAAGAAACAAATACGAAAGTGAAAGAAGAAGATAACAACTCGATATACATGAGAACTCCAAAAAGCTCCACCGAATATGTCTTCGAGTTCATAAAAATATATTCTAAAATAAAATAATCCAGAAAATAATTTTTTTTGTAAATTAATAACTCTATAAATTAATAAAATATCATAGTCCTAACATTATTAATTTATAGAGTTTTTATTGTACAATACTTTATTTTGGTAACAATAAAAGCATGAATTAAAAATAAAATAAAATACATAGCTCAACAAACGCCCTAAAATACACAGCTCAATAAAATACATATCATTCTCTTTCAGCGTATTTTTTCGTACTTTTAACATATTTTCTTTACTAAGATCATAAAATTAATTGTAAATTCATGTATGAATAAAACATACAAATACCACTAGTTTTTTATATATTGAATGAGTACCATGAAGATATACATGGGAATAGTCACGTATTTGCATTAGCATTAGGTATTTGGATGCAACATAAATATTGGACCTGTTATTTTTTATTTTCTATATACTTCTGTAAATCACAGACGTGTAACCCAGGTTGTTGAAGTCGTGAGTCATACCTTGTGTCTTGTTTTCCCAAGACTTCTTCCTTCTTCTTCCTTTTCTAACAAAACTCTGCCCGTACAAGATCTTGATTTATGTAATTAATAGCTTAATATAGTGGATCCACAGATACCTTAATTTTCTAAAATATATACAGTCGATGCAACTATATGCTAAAAAAAAAAGTTGAGTTGTGATAGTGTTAAGCATTTGTAGATGAACAATTTTTTTTTGAAATTTTTTAAAATTTTATTCAAATAAAAAAAAACTTGAGTAGTTGCTTCCATTTCTACAATGTATTACTCATAATATATAGACAGTTAATCTATAAAGCTTCTTTATCTTTTTCCAAACCAAATCTCCATAGCCTTCTCATGCTTTCCACCAGTCTTTTTTCCCAAGGAAGTGATTCTATTCCGAATCAACTTATCTAATTTTGCAATCAGACAACTCGCTGGCTGAGACGGATCACCCAAAATTGTTTTTCTGCATTATATAATAGTCGCACTTTCAAAAATAATATTTATACATTAATGTTGGTGTTAGGATTCAACGTTTTTTTTGATAAATTGTTTATTTAACATACTAATATTATTATAGAGTGAGAGATTTTGGAAAGATACTTTGTTGTTGATAATACTCCTGTATAGGATTCAAAGTTTAGAAATATATACACAGAGTACCGCAAATCATAGATTTATGACGGTGAAAGTTCTTAAATGTGGAAAGGTTGTTCAGTTTGGACCAAAGACGTCACTTATATACGTCTGCAATATGATGTAACAAAGAAATAATGTAAGAAAAAGTTCATGAAATTTGTTCTTTCTTTCAAACATTTGTATTGTTAGGGTCGTTAGACAAAAGTACAAGATTTCTTAGTATTTAAGTTTAGTCTGGTCCGTCGATTATGCCGTCTTCTAATTTATTGATTAACCTGGAGATAACGTCGACGGGTGGTACAAAAAATAAATTATAAATTGAATTACTTGACCAACTCTGTTCGTCAAAGTTTATATCATCATATATACGCGGTGTTTTGGTTTCTTTATTTTAAAAAGAGAAATTGCTTAAATACAATAAGTGGGTACTATTTCTCAAAAATATATTCGATTAAAAATACTTTAACATTTAAATTTAGAATTTAATGATTATTTTAAAGTTAGTATGTAGGAGATTGAGTTTATAAACTTCTATAATTAATTATTAAACATTTATAAATAATGATCCATGAGAATTTTTTTTTTCATAATAAATTTAAAATGATTACATTTAGAGGTAAATTTGAAAAATTATATCAAATTTGAGGGAAAACTGAAATTCCTTTTAAAAAAATTCTTTTAATTACTAGTTACAAGAATGTTATGATAGACTACATGATCATAAACAAACTAAACTAAAAATTATTAGAAAATGGGAAAAGCGGTCTACAAATTGATACATGGTTGGATTAATTTATTACAGCACATCCGTACATGCTAAAACAGGGTGTCACGTTACAAGACACAGACCAGACATCCTAGCAGCATAATAGACCAAAACTGATCTATTCCATCTAAATAATCTAATATAAGTACTACTTCAAATCTGACGCGTCCATCAAAACGGCCAAAAAAGAAAACAGTATCCATAAAATAGCACAGTTCGGAATAGTTTTTTTTTATCAAACTATTCTAGTTCGGAATAATTTGCATTATTGTTACTTTTTTGTTAGCTTCAACTTTTATTTGTTTAATTTTAGTTTAGTTCAACCAAAAAAATAGTAATAACACTGAAATATCGTTGAAAACTTAAGTAATATATTAACAAAATAAATATGTAAAACTATTAATTTAATGATATGCCGTCTAATGAATACAATATGATTAACTACCACTAGTAAAATTTGAAGATGAATCTGATGAGGACGAAATTGGTGATTAGAAGGAGACAAGGCAAATGGTTGGATGTGTCGAACGATTTTGTTGTGGTTCAAAAATCCAATGGTAGGAGAAAGTTGTATGCAATCACTCTAAGAATAAGTACCCATGGAGCTCTCACTTGTGTGGGACAACCGCTTTGAGAAGGCATCGTAATAGATGAACTCAGTATACAAATAATTTTCGTAACATGCATCTCAATGTTGAAGACAGATTACAAGCTCGCAAGTATGACCATGTTATTTTCATGCAGCTGGTAGATAAATCAATAATTCAGCATGAATTACCATACTCATATGTTAAGTATGAAAAAATGAGAGAGACCTGAAAGTACTTGAATATTGGTCATTTGTCGGAACAGGACAAAAGCAAATGTGTACCAGTTTTATGAAAACAAGAGAAACCTTGAACAAGGAATTGGCTAGTCTTCTACGAAGTATAAGCTTCACGTCTGATTTGTGGCCAACCATCAAACATGAGGTCTAGAGCTCCCTCTTGGTCCGAAGCCCCTTTCTGGTCTGGAGGTGTCATACTTCTTTCGGTGGTGCTCGCGTTTTTCTTGGTGAAATCTGGTGCTCTTGGTCTAGTTGCAGAAGAGGTGTTTCTCTTCACTGTCATGCCTCCCTTATGTAGGAGAAATCGGTTTGATTCCCTTGTTGGGTGGTTTGAGATTATGATGGTTATGTGGCTCATCGAGGCAATGGTTTTCTGTTGGTGTAGCAGTAGAAGTGAACCCTTCTTTTCCTCCCCTTCGCCATTAGAGTGGGCGAAGATGATTTCTTCCTCAAGCTTATTATGAAGATTGGTATTCGACTTATGAGTCCAATGGGCTTATGATAATTGAAACTCGGGAAGACAGAAGCTGGGCCGCGGGAGTAAAGTAACTAAGGCCCAAAAGTCTAGCTCTTGTATAAGAGTGAGACGAGAAACAGAGGATAACGATCTCTGAAACAAACTCCTTCTTCTTCAGCTAGTGAGAGAGCGTCATTGTAGCTTGTAGAGAGAGAAAGCTTCTGTAAACACTGATCTAGTGGATTACCAGGTTCCGATCCTGAAGGAGATGTACCCGGTGTGAAGGGGAACTCTAAAACGTTGCTTGCATCGTCTTTTTTTCTTGTTTTCGTTTACGTTTGCTTTGCTTGATCGTGAGTCGGAGTCGCGACCTACACACGAGAGATAGAGAGTTAAACACACGAGAGTATAAAGAGAGATTGTGAGAGATCAACGAAGATCGAGCTAGATTCTTTCACAAGTGGTATCAGAGCACGGTTCAAGTGCGATCAGAGGAAGGATCAAGAAAACTCGAAGAAATCAGCAGGATCGGGAAGAGGCGAAGGAGATTCGTCAAAAGTACTACGAAAGATCTCAACCGAGATCATTGAGAAAATCTCAGGAAGTGTTTCTTTCTCATTAGAATAGAAACGAGTCATCTGATATAGATTTGATCTCACTTAAGGTTCTGGATATTGTTACTGTGGTATTGTATCTCGTTATTTGCAGGTAACATGAGAAGAAGCAATCACCACTAGGATGGATCCAACGCCGGGAAAGTTCGAGGTCATTAAGTTCGATGGAAAGGGAGATTTTGGATTGTGGAAGTTCAAGATGCTAGCGCAACTAGAGATCCAAGGACTACTCTCAGTCCTGGAGGAAGGAGCTATCACATCAGATTCAACAAAGACCGTTGAGGTAGCAGATGTGAAGATTGACTTAAAGAAATCAGAGAAGGATCTGAGAGTAAGGAGTCTCTTCAGCACGTGCCTATCAGACGTAATTCTGAGGAAGATTATGCACGAGACGACTGCACTTGGGATGTGGAAGGCACTGGAACGTGACTATCAAACAAAGTCACTATCTAACAGGATCTACCTAATGAAGAAATTCTCATGCTTTAAGATGGAAGAAGATAAGCCGATTGAGGAAAACGTCGACACTTTCTTGAAGTTGATAGCAGATCTTGCCAGCATAAAGATCGACATCACAGATGAAGATCATGCAATACAACTACTTTCAGGACTGCCACCAGCTTATGAACCATTGGTTCACACACTCCAATATGGGACGGGAAAAGACATGCTCACAGTAAATGAAGTGATGACTGCGGCTTACTCAAAGGAGGTGGAGCTGAAGCAGAAGGGACTGTTGACTCGAGGGAAACAAAGCGAAGGGCTTTATGTGGATTCAAGAGGAAGGCAATCCACACGAGGAGAGACAGCTAAGGGAAAGCCATGGAACAAAGGCAAGGGTAGATTCAGATCAAAGTCTAGAGGGAGGTCCAGCACAAAGTCAGAGAAAGCTTGTTAGATATGTGGGAGTGAGACCCACTAGAAACGAGATTGTCCAGACAGAAAGAGAGGTTTCCACCAAAACAACCAACAAGACGCAGCAAACATTGCATCTAGACTACCTGGTCATGTGGCTCTAACAGCGAGCCTGATAGTATCTGAAGATGACTGGGTACTAGACTCAGGTTGCACATTCCACATAACACCCAGAAGAGAGGTGTTATCTGACTTCGAAGAATTTGAAGGAGGAAAAGTAATGATGGGAAACAATCCTTACTGCGTGGTTAGTGTGAGAGACAAGGTTTCACTTCTTAGATTTAGGTTAGGTCAAGAGAGATGAATGAGAATCGTGGGCTGAATCCCGTAAATAAACTTGAAGAATGAATATGATTTTATTGATGAGTTGAAAGATGATGAATACAAAGGAATGTATCTTGAGATGATTACTAAAGAATACGTAATGCTTCTAATCTAGTACAAAAGTTGATATATCGAAAAGAGATGGCTTGTCTTTTATCTTCTCCGTCTTTATATAGTCTAGGTTTCGTTGGCAACCCTTCAACTGTTCTCCGAGATATTCGGCTTCAATTACGGAACTCGCTTTAGGCTCCTCTTGACCGAGTCTCTTAAGGTGTTAGCTCACTTTCTGTCGTGACCTCTGCTATGATGTCTCCCAGGTCCAGTCGTCAGTTCGGCTTTCAGCTCCCTTTGTTATGATGGGCTTATCGCAACCCACATGCTAGCTCACGCTTATCGGTACCTCACCTGAGGGTCATATTCGGGTCCAACAGTTGCCCCCAGCTTCCGAATAAAATCCTTTGTCTCGGAAGCTAGAATCTAGCTATCGATCTTATCTTTTCGTTAAGATAATGATTAGTTCTTATCCTATTTAGATTCAGCTTACTCGATCTAACGATCTTTATTACGTTAAAGTTGATCCTTCGACGGTTCCTGTGGGTCGGAACCCTAGGGTCACTTGGACTAATCCATCTGGTTAGGAATTCTAGGGATATGCTTTTTCCGTTTTATTCATTTATGGCCGAGTAACCTTTTTGCTCTGATTTACTTGCAGAAATCGAAGATCCTCCGAAGCTCTCTACCAAGCTCACCAGAGCTCTATACCGCAAGTTGCAGCAGAGTCCCTGTACCTGGGTAGCCTACACCACTTCTCGAATAAGTGCAGCCAGATTCCCAGATACCTACAACGCCTCTTTCCAAGATCCCATTCCTGCTGAGAACCTTGAGAGTAAGTTCTTGTTCGAACCTTTTTAATGATTTTATCGCTTTGAAGTTTTTAAACTTAAGGATTTCCATTGTTCCAGTTTCGGCAGGCGATTCAGTTGTATCGATCTCAACTGGTGCTAGTGCTTCGGGAACTGAAAAGTCTCAGCCAGGTGACATGACTCTGCGACCATCATTCCGTTCTAGGGGTAACCCCTCTAAAGCTGCCAGTGCTTCTCGTGGAAGCGACAGGAACCAAGGAGGATCGTTCCTTATCTCAATGAAGGAAGTTTTGGACGACGGAGGATCCAAACCTGTTGTCGAGACTACTCCAACTGAGGTTGTAGCTCAGGATGCTGCTCCTCTCCCTGAGGTCCAGGTGCCGGAGGCTGACTACCAGGCTCCGAAGGGTACCTCTGAGGTCGAGCCGTCGAGACACAAGAGGCCCAGGACCGATCAGGGCGGAGCTCCCACCCGTTCTTCTTCCTCGTCCTCTAGAGGAGGGACTGTTGGGTGGAGCTTTACCCATTCGAAGCCTGGGTCGATCCTGGACGACTCTTGGGGCCTAGCTGCGATAATGAGGCACCTGAAGAGCGTGGGATGTCCCCTTCCAGCGCTCAAGGACCTGACTAACCGAGATGAGTATCTCGATATTGCTCACTGTATGGGTCAGGTACGTGATCTCTATCTGTTCTTTGTTTACATTCTTTGGAGACGATGATATATATTTTTTTTGGATTTATTGCAGTTGGCTGGGGCTGTTAACAGGGCCCAGCTCAGGTTTGAGAATGCTCTGTGTGCTGCCCCCAATGCTGGTGAACTTGCTGAGGTTACCGAGATGGTTAAGGCAGCCAAAGCCGATCTTGACCAAGCCCGGGTTCGAATTTCTGAACTCGAAGCCGAAGTGACGAGGCTAGGCTCGAAGGCCGATGCTCAGCAAGGAGAGATCGAGAGTCAAAAGCTCGATATCCAGGTGAAGAGCAGGAGGATCAATGATTTGGAGGCTGCTCGAAAGATAGCTGAGCATCAAGTACGTGAGCTCATTGCCTCATCCCAGGATAGCCAGAAGAACAAGGAAGCTGAAGTCAAGCTGGCTGTCAGGGAAGGGAAGAAAGAAGTCGCCGAAGCTTACGGCAAGATCCTGGTCTGTGTTAAGGAGAAGTTTGCTAGGAAGAAAGATGAGGTCAACGCCTTGGTGTACGCTCAGGAGCTCCAAGCTAATGCCGACCTCTTGAAGGATATGCTGAACAACAAGATCCAAAGCGTTGAAGAGGAGTACAACCAATTGGTGGCCTTATTACCAGAAGCGACAACTGCGTATGAGAAGGCTCAAGTCTCTGACTTCTCGGTCAGCAAGCTTCCTCTTCCCCAGATCTCGGAGAGTTCAGGTACTTTCGAGATTAACATGTTTAATCCATCCTTTTCTGGGGAGTATGGCTCTAATTTGGGTTTGATGGCTCCTGACTTAGCTCCAGTCGAGGCAGCTATAGGAGGTGATGGCAATGTGGTCGATGAGGGAGTTCCTGCCGGTGCTGGTGATCCGATTCAGGAAGAGAAGGAAGATTGAGAGCTACGGCTCTTTTAGCTTTATTTTTGTGTTTTTAAGACTTCGGCCTAAGGGCTTTGTTTCGTTATGCATTATGACTTAGTGCCTGAGGAGGCCTTTAAACCTTAACACTTGCTGGATTTCAATAGCCTGGGGAGGCTTTTAAACCCTTTCTTATGTTTAAATCGTGGCTATTATTTCTGTTTTAAGTTTTTGAACTTAACCTCGTTTCATTTAATCATAGTGATTGCGAATCTCAGATGAGTTGTGTGCTGTCATCGTTGAGTCGGATTAGGACCTTTAGTCTTAATTTATGATAAGCATTTAGCTTAATGGATATTCGGTCGTGATAACCTTAAAGAGAAGTTCTTGATTTTAGCTCGGGGACCTGAGTCCGATTCGAAAGGTTCTGGGACCTGGTTGTTCAGGTTCGTAGGAACCTGGATTTAGATTCATAGGGACCTGAGTTAATTCGAAGGACTTCGAGGCCTTTGAAGTTTAACGGATGGAATTGAGGAATTTCGGGATTTTCCTGATTCTTTAGGATTTTAAGACCTTTCGATTTTGATAAGGGTTTCAAGACCTTTTGGTTTTGATTAGGATTTTAGGACCTGGTTGATTGTTAAGGATTTTAGGACCTTGCTGATTGTTAAGGATTTTAAGACCTTAGTTTATGTTAAGGATTTTAAGACCTTTGGGTGTATTAAGGATTTTAAGACCTTTGGGTGTATTAAGGATTTTAAGACCTTAGGTTCAGGTTTTCAGGGACCTGAATGTATTCGAGATTGTTGAGCTTAGGTCCCGATTTAGGGGGACCTAAATTTTCTTGGAGGGTTTTAAGACCTTTGATGTTTATGAAACTGAATCAATCGTTTTATTAATATCAGATATCAGAGAATACATGATTCAGATTATTTACACAGTAACTATTTTTAGGCTAAGTGTTCTTGGTAACACCTGCCCCTTTGGCTTAGGTGAGGAGGTTGGTGAGAAGAGGTTGGGGCTGCACTCATGACGGAGTTGCCTACGTACCCAGTCAAGGGATCAAGCCAAACGTAGTTCAGGGGTTTTAGGTACCTAATGATAGTATCTTTTGAGGTTCGTGGCATTCCACGATCGGATTTCAGGTACCCCGGTTCGTACCTTCTGGAGTTTGTAAACTCCGGGTCGTACTATGTGGATAATTCGGTAGGGTCCTTCCCAGTTGGTTCCTAACTTTCCAGCTCCCGGTTCCTTTGTTCCTTCGAACACTTTCCTAAGCACTAGGTCCCCTACGGCGAACTGTCGGGGCCTTACTTTGGAATTGTAGTGTCGTGCCATTGCTTGCTGATAATTTTGAATGCGAAGCAAGGCTTGGTCTCGTCTTTCCTCGATCAAGTCGAGGCTATCCATCAGGAGCTGGTTATTAGCTGCGGGATTTGAGGTGCAGAGCTCCCGTCTGAGGCTACCTGCGGTGGTTTCTGCTGGGACGACAGCTTCCATCCCATAAGCTAAGGAGAAGGGAGTTTCCTCTGTAGCTTTTCGTGGGGTGGTTCGGCAGGCCCATAGTACTTCGGGTAGTTTTTCCGACCAAAGCTCCTTTTGGGCTCCTAGGCGTTTCTTGAGGTTTGCTAAAACTGATTTGTTGGCAGCCTCCGCCTGTCCGTTCCCTTGAGGTCGCCGAGGTGATGAGAAGGTGAGGCGGATGTTCCATTTATCGCAGAAACTTTTGAAGTCGTGGGATATGAACTGTCCTCCATTGTCGGTTACGATTTCGTATGGGACGCCATGCCTGCATACGATGTTTTTCCAAACAAATCCTTCGACCTCGAATCTGTTTATTTGTTGGAAAGCTTCAGCTTCAATCCATTTCGTGAAGTAGTCGGTTAGGACCAGGAGGTTTAGTAACTTCTTTCCTTTCCCTGAAGGTACTAATGGACCTATAATGTCCATAGACCACCTCATGAATGGGTAGGGAGCTGATATGTTAGACAGCTTTTCCGCTGGTTGGTGTATGATCGGTGCATGCCTTTGGCATTTGTCGCACGATGAGGAGTAGACCTCACAATCTGCGATAATGGTAGGCCAGAAGTAGCCTTGTCTTTTTATTCGGATGGCTAAGGCTCTGCCTCCGGAATGGTTTCCACAGGAACCGTCGTGCATTTCCTTCATGAGTTTCATAGCTACTAGGCCGTGAACGCATTTTAGGTAAGGTCCGGAGACACTTCGTTTGTGGAGGGCTGACTCGATTATACAGTATCTTGCTGCTAAAGCTTTGAGTTTTCGAGCCTCCCACTTGTTGGGTGGAATTTTTCCCTCTAGGATGTAATCCATGATCGGTATTCTCCAGTCTTCTCTCCCTACAACTTTGTTGTGAAGAGAGGAGGGAGATTCCTGTTCGGGACCTGGTGCCGTGGTGCCCCCGGAGATATTCGTTGGAGTAGGTTCTAGGTTCTGAGGAATATCTCCAATTTCCTCGTTATCCCCTGTGGTTTGTGTAGCGTTCCTAGATGCGTTTTTAAGAGCGGTGCGGCTTCTTGTTTGGACTTTATAGACAAGTGGCTCCGAGGTCTGGATGGTGCCCCCGGAGGTACTCGTAGAGTTAGGCTCTAGGGAGTCTGAACTTCGGTGAGTACCTTCACTTTTGTCGTTGTTTTCCGGGTTCTGGGTTGCTTTCCTGGAGGTGTGCTTTCTAAAGCTGCGTGTTCTAGTTTTCGGGAACCAGAATGTCGTGAAAACTTGGGTAGCTACCGTCGGGAGGCTGTTATCCTCTATTTTTTCCTTTGGTTTGCTATCCATCTCAGCCTTGGTAGCTATGTCGATACTTGGCTTCTCGATTCCTTCCACGGGTATAATTCGTTTTACGAGAGGGTCGGATGTGGAAGCTAATGCGGCGAGCGCGTCTGCTGAGGAGTTCTCCCCTCGTGGGATCCTCGTTAGCTCGAACTTGTCAAACTGCTTTGTGAGGTTTAGGACGACCTCGAGGTATGCCCCCATTCTTTCGTCCCTTGTTTCGTATTCCCCGTGAAACTGGCTAGCTACCAGCTGCGAGTCGCTGTAGGCGTTTAGCTCCCGAATTCCGAGGCTCAGGGCGAGCTTTAATCCAGCGATTAGTGCTTCGTACTCGGCCTCGTTGTTGGAAGCGTTAAATCCAAGTCTATAGGATTGTTCGATGGTTTCTCCGGCTGAGGAGGTTAGTCTTAAACCGACACCGGAGCCTTGCCTTGACGAGGCTCCGTCCACGTATAGGCTCCATTTCGGAACCTCTGTTTCCTGGTCTAGATGTTCGGATGCTAGCTCAATAACGAAATCGGCGAGGACCTGAGCTTTTGCTGCTGCTCGGGGTCTGTACTCGATGTCGTACTCGCTGAGCTCTATAGCCCATTTGGCTAATCGTCCGGATTGGCTAGGGCTATGCAGAATCGTCCGTAATGGTTGTGAGGTCATTACGATGATCGAGTGCGATTGGAAATAAGGTCGCAGCTTCCTGGCAGCTGTCACGACTGCTAGGGCTAGTTTTTCCATGGTGGGATATCTCGTCTCGGCGTCTATTAAGCTTTTGCTAGTATAATAGACAGGTCTCTGTTCGTTTTGTTCCTCTCGTACTAGCACTCCGCTGACTGCAGCTGCCGACACGGCGAGGTACAGGTACAGTGGTTCTCCTACTACAGGTTTGGATAGTATCGGAGGTTCCGAGAGGTAAGCCTTCAGCTGTTTGAAGGCTTCTTCGCACTTTTCATCCCATAAGAACTTCTTATTATTTTTCAGAAGTTTATAGAATGGAAGGCATTTATCGGTGGACCTGGAGATGAATCGATTTAGTGCTGCGATCCGTCCGGTCAATCTTTGTACCTCTCTGGTCGTTTTAGGTGATGGCATTTCCAGGAATGTCGCTATTTGTTTCGGGTTGGCTTCGATGCCTCTTTCGGTTACGAGGTAACCTAGGAATTCGCCGGAAGGTACTCCGAAGGTACACTTAGCTGGGTTTAGCTTCATGTCGTATTTGTTGAGGATTTCGAAACATTCTCTTAGATGGGAGATGTGGTCCTCCCCCTTTGAGGATTTGACTAACATGTCGTCGATGTAGACTTCCATGGTTTTTCCGAGTTGTCCAGCGAACATTTTATTTACTAACCTTTGATAGGTAGCTCCCGCGTTTTTCAAACCAAACGGCATGACCTTGTAACAATAGGTTCCTCGTTCAGTTATGAATGCGGTTTTCTCTTGATCCTCAGGATCCATCATAATCTGGTTATATCCTGAAAAGGCATCCATAAAGGACAAGAGCTGGTGTCCAGCCGTTGCTTCGACCAAACGATCGATATGAGGTAACGGGAAGCTGTCCTTAGGACAGGCTTTGTTTAAATCGGTGAAGTCTACACAGATTCTCCATTTCCCATTCTTCTTTTTTACTACCACTGGGTTAGCTAGCCAATCGGGGTATTGTACCTCTCGGATGGACCCGGCCTTTGTTAGTCGATCGACCTCGTCGTTGACAGCTTGGGCTTTTTCTAGACCTAGCTTACGACGTTTCTGTTTGATCGGTTTAAAAGTAGGGTCTACATTGAGCTTATGAGTGGTGACATTTGCATCTATGCCTTTCATGTCGCTGGTGGTCCATGCAAAGGTTTTGATATTCTGTTTTAGGAATTCGACGAGCTCCTTTTTGGTTTCGAGAGGTAGCTCGGATCCGATGCTCACCTGTTTCTCAGGATTTGAGTCGTCGATGCTAACTTTTTCGGTGAGGTTCTTAGGGGGACCTCGGATATTTCGTTGCATTTCGCGACTCTCCTGGATCTGTAATTGCTATTGGGGGGATTCTTTTATGATCTCGAATCCTCCCAGGTAACAGATCCTTGAAATCTTTTGGCTACCGTGTATGGTAGCTATTCCGTTGGTTGTTGGAAATTTCACGCATTGGTGATAAGTTGAAGCTACTGCTTTCATCTTATGAATCCAAGGCCTTCCGAGGATTGCGTGGAAAGGGGATGGTTTGTCGACAACTATGAAGTTGGTCATTTTCATGACTCCGCCAGCTATAATTGGGAGCTTAATTGTTCCCAATGAGGTGGCTGTTTCACCTGAGAAACCTACGAGGTTGGATTTCTGGTCGACAATTTCGTAGTCGTCTATTTCCATTCCCTTTAGTGCGTTGTAGAAAATAAGATCGACGGAGCTTCCGGTGTCGATCATGAGCTTAGGTACCTCGTACCCTGCTATATTTAATGTTATGACAAGGGCATCGTCATGAGGTCTATCGAGGTCTAATGTCTCACTCTCCCAGAAAGAGATCTTAGTGTTAGACTCAGGCTTGGTCGGTTTGGACTGAGTGTTTGACACAGCTTTCCGTACGTGACTTTTAATAGAGTTAACGGAGTCTTGACACACATCGGACCCTCCAAGGATGTAATCGATCCTTGAGCCAGGGCTCGATTGGGGAGGTGGTTTACTCAAGAGGGCCTCGATTTGTAGGCTTTTTCCTTGTGGAAACTTTCCAAGGATCATATCGACTCTCTTTTTGGGAGCTGGGGGTGGTGAGTCTGTTTCTTTTTCAGGTGACCTCTCGCGTTTTGGAGAGCTATCTCTGGGACCTCTCTTCTGATAAGGTTGTGGCTTTTTGAGGTCCACATCTTTTATTTCTCCGGCTGCGAATTTAGCAGCCAGTTGTCGTTGGAGGTCCCAACATTCTTCGGTTGAATGTCCCTTTCGATCGTGGTAAGAGCAATGTTTGCTCTCGTCATAACCTTTGGACCAGGGGGCTTTAGCTGTCGCGGCGACAGGTTTTTCTTCCTTGTCTTCCTCGACTACGTAAGAATGTTCTCCCTGGGTCTGATTATTTCGGGAGCTACCTCTTTTGTGAGGTCCCTTTCCATCGGAGGCTTCGCCTTTCGGGTGACTCTGGGGTTTTCTGTGGAGCTTATCTAATGCTGCCATTTCCTCCTCCAAGGTAATGTATCTAGAGGCCTTATGGAGGGCGTCGTCGATAGTTGGAGGGGGATTTAGCGTTAGCTCCGAGAAGAAACCTGATTTATACCAGAGACCTCTCCTAAGAGCCTCAATGGCTACCTGATCGTTGGGATTCGAGAGTTTAGTTCTTACTGCTCTGAACTTTTCGATGTAGACTCGCAGTGAGTCTCCCAGTCCTTGTCTGATCTTCCAGAGGTCAGCCTCAGACGCTTGTTTCAGGATGTGAGTTGAATATTGCTTCATAAAGGCGTTAGCCAATTGATCGAAACTGTCTATAGAGTTCGGCTCGAGGCTGGAGAACCATTCGAGAGCTGTTCCGATCAGGTTTTCGGCAAATGTTCTGCAATATCCTGCATCACACTCTTCCTTTGTGAAGTGAGCTTTAACGATAGCTAATCGGAAGGCTCTTAAATAGGCCTTTGGGTCTGCGTTCCCATCGTATTCAGGAATCTTAATTTTTCGAGTATCTCTTATGTAAGAGTTGGCAATTCTATCGGTGAACGGAGTTCCACGAGTCTCCTCAATTAAGCTCTCGATTTCGGGAGCTGAGCTCGTTACCTTGTGAACTTGAGCTCCCAATTTCTGGAGAGCTGCGTGGGTTCGCTCCATGTACCTGCGAATTGCGTCAGGTCCCTCGAAGGGAAGGACATTTGGGTCATTATCAGATACTCGGCGAGCAGGTTCCTGGTGAGACCGAGCTCGGTCGTCTTCCCAGCTAGCTGGCGAAATAGGTCGCTCATTGGTCCTTAGGCTCCGAGCGAGGTTAGTGCGGAGAGCTGCAGGATCAGCATCCGTCCTTTGGTATTCGTCTGTGCTTGGGGTTGAAACCCTAGCTTGAAACACTGAAGCTGATGTTCTGGCCCCGGACGGTATGTTGGTTCCTGCTCCAGACCCGGAAGGAGGTGGCGGTGGAGGCAAACGGGTGCTCCCACCGGTGTTTCGATCAGGCATGGAGCTAGTTGTAGCTACATTGCTCCCCATGGTGCTGGTGATAGGAGGGGTAAACGCAGGAGCTGTCCTAGCGCGAGGCGTTTGGAAAGCAGGTTCCTGCCCTTCTGCACCTGGGCTATCAGGGGAGAAGTTCAGGCGCTCTCTAGGGAAGGAAGGGTCAGCTAACCGTTCATGGAAAGTGACTCCTCTTCCCTGGTGGACGGACGGTTGGGTCGTTGCGGATTGAGATCTGGTTATCTCTTCGAACTGTTGCTGCCGTTCGGCTAACTGTTGCACCGTTCGCTCGGTCTCTTGAGCTTTGTCCACTAACTGGAGCATCATCCGACGGATCTCAGAAAGCTGATCTTCCGTTTGGTTCGGAGCGGATTGATGCGATGGGTTATTGAGGGCTGAGGACCCAGAGTTGGTCCCTCCGGAGGCTCTCGGGTTATTTGCCCCCGGAGCAGTGCGATTCGGTGAGCTATTGCTCTGGTTCGATTGATCGGGGTTAGATGGATTCGTTCCGTCTAATGGATTCATCCTTTAAGCTTTAGAGAAAGGGATTCGATTATTTGTCCCCACAGACGGCGCCAATTGTGAGAGACAAGGTTTCACTTCTTAGATTTAGGTTAGGTCAAGAGAGATGAATGAGAATCGTGGGCTGAATCCCGTAAATAAACTTGAAGAATGAATATGATTTTATTGATGAGTTGAAAGATGATGAATACAAAGGAATGTATCTTGAGATGATTACTAAAGAATACGTAATGCTTCTAATCTAGTACAAAAGTTGATATATGGAAAAGAGATGGCTTGTCTTTTATCTTCTCCGTCTTTATATAGTCTAGGTTTCGTTGGCAACCCTTCAACTGTTCTCCGAGATATTCGGCTTCAATTACGGAACTCGCTTTAGGCTCCTCTTGACCGAGTCTCTTAAGGTGTTAGCTCACTTTCTGTCGTGAACTCTGCTATGATGTCTCCCAGGTCCAGTCGTCAGTTCGGCTTTCAGCTCCCTTTGTTATGATGGGCTTATCGCAACCCACATGCTAGCTCACGCTTATCGGTACCTCACCTGAGGGTCATATTCGGGTCCAACAGTTAGGGGAAAAGGGAAGATAAAGATCCTAAATGCAGACGGTTCAACAGTCACACTAAGCAACGTGCGATATGTGCCAGAGATGGGAAGGAATTTTATTTCCTATGGTCAACTAGAACAGTCAGGGTGCACCTACACAGGAAGAGACTATCTAGTTGAGTTCTACTTAGGAACTATGAAGGTCTTGACAGGAAAATACGCAAATGGCCTGTATTATCTTCAAGGAATAGTAAAACCAGCAGAACCAAATTCTTCTGAGGCAGTAATTGATCACACTAAGAAGTGGCACTCACGGTTGGGGCACATGAATATTCGATCAATGGAAACACTGGTCAAGAAAGGATACTTAAACAAGGAAGAAGTAGGAAGCTTGGGGTTTTGCGAAGCTTGCACAATGGGAAAATCGCATCGACAGAAGTTCCCAAGAGCGAAACATACATCAAAGGGAGTGCTTGAGTATATACACTCAGATCTTTAGGGTTCACCAAGCACGGTTTCAAGTTTATCAGGGGCTCGTTATTTCCTGACTTTCATTGACGACTTTTCTAAAAAGGTGTGGATCTACTTCCTAAAGACTAAGGATGAAGTGTTTCAACGATTCTCCGAGTGGAAGCTACTAGTAGAAAATTAAACTGGGAAAAGGATAAAATATCTCAGGACAGACAACGGCTTGGAGTTTTGTAACCAGAGCATGGACAAGCTGTGCAGAGACTCGGGCATTAAGACACACAAAACATGCCCTTACACGCCCCAACAACATGGAGTCTCCGAGCGTATGAACAGAACTGTAATGGATAAAGTGAGGTCTATGTTGCACGAGACAGAGTTAGATGCAAGTTACTGGGCAGAGGCGGCATCAACGGCAGTCTACTTAATAAACAGATCTCCAAACTCTTCTATTGGGTTCGAGATTCCAGAAGTCAAATGGTCAGGGAGGTCATTTTCTTATGATCATCTAAGGAGTTTTGGGTGTGTTGCATATGTTCATCAGGTAAGGGAGAAAACGAGTGCTAGAGCTACTAATGGAGTGTTCTTGGGCTATGAAGACGGAACTAAGGGCTATAGAGTATGGCTCGTTGAAGAGGAGAAGATAGTAGTAAGTAAGGATGTTATCTTCAACGAGCAAAACTTCTTCAAATATATGAAAAAGGATGAGGACATTGATAGAACACCTGAAGAAACTGCGAAGAGTAAAGGAAAGAAGAAAGTCTCATTCAAAAGCGTTCTAATAGAAGTCGAAGGAGAGGACTCAAACTCAGGTGGCGCAGTCTCGAAGGTTTCAAAAGAAATAAATCAAAATGAAACTGGAGAATCTTCTGGAAAGATGTCAACAGAAGATGTA
The DNA here is from genome assembly GCF_020379485.1 of Brassica napus. Classification (NCBI taxonomy): domain Eukaryota; kingdom Viridiplantae; phylum Streptophyta; class Magnoliopsida; order Brassicales; family Brassicaceae; genus Brassica; species Brassica napus. The sequence continues at coordinate 16,751,467 of NC_063444.1, read as the reverse complement.
GAAGACTCAGGAAGTGACACTGATGAGGATGATGATTTGACTTAGATAGAAGACTTAGGGAGCTACGTCTTAGCAAGGGACAGAGAACGCCGCACAATAAGGCCACCATCAAGGTTTGAAGATGCTGACCTCATAGCCTATTCTTTGGCTAGTGAAGAGGACTTAGAAGAAGAAGAACCTAGAAACTACAAAGAAGCAATGGAAAGCAAGGATTGGAAGCTGTGGAATGCAGCTTCAGATGAAGAGATAGACTCTTTAAAGAAGAACCACACGTGGGATTATGTCAAAAGGCCTAAAGATCACAAGGTCATTGGGTGTAGATGGATTCATAAACTCAAACCAGGAATACCGGGAGTTGAAAAACCAAGACACAAATCGAGGTTGGTTGCGAAGGGTTATGCGCAAACAGAAGGTGTAGACTACAACGAAATCTTCGCCCCAGTCGTCAAGCACGTATCAATCAGGCTTCTCCTATCAGCAGTAGTAAACTACGACTTGGAGTTGGAACAGCTTGACGTTAAAACAGCTTTTCTCCATGGAATATTGAAGGAGAAAGTGTTCATGGAACAACCTGAGGGATATATACATAAAGGAAAGGAGAACATGGTGTGTTTGCTAAAGAAGTCCCTATATGGACTCAAGCAATCTCCGAGGGAATGGAATCACAGATTTCACACATTCATGATAAAAAATGGATATGCCAGAAGTGAATATGACACGTGTGTGTATCTAAAAGGGTCAAGAGTTGAGAACATGGTCTATCTATTGCTCTACGTAGACGACATGTTGATTGCATCTAGGGAAGGAAGTATTATTCAGAGGCTGAAGGATCAGCTCAGTGCAGAGTTCGAGATGAAGGATCTAGGGGCAACTAGGAGAATTCTAGGCATGGATATCATACGAGACAAGAGCAGACAGACATTGACGCTTTCACAAAATGACTACCTAACCAAAGTTGTAAAGACGTTTGGTATGAGCGAGTGCAGAGCAGTGAGTACACCACTCGGGTCACAGATCAAGTTACAAGCCTTAACTAAAGATCAGGAACGAGAGCAGGAAGAGGAAATGAGGAAGGTACCGTACTCCAGTGCGGTGGGCAGCTTGATGTACGCAATGGTAGGGTCAAGGCCAGACTTGGCGTATGCAGTAGGTTTAGTCTGCAGGTACATGAGCAAACCGGGAAAAGAGCATTGGTTAGCAGTGAAATGGATTATGAGATATATAAAAGGAGCTCTTGGGATAAACTTAACTTTTACAAGAGGGTCTGACTTCAAGGTGAGGGGCTACTGCGACTCAGACTATGCGTCAGACTTAGACAAGAGCAGGTCCACTACCGGATACGTCTACACGGTGGGAGGAAATACAGTGAGCTGGAGATCGTCGCTTCAAAAGGTTGTGGCCCTGTCAACAACAGAAGCAGAGTATATGGCGTTATCAGATGCAGTCCGTGAAGGCATATGGTTAAAAGGCATATGTAAAGAATTGAAGCTAAGTGACGAGGTGTTTGAGATTCACTGTGATTCGCAAAGTGCTATCTATCTAGCCAAGAACTTCGTCTACAGAGAAAAGACAAAGCACATTGCGACTAAATACAATTTCATCAGAGAAGTTATTGCAAATGGAGTGGTGAATGTTCTCAAAATCCATACTTCGGTGAATCCGGCGGATATGTTAACTAAAGCGTTACCTGGAGAGAAATTTGATGGTTGTTTGGCTAAGCTGAAGGTCATCGAAACCTGAGAAGATCGGGAACATTCATCTTTGGAACTGAGAAGGTGACTGCAATTGAATCTCGTCTTGGAAGTCAGACAGATGAGGGAACTAGAAGATTCAGCAGAACCCGTGTGAATATACAAGGGTTGAGGTACCGGGATCGGAACGAAAGACACGGCGGTGACTGGTCAAGAGAAGACAAGCTCACGGTGACTTTCAGACATGGAGTTTCGACTGAAGGAGAAGTCGATACCAAGGTGGAGAATGTGAAGATTGGTATTCGACTTATGAGTCCAATGGGCTTATGATAATTGAAACTCGGGAAGACAGAAGCTGGGCCGCGGGAGTAAAGTAACTAAGGCCCAAAAGTCTAGCTCTTGTATAAGAGTGAGACGAGAAACAGAGGATAACGATCTCTGAAACAAACTCCTTCTTCTTCAGCTAGTGAGAGAGCGTCATTGTAGCTTGTAGAGAGAGAAAGCTTCTGTAAACACTGATCTAGTTGATTACCAGGTTCCGATCCTGAAGGAGATGTACCCGGTGTGAAGGGGAACTCTAAAACGTTGCTTGCATCGTCTTTTTTTCTTGTTTTCGTTTACTTTTGCTTTGCTTGATCGTGAGTCGGAGTCGCGACCTACACACGAGAGATAGAGAGTTAAACACACAAGAGTATAAAGAGAGATTGTGAGAGATCAACGAAGATTGAGCTAGATTCTTTCACACTTATTATTAGTTGATTTGTTCCCAGGTTGTTCTTGGTCATAGAATCGCTGTCCTTCACTTTCGTGTTCGTTTATTGTTAGTAGGTGTTTGTGTGTCAGTAGTTTTTATGCTTTTCTTAGTCTGATTAGTATTGTGTCTATCCATAGTTGGGGTTTGGTCTCCTTGTTTCTTAGGGCTTTTGTTTCCAAGTATGTACTTGCTGATTTGTATTCGATAAATGCATTCCACCTGTGTATAATTTCTAGTTTGTTAAAGTATCTTCAGTATTAAAAAAGACTTTAAAGCACAATGCAGAAACTTTATTTTTTACTTGTATAATAAAACAAAGGTTCATTGATTTTCTGTCGTATACGGATTGTCCCTTTTACAGGACACAGTCCAGACATATCCTAGCACCTAGGAAGATGGCGTAGGAGCATGATTAACCCTATAACCTTTTATGGGTTTCTTATTTATTTATTTTTTTTTTGTCTGATTAAAAAAAACAATCACAGACCGCCACGTGTCAGTGGAACCCGCAACAGTACAAGAAAAACCCTAAAATTGTTTCTTATTTTATATCTTTGAAGATTGTTTCTTGTGCTTTTTATTGGCGTCCACGCGCAAAAAGTAATTAAGAAACCTTTTTGTATAGTGGATTAATGGTGCTCTAATAGACCAAAACCGTTATATTCCATCTAAATAATAATGTAAGTACTGCTTTAAGTCAGACGCGTCCATCTAAATGGCAAAACAGTATTCGGCTGCAACTGTATTGTAGATTTTTGGAATGGAATGATGTGGAATGGCCTATTCCATTAGTTCCATAAAAAATTTTACCATTTGACATGAATGGAATGTATTCCATCATCAATTCCAAAAATAAATATAAAAAATACAAAGAAAATTATTCCATAACAAATTTGATCGAATAGAATGAATTTCATTCTATTTTTTGCTGTATTTCATTCTTATCATTTCATTTATTTTAAATTCCATAAATTCCATGTTTGTTTACCGGTTATAATAGACCAGTTCAGAATATATGTTTTTGTTTGGCCAAATTATTCTAGCTAGTTCGGAATAATTTGCATTATCGTTACGTAGTAACTCATGTTGATCCTCGAGCTAGTTCGATTTTTTTATTGTTATTAAGATTACAATATCAAATACATTTATACGTACTGCGGTATGGTCATCAGAGTACCATATGTGGATTATATTTTGTATCATTTGCATGTGCAAAGGATGATAGCAAGACTTTTCTTGAAAACTCACGAAACTTTTAAAGACGTATAATGGAAACGGTCCAAAATATCCTAGAAAATAGCCAGCCAATACTGGTCCTAAAGAATTTCAATATTCCTTAAAGCAGAAAGAATGTAAACAAATCAAATAAAAACAAAGTCAAGTCAACAAACGAGGGTCAAAATAGTAATAAAATTCAAATACAAATCGAAACAGCTAGCTACCATCAACATTTGCATTTAAATAGATGATCATACTCTTTTAGCATTTCTGCTCTTGTCAACAGAATAACCTGAGCCCTCTCGCACTCTCTCTTTCCACAATCGCTCATGCAGATACTTACGCCTAACACCGACTTATTCCACACACAACGTAAACTTTTTACATGCAGTACCATAACCTCGACGTTGATCCCAACGAAGCCACTATCCGTTTCTACGGCACGGAAAACAAATAGAGAACATCTCAGAAACCTTGAGAACGTTCTTAAAACCTCCTCAACCTCTACAGATAATCACGACAATAATGTATCTTCTCGTCAAGTTAAGACGACAACGTCAACGTCGACGTTACTAGGAGGTTTGAGTTTGGCGAGAATCTGGCCTCATATGAAAGCCGCCGTTGACGAAATGTCTCCGAGGAATCTAAAGCGGCTTCAAAGACTTCTCTCAAAATCATCGGAGGAGCGTTCGCCTAAGAATAAACTCGGGTCTAACTGGCGAGAGCTACACGGGTCCAATAACTGGGCCGGGTTGCTTGATCCTCTAGACGAGAATCTCCGGCGAGAGCTTGTCCGTTACGGTGAGTTTGTGCAGGCGTCTTATCACGCGTTTCACTCGGACCCGGAAGGCTCGCCGAGAGACATCGCGTTACCAGATGGATCATTTAAAGCGACGAAGAGTCTTTACGCCACGTCATCGGTTCGTTTACCTAAATGGATCGATGACGTGGCTCCTGATCTGAGGTGGATGACTAAACCGACTAGCTGGGTTGGGTACGTGGCTGTCTGTGATGATCCGAGGGAGATCCGACGGATGGGGAGGAGAGAGATCGTCATCGCGCTACGAGGAACCGCCACGTTGCTCGAGTGGTCAGAGAATTTCAGACCGAATCTGGTTTCCATGCCTGAGCCAAAACCCGATCCATCCGACCCGACCCGACCTAAAGTTGAATGCGGGTTCAATAGCCTCTACACGACCGCTAGCCAACACGCGCCGAGTCTCGCCGAGTCGCTGGTCGGAGAAATCTGCCGGCTTGTGGATCTCTACGCCGGAGAAGAGCTGAGCATTAGCGTCACCGGACACAGCCTCGGTGCCGCCATCGCTCTCCTCGCAGCCGACGATATCGCCGAGCGTGTCCCCAACGCGCCTCCGGTGTCGGTTTTCTCGTTCGGCGGGCCTCGTGTAGGGAACAGAGAGTTCGCTGACCGGCTAGTATCCAAGGGAGTGAAAGTCCTCCGCGTTGTGAACAGCCAGGACGTGGTGACGAAAGTTCCAGGGATATTCTCCGACAACGATAATAACAAGCAGGGGCAGAATCGTATCATGGAGATGGTGGAGAGGAACAATCCATGGGCTTACTCGCACGTGGGAGCTGAGCTGCGCCTGGACATGAAGATGTCTCCGTACTTGAAACCTAACGCTGACGTGGCGTGCTGTCATGACCTGGAGGCGTACTTGCACTTAGTCGACGGGTTTTTGGCTTCGAACTGTCCGTTTCGGGCAAACGCGAAAAGGAGTTTGAGGAAGCTGTTGGATGAGCAACGGTCTAACGTCAAGGTTTTGTACACTGGAAAGTCTTTGAGACTCAACCGTGATAGTATTGTCGATAATGGAGATGTTTTGCCTAGTCCGTCATCGTGACCTCTGAATTTTTCTTCGTATTATTATTTATTGTTTGGATGGGAAAAAGCTATTTATTTTATTTATTAGCAGTCGCCATTGGCCGATGATAAAAGTTGTGTAATGTAAGACTTTTGGCGTTGTTTAATTCTTCTACAAAGGCGTGAAGATAATTAAAAATGTCCTTGCATGGAAACGGAAAAAATAAAATGAGGGTGTTCGTTATCATTGTATATTTTTAATGTTAACAAAAATATGCGTAGCCATGTCTGACAAACACACAGTTACAAAAACAAAAAAAAAATGTATGTCAAAACATCAAGCTATACCGTCTTATAGGAGAAATGTCATTTCGTCATTGATAGCCTTCAAAAGAAGAAGAAAAGAAAACAAGAGTACTTTTGACGGGATGCACGTTTTATTATATTCTGTATAACCGGACATACTGTTAGTTTAGTAATCCAAAACGTAATTTATCATAAAAAAAAATTCATAATTCGAAACTTTTTCTTATTATTTTATTTTGCATTTCCTATAGTGCATATTATGCATCCTAATATGAGAGTTAGTGATCTTATTAATCAGGTATTGATGGATTGGGATGTTAATCTCTTAGGATAATATGTCAATCCTACTTATATATCACTTATAAGAAGTTTGTTCGTCAGCTCAACTCATCGTCGGGATACATTCTGCTGGAATTACATAAGGAATGAAAACTACACAGTTAAATCTAGTTACTGGGTGGCTCAGAATTTATTAACGACTGAGGATGAACAAGAAGTTTTGGAGCCAAGTATCACTAAGCTTTAAGCCTTTGTTTGGAAACTAAAGACGCCAAAGAAGATATGTCATCTTATATGCCAATTGTTAACTTGTCATGTGGCAGTAACAAGGAATTTAGTAAGACGCAATATGATGTGTGATAACTACTGCCCAAGATGCAGAGAACCTGAAGAATAAGTAACCCATGCCATTTTTGAGTGTCCACCAGCTCTGCAGGCCTAGTAATTATCATCAACTCCAACAAGTCCAAATTTATTCCCAGTATCAAGCGTCTACACAAACATAGATTACCTATTCTCGAGGAAAAACAGCATTATTGAGCCAGAACAAGACGGGAATCCTTATCCCTGGATAATCTGGTATATCTGGAAGGTTAGGAATGACAAGCTCTTCAGGAGGATAGACAGAGACCCATTAGAGCTGGTTAGATATGTAGAAAGTGAATGCCAAGCCTGGTTTGATGCAAATAAAGTGCCACAACCAGTGATACAGGAAAACAATACTGAGGAACCCCAAATCTTAAGCTTGTGTAATATCTGTCTGTTAGATGGATCTTGGACATCTGCTGCTCACTTTAGCGGATGTGGATGGGTTTGGATGGACAGTGGTGGGAACATACAACTTATGGGGACCAGAAATATCACTCGACGCGAATCAGCCATGCATTCGGAACTAGAAGCACTGCGATGGGCAATGGAGAATATGCTTCAACACTCGACATGTCAGAGCTTTGGGACAGACTGTAAGGACCTGATCGCAATAATAAAGGAACCTCATGCGTGGCCAAGCTTTGCGACGGAATTGGAGAGGATAGAGACGCTTCAAATATGCTTCCCGGACTTCAGCATCACTCATGTGCCAAGAGCGCAAAATCAGATTTCAGATTTTTAGCACAAACTGCAAGATCCTTCCATAGGGAGTTATTTTTTATTGGTTGCTCTATTCCGGTCTGGTTACCCAGACCACCTCTAGCCTGAGTAATAGCATGACCTTTCGATGTCAAAAAAAAAAACTAATATCAATCATATTTGGTTTTAGTAATTATGTTTATTTGACCAAAAAACAAGAAGTTATGTTTATATATCATGTTTTCAATATAAACATTATCACATGTAACTATTTTCACGTTAAGTAATGGAAATTTGTCACAAATACCACTTTTCTAATACTATATTTCATCTATACCTTAACCAACTTTACCATTAAAATTTTAATAGGTAAAGTACCATTATAGCCCTAACTAATCAAACATAAACATATTGTCTTTCTCCCACAATTTAAAGAGTTTCCAACTGACCAACGAGATTCGACGACTTCGGCGATTTCTCTGGCGAGATTCGACGAATCTGACGATTTCTCCGGCGAGATTCGACGACTCCGGGATTTCTCCGGCGAGATTTAACGACACTGGCGTCCGGCGAGATTTGGCGAAGACTACAAGATCAAACGAACAGAACATGACGATCTCTCACCATGAACGCGTAACAAAGGCGAGAGGATAATAGATGGTAATTTTTGTCTCTTTCTGTAGTTTCATCTTTGATCTTTCAAAATCGATTAGTTTCTGGAAAGGGAGACGAAGTTTTCTCATGAAGTTTTCAAATCTCAAATTTATAAAACCATATAAATTTATTGATGAAGAACATAATGCTTATGAATGAAGACGACTAACCATGACCATCAAGTTTCCTCAACTGTGTTTATGAATTCCATGGAAGCTCCACTTCCACTGTTTCAATCTTCTTCTTACTTTCTCGATCCAGCTTAGTTTTCGAATCTATATCTAAATCCCGCAAAAGCAATCACTAAAGCTTTTGGCTTTCGTTTTTGGTTTCTGCTTAGAGTAATCAGAAGAATGCTAAAGGACGCTCTCTTGGATCACGAGGTGGTTCAAAGGTTGAATCTTACTATGTTCTAAAGACCCCTCCTTTATCCACTTGTAAGTCTAAATGAGACATATACGCTTGTTTGGTAGTTGTCTCAGTGTTAGATGCTTTTATATTTGGGTTGCTTATGAATTCTTAGTTTAGTATGTGTCTCTTGTTTCACTGTATCCATTGATGTTCCTTAATTTGAAGAAATGGGGAAAATTTGTTAATTTGGTGAATATCTTGTAGTTTCAGGGCTAACTGCAACTAGATCTGTGTATATTTACTCTTGCAGTTGCATTTAACATGATCTTAGGACCTTTGGTGATATGCCAAAGAGCATATTTTCTTATATTCTAAAACAGTGTGTGAATATGATACTTTGGAACCGGAACCGGAACCGTATATGAGTCGAAGAACACTAGAAATGCATTGAGGAAACACCATCGAAACTATGTGGACAATCAAAATAAACCAGTTTATAAATCATTTTTGAGTTCCTTATACTCATTCTGCCTAGCATTAAGTACACTGGATATTCACCCTATCAATATTCATAAACCCTTATCAATCAGTAAAAAAAAAAAATACTTAAACATCAACTTATAAACTCTTATAAATTAGGGATTTTATATTCTCTTATAAATGAATTTATGAGAATTTCTAAACTCTTATAGATATATTTATAAGCCCTTATAAATTTATTTATAAACCCTTATACATTTACTTATAAACCCTTATAAATATATTTACAAACTCATAAATTTATTTATAAAGATTATAAACTCTTACAACCGTTTTTATAAACTCTTATTAATTATTTTACAAACCTTTATAAGACAGTTATTACTACCTATTAATGATACATAATATCTTGTAAATGGTTTTATATAAATCATTATAAATAATTTTTTATTTCTTATCAATGACTCATAAATAATTATAATGATTTACAAAGATTTATAAGAAATTATAAACACTTATAAATAGCTTTATAAAGATTTACTTATAAATTTTTGTAAGGATTTGTAAATTCTTCTAAATAATTTATTACATCTTATAAATTGTGTTATGAAGATTATTAAACTCTTATAATTGTTTTTATAAACCCTTATAAATAGATTTATAAACTCTTATGAATGATTTATAAATTTTTATAAATGATTTTATAAACCCTTATAAATTGTTTTATAGATATTTTAAGTGTTTTATAAACTTTAGAAATAACTATAAAAATTTATAAATATTAATGGTTCATAAAAGTTTTATAAACTATTATAAATGGTTTATATACAAAACTGTTTTATATATTCATATGATTGATTTTATAAACCTTTATAAATAAACATGAATAGTTTTATTAATCATTATAGATACTTCCTTCTTGCAAACAAAATTGATCCATCGAAGAATGCATAAATAGATTGAAAGATGGATCAGACTAAATGGTGTATTTTTTGGCATATGTGTCGAGCATTTTGGTTTTGCTGAATATTAAACACTCGAAGGAGGAATGGACTGAGGATGGAGGAATGGATAAAACAGGTGCAGATTGCAATAGGGAAGCTAACTCTTGATAACTACTGCTCTAGAATGTTTTGATGAGAAACAAATAAAAAAACTAATGGTGAGTGCAAAGAAGTGCATACAGTAAAAAAAAAGAATTTGAGCTTTGTTACATTAGTGTTAAACTCTTCTTGGACAGTTCCAGAGACATGTCATTTAATTCTTTTAGAAAAGCTCTATGGACATGCTTAGCTTTTAGCTCTTCGATCCAATCTATCAACGCAAATTTCGGTGATATCATTACATATAGACTATAGTTATCCAATCTTTCTCAATTTAATGCTATGAACTAGAGTTGTAAATCATTTCTTGTGTATTCATGTTTTTTCAGCAATGTCATACAACACAATAGTTATGCACACTTCTCTAAATCATGGAATCATCTTATATTCTGTCCACCCTTTGAAAATAATGATAATACAAAACAATGTCTCTGACTTTGATCATTGTTTGTAGACAATACAATTCTCTAGCAATTACCATCACTGTGTCTTCTCTCTTGACTAGTACTTGACTAAGCTTCCACTCTACAGACCCTAAATAACAACTGAATTTACAAACCCTTATAAATTATTTAATAAATCCTTATAAATAATTTCAATACTAAAGTCTCAATACCCATAGTCTTTAATTAATTCATAAACCCAATTCCTAAAATTTCAAAACACGAAATCAAATTGCATACTCATCTCTAATCAATCGTTTACCTTTTCCAGATTGATGAATATTCTGAATCTCAATGTTGCAATAAATAGTAATCCCTAAACTTTAATATATTTCAATGGTAAAAACCCAGATTCTACAATCTCCTCAAACCTGTGAAGTGATCAAAGATGATCTGATGCTAGAGGAAGAGAATCTATAGCTTCAACTTATAGCTATTCTTCGTAATGTCGCAAATAAACTCCATCACAAATCAATTTTACAGTAGAGGAGGATCATCATCATCGCCGCATCGGAAATTTTTTGAAATTGACTGTAACTGAAACCCAAATTTACAAGGGGTTATAATTTTTTTAATGCAATGTTCACTATCATAAACTCTTTTCTTTTATATGCATCTATTCAAAGATCAAGTCAAAATCAACCATATTTGGTATTTGTAATAAAATCCTAAAATTACTTGAAAACTAGATTTACAAAGGTTATAAATTTTCAAAAACTCAATCACTATCGAAACTCTTTCTCTTAGATCCGACTATTAATAGGTAACTCTTTCTCTTAGATCGAAACAACAAAATCCGAGAAAATTACTTACAACTTGTTTTTGAAGTTTCATCTCCTTTACCGCCCTCATCAACTTGTGTATCATCTTCTACATGTTGTTCTTCTTCCTCATCTGTGTTCCCCTATTTAACAAAAAAGCAATAACAGATTTACAAAGGTAATAGTTTTATACACATCCTATCTCGTTAACATTTTCCTTCATTCAAACAAAACCCAAAACACATTCATTATGAACTTGTAAACATGCATGTTTTCCTTTGGACATACTCAATGAAATGTGAAAGAGAATGCTATAAACCATTGTAAATAAATCTTAAACAATTCTTGCCTTTTTTCTCTTCCTAGTATGTTCTTTTTAACTTGCATTTTCTTCTTTTTAACTTTCCCGCACACGCTCGATGCATCTCCATTTACTTCTTCAACCTCTTCCATCCGACCCAATTTACAAAAAACAATGATCGATTTATAAGAGTTTATAAATAACAAACTGATACTTGGAAGTAATTTTATAAACCATTATACACAGATTTTAAATATTTCTTACCTTCTTTCTTGTTCCTTGTTTCTTCTCTTTAACTTTCTCGGGCTCTTTGGATACATCTTCATTTACTTCTTCATCCTCCAATTTCGATAATAAAAGTTACCTAAGCTTTAATAAACATTTGAAAAGATTATCAATTTATAAAACTTTATAAATAAGCTTATTTCATCGTTTTTTGAGGTTTCACTTCCTTTACCACTGTCAACAACTTCTGTACCACCTTCTACATGTTGTTCTTCTTCCTCCTATATCAAATCCTATTATAAAGGTTCATACACATCAATTAGCTTTATCAATTTATAAAACAATAGCAGATTTATAAAGACTTATAATTTTAAAATTGATAGTCTCAGTTTATAAGGATTTATAAATTAACTTATTTAATTGATTTTTGAACTTTGTCTTCCTGTATCACCGTTGTCGATTTCAGTATCAGCTTCCACTTGTTGTTCTTCTTCATCTTGTGTCTTCTCCTATTTCAAAATTCAGTGCTATCTAACTACAAAACAAAATAAAAATATGAAGTTAACTTTTAATCATGGTCTAAAGATAGACATCTCAACACTGCAAGTAATAGACACTACCCTCAATTGCTAAATCGTTCTTCTTTATAAAGACTTATAAATCGAGTTGTACTTTTAACAATATCTTGAAATCCAGATTTATAAGAGATTATAATTTTGTAAAAATGCAGTGTTCACTATCTGAACTATTCAAATGACAAGTCCAAATCAACCTTATTTGTTGTTTGGATAACAGAAGAAAGCAAATCATAAAATTACTTGAACACATTTATATATTTTACATGCAATCAACTCTTGTTTAAAAACTTCTTTATAAAGGCTTATAAATAGTTGAGTTGTACTTTTAACAATATCCTGAAACCCAGATTTATAAGGGATTATAATTCTGTAAAAATGCAGTGTTCACTATCCGAAAATCTTAATCTTAACTAAAACCATTCAAATAACAAGTCCAAATCATCCTTATTTGCCTTTTGGATAACAGAAGGAAGCAAATCCTAAAATTACTTAAACCGAGATTTTTAAAAATCAATGTTCATCATATAAACTGTTTCTCTTAGATCAAACTATTCGAATGAGAAGTATAAACCAACAGTCATTGATTTTTTGACAGCAAAAAAAACAAAATCAATAAATTACACAGATTAGAGACATACAAGTTGTGAATCTCGTACAGGAGTCGACATTTTGGAGGTTTTGATCGGTTCTCTGTAATCGCTTGTCGGCGGCTGCGTGAGAGAGAAACAACGATGGATCTCGACAGAGGCGACGATAGATCTCGACGGAGAGAGAAGATCGATGTGGAAAGAGAGGAGATGGATCTCAGTGTGGAAAGAGAGGAGATGATAGTTGAAGATAAAGGTAAAGATAGTTTAGTCTTTTACATATTAATGAATGTGGTATTTATAAAAATGTCATTTGATTGGTGGTATAGTATTAAAAAAATTGTATAAGTAAAATTTACCCTTAATAATTGCAAAATATTTAAAATGGGCCAAGAAAACCAAATAAAACTAAAATGGGCCATAAAACAAATAAGATAATAACGTGAGTTTTTGTTTTTGTTTATGTTTTTGTTTGGTATACACATCATCATATCTAGTGATTACGTGTTGGCTTTTTCGGTCACAGTTCCTATCCTAACACCCATTTATCGTCGTCTCCTTCGTTCCGACCTTTTGTCTTTTTCCTTAGACCTGTTAATCCATGGCTTCACTTAGTTGTTACTAGTCGTGTTTGTCTTCTGTGTGATAGTATCTGTATTTGATTTAAGAAATGGCAACTTTGAACCCTTTTGATCTGTTGGATGACGATGCTGAGGATCCGAGCCAACTCGCCGTCTCCATCGCTTCTGATAAGTCCAAGAAGTCTGCACCTGTCTCAGGTTTGCCTGCTAAGTCAGATCCTCCGTCTTCGAAGCAGCCTTCTCCTTCTCAAGCTGGTCTCAGACCCACTTTACTCTCGATTACCAAATCATCTCTATTCTTCTGTTTGGAGTTTTTGTATTTGGTATCTGATTGTTTCGTTTTATGTTCTTGATTAGTGAGAGAGGCTAGGAGTGGTGGATTTAGCCGTGGTCGTGGTGGTTACAACCGTGATGGTCCCCGAGGTAACAATGGATATTCAGGGGGATACAGTAAGCCCTCTGACGAAGGAGACGTTTCAAAGCCTTCTTATGAGAGACGTGGTGGTGGTGGTGGTGGAGGATATGGAGGTCCTCCGCGTGGTGGTAGACGTGGTGAAGGTGAACGTCCTCGAAGGGCATTTGAGCGTCGTAGTGGAACTGGCAGAGGGTCTGTCTGTCTTACTCTCATTCTGTCGCATATTATCATCAATCTCATAAGCTTAAGTTTATGTTTTCGGTTACTTAGGGGTGACTTCAAACGCGAAGGAGCTGGTCGTGGAAACTGGGGAACACCAGGAGAAGAAGTTCTTGCTGTGTAAGCAACTAATCATTTGTCTTTGATTGATTGTTTTTATGTGATAGTGATTGTGAATTTGGACTAAAAAGAAGCTTTTTGTCTCTTTTAGCGAGACTGAAGAAGTAGCTGGGGTTGAAACTGAGAAGGATGTTGTGGAGAAGCCTGCTGATGATGATGCTAACAAGGAGAATACTGCTGAAGTGGAGGAGCAGAAAGAGCCTGAGGTTAAGGTAAGCAGATGAATTAAGACAGATGTTAGGTTGTTAGTCACAATTGCACCACTAGGTATTGTTAATAGGACATGGAACACAACTTATATACTTGTCTTGGCTTTTTATTCGTATTGATTGCTTACTGGTTTGTGTTTCGGTAGGAAATGACTCTGGATGAGTATGAGAAAATACTTGAGGAGAAGAGAAAGGCACTTCAATCTCAGAACACCTCTGAGAGGAAAGTTGATACTAAAGTGTTTGAATCAATGCAACAACTCTCAAACAAGAAGAAGTCTAACGATGAAATCTTCATCAAGCTGGTAAGACGTATTAATTACCTCCATGTCTCGTTTCTTCATTGTCAACTGGAAGCAAGTCTTGATCGATTCTTACCCTTGCTTTTGATCAATTTCCTAGGGTTCAGACAAGGACAAACGCAAAGATGACAAAGAAGAGAAGCCTAAGAAGGTTATCCACTGTCGTCTGAATCAAATAATTTGTAGGTCAATAAGTTTGCTTATGGATGTGTTTTGTAATTTACAGGCTGTGAGCATCAATGAGTTTCTAAAACCAGCGGATGGTGAGAACTACTACCGAGGAGGTCGTGGTGGCCGTGGACGTGGTGGTCGTGAGTCTCGTGACCGTGGAGCTCGTGCTTCCAGTGGCGGATATGGTGGTAACCGTAGTGAAGCTGCGCCTGCCATTGCGGATACTGCTCAGTTCCCATCTCTTGGGGGCAAGTAAATGATTCATCCATGAACACGTCGAAACACTCGTGTGGGTCTCCTTCAGTTTTCATCCTCTGGTTGAAATCAAGACTGAATGAATTTCATGCGACGGTGTACTGTTTACCAGTCTGTTGTTTGTCAGGTGTAAATTTTTAGTTATCGTCAGGTTTTAGATTTTCTGCAAACTGATACCTGACCGTTTTTTTTTTTTTTTTTTTTTTACTTTTGAAACATCACTCTCTTTTAGTTTACCAGTCTTTGTTATCTATGAAATCTTTGTTTCAGACAGACAAGTCTAATGTTAACGGTTTTGAGTCTTCTTCCTTTCTCATCTCTGATCATGTTCTTAGATATTACAAAATCTGTAATAAGACAAATATTAATAAGGTTCAGAAGTTTATTTTTTAATAACAGTCGTGTGATTTAAGATCCTCCCAATGGTATGTTTTTTTGTGTGTAATATATATATACCAAAACCAACGTGGAATAAGACGTTCTCTTGATGTTTTGTAGGAACCGATTTGTCTTTTTATGTCATAAACCCTGAGAAATGCTTTCTCGCTTCAACATTCATCAGCCATGGAAAGTTCGATTCTTTTCTCGTTCAATTGGAAACCCAGATGCCATTTTGGTGGGATCATGTTCCTCTTCCTCTCTTCCATCCCCAGAGCCATCGACTAAACCTTCTTCTGATCAAAACCAGATCTTCCCGCTGAACAAACTTATTGCAAGACATGTACATTCTGGAGATATAGATGGAGCTCTCAGAGTGTTCCACGGAATGGGAGCTAAGAACACCGTCACATGGAACTCCCTGCTCGTTGGGTTTTGTAAAGATCCAAGTAGAACGAAGGAAGCACACCAGCTGTTCGACGAAATCCCTGAACCAGATGCTTTCTCCTACAACATCATGCTATCTTGCCACGTTCGCAACGGAAACTTCGAGAAAGCTCAGAGCTTCTTCGACCAGGCTCCGTTCAAGGACTCTGCGTCATGGAACACGATGATCACAGGGTACGCTCGACGAAAGGAAATGGAAAAAGCGCGGGAACTGTTCTACGCCATGAAAGATAAAAACGAGGTTTCTTGGAATGCAATGATCTCTGGTTACGTAGAGAGCGGGGATTTGGAAACGGCGTCACGTTTCTTCAAAGAGGCTCCGGTTAGAGGCGTGGTGGCGTGGACAGCGATGATCACAGGGTACATGAAGGCCAATAAGGTTGAATTAGCTGAGGCTGTGTTCAAAGACATGACAGTGAATAAAAACCTCGTAACTTGGAACGCTATGATCTCTGGTTACGTCGAAAACTCTCGTGCGGAAGATGGATTGAAGCTTTTTAAAGCAATGCTAGAGGAAGGCACTAGGCCTAACTCGTCTGGACTGAGCAGCGTTCTGCTCGGATGCAGCGAGTTATCGGCCTTACGGTTTGGGAGGCAAGTTCATCAGATAGTGTGCAAATCATCTACACTGTGTAACGACATAACGGAGTTGACGTCTCTGGTAAGCATGTACTGCAAATGTGGAGAGCTTGGTGATGCTTGGAAGCTCTTTCAGGGGATGAAGATGAGAGACGTTGTGGCGTGGAACGCGATGATCTCCGGGTACGCACAGCACGGGAAAGCTGAGAAGGCTTTGTCTTTGTTCAGTGAGATGAGAGATGAGAAGACCAGACCGGATTGGATAACGTTTGTTGCAGTTTTGCTGGCTTGCAACCATGCTGGGATGGTGGATACTGGCGTAGAGTATTTCGATTCCATGGTGAGAGATTACAGGGTGGAACCAAGGCCTGATCATTACACGTGTATGGTTGATCTTTTGGGCCGAGCTGGGAAGCTGGAGGAGGCGTTGGAGCTGATAAAATCAATTCCGTTTAAGCCGCACGCCGCTGTCTTTGGGACGCTCTTGGGGGCTTGTAGAGTGCACAAGAACGTGGAGTTGGGTGAACTCGCAGCTGAGAAACTGCTTGAGCTTGATCCGAGAAACGCAGCCGGGTATGTGCAGCTTGCGAACATCTACGCTTCGAGGAACCGTTGGGAAGACGTTGCAAGGGTTCGCAAGAGAATGAAGCAGAGCAACGTTGTGAAGGTACCTGGTTATAGCTGGATAGAGATTCGAAACAAGATTCACCATTTCAGGTCAAGCGATAGGATTCACCCGGACCTAGACGCAATACACAAGAAGCTGAAGGAGTTGGAGAAGAAGATGAGACTAGCTGGATACAAACCGGAGCTAGAGTTTGCTTTACACGACGTAGAGGAAGAGCAGAAGGAGAAGCTCTTGTTATGGCATAGCGAGAAGTTAGCTGTTGCTTATGGGTGCTTAAAGCTCCCTGAGGGGTCACGGATACAGGTGTTCAAGAACCTGAGGATCTGCGGTGATTGCCATAAAGCAATCGAATTTATGTCGGAGATAGAGAGACGAGAGATCGTAGTGAGAGACACGACAAGGTTTCACCATTTCAAAGATGGGTCTTGCTCTTGTGGCGGTTACTGGTAAAAAAGACGAAGAGTTTTGACACTGGACAGGTCAAATCTGATGCGAGGACAGTATTTAAATACGTTAGTGTGTGAATAAAGTTTCGACCCTTTGACTTGACAAAGTTGCGTTAAGGAAGGAAGGATGCGTAGATCGGCGAGTGGCTCAAGAGTTTCTGATCAATCACCGTCACCGTCTCCGCCTCGATCTCAGAGTGTTGCGTTTATGGAAGATGATGTGGAGCTGCTGTTGCCAAGGTACGACCCGAGTTCTCAACCGGGGAAGAGAGAGAAGTCACGGTTGAGATCTGCAGAAAACGTCATCCATTTCATTCCTCTCTTCTTCTGCTCTGTGTTGTAATCCTCTGGCTCTTTTCTCATTCAGGTGAACCTAGAAATTGGAAAGAAAAAAAACACTAATCGTGGTTGGTCAATGATTTCATCCATAGATGCAGAAATCGATTCAGTCATTTCATTAAATTTTGCCAAACTTAGTATATCTGGTTTAAATTTGTTCATATAGTCGCAATACTAAACCAGTGATGGACCTGGAATTTGTCAGCGGCTTGAAGGAGTTGATTTGAGTGGAAGAAGACAATTGTTGTTGATTGTTTACATGGGAATGAAACATATTTTTACTGCAAGACTTCGATGAGATGGGGCCCAGCCAGTCAAATGATATTGTCTGAATGAAATTTCTATTTGAGATCACTATTTATAATAGTCCTTGATTTTTATTATTTTCCAACAAACTTTAAACAGCACTGTTATGTAATAAAATGTGAAATTTCAAGTATGTACCAACAACACAACTCAATTAACAAAAAGCCAAAATTACTTATTGATGATAATCTAGTAATCACTGGACGAACACAAAGATCAAATTTCAGCCTAATCTACCTAAGTTTAATGACAAAGGACGAGATTAATGCAAATAGGATCCTAAAATAAAATCGGGATCTGTCTGATAAAAATAATAATTTGGGATACAAAACAAATCCAAGAAAGAGTTACGAGCATCAGCATGTAACAGTGGTTCACTTGAGGAAAAATAAAAACACAATGCTCGCTCATTGACTTGTTCTGTCTCTCAATTTTAACTCAATGAATCAGTATCCTTCCGAGCAGATCTTCTTCGATCTTCTGTCGGCGCTATTTCGCATCCTTCAGGTTGGTCTCGATCTCAAATTAAATCGTGATGGCTTGATAAACCTAATTGTTTCTGTTATTCTGTTGTAAGAGTTAGGATCCAGCCGTCAAGTTCTTAGATCGATAATCGAAACTTTACTTCTGTTTTGATTTCTCTGTTAATATTTAGGAAACGTAACATAGTTCTGATTTGATTAAGGTTTATACTTGTTGAACTTTGAAAACGTCGTGGTTGGTGGTACGTAGATAAAGTCTTTAACGTTTCGGTCAACTATGCATGATCTATGGACCAAACCTTGTTTCGGTTTCCTGTTTTTTGTAATAATCGCTAAAAGCGTCATTCTTTCATAAAAGCTTTGAGCTTTCATTGTTTTTTTCACAGGCACATTCTCTAGAAGCATAACATCGACTCAGTTTTAACCTTTGATCCCTCCCAACAGCGTTTTGAAGCTTAAGAAGGTTCGTATGCGCCTTTGGGAACCATGATTGAAGTAAAGCGACCTGGTTCTTCCACAAGGATCACCACAACACTCCTTGACTCCTTGATGATTCTCTTCAGAAACAAACACATCTTACTCCCAATCTTCGCCTTCATAGCCATCCCTCTCTCGGCCTTGCATCTCTCCTTAACTCTCACCTCCTTTCGTCTCAAAAACCATGTCTTCCGCTTAGAAGCCCTAGCCAACGTTGTCCACACACGGTTCGAAGCTAGACAGATTTGGGAAGAGTCTAGACAAGACGCTGTCTCTCTTCTACGTCTCAAGTCCCGGTACTTCGTCCCATCCTTCATCCTCTCCTGTATCGTCTCCATAGCCGTCATCACATCAACTTCCTTCTCGCACCAGGGCCTGAACCCATCTCTGAAGTCGTCATTTGCTTCGGTGAAGTCCTCGTGGATGAGAGTAACAGCGACTTCCATCGTTGTCTACGGTCTGCTCTTCCTCTATTCACCGGTTCCCATGTTTCTATCTGCTCTCTTCGGTTACACACCCACACTGCGTCACCTCATCACATTTCTCAGTTTAGGTATTGAGGTATACATTATGGCTATAACAGGGCTTGGGCTTGTGGTCTCTGTGGTAGAAGAAAGGTACGGTTTTGACGCGGTTAAGGAAGGAACGGGGTTGATGAAAGGGAGGAGGATAACGGGGTTGGCTCTGGCGGGTGTGTTTGTGTTTTTATCGAGTTGGATTGGTCATGGGATGGAGAAGCTGGCGAAGGAGCTAGATGTAGACTCGAGCTCAGGGTCGTGGTGGAGGTCTGTGGTTGTGTCCGGTGGGTGGGATGGGTGGAAACTGGTGTGTATGTATGGGGCTGAGGTGGTGCTGAGTTATGTTGTAGTCACTGTTTTTTACTGCGAGTGTAGGAAACGTCATGGGAACAGTGATCCAGATGTTGCTGATGAAGAAGGTCTTGCTATTTAATTTTAGTTGCAACACTTTTCTTCTTCTTGTTAATTCTCTTGTGAATTTGTGATATACATTTTTGTTTGCCCAATTCTGATTTATTCATTTGATAGTGTCATCTGCAATTCTGCATAATAGAATCAAATCATCTATTCATTTCCTAATGTCTATTCTCTAGTTCATCCTGAGAAAAAAAGAATCAAGAGTTATAGCAAAGCTTTTTACCCGCATTGGCTTCTTGCTTCTCCCAATCTCTTGTCACTGTCTTCATACTGTTGGTTGAACTCGGTTTGAGAGATGCAGAGAACAAGGGCATGTTTGCTTGTAATAGCTAAGGAATTACATGTGATAGGAATAAGTACTGCTATGACATACAAACATGAGTTCCAAATCATTGTAGTGCTGCGACAACTTCTATACAGTCTGAAAACTCTACCCTTCTTTACTTGTTTAGAATTACATTTGAGTCATCTCTGCCAGTAAACAAACTTAAAACGTTAAAAAAATTTGCATGTCGTGCAAGGTGCGGTGTGGACTCTGTGGAGTGAAAAAGAAGTAAAATTCAAGGTGTCAAGTTACTATTTTACTTTACATTTGTAATATTAGTGTATCGTTTGGTCTACTGCGTCAACAACCACTGAAGGATGCGTTTGCTGCTGCTGCTGCTTAAGGACCCTTTGTTTTCTAAGGGTTTCATGAACTGAATGGAAGAAGTCGTGCTTCAGAGCATCCTCCGCGCTGAGTCGTAGCCTTGGGTTAACGGTCAAACACTTATCAACAAGGTCTAGGAGCGACCGTGGAATAGCGTCTAGGAAGTCTCTGCGTTTTGTGTTGAATTCGCACCATTTTCTCAACTCCATCCCTTTCAAGTGCCTTGACTCATACAATTCCTGGAGAATAATAAAAACACAAAATGAATATCTCATCATCTCTTGCGATCGTCCTCTATATTTGCAGTGTATCAGATAACGTAACCCAAGCTTTAAAGACATTATCAGGATTTGAGACTGCGGTTGAAGCTTAGACATGGAAAATGGATCCAAATGCTCGCGGTAAATAAAAACAGAACATGTGTATAGCCCATATCGACCTTCTCTTTCTCTAGACTTAATAACACGACTTTAATTGCGCAATCTTGAGGACAAATTTCTCTAGAATTAAGAGCAGAACATCTGTATAGCCATATTGACTTTCTCTAGACTTAAGAGCAGAACATGTGCATAGCCATATTGACTTTCTCTTTCTCTAGACTTAAAAGCAGAGCATGTGTATTGTATACATGAAAAGAGTGCAGAAGGGTCAAGGGTGATAAGATGCGATTTTTACCTCAGGGAAAGAAGATTCACGGTTGTGCAGCTTGGCTACTTCCCATAATTCTTCACTGCCTCGTAGATTCGCAATATCCTTTATGTTCCTGAGAATCACGAGAGCATTGTGAGAAGGCTAGAAAAAAAAATAATAATAATGGAATGACGTGATAGCAGATTCAGTCAAGAACAATATTAACTGTTCAGGGTCACCAGTGAAAGGTGCTCTTCCCATCATTAGGTATAACAAAGTTACTCCTGCAGACCACACGTCTATCTTAGGTCCTTGGTGCAACGATCTTAAGCAAACCTGCACAAGCCAATGCAGCCAAAAATAGACCCATAGAATTAGCTTTCCCATCCTAGATGTTCTAATGAGTAGCTCAGGCCTTCATCTTTAGTCTCAGCGCCTAATATTCATATTTGCATTATCTATAGTAATTTGGAAACCCACTTGCATTCTTTGACATATAAGCAAAACTTTAACGGAAGTCAGAGATAGTAACAGTTGACGTACCTCTGGAGCACGGAAGCCTTTGGTTCCTGAGCAAGGACCGTCTTTCTGTTTAACTACATCCCCTAGTAAAGTCAGCAATTTTTTTTAATACGGTTGAAATTAATCTCTAATCAAAACAAGAGTTAACGATTACACAAGAAATATACCTGCTTCGGGCCTACCGTTAGAGCGCAGCGGCATTGGGGTCAGATAAACAAGCCCATCATCTTTCTCTGGAAGAGCAGCGACACGTTTTCTCATAGACGTAGGAGCTTTGGATGATACTTCATGGTTTGGAACTGGACCAGACATTGTCTCCTGCAGAAAGTTTAAAAGCTCTTTCCTTCCATGGCATGGCAAAGGCTCTCTCCTCTTTTCACCTGAAGGGTTGTTCCTTGTGCTGGTCACATCTTTGGCCGAAGTTAAGCCAGATCCTTCTCCCCCTTGGCTGTTGAATCTCTCCCATCTGCTCATGTCATTCCGAGATCTTATCTTTCCCGCTGCTTTCTTCAGGCTATTGGGCGCTAGAGTTTTCTGAGAAGATTTGTTGGTCACTCGGTTTGTTGTGTCAGGAGCGTTAATCAATGTCTGATGCCTCTTGCTGACAGTTGGGAGAACTGTAGCTGCTTTTGATTTATCTACAAAACATATAAGAGATAGCTTTAGTTTACATTTGTTTACATAATTAAAGACAAATGCATGAGGGAGAAGTCTACCGGCTCTCCTGTGCTTCTGGTGCATATCCTAATGAAGCCACAAACGAAAATGAGATTAATATCAGAGGGTGGGATCATAACAAAAATGTTTGTGCTAGCCAAGCTTTTCAGTGCCTCTGTTAGACACTAACCTTATTATCAATTAAGCAGGTTCGTAAACTCAAATTATTTTTATATGAAACACTAACCAATAGCTGTTACTATAAAAGTATTGATAATAGAAGGGTGACATCGAAATGCTTACCATGGCGAGGTTAAAGTCAATGAGATAACCTTCCCTGCTCTTCCTAGAGAAAAGGAAGTTGCCTGGCTTAACATCCCTGTGAACAACACCCTTCACATTTGCAGAATAAAAACAATAGAATTGGTTAGATGGGTGATTGAAATATGAATGCTCAATAATTTAGTTCGAAATCTTCATTACCTGCTTATGAAGAGTTGACAGAGCTTTGAACATGCAGTAGCCGTATAACTGTAGCTGATACACATCTATTTCTCTCTTCAAAAGATCAGGTCTGTCATGTTCAACGTGCTCAAGGATAATGCAATCAGAATCTCCGTTCTTGAGACAGCCTTCATATTTTATTATAAAGTTTTTCCCCCTATGTGAACCCAACATTTAGGCATTTTCAGATATTGTTGGAAAATATATAGGAGGTTCATAACCAGATCATACTTAGTTACTTACCCAAAACGTTCGAGCGTTCTGATTTCATTATTAATATAGTGTTTTTGAGCACCGGCATGTGGATCTGTGTAAAATAATACATGAGACAAGTTTTCAAACCGAAAACAATGACAAAATCTAGCAATATATCATTATTCACATACATTTAATGGCGAACTCTTTTCCATCAGTTTTCCTCCTTGCCTTATAAACAATACCGTAGCCACCTAGAGTTCAGTGTCACCAATGATTAGCCAATAACCGACTAAGTTCTTTAAACTTTGAACAGAATAGATGACATAGTCGGGAAATATTTACCTGAGCCTTCTTCCTCTACAACAGTGTAAGCATCAAAATCTGAAAATGTGATCTGCTTTGACTGTTCCTAAACCACAAATATGAGAACTATTAAATAGTGAATTAAGTCTGTTGCAAAAGTATACTCAGAAAAAGTGGAATTGCAAGGGCCTAACTCTAGATGTAAGAGACATGTCTACCTTCTGGTCTTTAGGTCGAATGGAGTTCAGATTCTGTTTTGCCTTCTGAGTAGCTTTATTTTTCCTGGTGTATTTTTTCTCAGGAGAACAGCTATATGCTTTGCTGTTTCCAGACGGTTTGCACAGATCCTGAGCTTTATGTACCAAAGAGCTATCTTGATTAACTGTTACAGCAGAAGGCTTCAACGGTATCTCTTTTACAGGGGTGCTGAAGACCTCTACAGTCTGACCCTCTTGCTTCAATGGGTTACAACTCAAGGCAAGCTTATCTTCAGTATCCTCCACAATGTCCACTGATCTTAACTCATTTTCTGATGGTGTGGGTTCAGACTGCACATTGGGAGTTTGTATCTCCCCCTCAGGTAACAAATCCTCGTTGTTATCCTCTTCTTCTTCTTCGATTAAACTTAGGTTGTCAACAATTTGAAAATCTCCAATCTCAAGTTGGTTACAGTATCCAAACTCTCCAGGAAATGGCGAATCTTGCTTGATCTCCTCCAAGCAATGCATAGGATCAACATCCACTGGAACATTGGTGAACATCTCGCAACCACTCGACCAAGGACTTTGGTCAAATGCCAGTAGTTCTCCGCCTAAACTTATAAGCGAAGCTTGGGTTTCAAAAGCCTTAAGCGTCTCAAGCATGGAACCATTCACAATAGTTGTAATCTCATTAGCTCTGTAACTAGCCTAGAAACAAACAAAGAAAAAAACAATCACACAATGAATCAATCCTTCATTTGTGAAATTGAATTATAAAGTGCGTCCTTAATCTTTAACTAAGAGATTACTTACATTGATTTCATTATTTCGGCTTCGTTTTGGCAATGGCATGAGCTGTAGCTCCTCTTTTTCCTCGTTTTCTGAGTGTTAATCCAATGTTAAAACTAAGCCCAGACGAGTATCAGATGTTAAATAAAAGACTAAAAAGAAAATTTACCTCTCATATGCTTATGCTTGGGCGACATCGAATCCGTAAAACGCGAAATCTTCTCACACAAATCGTGCTCCGGCATACCCAGACTAGACGCGAAACTAGCCGGATCGGAGAGAAACTCGCACGAGAGAGTCACGAATATGCCATCTTCGGTGAGGGAGATAGGGGAGTTAGGGATCGAGCAAAGAAACTTAAGGAGCTCAGGAGAAGCTTGCAAGTGTGTACACCGCGAAGAAAGATGCGCAACGGATTCGGAGTGGCCAAGGTGGAGTAGGTGACGGCATAACTCCGAGGCTTGTTGGTGGTAGAGATGCTCGTCGCC
Organism: Brassica napus; assembly: GCF_020379485.1. Classification (NCBI taxonomy): domain Eukaryota; kingdom Viridiplantae; phylum Streptophyta; class Magnoliopsida; order Brassicales; family Brassicaceae; genus Brassica; species Brassica napus. The sequence goes on along the minus strand of NC_063444.1, from coordinate 16,726,617 downwards.
GTCTGAATTGGTGAGTCCGAGAGCTATAAGCTCTCTTCCGGCGGCTGTTGAGCTTCCGAGTCGACTCGGGTCTTCAGACATTGTCAAGTGATGTGAATCTGGGGGGGAGAGAGAGAGATAGGGATTTGAGAATTTGAGATTTGGGGGAAATGGAGAAAGGGCGGGATGATGGCACGTGCGGAGCCTGTGACGTTGTTTTTGAGTCTTTTGTACCTTAAAATGTTCCCGCTCTGACCGCTCATTTTATCTTTTGAATGGGCGCTCATCTTTCTATTCGCTGAAATACGGACTTATGAGAATTAGGCCCATTACAACTCCCTTTTGTGGGCCATCCAAAAGCTCCAACTCATGTTTTCGGCTAAATTAAACATTTTTTTGGTGGTGAAAATCTTAACCAAAAATTTAGGCCCAAAGATATGATCAATATAAGAGACCATTTTCTCCTATTTTCTTTTTTTTTCCCTTAATTTTGGTAAAACAATCTTACATATTTACCCAAAATATTTCAGATAGATTTCTTGACAGTTGTAGTTTCAGTTTAAAAAAATTAAGAGAAAAAGACAAAAATAGCACTAAATCAAGTTTTTGTTTCCAAACTAGTATTCAAAATCAAAAGTCACAAAAATAACACTTAATGTTTTATCAAAAGTCATAAACTTAGGATTTAGAGTTAAAAGGTGTGGTTTAGGATTTAGGGTTTAGGGTTTAGGGTTTAGGGTTTAGGGTTTAGGGTTTAGAGTTGATAAATGAGGTTTTGGGGATAAGATTTCAAATTTTGAAAAATAAAAAAATTAAAATTTTCAAATGATAAACTTAGAAAGGTGCTATTTTGGTCATTTTAGTTTTTGAGTGCTATTTTTGTGATATAAACTTAGAAATGTGCTATTTTGGAGATTTGCCCAAAAATCAATTGCCATTTTTACGATTTACAGTATAGTTAAATATGATTTCACCCAGTGATGGAGCCTGAGAAATTTTTGACCGGGGTCAATTTAATTTATAACAAAATATTAATTACATAGAAATTTAAGTTAAACTTATTATAATAGATCAGTCAAACAATATAATTTTTTGAAAAATACTAAAATAATTTTACTATATAGATATATCCAAGTATTAACTTACAAAATAGTTAGTATTCTTAATCATCAAAGAATAAATAGTGTCTAAATGATTTTTCAGATTAAATTTGTGATTAGAAGGACTAAAATAGAAATGCTATGAAGATTAAAAGACAAAATGTATGTGTAAAACTATTTGTACTTAAATTATTTTTATCGGAAATAGAGATTGGGCCGCTGTAAAATAAATATGGACTGTTTAGATAAAAAAAAATTATTACATACTACTTAGTTAGATAATGGTTAAGAGTTATGGTTATCCCATACTGTTTTGTTTGTTACAACAGTCCATATTTATGACATTACACACTAGATTATAACTAAGTAGTGAGTACTCGTGGAGACAAACAAAACAGTATGGGATAACAAAGCATTATGGTCTTTTATCCTTTTTCTACTAGATTATATTTTGTAATGATATCACGGGATACATATCTTGAAAACTTATACTAACCAGAGATTTTGTCCGGGCTATACAAATAGCATTGTATTTAATATTTATATTACAATATTATATCTATTTATAAAAATATAAATAGTAATTTGAATTAGAAATGAATAAAACTTGCAATTTATTGTTTTTATTATCTAAAATATGTATGGGATGATGAACAAATGTGAAATGAATTAAAAATTGTTAAACTTTAGTTATTATCCAAAATATTTCTTTTTACATATATTTGGTTATTTTGAAAATATATTATTAATCTTAACATCACATTTTTATATTTATTATTCAAATCATGTTTAATATTTTATTTCTGTATTATTTAATTTTTTATAATATATTTTATTACTATATAATTTATTTTTACATTGTTTTCTATGTAAATATGTAATAATTATTGTTATAGGCCAATGTAAAAAAAAATTCTTATTTTAAAAGAGTTTTTTGGTCTAGTTTTAAAAACAGAGTTACGTTCTAATAAGCCAAAATACTCAATTATAGAAAAGAACATGACAAATGTGTATTTTTTTTTTGTCTGGTTAATTATGCTATTACAAATTATGAGAAACATGACATAGGCGATATTACAGCCGACAATTATATCTGCCTTTTGAGGATTCACGCCAGACTGCATCACCCTGAGTAGCCCTATGAGATTCATTCCTGACGGTATTCCTTGCGTCATGCTGAAGATCTCTTGTAAGCATTTTCTCTAATTTTTTGCATAATTCGCCTTCTCCGGGAATTGAAACCCAGACCTCTTTCTGTAGAAATTGCGTTGTCTGGGGTTCGAACCCCAGACCTGGGTGTAGAAGCCTTTAAACCTTGACCACTAGGCCACGGTGCTTCCACTGACGAAGGTGTATTGTGGGTGGTTTTTTCGGGTGTTTTTCAAAACCAACCTACAATTTCTAGTCAAACCCAACCTCTTTTTTTTGTCATTACTATTCATCAATAAAATTTTTATATTATCCCTATGTTTTTGAATTATTCACAAAATTACCATTTTTATTTAATTTTTTATTATTTTCGAAATTAACAAAAAACCAAATACACCCTAACTATTTCTTCTTATTTACAAAAATGCCATCATCATCAATTTTTTCAACCACCATGAACCACCATTTTGAGCTCTAAAGCTCAAGAATTCAATTTTCAACCACTTTTTTCTCATTCTAACCCAAAAAACTTCATTTTCTCTCATCTCCTCTACATTCCCATCTAAAAAACTCTCATAACTTTCATTTTCATAATCACAAACTTCATATTTTCGAGTTTCTTCATTAGTGAATAGTCAAAGATGTTTCTTTTTGCTCATATTTGGAGTTTGGACGGTTGAAAAGGTTGGAAACGAGCTTTACACAGGAAAAAGGTAACTATTTACATGGTTTTCGTACTTTTTCAGATCTGTGTCACGACGGTAGACTGTTTTGTATGTCTACGCCTCCGTGGAGACTTACGATGCAGTCTATTTGTCAACGCACAGGTTAGTTTTGCAATTGACTAAACAATTTTTTTTTCTAACGCAGACTTCCCCAGTAGTCTTCGTCTTTACCTTTGACAACAAAAATAAAACTTTCGGTAGACATACTGAGACGAAAAGAGGTTAGTTTTTCATTTGACCAAACTTTTTGACTTTTCAAAATAGACTTCAACGAAAGTCTACAAAATGTAGACTGCCAACAAAGTCTATAAAAGGTCCGTTCTGCATTTGACCAAAACTTTGACTTCGTTGAATAGGTTAGTTTTGTGTTTGACCAAAAAGTTTAAAAAGCAATCAAAAATTTATTAAATTGTAGACTTCATATGCAGTCTTCTTATCTTAGAAAAAAAAATGTAGACTGCATATAAAGTCTACTTTTTTATTTTGGTCAAATGCAAAACCAACCCGTCGGATTTGAGAGTAGACTTCACAAGAAGTCTACACACCCGTAGACGTTCATTTCAATCTACTGATTGGAAGTCAAACTTGATCAATTGCAAAACTAACCTCTTTCAAAAAAATTCAAACATGTGGACTGCATATGAAGTCTGGTTCTGAAAGCCAAATCTTGGATGAATTATGGTCAATTGCAAAAACTAACTTTTTTAAATTGTACACTGAAATAAAAGTCTACATGTACAAAATCACAGTTTTTTTTCAACTATAGAAAGTAACCCGTAAAATGGTCAATTGCAAAAACCAACCCAAAAAGTAGACCTATTTGACAGTGTATGTCTGTAAACTGAAACGAACGTCTAGATCTTCAGAGACTAAATATTAAGTCTGCACAGAAAAATCTATAAAAATGTGAATTTGTGTATTATTCATTAAGTTTTTTTTGTTTGACAGTGTGTTAGTTAATCCTAATGGGTTTGAGTGATTTTGAAAAGAAAATGTTTTATAATTATGAAAGTGTAATTCATTTGATTTGACAATATTGTTAGCTAATAATTGTAGACGTATTTGTAAGTCTTCGTTTATAGTTTTATGAAACATGAAATATTTCTTTGCTGATTATGTAAACCTGTATTTTTTTGCAGGAGATGGCTCAGATACCTGTTGTATACGGAGAATGAGTGGTGAAAGGCTCTTTACGGGAGTTTGTGGTCAATAATCGGAAATGAAGGAAAATGTTTCTTATGTCTGGTGGTTTTACACATGGTGAACTTCTTGAAATGGCACTAGAAGATTATGGTCTGGACAAGAAAATCGAGAAGGTGGTGCTAACATATTCCTTACCAGACGTCATTTTACAACAAATGGCTCCGGATACTCTTCCTATGCATGTCACGAATGATAGACAAGTGCGGAACTTGATCGAGTTAGCTAAGACACACTTTGTACGCCTTTGTGTATCAAGTCAGAGCCAACTAGAAATTTTTGGTGTTAGATAATAAGTGTACACGTCTTTGTAAATCTAAAAAGGTAGACTGCAATTGAAGTCTACGTCGTAAATTCTATTAAAAGTGCAATTGTGTATTATTCATCATATTTTTTCATGATTTAATTATTTTACAGTGTATGTTAGTAATTTAATGGTCTTGGGTGAATTTCAAAAGTTAATGTGTTATAATTATACACTTGGAACTTATTGCAAAAAAAATTGATTAGTTTTACTCTTGAAACTTTTTGAGAATTTTGTATAGATTTTCTTCTTCTCACATGTGTGTTAGTTATTATTTTAGCCTATGGTGGTTTTACTTGTTTGGTTGATTAGATCTTGTGAAAAAATTGATATCTAACAAAAAATTAATAATATCATACAAGTGAAACACAACTAAAAATGAATACAATCTTTATAGATTATGCATTAAACAATTATTTAAAAATTAATATTTTATTATGAAAAATTATTATAGAGCAATATATTAAAAAGTATTCTTGAGTATGTTTGATTTTTCATAATCTTGATGCCCAAATAAAGTCTTGAAAAAAATACCTGCAAAATAAGATAGAGTTATGAGAAAAACATAAGATAAAAAAATAAATCATATTTTAGTAGACTTTTTATTAAGTCTACGTAAAGTTATTGTTTAGTACACTAACGTAAAGTTTTCATATCTAAAAGTGTACATTTAGAAAATTTGAAAATATTCTGTTCCGGAAGATATTTCAAAAATAGTTTTTTTTGTCATCTTTGTAACAAAGCAAAAACATAAAGTATGAATCTTTAAATTCTGTTCATTATAAACACAAAATATCTTATAATGAATATATGTAAAGCTTACATTTTTGGGAAGATGATTTTAAAACTTTGGAAAAGAATACCTGCAAAAAAAGATTAAAAATTAAAATCATATTTTGAGTAAACTTCTAATGAAATATGGTTAAAATTCAAGGCTTGTAGACTTCTTTTCAAGTCTACCAGCCCTAACTTTTACTACTCTATCAAAAAAAAAAAATATATCTGAAATAAGTTAAATTCTAAAAAACTGTTAAAAATATAATTTAATAGATAAAATAGTAATAATTAAAGACATAGAATTTGAATATGTAACTTTATTTTAATATAAATACTAGAACACATATTTAAAATCTATAGATGTAAACCTTACATTTTTAGGAGGAGAAGAAAACAACTATGGAAAAAAATAACTGCAAAACAAGATAAAATTATTAAAAAACATAGAAAAGAATTAAAGTCATATTTTTGTAGGCTTCCAACGAAGTCTGTTTAAACTTTGTGGTTTAGTAAAATTCATATGAAGTCTACTAGCTTTAGTAAACTTCTTTGGAAGTCTACACTGTCTGATAATTTTCAGATCTGAAAAAATCTATACATTTTGAAATTTGAAAATAATTTTAAATCTGAAAATACTTTTCAAAATAGAATTTATAAGATAAACTAATAGCAAATTAATGCACAGAGCTTGATCTATAAATTTATTTGAATATAAACATATAAATACATATTTAAAATCTATTAATCTAAAACTTACGTTTTCAGAGGAGAAATGAAATCCATGAGTGGTAATACCTACAAAAAAAGATAATATTGTTAGAAATAAATAACATAAAAATACACATTTAAAATCTATAGATCTAAAACTTACATTTTTTTTAAAGGAGAAGATGAAAACCATGAATCATAATATCTAAAATGACAAGATAACATTGTGAGAAAGACTTGAGAAAATTTTAAAGAGAAAAAAAGAGAAATGAAAGAGTTTTTGAAAGAATTGAGAGAATTTTAGGGAGAAGGAATAGAGTTTTAGAGAGAAAGGAGAGAGTTTTAAAAACTTGTGCAGCCACTTTAAAGAGACTGTATTAATTTTGTTTATATAGAGAGAAAAAAATGTAACTAGGTTAAAATTTACGATGATGTAGACTTCTTTTGAAGTCTAATAAACTTAAAATTTTGGAGTTGATTTTACTATAACATAGTAGACTTTTTTAGAAGTCTACTATAATAATTTCATTATTGTTGCTTATTCTTTATTATTTTAATAATTTTAATATATGATTTACTAAATTTATTTCTTTATTTTTTAATAGTTATAGTTTATGATTTCATTTTTTTTATTTTTAAGGAACTTAACTTAGTTTAAATATAATGATTTTTTGTAAAAAAAATTGAAAAATATTGTCTAAAAAGACGTCTTCAAATAAATAGACTTTATTGTAGGTCTACGATACCCTAAACCACAAATTTCAAACCCTAAATGTTTTGCTTGATAATCAAAAAGTCTCAACTATACAAAATATAAACTACTAAACATTAATATGCAGATTTAAATTAATAAAACAAAATCAAAACAAAATCTAAAATCTAACCCTATGAAATCAACCACTAAAAGACATAACATGTTAGAACCTTTTGTTTTTAAACTATGAACATTGTCTAACACATGATAACCAAATTAGTATATATTCTTCAAAAAAAATCAATTATATGAAATTTTAATTTATTTACTTCATATTATCCATTATATTGATGATTAGTTAAAAATATCACAATAATTATTTTTATACATTTTCAAAATCAAATTATTAGATCAAATTAGAGTGTAGACTCCAAAATAAGTCTATAAGGTAGACTTCGTAGGAAGTCTATATATATGTAGACTTCCTTTATTACGTGTAAACTTCCGAAGGATAAAAACGTAAAATATATTTATGTTTTTATGTTTGGTCATAAGGGTTAAATAGTACTTTCACTATCCCTTTAGGTTGGCTTTGCATTTGACTGAAAGTGGGGTACAATTTTAGGTTTGACTCGAATATTTAGGTTGTTTTTAGCAAATGTCCCGGTTTTTTCCTTTGTCGTTCAACTCCTCTTTCTTTTTATATGAAGTGATGTAATACTATTTTCTGTATTTTAATATTTTTTCTTCAATATTTCTTTAAACTTTTTTAATAATGTCTATAAGCTTATTATAATTTTAATACAAAAATTTATGACGTTGCCATAATGTCCGTACTTTTATAGATCCAACAATAAGTTAATCCTTCTACATAAGAGTCTGACTAATTTTTAATCTTAAAACTATTCAAAGAAAAGTTATAGTCCAAAATTTATTTTGATGTACCATATATTTAAAGCGATAGTTTAGATAATTGATTATCAATAACGTTAAAAATTTATAATATTTTGTGTAAATCAATTACTTTTGAGTCAGCAATACTTATTTGTGTTAATGAGTCAAAAACTCTCTATATTGTTTTTGGATAGTCAAAAACAATTCAATAGACCAAAGCTTTGGAATATTATTTTTGAATGAGAAAATGAACATGTCTCTGGAAAAATCCAAGTCTCTGGAAAAATCCAAGTCTCTTTGTAAATATATAGTAACCGTGACTTTTAAAATTTATATATATATGAAGACATAAATAATTTAAACGGCCAGTTATTCCAATCAGTTACCCAAATCACATCCATGTAAAACCACTTGTTCACTTGCATCGTCCTTCACATGATCAGGACAGTCCAATACGTAGTTATGATCGTATCCGATACCCACCTCTCCTGTAGACTCGCCTATCCATTTCTTGTGGTGGAAGCGAAAGGAGATCCCTTTCCCGTAAGGATCTCGCATGATCTGTGCGTTGATCCACATGGGTGATATGTGGACCCCAAATCTGTATCATGTGGTCAAGAATGTTCCATGAGTCATTACCCACCAAGTTCCAGTATGTATTCTGATCTAAGTTAATCGGAGTGTTTTTGTTCTCTGCAGATGCCTCCATGTTAAGTTCCATGGTAGTTTCTGACATGAGAATGTATGTCGGTGTGTTAGAAACTGCACCAGGATAACCTATCCAATACGTATAAGATAAATGATGAAAAAAAAATCTTTTCCGCAACGTTAATCCCATATATAGATGTAGGGACCTTCTTCTTGAACAGATATGTGATATTTGAAAGTGATGAAAGGTCTTTCACCGTCTTCTGCTACGTCCCATATTTATGAGTAACATTTATGTTTTACACATATCTGATGAACTTTGCAAAATGCTATATAATCATACAAAAGAAGAGACAAGTGTTACGTACCATGGAGGCTTATTAATGGGAGGTGTAGTCGATTCCACTGAGTCTACATTTGCCGTCTTAGATCCAGTTTGCCACACGACCAACTATGCCCCTGAAGTAGCGTGGAAGCTCATATGTTTCAGAAGTATAGATAACACACAAATTCATTAGACTATTGATTCAACCACAAGAGACCTGACCATATATTTGACAATATAATCCAAATTCAAAAACAAACCAAAACAAATCAGAAATGGCAACCAAATTAAAACGATGATCCATATTAAAAAAAGTAAAAATGAAATCTGCTGCTTATAATGAAACTCTATGCCGCAATATTGGATGGTCAGTGAGAACCCAGACTTGCACCTTCCTTCTTTGAACCACAGTGAAAAAACAAACGACACACACAACAATAAAACTGGTGGTTGTGGTTAATGACAATGGCTCATTCACCATTGTTTGATCATCTTAGCCCAAGCAGTGTTACCAGCATATAAGCCTCAACTCCCATATTTAAAACTGTATTGTGTAAATAAATCCACAGTGATTTTCAATGTCTGAGAATATAATTTTAACAGAAGATTTTACATTTTGAATAGTTTTTCTTAGAGAATTTAAAGTATACCTGGATGGATTTCTCTTACTATATACCATATTTTTGATGTTATAAAATATATTTACAATTTTTTGAAACCAAAAATGAGTTGCACTGCTAACACCAAAGAAGAAAAATGAAGTATGATATTATTTTCTTCAGTTGTTAATGTACGTTGACCTATGTTATACTTTTGTATATTTAATTTTCATTTGAAATTTTGAATAACATTTATGAAAGTCTTGAATTAAAATACTATTAAATGGTATTGTGGTGAGTATTAATTTTCCTACATTATTTTTGATTAGTTTATAAAAGTTATTAGATGGTTTCTCGGACTACGCTCTTGGTTTCCTTATTATTTCTGATTTATTAAACATTCAAATTTACATTTATAAATTAAATCTGATTAAATGCAAATAAGAGATATGAAATGTTTTTAGTATTTTATTCTTGTAATTATTAGGATGGTAAGGAAAATTTTAAAAATTAATTAAATGTTAGTTTTGATTTAAATAGTTTATTTATGTTTTATGTAAAACATTCATCAAATTTACTACTGGTTTTTAATTTTGTTTGAGTTTAGAATTATTAATTTCTAATTTTTTGTTTGACTTTAGAAATACCAAGTGCCAGTTTCTGATTAGAACCAATGATTAATTGAAATTTTTTTTACATACCAAAACGAACCCATTTCATGACTGGATCGACAAAATACAACAGTTCTCCAAGAAATATCGCATATTTCCTAACATAGTTAGTGAAAATGTTCTTCACACTTTTACAGCTTTGAGATAATGTAAAACATCATTTTTAGTTTGAGGTTTCCAGTCTCTGCATTGCACAAATACATGTCACTAACTCCCACTCATTGAAATCCACACCAGCTTGGTTTATGGATTCTGTAACCGAATAAGTATTAGTCTCAACACACAACTTATTAAATCAATACCAGGTATAAAATATTAACATCTTCAACAAAACAATTTGGGTGCCGGACAAAGCATATGCACATAACAATATGAAATGGGTAACAAAAAGTTTGGAAAAGAGAAAGAGAGAATTAGCTTCTTCCTTGAGAAGAAACTTTACTGTAACCATCATCTCTATTTGTCATCATCTTTGTCTATATATCTAAAGACTTAGCAACACGGTAAAAAAAATTTGTTTTGCTAAAACACGGTAAAGTTAAGAGAATATGGCTCTTATATGATCAAAACTCATATGCTGCTGACGGGAAAACATTACGGATTTGAAAATCCTTCGAACCGTAGATTAACACCGAGTTGCAGCTCAGACAGACCTAACTGTACACCAGGAGCTGATTTCCTTGCATGGCAAGCCTAAAAATTAAACCAAATAGGCAAGCAATAGGAGAATATATCATTCATATTCAAAAGAAAACATGTTGATTTATACATAATACTGACCGTTGAGTGTAGCAGGAAGAGAGAGAATACTGTTTATCTTTTGATCATAATAAACATATTCATATCCAATCTTTGGATCTTTCCCTGAGAAAATGAATATACATCAGTATAAACATCAGTACCTAACGCCAATACAATCAACAAAGATACCAAGACACCAAAACATACTTGCCCCTTTTCTCGATTTCACACCTACAGTAAGAAACACACAAAAGCCATCACCAAAAGTTTTCATAATGCTCTGTGTTATTTCGCGAGGAAGAGAATGATACCCAAACGTACCCGTATTAACGATAACTTTAGCATCATCCCTGCTCAAGGCCACCTTGTAATTACTTTTGAGGTTGTCTAACGCTGTACAGAAAAAGAGTAGAAACCATGTGTGTCCTCTCTTAGTCAGTATTAGACTCAGAATGTAGTGAGGTTTATCGAGATCATAAGCTATCTTCTACAACTAAAAGAACGAATGGGATCAAACTCAAAATAAAAAGTAACGGGTTGTAATGTTACATTGGCACACTCCTCGACGTAAGAAGGGTGATTCGAATGCAATATAGGGCCACTGGAGACTTGCCTGAGATTTGAACCGATTTCATGATCATCGATTGGTTTATGGAATGGAGGTTGCAGAATTTTGTTTAGTGAAAGCTTAGAGCGAAGGGTTTATATAAGAGGAAAAAGAGAGGGATGGAGGTGGAAGGTTAGCATCGCTCATGAAGTTAGGAATGAAAAACGGAATTGAATGAGTCGTCATAACAACATCGTAGCAGCGATTTGCAGATAAGACGATGAGGAAGTGGGAGCGGCAGCGTCGCTTGCTACAAATATTTAGGTTGGGAGGATAAATGGACAGATTATAATGAGTCAGATATAATTGCTATAAGCCCAATTACATTGATCCGGTAAATTTTGTGTCAAAGAACGTCTGACGTGGCAAATCAACATCCTCTGATTGGCTGATTTTTTAATCTGAGGTGACATACTTCTCCATTGAGTATATTAATCTTTTAGTATTGTTAGATAGTCTCAAGTCTTAACACACAAAAAAACAGAATGAACATCGTTTTAGTATATCAATGGCTAGCAAACATCATTTATGACATTACTGCTTAGAATAGGCTTGTTGTTCTCTGATTTTTGCTTCTCTGTAACCTAACCTCCGATGTTTGGCTGGTTTGTCAGTCGGAGACTCTGTTCCCGATGCCTTTGACGTTGATAACATAATATTCTCTACGTTTCATAATATATATGATATTTTGGCTTAATGCATAAAAATTAAAAAAATTACATTATTCTAAAAAATACTTTTAAAAAATATAATTTTAAAATCATTCAACCAATTATAAAAAAACTGTAAAATTTTACTGGTTAAACAATTTCCAATAAACTTAAAGTTAACATTAAAATCTCAAAATATCATATATTTTGAAACAACATAAACTTTCTAAAACATCATATAATTTGAAACGGAAGAAATATTTTTTCATTTTAAAAAAACATCATTTATGACATTTCGAATAACTTAGATGGCCCCTTAATAACCAACCCGTGAATAGGATTGGTGGTTCGCTATAAAAGATATAAAGAATAAATAAAGGCATTATAATTATAAATATCCATATTTTCATGTCTATTGATTATTCTATCTGTACCAACAAAGAGATTTCACTTTGGAATTTTCCTCTTTTATTTCATGTACGTGGAGGAAAATAAATCAGCATCTCATACTTATCCATCGACTGATATGTGTCATACAATATTTCCAACGGTCCAACAACTTAAAACAAATAATCCGTAAGTTATATATCACCAACAGCACAAAAGAACCTTTCACTTTTCTCTCCCACTCTTTTACAACTCACATATATATCACTTTACGTAAACGGTAAACCACACTATTCAACACACACAACCATGGCCTCTTCACAAGCCCTCTTTTTGCTGACATTGTCTATGGTTTTAATTTCTTTTTCATTAGCTCAGTCCCCCATGATGGCTCCTTCTGGCTCAATGTCCATGCCACCAATGCCTAGCGGCGGCTCTCCGATGCCAATGATGACTCCACCTCCTATGCCGATGATGACTCCACCTCCTATGCCTATGACTCCACCTCCTATGCCCATGGCTCCACCACCAATGCCCATGGCTCCATCACCTATGACGCCAATGAGTCCATCAACTACTCCTATGGGCCCAAGCCCCGCATCAGTCCCTGACATGGCTTCCCCACCGATGCCGGCAATGGAATCTGCTCCTTCTCCGGGACCCATGCCACCAACAATGGCCTCCCCGGATTCAGGAGCTTTCAATGTAAGAAACGACGTTGTAGCATTTTCTTTCGTTGTGGCAGCTCATTTGCTCCTCGTTTGAGATTATGTTGCATTGGTCAGCTTCGTTTTCTTGTAATTTACTTTTATTTTTTCGAGCCAATAGTTTTCATCGTTTTATCATGTTTGCCTTTCATATGTACGATTCAGACATCTGCTTGGTTAATAAATTTATCGTTGATGTATGTGATAAAAATTAATATTTCTATCCTATTAAGTGTCACTGACCAAGTTTGTCAATTCTTAGTCATAAGTCATAACTCATATCATATGACATAAACATTAACACAATATTAGCAATACATCTCTCGTTCTTAGTCGATGATATCAATGTGTATGATTATAATTTCACAAGTAGAAAGACAATAGAGAGATAAACGTTTATATATCTATTTTATACACTCGACGTAATTGTTTTAACGAAATATTAATATAAAAAAAAGTTTTTTTCCTTTCTAGAAATCAAAGAAAAAGCTAAAACTGCAAGCTGTGTCATGGGTAAGATTAGAATCGCATATCCGTAAAGAACAAGATGTCGTGATCTTGGATTTTTCTATAGAATCATTATTAATTTTATTATGTATCCATTACATTTATTTATTTATTTCATAGAAGGATCCATGTACACGATTTGAATTTTAAGAAAAATGTGAGAAAGTTCAAATTTAAAGGTTGAAAATGAGAATGGAAGAATATGATTTGGGTGGTGAATAATGGTAGGAAATATGGATAAGTCCTGTGACCCAAGAGGACAACAAAAAAGAAAGGGACGTGCACATGATTGCCCTTTCAAAAAAAGATACTTGTGTTTACCGGATACCGTTAATTGTCAAATTCACTTCAGTTTTTTTATCGTCAATCAAAATGCCATATATAATTAATAGAAAAAAGATATTGATTTGAAAAAAACAAAATAGCTAGAAAAAAAAGAACACGCCGTTAAAGCTGGTATTAGGATTTAGAATTTAAGGTTCATAGTGTTTAGAATTTAAGATTTTAGGATTTTTAGAGTTTAAGGTTTTAGGATTTTAACATCATTGGCAAATTACACGTACTGACAATAGAAAAACACAGCGCCGATTTGGGCAAGACCAATGAGCCCATGGTTCCAAAAATTTTGGAGGTTCTTGCATAAGTGTAAATCTCTAAATTTTGAAGAAAAAAAAATTTATAAAAGCTTTTAGAAAATATTTATGGCCTTCGGATTTTCAGATCCGGGGCTTGGAAAACATTACTAATTTACTAAACGTGAGACATTTTTGTTTATTACGGAAATAATATGTACATTTTTGTTTGACAGTACGAAGTTCTGTCCTTTTAGGTTAGTGCAGAGAAGAGCTGCTAAATTTTGTTCATAAGAGAACGGATACACAAATAGTAAATTACATGTTTTCTTGACATCGTATTATATTTTCTCAAGATTTATATGTTTAATGTGAATTAATGATTTATTCCTAATCATGATTACAAATGTTATATAGTGAGAAGAGGGTGTATTGATTTTTCCAATAAACATAGTGATATAAACTAAAAAACTACTTAACTATATCAAATTAAATTCATGAAAATAGAACTGTGAAGTTTCTGTGATGGTGGACACATCAGTACATGTTCTTCGAGACCAACTAAACGATGTTACTCTTTCATAGAGGCAACCAGGTAATAAACCAGTTGAAACAGAGAAAAGTTGCCAACTCTTGGAGTAAGTACAAACATTAGGGAATGGAGTATAAGGAGACGAGCGGTGCGATCCCCCAATCTAATCTCGTGTTTCCCCATTTGTTAACAAATAAGGGTCATATATTTTTAAATAAGTCTAAAATACCTTATGAGTATATTTTTAGAGATAAATTACAAAAAGTTACTTATAATACTATTTTAAAGAGAAAACACTCATTTAAATACTGAACTTTCACAAATTAGCCAAAATAAATACAGATTTTTCATTAATCCAAATACATCACATACTAATGTTGAGTTAGCCATAAGGATGCATGTTTAGTCAACTATTTTTGTCGTCAAATTTCCATTTACTGTTCACGGAGGCTTGTACGGTAACAACTTAAAAAAAATCCTCAAATCGACCCTTAGAACCCTAAGCCCCAATTCAATTTCACTCTTGTACTCTTCCTCTGCAACCCGATTTTGTATCTTTTTGTCTTCTCTGCGACTTTCATCTCTTCTTATTACAATCATGTGAAAGAGAAGAGTTTGATTCCGTTAGAAAAACGAGATTTTGGAAAGAGAGATTTGCCATCGAAATGTGTGTTGTGGGTAGAGGAATCATTGCTTGAAGAGATTGAAGATTCACTTCCAAAACTTGAAAACATTCAAATGTGATTTATAATATAAAAGGCTAGGTTGATTGCTTGAAGAAGGTGACTGATGACTTAATAGAAGATGTTATTTCGACAAAGTTCGAGATGAGGAAGTGGAAACTCATCACTGAGACATCTTGTGGACTCTCTTGGTTTATGTTGGTTTTAATCACAGTTGCCTATCTCATCTTTTAAGCTCTTGTATCTTTGTCTCAAGACTGTATTTGTTGTTGAATGATGCCTATTTGTTCTTAAACCACAAAGCATTAAACGTGGGAAAAGAAGAGAAACAAGTCGAGCTGTTCTTTTGTTATGTTAAAGTTTTGGTAAAAGTCTTTGAGTTTTCTTGTTGCAGTATAAGTCATAAAGTGTGGGCTATATATGGAGAGCACTCCTAAGCATAAAATAAAGCGATGGCATATACAAGATCGAGAGTGTTCTGTTTCCTCTATAAATATGTAGTGGCCAATGTTGTGTAATGTAAGCAAGTGAAAAACCAGTTTCTCCATCCACTTCACTCTAAGCTTTCAAAATTCCAAAAACGTATTTCTTATTCTTGAACACGAACACAAAACAGAGTAAATAAAGAAGTGATGATGATGGCCTGCAATTTCCTGCAGTTTACAACAATTGTTTCTATTAAGCTCTTGTATCTTTGACATTGTTCCTCTTATTTTCATTGTTTTTGTTTCACCAAAGACGCATTGGAAACTAACAAAAGCACGTTTGCATAAAACAAAGAGAAATCCAACAAAGTTTGAAACAAAAGCAAGGCGGTGATTCCAACAAAGTCTGAAACAAAAAAGCTAGGTGGAGATTCCAAGTCTGAAACATGCATTCTACGTGACTCAGTCCATAACAAAAAATAGCATCAACCACCGAAAACAATATCATAATAAATAACAAATCCATCCCACGACCATCATCGACCTTATGAGCCAACATGTGATTCACTTTGTGAAAAACCTTGTAATCCTCCTTCCTATATAGAACACATAACCTTGTGAGTTAATATCAAAATGATATAAAATATAGATATAAACAAAAGACATCAAAATCTTACATAATCTTTTTTTGGCCGGCCTCTTGGACGTTTAGGTTCAGGTTGAACCATTGGTTTTGAACAGCTCACCTTGGTATGTCCTTCTTCTCTACAATTAGAGCATGTCATGACACGCTTCGCTCGGTTTAGCTTGGTTTTACTAGAGGAAGAAGATGCTTCATTTGCACTTTTTCGCCTTGCATATGTACTTGGTCTTCCTCTATTACCTAGCCTATGTGGTGGAGGCAAGACCGGCAACCTGTTCAGCATAGGCCACAGTTTCATCCCTTCCACTGGCCTAATACTACACTCATAAGTTTTCCTCCATCTTATGGTTGTGTAATAATCAGAAACATAGTCATCTACTTTATGCTTCTTTGCAAGTATCACACAAGCAGCATGGTTACAAGGGATTCCATTCAGTTGCCACATCCCACAACCACATGATTTCGAACCCATATCAACGCTATACGAACAGTTGTGATAGTCAATTTCGTAGACATCACCTGTAGCCATGTATCTAATACAATCTTGAGTCTTCTCTATAGCATTTTCTATTGCAACATTGCTCTTTTTGTGAATCTAGTCTTCAACCTATTAGCAATGATGGATCTTTTTGCTGTACGTACCATACATTGGCGCCTTATATCCTCTAGCATTTCAAGTAGTGGTTTTCTCCTAGCCTCACGTATGGTTTTGTTAAAAGATTCATTAAGGTTGTTCAAATTATCATTACAACATGAACCAACCTTGAAATAAGCTCGAGACCATGTATGCGGACTGGTAGCTTGTAGAGTTTGATGCGCCAGTTGATTGTAGCTCTTCAGTTCATTCATATGCTCTCTAAAGTCTCCTAAGGTGTAGCTGCGGGATATTTTCCAGAATAGTTTCTCTAGCTGTGGGTCGTGGCTGTCCCTCTTCCAGTTTCCTAGGATGTGTCTTGCACACATGCGATGTTCTGCGTTAGGAAGTATAAGTTGAACAGCTTTCACCAAACCCTTCAAAACAACACAACACAAAAGACCATGTGAGGTACGAGTTTACCAAATCAAACAAAGAAGACTAAGATCTTTACCTTTTGCTTATCAGATATGAATGTGAAGTTGCTCCCATCACCGAGTTCTAAATCCACTTTCAAGTGATTCACAAACCACGCCCAGTTAATGTCATTTTCAATCTCCACAACTGCCCAAGCAATAGGTACAATTCTGTTATCTCCATCTCTTCCAACTGCAGCGATCAATTGGCCTTTCACATCCCATTTCAGAAATGCACCATCCAGTCCTATAATCGGTCTACAAGTCGACTTCCAAGCTGCACGTTGTGCTTCAAAACAAATGTAGATGCGATCAAACCTTTGCTTACTTCTTGGTGTTGGTCCGGGAATGGTCATTATCTCTGTTATAGTGCCCGGATTAGTCTTACGAAGCTCTGCTTCATAATCCCAAATTTTGGAAAAGTGTGTTTCATGGCCTGCTCTCCTTTCCCTTGTGATTTTAGTTTTAACTTTTCGACATTGCTCTTCAGTAACAGTCAAGTTGTAGGTTCTCTTGATCTTTTCACAAATTTCCTTAGCTGTGAGCTTAGGATTCAACCTTAACCTTTCCGTAAACAGCAGCACAATTGATGAAGTTTTCAACATCTTCGAGGAACCGGAACGTACACAAGCATGTTCATTTACATAAACCTTTATTTGCAGTTTATGTTTCCTCCTCTCAGACGAGCAATACACTCTCCAAGGGCAATCATACTCAGTGTCAGAACAAACAGCACCAAGCTTCATTTGTGTTGATATGTAGAGCTTGATATCATATCTTGTTTTCAGAGAATACCTAAGAAGAGCTTGTTTGAACTCAGATGCAGATGAAAACTGTCTTTCCCAAGAATAAAACCTCATCAGCTGATGCTGCATCCTCACGAGCTTCCCGTCGCCCATCTTCTTCCTCATCATCAGATGATATAGGATCAGGTATATTAACCTCTGTCCAGCAATCCTCTTCTCCACTGTCATCGTTATCTTCTCCATCATTCCTTGCAACATCTCCAAAGTGTGATGATAAAACCTCACAAACTTCTTCATCAATTCTTACATCTTCTTCTTCCTCATTCCTTTCTTCTTCTTCTTCAACCTCGTTCGTTTCTTCTTCGAGTTCATCAGCAGGATCATCAGCAATGGCCTCACAATCATCACCAGGTATGAGTTCACGGTCATCTCCGTCAATTGCACTCGGCCCTGTTTCATCACCTTCAAAAACCAGTGCTGTTTCACGTTCTCTAGCTCTGCGTCGACGTAAAGGAAACTTTCGGGGTCTCATCATATAAAGAAAAAAATAATTTTGGTTTTACATTCAAGGAGAAGATGAAATCGAGTTCGTAAAGAAGAAACGAATTGGCCTCGACGTTAGGTTCTAAGGAGGTGGTATTGAATTTAGGAATTTGAAAGAATTCACGAGTAATAACTTTTGCAAGTATTTTAAATGATTTTATGAGATTTTAATGCAATTGTCTAATTCTTAGGTTTACCTTTTGCCATAGAATTTATGTGAATGTAAATTAATTTGATGGAATTCAAATGTTAATATTAACGCTATGAATGATAACGAAAAAATACACAACTAGTAGTTAACTCTTGGAAATTTTTTTACCAAAATAAAACACTTGGGAAAATTTTACTTTTTGTAGATAAATTTTTTTTACTAAAGGAATCTTTTTGGGTGAACAAGCCCTGGGCATTCGGGTTGAGTGATGTTAAGAGTTTTCAAGGTTCCTAATCAAATGTTGTAGTATAAAAGATTGTCGAACCAATCCTAGGTGTTTCTAAAGCAAAGAGAATGCAAGTTCATGTTTAAATTAAGTGCAATCCGGTTTTAAAGATGGTATGAACTAATGACTAATAAGCTAATGCAATAAAGTAAAGATTTTTCTTTCTCAATATGAAGCAAGAGGACTCATGGGGCTAGGCATTTGATCTTGGGTGATGTAGATCCAATCTAGAGGTAGCAAGCTATCAATCAAACACTTTCCTTATGCATATACACTAAGCTAAACAAGCTCTATCTCTAGATGAATGTTCTTTTGGTAAAGCAACTCAAGCATCTAATCTCTTAGGTTGAATGTTACTAAAGCAGACATGGATAACAAGTCTAATAGCAATCTTAACTCTTTTAGCAACTAATCTCTTAGGTAAAGCAAGCTAAAAGCATTGAAGAGCTGGTTAAGGCATTTCATCATACACCTTGTGGGGAGAAAATGCCTAGAGATCTATTTTAGTATGATCAAGACTAAAATAGCATTGAGAACCCTCAACAAGCATGGAAACAAGTAGATCTAACACTAAACACCCTAGATCTTCTCTAATCACCCTTAATCACCCTAGCCCATGAATCCAAGATTAGTCTACTCACTAATAGGCATGAAGAACCCCAAAACCATGGATGATTCAAGGTTAAACATGATTAGAGAGCAAGATAATCAAGCAAAGATAAGAAATTATGATCAAGATTAGATATTTTTCCCAAAAGTGGCTTTTGATTAGATAGAAAACAAGATAAGTCATAATTTTAGGTTTAGAGAGTATTTATAGGACTCCTAAAAACCTAGTGAGCCTCAAAAACAAGTATGAGAAGGTCTAGCAAAACATGAAAAATCGACCAAATATAGATCTTGCGCGCGGGTTCTTGACCCCGCTCCAGTGGGTCGCTCCAGCTTCACAGCAGGTTCGCCACCTCGCTCTGGGATGTCGCTATGGCTCCCTTCGCACTTCATGGATTTGGCGCGCGATGTACCCACCTCGCTCCGTCTTGGTCGTTCCGGTTCTCGAAAGTTGTCAACGGGATGTTGGACCCAGAGGGGGTACTCTACGTCGCTCCACAAGGTCGCTCCAGGTCACAGCGGCTACTTGACCCCGCTGCGCTCGCCCGCTCCAGATCATGCTCGTATCGCGACGAAATGCCGAGCGGGTTGATGATGTCGCTGCGAGAGGTCTCTCCAGGTTAGCGCGGGTTGCTCACCTCGTTCCAGTAGGTCGCTCCAGCTCCTCTACTCGCCCAATGATCATTTTCTACTTCTTTTTGAATCACAATGCTCCCAAACATCTCCAATCACTCCATAGCACTCTCCAACACCTAATAAAGACAATGCATGCAATATGGACTCTAAAGATGTCTGATTCATAATCTATATGATCAGAATGTACAAGATATGAAGGCTAAAAACATGTAAATATGCAAGGCATAGAAGCAAGACTCCTTGGTGTTCTTTTCTGGTTTCCCTGGTAGAGACCCCATTGGCTGCTTGGAGGATGAAGGCATAGAAGCAACTTGACTCTCCAAAGCCTTGAGATGAGAGGCAAGTTGCATGTACTTGTTGTTGAGGTGAGAATAGTTCCCATCAATCTTTGCATGGATGTTCTTGAACTCATAAATCATGGTCTTCTCATTTATGGCCTGAAATTCCAAGAGTTGCTTGAAC
This sequence comes from Brassica napus, assembly GCF_020379485.1. NCBI lineage: Eukaryota > Viridiplantae > Streptophyta > Magnoliopsida > Brassicales > Brassicaceae > Brassica > Brassica napus. Next base: position 16,705,907 of record NC_063444.1, on the reverse strand, counting down.
ATAGAATCCACACTTGAATCTGGAGCTTGAGCTTTAGAAGAGCTTCCTTGAGTCTGAGGAGACTGGTTGGCTTGAGGATAGTTCTGCTTGGCTTGGTAACCTCCTTGTTGATTGTTGTAGTAAGGCCTTTGCTGATAGTTGTTTTGGTACTGAAAATTGGGCTCTTTCCTGTACCATGTGCCATTAGCATTGATGAAGCACAACTCCTCTTGGCCTTCTAAATCATCAACCTCATTGACCTTAGGAGGAACCTCTTGACTAGGACCACCCACAAAGTTCATCTGCTCCTGTTTAGCTTGGTTGGAAAGAAGCAAATCCATCTTGTCTTGTAAGGACTTGATCTCTTTCTTTGTCTGCTGATCATCACTTCTGTTGACCCTATCATGCTCCTCACTGTAGACTGAGTCACTCTTGGCCATGTTCTCTACCAGTTCCTCTGCCTCTTCCTCAGTTCTTCCCAAAAAGAAACCATTGCTGGCAGTATCAAGCATGTTTCTGCACTGTGGTAGAGCTCCTCTATAGAAGGTCCTAAGCAAACTCTCCTTGGTGAAGCCATGATGTGGGCATTGAGACCAATAGCTTTTGAACCTCTCCCATGCTTCACTAAATCCCTCTAGGTGCTTCTGCTGAAAGCTAGAGATCTCATTCCTGATCTTAGTTGTCCTCGAGGTAGAGAAGAACTTCTCTAGGAATTCCCTCTTGCACACATTCCAAGTTATGATAGAGTCACTTGGAAGAGCCTTCTCCTATTGATGTGCTTTGTCTCCCAAAGAAAAAGGGAACAACTTCAACTTGAAAGCATCTTCAGAAACACCATTTGTTTTGGACAAGCCACAATATTTATCAAACTTGTACAAGTGATCAAAAGGGTCTTCAGCAGCAAGGCCATGATACTTGTTGTTCTCTATGGTGTTGAGCAGCCCTGACTTGATCTCAAAGTTGTTGTTCTCCACAGCTGGTGCTCTGATTCCCAACCAATGACCATGAATGTGAGGTTGATAATAGTCTCCAATGGCTCTAGCTTGGCGCTATGGATGTTGTGGCCTAAGGTTTGCAGCTCCTTGGGCCACTCCATCATGAGGCTGATTCTGATTGTGTTCCATTTCAAACCCCAATCTCTGAAAGTGAGCCTGTTGCTCTTCTTCTCTTCACTTTCTTGCTACCTCCATCTCAAGTTTAACTATGTCTTCAACTCTTGGAACTAAGCTTGATGAACCTCTGCTCCTAAAGTTCATACACCTGAAATGCAAAGGGAGAGGAAGAAGGAAAAACAATAACAAAATGAAAGAAAAATGACTTAGTCTCAAGCAAGTGACTAAATCCCAATGTCACAATCAACCTAGAACTTGACAACGGCGCCAATTTGATGTTAGGAGTTTTCAAGGCTCCTAATCAAATGTTGTAGTATAAAAGATTGTCGAACTAATCCTAGGTGATTCTAAAGCAAAGGGAATGCAAGTTCACGTTTAAGCTAAGTGCAATCCGGTTTTAAAGATGGTATAAACTAAGAACTAATAAGTTAATGCAATAAAGTAATGATCTTTCTTTCTCAATATGAAGCAAGAGGACTCATGGGGCTAGACATTTGATCTTGGGTGATGCAGATCCAATCTAGAGGTGGCAAGCTATCAATCAAACATTTTCCTTATGCCTAGACACTAAGCTAAACAAGCTCTATCTCTAGATGAATGTTCTTTTGGTAAAGCAACTCAAGCATCTAATCTCTTAGGTTGAATGTTAGTAAAGCAAACATGGATAACAAGTCTAATAGCAATCTTAACTCCTTTAGCAACTAATCTCTTAGGTAAAGCAAGCTAAAAGCATTGAAGAGTTGGTTAAGGCATTTCATCATATACCTTGTGGGCAGAAAATGCCTAGAGATCTATTTTAGTATGATCAAGACTAAAATAGCATTGAGAACCCTCAACAAGCATGGAAACAAGTAGATCTAACACTAAACACCCTAGATCTTCTCTAATCACCCTTAATCACCCTAGCCCATGAATCCAAAATTAGTCTACTCACTAATAGACATTAATAACCCCAAAACCATGGATGATTCAAGGTTAAACATGATTAGAGAGCAAAATAATCAAGCAAAGATAAGAAATTATGATCAAAATTAGATCTTTTTCCCAAAAGTGGCTTTTGATTAGATAGAAAACAAGATAAGTCATAATTTTAGGTTTAGAGAGTATTTATAGGACTCCTAAAAACCTAGTGAGCCTCAAAAACAAGTCTCAGAAGGTCCAGAAAAACATGAAAAATTGACCAAATAAGATCTTGCGCGCGGATTCGTGACCCCGCTCCAGTGGGTCGCTCCAGCTTCACAGCAGGTTCGCCACCTCGCTCTGGGATGTCGCTATGGCTCCCTTCGCACTTCATGGATTTGGCGCGCGATGTACCCAACTCGCTCCGTCTTGGTCGTTCCGGTTCTCGAAAGTTGTCGACGGGATGTTGGGCCCAGAGCGGGTACGCTACGTCGCTCCACAAGGTCGCTCCAGGTCACAACGGCTACCTGACCCTGCTGCGCTCGCCCGCTCCAGATCATGCTCGTATCGCGACGAAATGCCGAGCGGGTTGATGATGTCGCTGCGAGAGGTCGTTCCAGGTTAGAGCGGGTTGCTCACCCCGTTCCAGTAGGTCGTTCCAGCTCCTCTACTCGCCCAATGATCATTTTCTACTTCTTTTTGAATCACAATGCTCCCAAACATCTCCAATCACTCCATAGCACTCTCCAACACCTAATAAAGACAATGCATGCAATATGGACTCTAAAGATGCCTAATTCCTAATCTATATGATCATAATGTACAAGATATGAAGGCTAAAAACATGTAAATATGCAAGATATCATTGAGTGGAACTAACGACATTTTATTTTATATCAAAGTGTTGAAACTTGTTTTTTTCGAATATTCGGGTACCGTTCGGTTCTCGGTTCGGTTCTGTTTCCGATTCGGTTATTCAGATATAGAAATGTAGAAACCATTCAGGTATTTGAGGCAGTCCAGTTTTGGTTTCGAGTAATTTGGTTTGGTTCTAGTTCAGTTTTTCGGTTCCGGTTTTGGAAGAGGAGAGACGTGGAATTGGGCTGGTGTAGGTGATATGTCTTCTAAAGACATAGTGGGTTACCGTGGGGTCAAGTTGGTTCTAAAAATAACAAATCCCTTCATAAAAGCAAGGAATTGATCCTTTGCATTTTACACTATATTTTCCATTAAATTCCTTTCAAATAACATTCCTATTAAATCTACCAAATATTGAATAACACTAGAATTTAAATGAATTGGTAAAATACACAATTGAATAACACAAGAATTTGAAAGAATTGATAAAATAACACTATAATTTAATGGAAACCATAATTCCTTCAAAATCTATCAAAATTTTAAATCCAATACCCCACCTAAGAGTTTCAATTTAGTGATTTTGTAAGATTCTGTTCTATTTTTAAAACGACGACGTAAGAATCGCTGTGAACAGTAGACGGAAATTTAACGACAAAAACAGTTGACCGAAAGTATATCTTATATGGCTAGGTCAAAAGAAGTTTGTGATTTATTTGGATTAAAGGAAAGTTTGTATTTTTTTTTGGCCAATATGTGAAAGTTTGATATTTAAATGACCATTTTCTCCTATTTTAAAGGCATGAGTATTGATAGGGTCCCAACTCCAAGGTTATTACAGAAAGAATAAGAGTCATAAAAGGATGCAAGGGAGGTCACTTCAGTTGCCACAGTAGAATCTCTCGAGCTCTTATCTGAGACAATCTCCAATGTATTCTCCTATTTCTATCTCTAAAATAGAGTAACTCTAAAATATAGATGTGTTTCTCTCCAATGTATTCCTCTATTTTTGTCTCTAAAAATGAATCTTCTCAAAAGATTCTATATTTTTTTTACAACAAGTATCTTTTATTTATGAAAGTTGAAAATCAACCCTATTTAGTTTTAATTTTTATAAAATTTTCATATAATTATAACTTTGTTTAAATTAAAGTTTCATTATAAGATTGTTTGGTAAATAAAAAGTGTGATTTTATTTTTATAAAAACTGTATTTTTCTATAAAAATAATTGTTTTTGTTATAGTTATAAAAGTTTAAAAGTTGAAGGACTGTTTTGAAAATAAAAAAAAACATACCTCTGAAATAGAGATTGCTATTTTTTCCTCTATTTATAGCAGCCGGAGGTGAATATAGCAATGGGTTGGAGATGCTCTAAAACCATCTCCAACCCACTTCTATTTCATTCTCTATATTTTCCTCTAAAATAGAGAATCTCTATTATAGAGGTAGATTTGCTCCAATGTATGCATAATAGAGTTCATCTATTTATAGATGAAAAAATATAAAGATGTGTTATTTTCATCGTAAAAAATAACATTTCTCTATATTTTCCTCTAAAATAGAAAAACTCTATTATAGAGTTATACATTGGAGCAAATCCACTTCTATAATAGAGATCTCTGTTTTAGAGGAGATGTATACATTAGAGATGTTCTAACCTCTATAATACCAACAATGATGATTTTCAATGGATCAATTGTAAAAATGAGCAAGTGTTTTATACACACTAAAACAATCTCACTTCTCTTACTTCTCAAAAGATCAATCCAAATTACAAGACTCTCGTGTGAATTAAACCGAAGATTTTAGACATGTGATGCCACTCTCTTTGTACAGCTCTTAGGTACATGAATGCTATGGAAGTTTGGACCCATTGGGACAGTTGCATGTCTTTTCTCCCCTGAAGCAACAGCACAAACAGAAGGTTTGTTGTTGATGATTGCAGCTTCCTTAGATTCTCCGTTCATCAGCGAGGTTTCCTCCATGGTTACGACTCTCTTACTTGCCGCCACTTGCTTCTTTGTACCTGATGCAACCCTGAGGAAATGCACACTATTGTAAGTTACATGCTAAGTAAAAGCAACTGTTCTTGACAAGTCAGAACATCCAACAACCCTTATTAGTCAAAGTCAGAACATGTTTGAGCAGTCTTCTCAAGTGAGAGACTGCACTCTCTTTTATGATAAAGCAGATTCTCTACCTCTTGGAATTCACCATATCTCCAGAGGCATCGTCTCTAACAAGTGTTGTGGATGTTCCTCTAGAAGCTTTTACCCTGGAAGTTGTGTTCTTCTCCAGCTGCAATTGAAATTCGTATGTCATAAAAAGGACCAAAACAAAAAAGTAGACATAGATATGCTTTGATTTTAATGTTTCAGAAAGAACTTACTCTAACTGTCTGATGTTTTTCAGCATGAACACCAAGAATGTTTGTAGTTTCTTCTTCCTTGGCAAGAGCACACTGTGGTTTCTTCTCTGCGTTTGCTTCCTTGAGGATTCTTCTTTCCTGTAATCATGTAAATATTCTTCCATCAGAAACCAAAAACCAAGCAGAGTTGCATACTAGAGAATAAATCTCTTTGGTTGGTTGTATTGCATCATACATCAGTTCTTAGTCGGAAAGGCTTTGGATTGGTGAGCTTAGGTTTTGTATACTTCACAGTAGGATTTGCCGAAACAGTCTTGCCATTGAAACACTTATCTGCTATTGTCATCGCCTGGTTCAGTAGAAAGTACATTAGCAACACATAATATAAACATGAGAAGATCTCATCAGAAAAGTATACAGAATAAACTTATATACCTTTGGAGTGGTTTTGCAAGTTTCTTTCCTGCCAAAGACTTTCTTTTTCACCATAGGGCTGGGGGGATGGTCAACTTTCCTGCAAGATTCAGACAAAACAAGTATATATCTGGTGAGGTTTTCTGTGCAGATAGGATCCAAAGTAAACCAAATCAACAGCAATTTACAAAACCTGTTATTGTCCAAGGCTGAAGCATTTTCCTTGTCATCATTTTCTGCATCATTAGTAACATTTTCTTTGTCTCCACCCTCCAATGCTAATGCATTTTCCTTGTCTTCAGTCTCAGTAGTCTCACATTGCTTTGCTTTATCTAGTTTACTCTCCTTTGATACACAAGTATCTCCTCTATCAGCATTCTCTTTGTCATCACAGTCCAAAGCTAATGCATTTTCCGCTGCATTCTCTTCTGATTTGTTTTCCACCAAGAATTGATTCTCATGTTCCTTGCCCTTAGCTTCATGAGCCTTGGAAGGATCAGAGGAAACCACAGGCTCCTTCTTTTCCTTGACCCTCTTTTTCAAAGTACTAGAACCTTTGGCCTTTTCACCAATCTGTTTCTTCTGTGACAGAACTGAATCAAACACTCGGCTCTTCACCTCTCGTGTCCTTAGTGGTTTCTTAGATGGAGTTGTTGAAGCCTCAACCTTATTATTAACCCCCAAACCCTTTCTTTTGCTTTCAACATCAAGCTTCCTGATCCCTCGACACAGCTTCTTCACCGAGGAGCTAAGCTCCACAGATCTCTTCAGTTTCACCAGCTTCTTTGGAGAACCAAAGACCAAAGCCTTTGCAACAACTCTGCTTTCAGTGGCTCTAGTTGCTGCTGCAGTTCTCGGATGCTGCACACTCCTGAAACCTGCTGGACTCTGCATTTTTTGCTTCTTCTTTCGCTCAGTTAATGCCTTGTGAGGAACTGATGACAACATAGTTCCTTTTACTGCTTTTGCCTTTGGAGTTGCATTCTTGCTTGTGGGGATAGCTTTGACTTCTTTTGACCTCAAGTTATTAGCCTTGTGAGGAATAGATGAGATCATAGCCAATCTAGAAACACGAGATCTCGAAGGCTTTGCAGGAACCGTGTTGGGACATTTAGGTTCAACACTGTAGTAACAAGAAGCATGTAGAGTAATGTTTAAAACACACATCATCACAGTGAAGTTCTTCTCTAAGTTAAATTCATATACCTGAAATCTTTTCTGTAAAGAGCTTTACGAAGACGAACACTTGGACTCCTAGCAGCCATCACCTAAGTAAATGTTTGATTAAACATCAAAGTCACGAATCTAATCAGATAAAAAAAAAATGTTTGAGCTTTTTTGACTCACCCGAAGAACGAAGTTTTTGTAGATTGCTTCTGAATCCATGAACTCTTCATGCTTCTGGTCACATCCTAAGTACACATTATCACCAGGGAAAGTCAAAACGTATCAAAAAATCACAAGCTTCTTGTTCATCACTAAAACCCCTAATATAGCAACTTTCAGATCGATCAAACTTCACTGTGTTGTTTCTCAGATCTGTGTGGCATTTACAAAAGGAAAAGCTAATGTAAGAGGGTGAAGAAGATTCTTACCAACTCTGGAACAGAACCAGTAGCGGTCGTCTCCTTCTGGGCGATGATCTGGTGCGGTGAGATCTACAAACTTGGGTGCTTCTATGTTCTCGTAGAAGTCTTCTTCGTTGAACTCCTCCACTATCATGTGCTCAAACTCCTCCATTAGCGCTAATTCTATCAGAAAGTAGAGATTTTTCACAGAGGTAGAGAGATTAAAGGAACAGAGTGAGAGAGAGTAAAGTGTGTAATTTGGTGCGTTGGTCTACAGCTCAGACAAGAAGATGAAGAAGGATCCTTTATCATAAAACTAGCCGTTATGAGGGTTTCTTGTAATAATGGTCTCTTTCGAGGGGTACTTTCGTCAACTGCAGTGTTTTTAATTCACTGAAGCTTCAAACGCATCTTCTCACACAAGACTCTTCAGCTTTAGGCAACTAGTAGCCGTTCGCTGAGTGAAAGAAGCCAAATAAATATTAGGGGTTTTCCGGAGAAAATGGCGTTTTCATACTTCCATTGTTATTTTTTTTTTGAAACTTTGATATTCATACTTCCATTGTTGCAATCAATATGTTCAGTTTATTTCATCTACTTCCAAAATTAGTTTCTACATTCCATACCATTATCTTCCCTTACAAATTTGATCCAATTTCTACATTGACCGCTGACCAAAACATATGACATATCATCGTTTATGTCTTGCTCTATGTTACATGGAAACGGAAGCGGATACATGAAAGTGGAAACTTATGGAAAGGCAGAAGCGAAATTTTTTAAAAAATTAGGAAGCGGATACTTGTATGAAGCATATATCCATAAATATATTTGTATATATATATATTAAAATATAAGAAAATTTTATAAAATCTAGGACTAAAAATTATATGATTAAAATTTAAAATAAATCATTTATTCATTTATAATAATTTTGAAATGATTTCATATTAAAACTGTGAAAATACACATAAAATAAGTTTAAATAAATTATTATATTAATTATTTATAGTACTTCATTAATGATTGACAAACTATATTTGAATATATGCTATATCTTTAATAAAAAACTTAATACATAAAGAAAGTTTATAATATTAGTTTAAATATTTGTATATTTCTAGTCTCTCTATTTCATTACTATTAAATTTTGGATTTTATATAAATTAAAAAAAAAGAAATTTTATGTTTATCTTTTTCATGGTACTACTTTTCATCTTTACCACCACTAAAGGGACATTTTCAAAAATATCTTATTCATTAAGTGAAAAAGACTCTTATACCCTTGTTATCTATATATATATAATAAATTATTATTTAAATAAATTTAAAAAAAATTGTTTTTTTTATGTTTTCGAATTATACTTTTTCAAATTCGAACTTTTTTATATAATTTTTTTATTTTCTTTTTCGAATTTTTTTTTTCAATTTTTTTTTTGAAAATCGAAAATTATGTTTGAAACTATTTTTAATTTTTTTATATATTTTTGAAGTATTTATTTATATACTCCCTCTGGATACAAATATATGATGTTTAAAGTTGTGCACATATATTAAGAGAAATTAAATACTTACTTTTGTCAAACACTTTTTGGTTTTACTTTTAGTTAATTTAAAGTTTTATTTGATTCCCGATAAAATTCAACCAATTATATTTTTACATTTTGATTTATATTTTATTTTAAAAGTAAAATGCATTAATTAAAATTAGAACATCATACATTTGTATACAAGGAAAAAAACTAGAACATCATATATTCATATCCGGAGGGAGTATTTATTAGAATCTTAAATTTCACATTCCAAAAACCCTACCCCACCCCCTCAACTCTAAGCTCTAAGTCTAGATTAGTTAATAGTAGGAGTATAAGTGTCAAGTTGTTCAAGTGAGGGTAAAAGTGATAACTGTAAACATGAAAAGTGGTACTATGAATGTGATATTTGTTGCAATTTCCCAATTAAAAACTATGATTTTATATTTTTATTGATTTATATCATTGTGTCTTAAAAAGCGAAATTGTGACTCCAAAACGGAATCATAAGCTTCCAAAGTGTTTTTAAAGATAATATTTTAAAAGTGTTTTGGAAACAAGATTCTGCGAGCTTCCACGAGATTCTGATTCCGGTTAGCGGACGTCCGAAGAAGGTTCGATGCAACCTAGGTCTTGCTTATCTATGTCTATTTTGTAAATAATCTTTTTGTTAACTTATTTTACAACTAAATGTCATTGTTTCTAACAACGACATATCAAAATGTATGTGATGTTAGTATTCTTGGAGTCCTAAAATATAAAACCATGAATACAATAAGGCTGACTTTTTTCTCTTAGTTTATTGTAGTGATATTATTTGTTAAATTCTAGGTTCATGAAATTCGGGGAAATACACTAAAACAAAACTGTTTGACAGTATAAAAATGTAAAATGTTGGAAGAAACATGAATTATTTTGGAGTACCTGAAACTGTATTTGGTATTAAATAATTTGAAAACATAAATTTGGCGGAATGTTTAGGATTGGCCAAGCCCGCGAAAAATAAAAAGGGCCCATTTGGAGCCCACTATGGACGAGATAGATGGAAGTAATGGTTACAATCTTTTGGTAAGTGAGTCAAGCGAGAGAGAGAGATCGGAAACGGTATTATCTCGCCGCCGGTGCCGGAGTCCACCGTCGATTGTAGTAACCGGAGTTTCTCAATCGATAATTTATCACCTAAACGGGGTTAGTTGTATAAACTCTCACTTGTGTATTTTCTGCGAGTTTTCCCTCATTTTCGTAGTCATGGATGCGAATGATTCCATCGTTTGATCTCCAGATCTGTGTTTTGATCGATTTTGACTTAAACTGATGCGCGACGAACAATAGGTGTTCAATTTATCAGCCAAGTCCACGTTTAGCTGTTGTAAAGCATCTTTTGGCTGTGTGATAGATAATGCTGGAAAATTTGAATATTTGCAGAATCCATTTGACTGTTTATTAGAAAGATGAAGAAGCTGCTGGAGTTTGGGAGAAAAGCAATGTTCTATGTCAGAGTACTCTCTGGGTATGAAGAAAGGCGAGTCCGTAATTACAGGTTGCAACTCGAGAAGCGTATTCAGCAGGTTTCTCTTCTTCTTTTCTTTTTGTTCCTCATCACGCTGCCTCTATCTATTGTGTCCTTACAATGAATTGGTTGGTATCATAAGATGATATAACCCTGGGTGTTGATGAGTGCCTTGTTTCATGTATGTATGCAGGATCTCTACTTCACTATGTACTTCTCTGTTTATGATTGATTTGATAGCATCTGTAAATACTAAATTTCGTTTCCTTTTAAACTACAGTTGAAGAAATCAAATCTTCCTTGCATTGGACTTTTCCTAATAGTATAGACTTTTGGTGTTTTATATGTTCAACACTACTTATGCCTTCTAGCAAGGATTGGTCATGGTTGCTCTATTCATCTCATTCAAATGATTGTAAACTTTGCTCTTGCAGGCCCAACAAAGGAAAGCCGAAATTAACAGACTCCCAGAGAAGATTGTACTATCTGAAGTACGCCGTATGGTTGAACAAATGCAGAACTTGAATAAACAGATTGAGAATACGGTTAGTCTCTTTTTCTTCACTCTCACTCCAGAATTTTCTAGTGATTTTATTTGACTCCCATTTGAGTTTATCGTTTGCCTGGCATAGACAATGTGTCTACTACATTAAGTGCGGTACAAAATGTTTGAGATATTGTGTGTGCCCTTCAAATGCTTTTGGTCCCGTAACTTTCAAAGAAGGGAAAACACTTTTTAGTTTCTTGGTGTTTACGATTCTTAAAAGCATTATTGAGTTTTGGAAGGAAAAAGCGAAAGCAGTCTCCAGAGTCTTTCTTAAATCACAAAGCTTTTTGGTCTGCTTTCGTCAGTGTCAAGTTTTAGAAAAGCTTTCATGTCTTAAATTTATTTCTCGTCTTTTACCAATACAGGAGGCTCAGATTGAAGACTACTTTAAACCGATAGACAAGCAAGCTGGTACCATAATGGAGGTTCAGCTAGAATCAGAGAAGAAAACAATGGGGACAATGATGAACGCAACACAAGAGGAAACCATAAGAAAAATTGAAGAAGCTGAGAGGCTCGCTGGGGCAAATGCAACTGTAGAGACAAACATGGGAGAGAAAATCCAAGATTCAGAATCCTCTGCCAATGAGAAAGCTCAAACGAAGTAAAAGACTGTTCTTGTATTCATGTTGTTGACAACAGGATAGATTCAGAGTCCTCTGAACATGTCCAATGTTTCAGATTCTCTGTTGGATTTTAATAAATATGATCGACTGAATAGAAGAATCAAGACCGAGATTGTGGTCTGTTTAGCGTGCAAGAGAAACTTGTAAGCTGGCTCTGGTTGAACCAACCCACACCGACCTCTTTTTGTCGATATAGTTTATGCACCATCATGTCAAAACATATCTGGTTGAACCAACCCACACCGACCTTTTGACTTTTTTTTTCTTCTGTTTTAACATAAGAAAAGAAAATGGTGGAGGTTCTCCTTTCTTATCACTTGCTTTGGGTGTGAGAAACTCACTCATCTGATTGTGAACTTCATATTTCACAACAAGTCGCATTCTCTTGGAGTCTTCCCAAAGAAGGCCTCCCCATTCTCTAGCAAAGTCCCTAGCTCCTTCAAACACATCCTTCCAACATGATCTTACACAGTTTCCAGGTACTGAGATTTACTATAATGGCTCTGCGATCAGAGAATATGTATATAGAAAAAGAGGAACCAGGTTTCACTTTTTGAAGGAAATTCATCATAGAAGTGAGCCTGTGTCATCTCAATGCTTTATGTGATTGTCTTTGATAAAAAAAAAAAAAAAAAAAGACAATCACATAAAGCATAACGAGAAATACTCGATTTTGTCTCTTGCCGCCAATTCTTCAGACTTCAACCGGTTTTTACAAGTAAACAAGACTCATGCCAGTAGATGTTCTTTTGTCCAGATTCATAAAAACAGTTCCACTTACCTTAATTTGCACCGTTCACATCATCAAGCAAAGAAACCAAGCCTATTATTACATGGATTCAGCTCATTATGAAGACCCCTTCATCCAGCCTAAAGAGTCAAGTTCCCTTATTTGGTCAACTCATTTATTCCCCATCTTTTAAAGCATTCAAAAGAGAGCTTTGGCTATACCAAATCCTCACCACCAGAAGATCATCACTGTCCACATACATCAAAAGACATAAAGAATGATATCTTCTCTTCAGCACCCGTTCCTCCTTGATGCCACTCCATCTATCAAGCTTCATCATCACCTAAGATCACGTTCTTTGCTTATTTTTCTTCATTATTGCAATCCCCTTTCCTTTTTATTTTCTCTTGATTCTAGCTCTGCATTTCTGTTTAACAACAGTGTCCCAATGTTATTAAAGACCTCTTATGCTTTCAAGTATTTGTCTTGAACTCTTATGCTTTTATTTAGAGAATAGCTTTTGCGAGGAAGAACCCTTAAGCTAGTTTTTGTTCATTGATCAACTTGGTTCAACCATAAACCAATTCACTGTTATTATCTATCATCAATCACTAACCACCGAAGTTTAAGTTTTGACACTTGTTTGATAAAAGCTTTTGTGGATTCCAAGCTTATATCATTCTGGTATCAGAGCTAAATTCTCCTAGATTGTATTTCTTCAACCTCAATTTGTTTTCTCTTTTTTTTTTTTCAATTTTTCATATAAACAGAAAACTCATAATTTTTTTCTCTTAATTTGTGGTATTCGAGCTTTCACGTTAAATATTTAGAGCGGTTAATATTGTTTATGCCATTAATGAATAAAAAATATAAATTATCTAAAAATAAAAACAAATTAATTTTTTTTAAATGATTAAAATTAATAATAATAAAAATTATCCAAAATCTATAGTAGATAATTTTACTAAAAAGATAATTCCTACATAAATGTTTTGTTTTATCTGAAAAATATCTTTTAATAAAAAAAGTTAAAAATTAAAAACAGAAAACTCACAAATAAATATTAATCAAGTAAAATTCTTAATTTTATATAATTTAAAAAGAAATATTGAGTGATTTCTAAAATTTTAATGAATATAGTGTATAAAAAATCTTTTAGTATATTATAATACGTAAGAGTTTTCAAATGAAAACATAAACAATAGGTTATCATTATAGTCTTTTGATTATTAATGTAAGTATTAATAAGTAATTATAAAATGTTTACGTATGCATGCGTGCGTAGACAAACCACCTAATAAAATATTATATATATATATATATATTTCCTAGCAGCTTCTTAACCATACCTAGAAGCAGGCAGTGACGCATTTTTTTTGTTCACGTAAGTTAAGAATTCAAACAGAATTATATATAAATACATTACATATAAGATATGAAAGCGAGGAGACACAAAACAAAATATAATGGGTTTAAAAAGAACATTGTTGGTTTTATACATTCTCTTAACCTTTCATCTCCAGGTCAATTTTTCTTCAGTTAGTTTAAGGCCTTTTTCTGTTATTACGTACCATGAGAGTCTTCCTCTCCGAGCCAAAAAACCAGATGTTGTGAGTTTTGAAGGAAAGGCTCAAGAATTAGATGTCGTTATAAAAAAAGGAGGCGGTGGCGGTCGAACGGGAAGAGGACGCATTGGACCTTTAATTCTGATTCAAACTGGTGGTGGTGGTACTGATGGATCTCACCGTTCAAGCGGCAGCCGGAATATGTGAGGGGGAGTATGCACTATTTATGTGTTCTCCATCCAAAAATTTAAATTGAACTAATTTTTATGTAAATTTAAATATTTAGTCTTGCATTATTCAAATTTTTATGTTTTATATTATTTTATTTTTGGATTTTTAGGATTTAAGTATATTTGGATTTTTGTTAAAAAATAAATAATTAAGATGGATACCCAAACTCGAATCCGAACCGAACCCACAATGATTCGAAACAAATTCAAACCAAAATTTGTTAATATTCGAATACAATTTAAATTGCTAATTTTAAAAGTCTGAAATCCGAATAGATCAACTGAATTCGACGGATATATGAATGCACATCCCTAGAAAAAGCTATACAACGAATCGTTTAGTATAGTACGTAGAACCTCTATAAAAATGTTGGGACTTTAAAATTTTATTAATTTATAGAAATATTAATTTACAAATTTTTTCTTATTTTAAGTTATATTTATTCTAAAATTAAAAAAAAAAATTGATTTTAGTATATAGACATTAATCGTTATTTTTTAAATATTGACATTTATATTAATTTTATTATATTATTTGGTGTATATAATATATATTGCATAGAACTTAAATGTGGTTTTACCTAGATATAATATTACTAAATCACATCAAAAATATATTAAATGTTAAGAAAATATAAAGATAATTACGTTGTGAATATAAAACAAACCATATAATAATAGGTGTTTACTTAAATAAAATATGTAGACATATAAATTATTAATTTATAATTTTAATGCGACCATATATATACATAGAATTTTCTAAAAATTTATTATCTAATTATTTTATCGATTTGTGTCAAATTTTGAACCGCCCAAGTTAGAACCGACAAAATTTATATTTATAGAGATTATTAATTTATAGAGGTTCTTCTATATAACATTCAATAAATAATCTAATAAACTATTTCACTCCGCGCACAACACGGATTACTACCTAATTTGCATAATTAATTTGCCACATCTACTTTGAAGTCAAACTCTCTTTTTCAACTTCTTGCTAAAAACTAAAACCTCATAAACTTATTTAGGAAGTCATTTCCTTATTTGGCATCATTACATTCATTTAAGAAAATATGACATGAATTTTGAAAAATATGACATTGCATTTTGAAAAATATGACATTGCATTAAATTAAATTGAACAGCATAATTAATTTTCTTTATAAATATTTAAGTTTTTGGGAATATTTTAAAGGGGGAATTTCATGTTTACCATTTTCATGGTATCATTATTCATTTTTACCACCACTAAAAAGTCATTTTCAAAAATACATCTTTTATTATGTGGCAAAAGACTATTATACCCTTTGTTCTCTCTATATATATACTAAATAATTTTTTTTTAAAGTAAAAATATAATTTTTTTTTATGTTTTCCAATCATTTTTTTCAAGTTCGAACTCTTTTATAAATTTTATTTTATTTTTTTTCAATTTTTGTTTTGAAAATCAAAAAATTATGTTTGAAACTATTTTTTTTTTTTAATTTTTTTAATTATTTATTTATATATTTATTAGAATCCTAATTTCACATTTCAAAAACTTTATCCCACCTCTCAACTCTAAAACCTAAGTCTAGATTAGTTAACTCTAGAGGTATAAATGTATGAATATGGTATTTGTGGCAATTTTTCTATTTTAAATATAATAATGACTAACAACTCATATATCATTATGTATATATTGAGAATGAATGTGCTGATGACTTATAAATGTTGACTGAAAATTCATTTTGACAGTTAATTAAAATATAATAATAATTAAATTAATAAAGTATATATCATCCTTTATATGTCATCACCACATTCATTCTCAACAATAAAAATATGACATGACTTCTTAAAATGTGATATAGCATTCTAACTAATTGTGAGATATACAAATTTTCCTTATAAATATTTTGTTTCTGGAAAAAAAATGTGATAATTGACTAATGACTCTATATCACCATTAAAATTTTTTTGTATAAATATTCATTTTTAACATAATTTTTAAAATATGTATTGTTAATATTATATATATATCTCAACTTATTAATTAAAAATTGAATTAAATATATTTACAAATATATAAAAAATCAACATCAACTTATATATCATATTTATATATAAATATTTATATTTTATCAAAATTAATCGTAAATATGCCTTGACCAATACCAAGTTAAAGCAGAACTAATCAGATATTTTTTGTTGATAATTAAATGATTGAAATTTTATTGGTTCATTAGTTTAATTAGAAAATTATGTTTTCCCAGGTGAGCATAATTTAACTAAAAAAAATAGAAACTAAACTTTATTAGAATTTATATATTATACATATTTAAAACTAGAGGATAACAGACATTTAATATCAATAAAAAGGAAATATTTATAATCAATATTCATTAAATACACTATAATATAAATACATTTATTCTTATATAATAAAATTGATTTCTGCTGAATTTTAAGCAAAATAAAACTGAAATATAAACCAAATCAAAAGAGACAAAAAAATAATCAACTCTAAATGTAAACAAAACATTTCTTTTAAAATAAAATAGTTTAAAATTTAAAGTTATTATTTCTGTATGTGCATGGCACATGCAAACTCATGGTCTATGTTATAAATGAATATTATTTCTCGTTCGTTTTGTATTTATTGTCTTCTTTATCTTCATTTTGCAAAATAATTGTCATGATCAGAAATATATATGAATATCAGCATGACCCTAGAACATTCAATGACATGGTCAATGCCGACTCAATGCATCGTTCGAAACTAATACGGTGGAGTCATCCAACGATCAATTCTTCTGACACTCAAGTAAAAAAAAAACACAACACGGATGATTGGACAGCTAGCTGATTCTAATGATTTGGACTGTGATTGTGCAACAGACGGTGCGAAGCAGTAAAATTGAATTTAGTATGATAACAAGGTTGAATTTATTATGATGACTGCTGACTATGATAACCTGATAATGCTTCATCAGTACCCAATCAGTATAAACAACAATGGGACTTTTGTGTGCCATCAGACCATATTAGACTAGCAGAAGAAGGCAGTTTTGGGCTGAGACTGCTGCCTGTAACAGTCACCGTGAAAACAGTTTTTCGTTCACCAACTTCATAGAGAGGACGTTAGGACTGTAATTGTAGACAGACCATCTTTGGTGTCTCAAAAAAATATTTACTCAATAAGCAGTTATTCGGGTCAATAAACAACACAATCATACAATAATGGCATTATGTGAGAAAATATACATCTTTAGACATTTTGACAAACTTCTTTTAACAAATAGAATTTTTAGAATGAAAAGACACATTTTTATACAATTTAACAGTTTATTTTGAATCAATGCAATTCTTAAAATGAAAGGACACATTGTTAAGCGTGAAAATGCGTTATTACGGTTTTGGCAGAAAAAACAATTTTTCGGTTTTGGCGGCAAAAAAACATTTTTCCGGTTTTGGCGGGAAAATGTGTTTTTTTTTTGTTTTGGCGGAAACATGCGATTTTGCGG
This sequence comes from Brassica napus, assembly GCF_020379485.1. Taxonomy (NCBI): domain Eukaryota; kingdom Viridiplantae; phylum Streptophyta; class Magnoliopsida; order Brassicales; family Brassicaceae; genus Brassica; species Brassica napus. Next base: position 16,688,458 of record NC_063444.1, on the reverse strand, counting down.
TTTTGGCGGGAAAATACATTTTCCGGCTTTGGCGGGAAAATGCATTTTCCAGTTTTGGCAGAAAAATGTGTTTTTCCGGTTTTGGCGGGAAAATACATTTTTCGATTTTGACGGAAAAATGCATTTTTGCGATTTTGGCGGAAAAATGCATTTTTGCGATTTTGCGTTTTCGGCGGGAAAATGCGTTTTTACGGCTTTGACGGGAAAGTGTGTTTTTACTGTTTTGATCGAAAAGTTTGTTTTTATGGAAATGTATGTTTCTACGTTTTTGCGGAAAACACAGTTTTGCGGTTTTTGACGGGAAAATGTGTTTTTCAGTTTTGGCGGGAAAATGCATTTTTCGGTTCTGGCAAAAAAATGTATATGCAAAAAAAATAGAATTTTTGGTTTGAAAATAATATTTTGATTTTAAAAGGTTATTTTTGTCATTTATCATTTTGGACTGAACTAGAAGTATCTACATCTAGATGCACCTACATCTAGATGCACCATCAAGACTCACCCTCATTGAGGTGAGAATTTGAAATGAATTTTTAAAAATTTGAATTGATGATCCATCTGGATGTAGCATTATAATGTACAAAACGAAGATCGATTTGCATCTTTTGGATGAGCAAACGAACAACACGTTAGTATGGAGGTTCTTTACTTCAGTATATAGTGTACTTCTCTGTAGAACAATTGGGTTGTTAGTAAAGTAGAACTGAAGTGACTGATGAACTCAGATCTTCCTTGCATGAGTTTTGCCTGATCGTATAGATTTCTGGTGTTTTACCGTTCAACAATACTTATGACTTCCAGCAAGGGTTGGTCATGGTTGCTCTTTTTTCTCTGATACAAATGATCAAAATGATTGTAAACTTTGCTCTTGCAGGCCCAACAAAGGAAAGCAGAAATAAACAGACTCCCAGAGAAGATTGTACTATCTGAAGTCCGCCGTATGGTTAGTGATGGCAATCGAGGAGTTGAACCGCGAGCCTGGCCTGTAAAAGTTTGCTGCGGGGCGGGATTGGGCCTCTATTTTGTAAGCCCGCAAAATTGCGGGCCTCGTGGGACATGTTCAAAGCAGGACGGGTCGAAAGCGGGACGGGTTCAAAATGGGACGGGTCGAAAGCGGGACGGGTCGAAAGTGGGATGGGCTACAGGTTAACTTGCGGGATTTTGAAGACCCGCAACCCTAAGTCCCCATTTCTGCTTTCATCTAAAACACACAGAGAGAGAGAGAGAGAGAGAGAGAGAGGGCGATTCGACATTATGTAGCTCCAGTGACAGTGGTTTCAGGGTCGATGATGCTTCCGGTCTCCCAAGCGCCTTCGATCTGTACCGGTGGAGCTTCTTCGAGTTATCATAAGAAATTTGAAAACTCACTTTCCACCGAAGAAGAAGATCTAGTTCCCGCAATGGGTTCTTCATAGTTTTGCCTATATCTATTTGTTCACATTATCATACATTTTAGAGTTTTAGATTTCAATATATCTTTAACTGACTTCTATTATTCTTATTCGCAAAAGATGAAGTTGAGGGTGAAGAAGAGAAATCTCCATCTTTTGTTGCTCGTTGGTGATAAAGATAAGGAACAAGAAATGTGATTGGTGTTTTCTTTTTATTTATTTTTGGGATTAGCATCTTTGATATGGTGTTGGTTTTATTTAATTTTGGATTCAAAAAACTAAAGAATTTGTTATGAACTTATGAGTTATAATATTTGGATTCAGCAACTAAAGTATTATTTATTTTTAAAATGTTTGGAGTCTAACAAAAGTAAATAAACTAGTGTTTTGATTCAACTAAAATCTTCAACTAACAAGTGTATTGCCTTATTCAGTTCAATCCTTGACTAAACTCACTTACTGATGCGTCATGAAACTAATAAAGCGTCCTGAATCATATATTGAAGCGTTCAGGAGCCATATCTTCGTTTGTAATTCTATGTCCAGCGGACCGATCCGCAAAAGCCTACATGTTTTGCAGTACGAGTTTGGTCAGCCATTTTGAGGACCGCAGCCCGCGTGAGTCTAACCCGCCATGACCCGTTCGAAGACGAACCCACTGCAGTACGGAACGGTATGGGACGGATCAACCTGTTCGACATTCCGCCGTATGGTTGAACAGATGCAGAATTTGAATAAGCAGATTGAGAACACGGTTTGTCACTTTTCTTCCTTCTCACTCCAAAGTTTCTTTTTGTCGATATAGTTTATACACCATCATGTCAAAACATATCTTGAAGTATCAAAACATTTGACTTTTTTTTTTTGTTTTAACATAAGAAAAGAAAATGGTCGAGTTTCTTCTTTCTTCTCACTTGCCTTGGGTGTGAAGATACTCACGCATCTGATTGTGAACTTCGGATTTCACAACAAGTCGCATTCTCTTAGAGTCTTCCCAAAGAAGGCCTCCCCACTGTCTAGCAAAGTTGCAAGCTCCTTCAAACACATCCTGCCAACACAGTTCCAGCTATCGAGATTTACTATAATGGCTCTCAGATATGAGAATGTATATAGAGAAAGAGGAATCAGGTTTTACCTTTGAAGGAAATTCATCATAGAAGTGAGCCTGAGTCATCTCGATTCTCTTCAGATCTGACTCCCAAAGCCGGATCTGCCAAAAAATAATGCATTTACATTCGTTAGCAAACACACACACAACCAATGGAAAGTGGAGGTAGTGTATACAATTTTATCAAGCTATAAACCAATCCTGAATGACACGAGATGGGAGGAGAGAATAGAGAGTATAGACCTGGTCGGTGACATTTTCTGGAATAGATGGGACTCGATCGGCACATCGTGGATGAGAATTTTGCTGGAGAAAAGTTATAATCTGCAACCACGAAAAACAAAAGGGGAAAAAGAATATTCATAGACACATTTCAAGGAAAGTAATGGGTCTTCTAGTTCAAAGAGAGCATAAGATTCTTGTACTGTAAATATTTTTCAGACGAAACCAACTCTTACCTGGTCTGATGTGATGCCATTGTCAAATGCATTGTACAAACTTTCTTTTGTAACTGCACAAGCAATAAGGTTCGGAAGTTGATACTCTATCCTGGAAAATAGAGGAGCAACTGCTTAGACCTAAAGGATTTCAACACACTAGATTTTCAGAGCAGTGTTTACGAGCTTCTACCTCGCAAACAGACGTAATATCTCACATTGTAGCTTAGATGTTGAGTAAGCATACATCCTAAAGTTTGTTTCCATCATGACATATCCCTGATGAGGAATAAAAATCACAATAATACGCAAAATCAAGAGAACTATTGGTAGTAGTAGTAGTAGGTCGAAACGGGGCAAAAAGGAGAATCAAAAGGTGTGACCTCTTTTCGGACTGATGAATCTGCAAGACTGACTGATAAATTTGTAGCCAACTTAGTAGGAATAAACCAACTGTCTTTCCTTCCCTATAATAATTATAAAGATTGGTTCAACATATGATATACCTCTATAATCTCTCTAACTGTTGCAGAGTTGATCTCCTTTTGGTAATGGAAAAAATATATAACCAATGGCCTAACCTGTTGAAGCTTGACTAATCCCAAGTCTGCAAGGTCCTTAAGCGTAGTTCTTTGAACATCTGTCAATGTATTTAAGTTATACGCCTGCAATGTGTATAAGAATGTTTGAGATCAACGAATTGATTAACAATCTTCTATTACAAAAGAACAAGATCGATTGAAACGACTTCTGTTATACCTCACCGGTAACGTGGAAACTGAGCTCTAACAAAAACGAAATCAAGTCTGCTGGATCTACATCACGCTCCTGAAGGCCAATGGCATTTGGTTATTCATACTGAGAAAACAAAGATATCAACTTATTAACCAGACCTTGTCAAGGCTTGATACAAACCTCGGCATTCGATATGTATTCTCGGATAATGTACCAAAGCTGGGCATTTGTATCCATCAGCTGAAATTAATGATCAATAAGGTTACTTATATGAATACACGTAATAAGAGATCATTGAGTAACGTCTTGCATTGCATACCAAAAACTGAAAGCCACTCTCAGTTAATCTCGGGCCATCTCTGTCTCTGTGAAATCACATGAACGGTGTTAAATAACCAGTAGATACGACACCTTTACACATCTATAGACATGTACAGAAACAATACCTCTGACTCAATAAACCTCGCTGGAAGACTTTCATCATGGACGAACTGATACCGGTTAGCTTTTCACCTTGACCCGAATTTATGAGTTGTAGCAGAAAACACTGACGAACATAAACACAAAATCATCAGATACTAACCAAAAATCCATTCTGAAATATACACACCTCCCATTGCTGGAGTGCATAGGTTTCGAGTTCTTGTAGACTTGGAAGCTTAATGCCATTGTTGGAGTTCATAGGCTCCCGAGGCAAAACTCCACTGCAAATCTCAAGCTTAGCTCGTTAGCATATTCTCGAGAAACAAACGGAAAAAAAAAAAAGAAGGACTTTAGTATATTTACCCGGAGATAATATGTTTCTGAAGATTTTTCTGAAATGTAGGATTTAGGCTGTAACAGGTTCCCTCTTTCCTGAAAACGTCATAAGAGCAGCCTTAAACATTAAAGACAAAAGAGTTGGAACTATCACCTTGCCACATATCAATCATAATCAAGTTAATTTCCAACACTAAGAACTCAAAATAAACACTCCTCCACAGTGGATAGACTGAACTAACTACTCTAACTCGTTATAAAACTTAACTTGAGATTTCAGATAATGATAAAAGAAACCAATAAAAAAGCATACCTATCTACTACGGTTTCAGTGAAAATCCTGAGTTGAATCAACCGGTCTATAGCAACTCTGTGCTTAGAGAGGCCATCAGGAAGCACCCACTCCTCAATCCTCGTGCAAGGTACAGGATCATCAATGAAAAGCAACTGCAATACGTATTTCTTGGCGAGTGGTGGCAAAGACCTGATTCGACCACAGCCAAGAAGGTGACATCTCACAAAACTTTTAACAAATTGATGAGCAACAAAACTAAACCTGAGAATGGCCTCGCAGATGAAGACATTGTTATAGAGTTTGTCGAGCTTGATGGCCGTAAGAGACGCCACCATGTCCATAAAGTTTTTCGCGATTATCTTAACTTGCGGCATCTTCCTTGATTCGAGGGGTATTGCTTTGCTACTCAAACTATGCGGAGGTAGATGATTAGAGCAAATCCAAAAGAAGAAGAAACTCCATAATCGATTTATTACCCTAAAAAATCGAAGACGAAGAAGATCGATTTCTTTCACCTCTCTGCTTTGGTTATTTCTTTACTAAAGAAAGCTCCTGTTTTGTATATTTTCTCTATACGACGCCGTATCTGTTTTATATATTCGTATGGGTAATTTATATTATTAAATTCTTTTTTATTATTTCCTACTTCAAATTATACAAAAGTACACAAATTATCCTAATTATCTAAAAATGAAAACGAAATATCTAAAAAGTAACACCAAAGAGAAATGGACAATTCTCTCGGATTAACATTTTTTAATTTTTTTATCTAAACACTAAATTCTAAACTCTAAATCTTAAAATCCACCTCTTATCTCTAAACATTAATGTCAAGATTAATTAACCTTAGAGATATAGGAGAAGTGTATTCAACTAAGTGTTTCAGATGATTTGTATTAAAATGACAAATTCATTGTTATTCAAACGAGGATTTTAAAAACCACTTTAAATTCCAGTGTTAATGAACTTGTCATTTTGTAAAACATTCTCAAATCCACAGTTATTGAACAAAATTTAATTAGAGATTTTAAAGTGCTTTAGATGTTTCAAGGGTGTTTGACAGAGATTTCTTAGTTATAATAATAAAAATCTGAATCCCATAATTTTAGATGAGATTCTAGAATTGTTTAACAAAAATCACACCAAATTATAATATTCATCTAAAATCATCTAAAAACTCACTAAAATCGAATCAGTTTAAATTTTAGATTCAATACACCCCCTTAAATGTATGTTTACTTCTTTTGATAAAATATTTAAATCTATTCTGATCATTTTTATTTTAAAGTCTATATTTGTGACAAAAAATTTTGTAGCTCTCGAAACAAATTATCCAAAAGATAATAAACTATTTAGTTAAATTATATATATCCCTTATATATTAATCGAAAAATATTACAACATTGTTTTGTAGCTACGTGTCACCATGAGAATGAAATTCAGAATTCTTAAAGAAATAAGTTAGTCCATCTTAACTTATATTATACATTTTATTTAACTAACTATTAAATTGATAAATAGTGTACAAAAGAATATTCTCGCACTTTCCTTAAATAAAAGCTACAGAATTGTCTAATATGACAATTAATGATTATGAATAATAAATACTTGATAATAATTTTTGTATCTTAGCTCTTTTTTATTTAATTTTATATTATTAAAAGATATTAAACAACCACATTAACCATATAATAAACAAAACTAAATTTTTTCTTATATGTTATATTTTGAATTTTTAAAATGACTATGTCTCACACTAAAATTTTGTGATCAATGGTTTAACTTTTTTTTTGTAATAATAAGATACAAATGATCATAAATCGTATGAATATGAAGTTTCATTTACCAGACATTCATATTATATATTAATATATTTTCAAATTAAACTATATAACATAGAAAAATACTTAAATATGATAATTTCGAAATTTGTATTAGAAAAATATTGAAAGCTTAATATTTTAATTTTGAAATTTTCATTCAAATTGCACATTTGAAATTTTGTGTTTATCACATGAGTATGAATTCTCAATAATAAATATTTATATTAAAATATAATATATATCTATGTCCATGTCATTGATATTTAGTTATATACCATATAAAATAAATAAAATGATTGTTTTGATTTATTTACTAAAAAATATCCTAAATAAACAAGATGTATTTTTTTTTTAATTTATGTGTTTACTCTAATTTAATTATATATATAATACGTAAAAGAATACAAATAAATAATAATAGATAAAATTATTTTTATATATAACATTCATCCCGCGCTATTGCGTAGATCTTAAGCTAGTATTGTTTACTTCTGAAAATATATATAACTCATGAGATTTTTGGGTATGTCAGTTTTTGAATATTTGGTTTAAATATAACTAAAGTTTGGACTTATATGTAAATTTTATGTGATATTCAGTTCTGTTTTCTACTGTTATACGGTTATTCGGGTAATTTGAGGTCTACGACTGACCTTGCTTTATCAAAAAGAATATACAAAACTTTTAGTTATTTGTTACCACTATATGATTATTCCATTAATCAAAACCTTACAAATCATGACAATCTTAGACACAATACATGGTATTTATATAAATAAATCTAGATCGATGGTTATCCTTATTCTAGAGGGCATTATTTAAATATGTATATAACCATTACACATGAGAAACCATATATTATATATAAACACACCAGAGAAAGATATAGTGAAGAGCAGCAAAAGGGAATCAAGTAAGTAGAATGTTGGAGTTGTAGGTGGCTCCTGCGGTCCAGTCGGCGGGAAGAGCGTTTGGCGATTGAATCCAATTGATACCGGCGCTTCCGTACACTAAAAACCGCAAAGTGAGAGTGCCTCTTGGTGGATTTTGCAAATCGTGAACCGTTCCAAACACTCTTCTCATGCGTCGCCACTCTTTGCAATCCTCCTGAATCATATATCAATTTTCAAAAATTGTCATAAAAACATCAAACCCTTTGCTTACAACTATCTTTTTAGTCTTAAGAAATACATTTTCTTAATAACGAGCATTGTGGAATACATTGTGTTTGAGTTCAGACAAAGTGTTAGAACTAGAGCTAAAAGGAGTCTTGGAACAATAAGATTTCAAAACGTTAGCGTTTTTCATATTGTATCTTAGATCAATTTACCTGCCAGGCTTCAACGGCAAGGATGTCGTTGACACCACCAACGTACAAGATAAGGACGGCAAGATAATGAGGGTTATAGCTTTTCTCATGGACCTTATACACCAGATTGTACCCATCGTACTTACAGGGGACCCTCTGGTACTCAACGTCGACCACACCGAAGGAATATAGCTGATCCTCTGTGCCTGGCCGCGCCATACGTCCGTAAGCCTTAGGGCTAAAAACGAAGTCTGTGCCATGTCCTTCTCCATAGTCCGTAGCTACTACGTATACTCCTTCCTCGTTGCAGTGCGGAGGTATTTTGCACCTCACCTTTTAATAATTATCAATTAATGATAATATTAGTTTAGTAATGATAGTGACACGGTCTATAGCATATTGTTATTGATAATATATTAGATTAGATAATGTATAAAAACCTGGTAACAAGCACCACATCCAGTTCCATTGTTCCATAGTCTCGATGAAACACCACTCACTTCACCATTATTGATATCTCTTCCAAATTCTCCATACCCACATGCTCCTCCTGCATAATCAGCAATTATTCATATTATCATCAATAAAAAAAAATTCTTTTTGCTGAAATCAATAAAAAAATTTACCAATTGATTCTTGAAAAAAACTAATTACTAAACGTAATGTCATATTCGAACAAGAGACATGGAAACTTAACGGAATCATTTTCATATATATGAATTAAGAGTTTAGATAAACCTATATGTATATGATATATAAAAATAATTAGTTAAGCTTGATAGAATTGACTATTGAGTTGTTCCTTTTGATGTAGGGTTACCAAACATGCTTAGAATACTAAAAGAAATGAAATAATTAAGATACAAATATATAAGAAAATAATACGTACGAGGGTTTCCTTTGCAATCGGGGCTGCCATAATAAGTAGCTCTAGAGCTAACAAAGTCATCAGATAAACAAAGGAGAGGCAAAAGGACAATGACTTGAACAAGCAGAAGATGCAAGACGTTAAATGTCTTCATATTGTTATATGTAACTATTGTAAGATTATTTTTAACAAGTGATTTGGGAAGATAGATATGTTTTACAGAAGATATGTGAAGACAGAGGAGAAGTTGAACAAGGTATTTATAGTTGAAGGTATGGGTGTCTATTACAATATTATATGCAATTTGATCGAGCATCGTTACTATTTTTTTCTTTCCACTTGGCAAAAAGTAATCTAGCTATATATAAGTTATAACGCGTAATTGCATTACCCGATTTGATAGTTTAGCTTGAGAGGGTCAAATGTATTAAATAAAATGTTTACATCATATATAAATCGTCTGCCCAATACAGCAAAATACAATGGTGGGAGTATATCTTTGGGGTCTAGTAATTATTAAAGAAATATAGGTTGTGCCTCCAAAACGAGAAGTTCATGACACCTAATAGTTATAAGATTGACTTACGATTGGCTGTTTGGTGTAATCGGTGAACGAAGTCAATAGAATATGCCAAGCGTGCTATTATTTGGACTCGCAGAGTTTTCATTGTTTTTCACTACTAGCATTTTAGTAGTTCAGATTGTGTAAAATATCAACAAAAAGATCATCTGATAAAATATATGGGCTAGCAAGTTGTACTCAGTGGCGGAGCCTTTTTGGTTGGAGGGGGTCAGATGTTATTATTGGGGTGAGATGGTTAAAATCTCTTTTTTGACACCTATGTCTTGAGTTCAAGTTTATGCATGCCTCTTTCACCTATAATACATTTATTGTGACCCCTATACAATCTATATCTGCCTTGGAAATGGTTTGAAAAAATGTCAGTTCACATCCTCCCAAATTGAACTTGCTATTGGAGAGGGCTGGAAGAGTCTCAAAACATGACTAGTTTAGGTCACTATCGCAGAAGAGTTTTTGTTTTTTTCTTCTTCCTCATATTGCTTGAATCTTGATCAGTCGAGTGACTCGAGTCCAATTCTTCATTTGGAGTATCTGGCTTTGATCGGCTGGTTGTCTTACCAATAATTTTTTCTTCCATGCCACACATTGAACGTAAACAAAAATCTATAAAAACACACGCACGTTGGTTTTAACTTACTATCGCGCGCATCGATAGATATGGCAAATTTTTTTAAAAAAAAAAGTATTTTACTTTATATAATTCACAAATTGACTAAACTTTTTCACGAAATATGTTTGATCAATGATGTTCAAATTAAGATAAACACACCACGTAATCCTTGCTATGTATGTCATAATTTTTAGTGATGTGAATAAGAGAACACATTGGGTGGTAGGGTATATGATTAGCAGCCTTGCTCTTTATTTGAATAAATTAATTGTTTTTATATAATGTAAGAGTAGAAGAAGAGAAAGACAAAAAGGATTCTATAAGTCTAATAAAATGAGAATTCATAGTAAACCCTCTTTGTTGTTGGTTTGGTTGTAATCCACTTAATTATAATGATTATAATGATATTTTTAGTCTCCTAACTTCCTATAAAAATTCTCTCTGTCATAGATTATATACTATTCTTGTGAATGAGATAATCATTTCATGAAAAGTTTATACTTTATACATATTCATCGTTGTAACACAATTACTCTTTGGGGGTAATAGCGTATAATGTCTACACGTACTTTACCCGATGGACTACACACAATTTTTTTTTACCTCAGTCGTTAGCTAAACAATTTTTCGTAAGACCCAATTCCTAAGGGCATCCGCATTAGCGAACTTATGGGAAGTTCACACAGACTCCAAAAAAAAAATATATTAAAATAATGAACAGTGATGAACCCGTCTCTCTTCAGTTCTCCCCAGTGAATCTGCGTCCGGTGAATTCATCACTGTTTCGCGGGTCCCACGATATATGGCGGTCCGCGATTGATTCGATTTTTTTTTTAAATCAAACAAAAAAAATTAATAATAAAAAATTATAAACTTGAACCCCAAGAGGGAGTTCACTAATGGAGATGCTCTGACTACCCCTAATGTCGAAACTTTTCTACACCCCTTCTCCGTTAAAATGAAAAGGTTGCCGTTGAAAAACCCTAAACTTGTCACTAAACCATAGTTTTTCAATATAATAAGTTCTGGATTTACATTCTAATCCTAATACTCTGTTACCTTGACCAAAAACAAAAAAAACAATAGGACAAAAGGTGAATTCAAGACACATTCCATGTAAATGGGATACCCAAGCCAGCACCTCAAGAGGTTTCTGAAACATCTCCTGATACTTCTTGCAAAAATGACATTACAGACTTTCCATCTATGGCTTTGAAGATGGCAGCGAAAGAGTTGAGCAATTGTTGTGGACGACACTGTTCCTCTGCTTCAAAATGTGGTATACCGTTGAGTGGGCTGCTAGCTTCTTTGGTATTGAAAGAGTTGTGGACAGCAAACCAAAGCGTGGATAATACAATTATAGACCAGTTGTGGATATGGACATCTTAACACGGAAGTTGTTGGTTGATACCTTTAAAAATGTGTTATTCGCCATAGTCTCCGGGAAACAAAATATCACATAACCACATTTCCACCGTTATTCCAACCATAACCGGCACCGCCGACGCCACCACGATCGAACGGTTCCAACTCGCTAAAAGTCTTGTCTTTCGAGCCTATGTACACTGAGCTGTTGGAGACTTACCTCGTGACCACATCCAATCCAACGGAACTAGCTCTCGATCTCCGATAAGACAGCTCTAATCGAGCGCTAATGGATAAGACAACTTTGATCGAGGTGTCTTATCGGAAATCGATAGCTAGTTACGCTGGATTAGATGTGGTCACAGGAGCAGTCTCCAGCAGATCGGTGAACATCAGATCGAAAGATGAGACCTTTAGCGAGTTAGATCCGAAATGAAATCGTGGTGATGATGTCGGCGACGGTGGGAGTAATGGTGGAAACAAGGTTATGTGGGTTTTTCCTTCCCGGATACTATGGCGAAGAAGAAGTTCTTTAAGGTATCAGCCAACAACATCCGTGTTAATATGTCTATGTCCACAACTAGTCTATTATTCTATTATCCACGCTTCAGTGTCTACGTCCACACTTAATTTTGTGTTATATATATGAAAATGAATCTTAAAAGATAGATAATTTTATATATAATTTATTATGACAATTATTTTTGTTTAATATATTTTAGAATTTGCGATAAAAATAAATGAAAACATAAAACAGAATAAAAATAATAAAATGGAATAAGAAAAATAATAAAGTGGAATAAGAAGAAGAGAGGGATTCATGTGATGAGAAGAAAACCACTCATATATTGGAAACCGTAATTAAAGCTATGGGACAATGAATCAAGTCTAGAGTCTTGACAAGAGAAAGTGTGTTTCAAGCACTAAGTGTCATATAGTGTAATTGGAATGTGGAAAAATGTCTCTAGATGTAAGAAATTCTACTTTCACATGGGAGTTTCTTCTCCTTGAAATCGGAAACCTACTTGTTCTCTTATTCTTACCACAAGCCATATTTTACCACAAATTCCTTCCAATTAATTAGGAGATAAAATTATCATCAACTCATTTCTATATATTTTTATTGTAAAAGTATATTTTGCTTTAATGTATGGTTCTATAATATATGAATATTATTTTGAGAAAAATACAAAGAAAATGCTATTTTTTCTATATTAAAAAGAGAAAAAAACATTCCACTATATTTTTGCTAAAAAAATAGATGAACTCAGTTTTACATTGGAACAATATCCATCCTTGTAATATTGTTAAAAAATCCAGAGTTCCTTTATTATAAAGGAAAACATTGAGGTAAAATATAAATGCTCTTAAAAAGTTTAAACTATTTGATAAAGTTTGGTATAGTTATAGGCAAAGTTCAGATTTTTTCATGTATGCTGTTGCGAGGTTCAAATATATAGCGTGGAAAAGTGTTTTTCACATTTTTTCTTGAATTTTTTTAAGCTTTATAAATAGTCATTTCTAGCTCGAATTAAACTTCGATGGTGGAAGTTACCGCTGCAACCTTTTTACCACCAAAACCAAAACGGACTAGTTAGTTCTAGTAGTTAGACCAAAAATATATATATATATACTGTAATGACCAGTATAATCTAGCGAGAATTGCGGTATAGTATACGTATAATATTGATCAACAGTAAACTCCATGAAATTCGATGTGGAACAGTTGATGGATTTCTTGACTAGGCAATGGAATACTCGAACCTTACAATTGGTTGATTTGGCTCTGTTGAAGATCACTCTTTAGCGTCTTCTTTTTTGTCGGCTCACTCTCACTCCAGGAAGGAAACACACAAAATTCATTTCCATGTTATTCAAATGTGGACCCACCACACTCATTTGTTAAATTCTTGCGCCGGTAAATTTCGTATTCGCCGGCACGTAATGTACCGATGACGTCAATTAAACAGTTGACACGTTAAGTCCAATAAAAGAAAGAAACAAAACATTGCGTGTTTCTGACAAGTGTGGGCTTTTTATAGGAAAAGGGCTTACAGATAATGGGGTTGGCAAGTTTAAAGTGTAATATCATCGCTCATTAATGTATTCACCCAATTCAAGAAATGGTTCACACACACATACTAATGAAAATAGACATTAGACTTACGAATAACGAAACTGATTCATTTTAAATGTTTGAAACATAGTGAAGATACACCACTTTTGTTTCTAGGCATTCATAAGCCTACACATAAGGGTTTGTTTCTGTTCAAATAACCCTAAAATTGCAGCACTACAAGTAATGTTTTCAATACTTTTTTTACTTCGGTTCGGTGTCGATGTCTCCTTGATCCACGGTCAAATCACCAACCTAAAATCAAAGCAACATGATGACAATTCCATAATAAAGTAAGTATTAAAAAGGAGAAGCCAATCGAATTACAAGTAGACTAAAATTACTTTGTCACCAATACCTATCAATGCTAGATGTTAATATGCAAATGATTAAAGCAGGTACATGGGTTTTATATCAGTTATTTGTTTAAGACAGCAAATGGTATATGAATTTTAATGTTTGTAAGTGCATGGATCCTTGGACACGTGTCGGCCATCAATAGTGAAGTTTGTTGTAATGGGCAATGAAAATGATACCACTAAGAGAAAATGGGTCCTAAGGGAGAAACAAAGGAGGAAGATGGGAAGTAACTATTAGAACTAAAGGGCATGCAAAACTAGAAGACTCGATGCCACTATACGCACTTACATTACCAAGTGTATGTCCACGTGTGTGTATTCGTTTGCTTGAACGCTTAAGTAATTATCATACACCATTTGTGGGGTGTAAAAAGTATTTGAGATTTTACAGGTGTTCCTCTTTATTAGTAAATGATCCTAACTATGGAATCATTGGTCCAGCATTGACATAACGGAAGTAGCTCATGATTCCAGAATATAGGAGATTAAAGTCTAAAAAGCGATTTCATCATCATTATACTCGATATGCAGAATGAAAGCGAGCAGGTTTCAGCATTTACCTGCTAATCAAGGAAAATTTTGGAGGACGATTCTGACATTTAGATGAGTTGTGCCTTCTTAAGGTCGGACACTACTCCTCTGTCTTGGCTGCTCCTTTCGTTGTAAACCACCTGCAAACAGATTACATGGAGAGAATGAGTCAACTCTGCAGACGATACCAGTTTATGTTGACGGAGAACAACATCACTCATATGTCATTTAGCGTACCTTATCAATGATCCCGTATTCAACAGCCTCACTGGGACTAAAATATTTCGGGCGTTTCATGTCGGCTTCAATCTGCTCCGGTGATTTACCAATATGCTTTGAATACAGCTTGACCTTGAGTATTTACATTGAACAGAAACACGTGTAATAATATAAGACAAGTATAAAGGTAAGAGTACAGGAAAGATAATGCACACAACATTTTAGTTTTGCTTGTAACTGCATAAGTCATTCCCCGCATGTTAAACATATCACGTACACAACTAGATACTGTTGTAAAATGAAGATTAAACAATGATATTCTACGTATATCACAAGGGCCCGCAACTGATTTTCATCTATGTGAGTTCATAAAAAAGTTGATCTTCTCACCATTTCTGTCTTTATGTGCCTGATTTCTTTCCTTGCAATTTCAACATCGGTTGCTTGTCCTTGAAATCGAGCAATGGGCTACAAAGTCATCAAACAAAATAATCATTAAGCCTAACTTTCTTCAAATCCGGAAAGAACAGTCGCCAGTTAGAATCTAAAAGAAAAAGATTAGGAAGAACCTGTCTTATCATTATAGTTGATGAGGGCAATGCAGAACGATTTCCTTTAGCCCCAGCAGTCAGAAGCAAAGCAGCTTCACCCCAAGCATTCCCAACGCAAAGAGTAAAGATTGGTGGTTTGACATACCTAAAGTCAAAGATAATATAAGCGTTGTTCTTGGATGAATATATATGTTCCGTCTCCCCAAAATAATAAGTCAAGAGATTGTTTTAAGATGCAAATCTTCTTCAATTACGGTTTAGAATACTTGGCCAAAGCAGAGAGTTTAATCATAGATTCTTGCTAAGAAAGAGATACGAGAATGACATAACAAAATAAGAGGGATAAAGATTACTAACCCCATGACATCATAAATTGCAAAAGCCTCGGTATCATAGCCCAACTTCTCACCATTCTGAAATGTAAGAAAACAGATTCTCTTAATACATTATGAAGATTAGGTAATGGTGTATAGACATTTACATCAAGCCACAGTTTCAAGTTCAGTATTCAGCATGCATTCTCAAAGATGGCAGACTTTCTAATGGAAGCCTACCTTGGTCGTCCCTGTCGAGTTAATGTAGAGGTAAATAGGCTTTTCCTCGTCTTCATACTGAAGGTAAAGAAACTCCGCGAGTATCAACTCAGTGACTGAAGGTACAAGAGACATTCCCAAATATACAATCCGATTTTTGAACAGATAAGATGCCAAATCAGGAGGAGGTTGTTCGTGTGCACTTCCTTTCGAAAAAGGTATAACCTGTTGATGGAAAGAGGCAAGCACACTCAGAAGAGCGACGAAAACAAATAAAGGCTCAACAAAAGTTGCACATTAACTGCGATAGGTACGTCAAAACACAATTTGTGATCAACATAGCATTATCCAAATTCCCTATGACAGCCAAATGATTCATAACAAAAGGTTTTGCCATAAAGATCAATGCATATGCAAGTGGCACACACAATTAAGCGAAACCTCTGCTGCATAATGAACTTCTTTCTCATTCATAGAACGGTTCATGCTTAATATTCACACTTTGAGCTAGTTGCCTATATCTACTCTCTCTCTAATCTACTGGTTCGCCAGACAATTCAATTTCTGAACCAGCCACGAAAACCTCGACGATGCGAAATGTATACCATAGTGACAACACCGCGCTTAGGCTTGGAGCTGGACATATTCAACGGATTAAGCGACTCGGGACGAAGCTTGGCACCGCAGAAGTCACTAGAGATGCTTCCTCCGGTATACGGGGAGAGTAAGCCGTTCGAGAGGGACGAAGTAGAGGAACATCTCACTTTAGATCTCAGGTTACGTGTTGACGACGGGATTATCGCTGATGTACGAGCTCGGAGCGTTGTGAGGCTCGTCGCAGTCGCAGTCGCTGCTGCTACCTCCATTTTTCCTTGGTTGCAGAGAGAAACCCCGAAACCGATAACAGATGATACGTGTCGAATCGGGCTACCTAACTGTATTACTGGGCTATACAAATTCAAACAATAGGCCCAATAGTTTCGGTTTATTTCTGGTACGGGGAGTTTAAACCGGTTTTGATTTTATTCGAATAAACCAAATCGAACCGAAATAAACGCGATAATTTGTTTAATCGGTTTTTTAAAAAAGGAACTCCAATTAATTCACGAGACTAGCAAACAAAAACATCCACTGACAAAATCGTCTGTGTCGTATTCTGATTTTGTGTGGTTTTTATATACACCACCAAATGAGTAATGTACTGAACCTGAATCGGTTCCCACTATAATCCTCAGCGAAAATGCGTTCACTTCACCTAATCGTATTCATCATTATCAGTAAGTACGAATCTTCGGATTATTATTATTCAGAAGCTTTTGTAAGCATACTGTGAAGTGAAACTAATCAAAACTTTTCTTATTTGCCTTCAAAAAGGTCTTTTTGTTAAAGCTTCGAAAAGCGACGATGGGTTTTGTTCAGCGCCTTCGATCGATGAGAAGACTAAACCCATTTACTGGAAAGTCACGAATCCAACACTCTCTCCTTCCCACCTCCAAGGTTTCCAAATCTTTTTCTTATTCTCTTGGTGTCATCATTACAAAGTTTGATACTTTGTTAAGTTCGGTTTCTTGTCGAATAGGGTTTAGATAGTCCTTCAATCATTTAGGCTCTTCTCTTGCAAAAAAGCTTTGAACTTTTGAGTTTTGATCACTTAGGTGCTTGACATACAAGTTATGGAAGCGTTGAAGTTCAGTTCTAAAAATACAGATTCGTCTCCTTCTGAAAAGCTGTCCCTTTGTATATTTAGATGCATTTTCTGATCTGGGGTTGGGTTGAGCATTCTTCATCTGATTCCTGTTGTTTTGTAGACTTGCCGGGGTATACAAGAAGTGTATACAAACGAGATCATGCGTTAATAACACCGGAAAGTCATGTATACAGCCCTTTACCTGACTGGTACGTACATCTCTTTTCCTTATTCTGATAGCTCTACAATAGTCTGGCAAGTCCTTAAAGCTTGCTCAAATTTTACAGGACAAATACATTAGGGGCGTATTTGATCACACCTGCAATGGGTTCTCACTTTGTCATGTACTTTGCTAAAATGAAAGGTCTTGTCATCAATATCTTCTTATGATCTAGTCAGTAGAATTTTTTGACCATCTATCTATAGCTGATTTCTACTGTCACTTGCAGGAATGTCAAGCTCAGGTTTACCTCCAAAGGACATAGAGCGGTATTGTTACTTATATGAGCTCCTCTCTCTCTCTCTCTCTATTTAACATTTACTTGTACTTTTCATCTACATAATCTACATTATGCTTATTAATATCTTTCAAATGTCTTGAATCTTCTCCAAGTCTTGTATTCGTGGTTGAGGGTGCTGTGCCACTTACTAACACATCCTGTTCTTCACAAAAATTGACGGTATGATTTGTATGAAAACAATTTACCTAAGCATTCTTTTGGTTACATCATTGCTACTCAACTTTGATTGCAAGGTTTTTTCCATTAGTTTCTTCATTTTTCTGCCTATAATCCATTGTTTTACTGTAGGTTGATTCATATGCATACCTCCCTCCAAACTTTTATCATTCCTTGGACTGTGTCGAGTCTGCAACACTTGTTGTCTTTGAGCAGAGGTTCTTCTCCTTCCCCCCTTGATTTAACAAGAAATTTTCAGATCTCTCTACGGTTTATAACTTTAAAAACTCCTCTGGTACTGACTGCTACATCTCTAGGTATGAACATCTAGGAAGTCACACAACAGAGTTTATCGTTGGCTCCACTGACAAGCAACCACTACTTGAGACTCCCGGTGAGAGGTAAGTGTGCAAAACTTCTCCACTCTTCTCAGACTGCATCACAATTCAAGTTTTAGATTCTAAATCAGTCTCATCTCTGAAAAACTCATTTTATTATTATAACAGGTTTTTGAGCTGCGGAAACTTCTTCCGGCCTTCCTAGCTTATGACTTCAACATCCATGTAACCACTTCGTTTTTGATCTAATGAATCCTTTCGCTTCTTTAGACCTCTTAAGTTGTAACTACTGTTTCTGTCAATTGTAGATTATGGATTTTCAGCCTGGAGAGTTTCTCAATGTTAAGGTACAGATATATGTAGCTTCATTACCATAGAGATTTTGATTCCATCAGTTCCGTTTAGATTCTGTCTTCTCAAATGGTTTTGGAATGTTAAACAGGAAGTCCATTATAACCAACATGGTTTGTTGCTTCTGGAAGGCCAAGGCCTTTATCGTTTGGGCGATAACTGGTATGCATCTCTTTACAATTACATTGTAACTGTAGTTTACAATTACTGATCTTTCTCTATAAATAGGTATCCAGTTGAGGCTGGTGATGTCATATGGATGGCTCCTTTTGTTCCTCAATGGTAAGAGACTGCTACATGAACTTCAGTTTATACTATGTTTCAAACCTTTTGCAAGGACCAAACACTATTGGAACTGTGTCTTGATAACCTGAAAAGATCATTCGACCACACACTCATAGCTACTGTTTGCTGTTTCAGGTATGCTGCACTCGGAAAGACTAGGTCTCGGTATTTGTTGTACAAAGATGTCAATCGCAATCCTTTGTGATCAAAATATCTAAATTAATTGGTGTGATTTAGCTTTCTAAAAGCCTCATGTTCATTCAAAAACACGTTAGCCACTCGTGTCTTAATTGTATGAAGAAAACAAATTTGAAATGTCTGTTGCATCTACTACATATGTTTTTTTAATTGCTAAAAACACATTAAAGAGGTTGCTTACGGTTCATCTGATGATGCTCAACTTCGGCTTCCTTCAAGAAGTCAGTGATCCTCCATAACTATGCGTGTTCGTGCAAAAACAATATGACGTGTTATACAAGTCTTGTATGTCTCTGTCCACGTCTGAATTATACTGTGGTACTATAAGTCGTAAAATGAGATTAGCAAGTGAGTTTTGGCCATATAATTTGACAGAAACCTTCAAAGCTACCTCTTTATTTTTTTTTATAGTTTCAATAGTGTGTTGTACTTACAAGACTTGCCATCAGCGACAAGGAATCAACTATTATACTTGCAAGACGTGAGATCAGTACAAAGAATCAGCTTTTTTACTCTATGCTAAAATGCAAGCCAGATGTCATTTGAAAAGTCGGCTAGTTCATCGGGGAACCATGTTATTGTTAAAAAGTAATAATAATCAAAGTTCTCCCATAGAAAATAGCCTCTTTAAGCACACATACTTGGAGATGAAGTTCAAGTATTGGAGAACAAAAGGTTTAGAACATTTACTTTTCAATATAGCTTATTGTCAGTTTTCTTATTTCTAAAAATGTGCTCGCCTACCAAAGTTCATTCCTATTTAAGAGAGCCATTTGATTCTTACAAAAGATTATCTACCAAAATGATCAGTGATTGACACTTTCTCTATAAACGTAAGGAAAATTTGGGTTTCTTGGAACTAATCAAAATTAATTGTCAACAAAAATACTGTGGAGGCAGACGTTTGGATGACTAGTGATACTTTGTCTATTGTCGTGGATGTTAATAAAGTATCAGATACTACTAATCAAGATGATAATATCTATGAGAGAATCAAGAAGGCTGCTCAAGATGGGGATATTGAGAGACTCTACAAGTTGGTCGCAGAAGATCCATACATTCTAAAACACTTTGAAATAAGGTTCTGTTGGGATGGGTTAAGAGAGCAAACAGGGAGGAGGTCTTGGACTGGAATGATGAAGATAGTAACACAGTCCTGCATATTGCTGCACTGACTAATCAACCTGAGGTAAACGCTTCTTTTTTATACCAAGAAAACAACGAGTTGGTTTAGTAGCTAAAACTTCTAACTCACCTAATAGGATCTTGGTTCAAGACTTCAAGTCTAGTTAGGAGAAATCCTTTTTTTTTTTAACACAGGAGAAGTTATCCAAAAGAGAGTTAAATTACATAGTCTGGATCTCGTCCTATACGAGTCTAAGAGTTTATAAAAGTCTCTCTACATTTCGTTCCTCTTTTAACCCTAAAGTTCTTGTTTTTATTCATACAAGTTCTTGCTCTAGTATCATCACTGTTGTGTTGGAACTGTCAGTTATTACTCTGGTACTTTGCTTTCTTGGGTTGTGTTCTTTGTGAAAGTTGTTGAGATATTTTTGGCATACAAGCGGAGTTTAATGCCCTTGATTTTACAGGTCATGAAGTTGCTACGTGGAAGCGTGAAAGCAAAAGCGAAGAACTGGATGGTAAGACTGCGATGGATATACTCCAAACTCACCAATCTCCTCTTTTTTCACCTGAAGCCACTAGTAGCCTATTCAAAAGTGCTAAAGAAAGACTACTTTCTACTACCACAATAACTCTTGCAAAATATTTGAGCAAAAAACCATCTTTTACCGAGAAACGGAATAATGCCTTTGGGCTGACCAATCTGAGCAAGACTAGAAACACATCTCTGAACAGTTACGACAGTCGCAGTGTGATACTTGTGGTGGCTATACTGATAGTAACAGCTACATACCAGGCTAAACTTAGTCCCCCTGGCGGATTTTGGCAGGAGGATTCGATGTGCGGTGATAGGGACGACTACTTGGCAGTTGGGATAGCTTTCTTCTTATCTCCTATATGTGATCATGATTCTCACAGTTGGACTCCCCATGTGGAAGGTTCTCTATGGTTCCATAGCAGCTCTCGGAACTGCTAATTTCGCAATGCTAACCATTACATTTCCAACCTCACACACGGAACACCGCCCTGGGGAGGTCATATTGAAAGTTTTCCTCTTCACGTACCCAGCGATTACAGCAATCATAGTGTTTGCTCCGTTTGCGGTATTCTTTCTGAACAAATGGCGCAGGCGTCGAGTAGACTTTCCGGCCAGGTACTTTAGCTCTCCTCATGAGCTATTGTAAAAAAAAAAGTGTGAAGCATTCAAAAGTGCAAGTCTGGGATCATCTCTGCTTCCAGATTATCTTCCCTGCAACTTCAGGTCTATGTTACATGTTTGTTTGGTGCAGTGCTATTTAGCCTTGTGTAAAATGAGTTTCTATCCTTATGCTAGATTCGTATTACTCAATTATCTTACTATCTGAATTATCAAAAATGCCAACAATGAAAACCTCAAAAGTTGTCATTACACCATCAAACTTAACTGCAGTTTCTGTTCCTAGTAACTGGAAGAGGACACTTGGTACTACACTCGAAAGCGATTTGATCATATTATTATCACATATGAACACACAGTTGGAAACTACGAACCAGGCCTCCTTGCGTTCGTGCTCTTTTTCTCACTCAATGCTTCAGCAAACGCGCCAATGATCTGCTGCTGCGACTCAAGCATCATCTGGCAATGCTTCAGCTCCATCTCCATCCTCGTCTTCTCCATCTCCCTCATCATCTCCATCTTCGAATTCTCCACTCTCACAAACATCTCTGTCAACATCTTCACCGAAGACACAACTTCATCAATCGGGTCAGACTCAACATCTGCTGCTGCATTCATCTGCTCATGCTTGAACCTAGAAGAAGACCCATACCCATTGGACACACCCGTGTTGTTGTTCCGGGGATAGCTCCCGTCCTTTCTTCCATAACCATTGGCTCGCGACGAGCTCCTAGAGTGTTGAATCCTCGGGTTGAACCCTTCATCAAACTCATCATCATAATCCATCTCCGGAGAGAAATTGGCTTCAGGCTTACTAAAATTCTTGGCTTTAAACCCATGAGAAGCGAAACTCCGATCACCAAAGGATTTCAACGGAAACCCACCACCAAACTCGCCGGAGGAAGGCTTCCCATGTGAACCCTTAAGCCTAGTTGCCTTAGGCACTAACACAATCTCGTCATCAGAATCAGCATCGAAGTCACCACTAACCTTAGGGTTACCATTGTACCTCCTCTTCAACCCAAACCCACCTCCTGAGTCGTGATCTGAATCGAAACCGCCGTACATCTTCATCTGACTCTTTGACCTAGATCTAACCCCAAACCCATCTCGCGGCGAATCGAATTTCCCAGACCTCTTCGACCTAACCCTAAATCCATCTAAACCGTTACTCTCATCGTCGTTATCCAGATCCGGATCGTACGGCTCCACGGCGGTTGGGGTCACCGGCGCGAACTCCATCGCATCCAATATAGGGAACAGATCCCAAGAGGAAGAGAACTTGCCTGGTCGGTTAAGAGACCTCTGCTTCTCGCCGCGGTAACGCTTCCGAAGCTTCTCGATCTTGTGCCGGCATTGGATCGCTGACTTCGCCGGACCTCCGAGGGTATGCAGCGAGGAGACAGCGGCCGCGACGTCGTCCCAGTCAGCCGCGCGGAGGTTTCCGCGGCGGAGGGCGAACCACTTGTCTTTGTAGGCGTTGACGAGGGCAGCGGTCTCCTCATCGTTCCAGCACGGAGGCGGGACTCTCCTGGTCGTGGTGGTGGCGACGGTGACGGCGGTGGAA
Source organism: Brassica napus (assembly GCF_020379485.1). Taxonomy (NCBI): domain Eukaryota; kingdom Viridiplantae; phylum Streptophyta; class Magnoliopsida; order Brassicales; family Brassicaceae; genus Brassica; species Brassica napus. The sequence continues at coordinate 16,665,482 of NC_063444.1, read as the reverse complement.
GGATCGACGGCCATGGCGACGGGAGATCCATCGGGGGTTGACATGGCGCCGGAGAAGAAGAAATTAGGGATAGGGGAGAGAGCGGTGGGTTTAGGGATAATAAAGAGGCGGAGGAGAGGCGTAGGTTAGAAAACTTAGAAGAGGAGGTCGCCGGTTAAAGAGTTGTACTAAAGTGCGCCGTGGAGTGGGTGACGTGTGCGCACCCGACGCACCTTCTCCACCTCCGCCGCATACGTTTAACAAACCTTATTTACCGGTTTAGTATACATAAACCAATGGTTTAGTTTCAAATTTTTTGATGTTTTTAGATCTTATTCAATTTGTATTAATTTGATTTCGGATTTGGGAAAATAGTAGTAACCATAAACTTTCCATTTAAATGCAATAACTTATCATGCTTTTAATCGTAGCGCCACTATTTTATGCACAATGAGAGAAAAAAGAAGATAAACAAGAACTATGCTGAGCTCACTTATCAATTGTTCTTTACGAACCGGGTTCTGCTTGTTCTTGGCCCGACTTCATTCTCCGTACGGTTAACGACACCGGTGTCTCCAGGACAGAGACATTAACGCTGTTCCAGACATCGGCTATTGTTGGTAAACCTGCAATCCTCTCAGCAACGTCCATGTCTTCTGGTAACACAGATCCGAATACAGTGTAAGATTGCTTCCATTCGTGGTGGTTTGCTAGACTGATGAAAAATTCTGGTCCAGAGCCGACCCATGCAACAGAGCCACGGGTTATGGTTGGGCAGTGCTCGGTTGGGATTGGCGTGAAGATGTTTCCCTCGGGCTGGAGTATGCCTTGAATCATGGCGTATGGTGGACCATAGGGAGCCTGCAAGGAACATGGAGAAAGGATGAACAAGCAAAATCTCTGTTCGTGTAGAGAATAGAAAATGTGAAGCAAAAAGGTATGAACAAGCTAAAACGAAAAATGAACCGGCAAAAGCAATTAAACACTAATGTACTAGAAACTCATTTGATCTTTAATATAGAAGATGCACATACACTCAGATGAATCCGAGGCAGCATAGTACTACAATATGGGTTTAACCAGCAGTCAGTCACATTGATGTTCGATATAAAAGACAGATATTAGCAAATAAAACGTATAATCAGATGGCTAAAAGTCTATCAGACATCTAGACTTCGATATTAAAAAAGGTATAATAGCTGAATCAAATAGAAGAGAGTCTATCAAGTTGAGATCATAACACCAGAATCAATAGTTATAGTATATGAGAACAGAGCCTAGCTGCTATGACCTATACGTCAAATTTGTGAAAGGTTTCTTACATTGTTTATATGATAGCCTTCTGAGTCCCAATATGATCCCCGGTTCTCTGCCCGATGAAACTGGCAGCCTGCGCAGTGGCGTTGAGTTAACAAACTAAGAATGTAGTACACTGAGTGAGGAGCGCACTCAGGGTGAAGCTGCAACAAAAGTTAAGCATCCGCGTCATATCTGGAACTTTCCCTTGGGAGTACAAAAAAGACAAAGAAACTAAGATACACTCACTTTGACATGAAGTACACCGTGTTCAGTCTCAAAACCAACAATGCCCTAACAGAAGCAAGACAGTTAATCAGTATTATCCCAAACACTACTTTTGTTTTCATGATAAGAAGGAAAGTAGAGGAGTTATCTTCACAGATTAGAAGGAAACTAAGAACAAATTGGAAGTATAATCTTATGAAATCTGAGGAACAGAGCACAGTTATTATCATTCCATTCAGGTAGGCAAAACCAAACAAAACAGGCTGAGTAAGTATATGTTTTTAGGAAACCGAGAGCACAATTTAAGTAAGTAACTTCGTGAGGTAGTAAACGTAATGAAAATTTGTTTCCAGGGTTTACAATCAACTTTGAGTTGGCGATCAACGGGTACTACCTGGCCTTGTCCGAAGATAAGCCCAGATGTCCACATAACTTTCTGCCCACCTTCCTGTCGATCAGGCACCAAGACATCTTTCTGCTTCTTCAACCAACACTGCGCAGAGAAGAAACAAAACACATAGAAAACCTTCACGTTAACTTGAATCGATAGCAAGTGTCTTTTGCGCATCACTAATCAGACTTTAGAGTCACCAAAAGTTTCTTTTCTTTTTTTGGTGATACAAGCATTTTGTCGAACACTTAGGCGGCAAGATCCAAGGACAGTTAATCAAATCAATAAACGTCACAATTCGATTCTTCCATCACAAGAGATAAGACTCACCTCTCCAAACTTGGGCCCGCAAGCCTCTTTGTTTCCACAGAACACCCACGTATCGCACAAGCAAGGCCCATCGTTACCGCTGCACATAGCTTTACACGCCTTGCAACATTCACCCGCCGAATCAAACTTGAAATCCGTCCCCCACTTCACCGCCGGTCCCCACAGCTCCAGATTAGCGACTCCGCCGCAACACCCGCCGCCGTCTACACGGGCATGATCTCGCGAGTCCGTGAACCGGACGGCGGAATCGAGTGTGTGATCTTGGGGACGGGGACGGAGAATATTAAAGAAGACAGCGTAGACGATGAGACAAGAGATCAGACCGATGAAAAGGAGAGCGGTGGAGGTGAAACGACCACGATCGCCGTCGTTTAATCGACGGGGCATCGCCGGAGACTCCGATGATTAGTTGACACGTGTGAAGAATATACGAAAGCCAAAAGAATAGAGAAGTGAAGTTTCATGTGAAATTGAAATAACGAAATGAATCTACGAATAATAATGAAGAGGGAGAGAGAGAGAGAGAAGAGATGGTCAGTGAGTCAACTCGCGCGAATTGTGATCTGATGCTTTATCCTCTTTAGGAAGTTTCCTTGTTCGACGTTTATATTGAGGTGACAACAAAAACGCTGCCGTTTTGGGAAATAAACTATAGGTTGATGACTTGATGAGAGAGTTCTATCACAAAATGCTGCAGACTGCAGTATTTGGTAATCCACGACACTATATACGTTGCTCTTTATGATTTGGGCCGCATACGAGATCCGATAAAACGTCCATTTCAGGTTGCATACGCTTCAACAAGACACACAACCAAATTGTTTTGCAGCAACTTCAGGTCAGGCTTATGATTCGCTATCTGGTCAGGTTAAGAAAACAGCGGTATTCTGACGGACATACCGACGGAAAATAAAATCCTCGGAATATCCCGAGAAATTTCCGAGGATATTCCGAGGAAACATAAAATTTGGTTTCCTCGGAATATACCGACGGAATTCCGAGGACATACCAATCCGTCGAAATATTCTTATGGAATACCGAGGATAAATGTATTCCTCGGAAAAAAACCGATGAATTCTGAGGATATATTATAGCCGTTAGAAAGCCGTTGGAGGATTTTAAAAATTCCGAGGAAATTCCGAGGAAAGAGCCGTTGCCGTCGGTATTCCGTCTGAATTTCCTCGGTCTGTCGGCAGGATTTCAACTATAAATACAAGCACCCCTCTTCCTCTTCATTCACTCCATATCTTCATCCTCCCTCTTACTCTCTTTACACACGAATTTGATTCATAAAAAACATGTCTTCTTCAAATTATTTTCGTTTTTGGATCGATCGACCTCATTTGGATCCGGACACGAGATTGCTTACCGAAGAATACCAACGAGGTATAACCGAATTCATGGGGTTAGTTCACCGACAACCGGAAGCAAAAATAGGTATGTTAAGATGTCTTTGCTCTAATTGTAAAAATAGAAAGGTTATTAAAGAGTGGGATGTTTGGACTCATCTATATTTGAGTGGGTTTACACGAAGTTACAAAATTTGGTATCATCATGGGGAAACTGATTATGAACATGGTAGTACTAGCGAACCTCAGCCAGCGGTTAGAATTAGAACGGATGTAGATTATGGTGTCGGTACTGAACAGATGGTAAATGATCATTTTAGAGGGGAAGATTTACCCAATGCACAAGCTAGGAGATTTTATGATATCTTGGATGCTGGAAAGCAACCATTGTACGAAGGTTGCAGAGATGGTCATTCAGCTTTATCATCTGATATAAGATTGATGGGCATTAAAACAGATTATAATTTGGCTGAAGACTGTGTGGATGCGATTGCTGATTTTGTAAAAGGTATTCTACCCGAGGATAATGTAGCTCCTGGTTCATACTACGAGGTTCAGAAACTCGTAGCTGGTCTTGGTTTATCGTATCAGGTAATAGATGTATGCAGCGACAACTGCATGATTTATTGGAGGGCGGATGAACAGCGGGTTACATGCAAATTTTGTGGAAAGCCTCGTTATAAAGATACGAGTGGAAGAGTTCCAGTGCCATATAAAAGGATGTGGTATTTGCCTTTGACGAAAAGGTTGCAGAGGTTGTATCTGTCTGAACGCACAACGCAATCAATGAGATGGCATGCGGAGCACTCAACAGATGGTGAGATCAGACATCCTTCAGATGCAAAAGCGTGGAAGCTTTTCCAATCAAAGTATCCCGACTTTGCGTATGAGAGAAGAAATGTCTACCTTGGTGCATGTACTTATGGTTTCAGCCCGTTTGGCAAGAGTGGAAGACAGTATTCTCTATGGCCAGTCATTCTTACACCATACAACCTACCCCCAAACTTGTGCTTGCGACGAGAGTTTTTGTTTCTCTCGATTCTCGTTCCCGGATCAGAGCATCCTAAGAGATCATTTGATGTGTTTCTTCAGCTACTAATATATGAGTTGCAACAACTATGGGCTCAAGATGCTGAAACATACGATGTTTCGTGTAAAGAAAACTATCAAATGCGGGCAGTACTAATGTGGACAATATGTGATTTTCCAGCATATGGTATGTTATCTGGATGGACAACGCATGGAAGGATATCATGTCCATATTGTCAAGATAACACTGATGCTTTCCAACTAAAACACGGAAGGAAAACGTGTTGGTTTGACTGTCACAGGAGATTCCTACCACCTGATCATCTATATCGTAGGAGTAGGAATTTATTTACGAAGAACAAGAGGGTGTTTGACAGTCCACCTCCGGAAATTTGTGGGAAAGATTTGAAGACACAACTAAGAGATTTTGGTGCAGAAAGGACGTCATACGTCGGTAGACATGAGCGTTTTCCGGTAGATGCTGTTGGAGACCTACATAACTGGCACAAAAAAAGTATTTTCTGGGATATGCCTTACTAGGAGGATAACTGGCACAAAAAAAGTATTTTCTCGGATTTGGGAATTTAAAATATATATATATATATATAATATAAATTTCTATATTTATTAAACATTTTTAATATTATTAAAACTATTTTTTATAATTATTAAACTATTTTTTTATTTATTAAAACTATTTTTTGTTTATTAGAACTATTTTTATATATTTATTAAACATTTTTAATATCTATAAAACTTTTTTTTGATTAAAAACTATTATCTTAGATTTTTAAAATATATATATATATATATATATAATATAAATTTCTATATTTATTAAACATTTTTAATATTATTAAAACTATTTTTTGTAATTATTAAAGGGCAAATCTCCAAAATAGCACATTTTTAAGTTTATATCACAAAAATAGCACTCAAAAACTAAAATGACAAAAATAGCACATTTCTAAGTTTATCCTTTGAAAATTTTAATTTTTTTTGTTTTTCAAAATTTGAAATCTTATCCCCAAAACCTCATTTCTCAATTCTAAACCCTAAACCCTAAGCTCTAAACCATAAACCCTAAACCCTTAACTCTAAACCCTAAACCCTAAACTCTAAACCCTAAACCCTAAACCCTAAACCCTAAAATCTAAACCCTAAACCCTAAACTCTAAACCCTAAACCCTAAACCCTAAATCCTAAACCCCACCCTTTAACTCCAAACCCTAAGTTTGTGACTTTTGATAAAACATTAAATGCTATTTTGTGACTTTTGACCTTGAGTGCTAGTTTGGGAACATAAACTTGATTTAGTGTTATTTTTGTCTTTTTCTCATTATTAAACTATTTTTTATTTATTAAAACTATTTTTTGTTTATTAGAACTATTTTTATATATTTATTAAACAATTTTAATATCTATAAAACTTTTTTTGTGATTAAAAACTATTATTTGGGATTTAAAAAAAAATTATATATTTCTATATTTGTTAAACAATTTTTTTTAATTTACAGGTCTAATGATGATCAGACCCGGCCTCGACAGCGTCGTGGTCGTGGTGGTACGGGGAGCCAGTCTCGGGATTCCAGCCATTTTCAGGATTCCCCTTCGCCCCACAGCTCCTACCATACATCTCCCTCAGCTGCACCCGCTCCTGCTCCTCTCGCTCCCGCTGCTGCACCCGCTCCTGCTCCTTCGGGTCCTCCGGGAGTGATGAGTGTTGCGGAGTTGGTTTGACAGCCCGGTCGTGACCATCTTCCCTATCTCACTCCGTATCCACATGGACGGGGTCAAACATGGTAATTAAACATTTTTTTTCATTAAAATTTGATTCATTATTAAGCGTTTGTTCTTTTTATCAGGTTCAACCAATCCGGAAACGGGATCAGCGCATGGATCAACCGTATGATGTACTCGGCCCTCGACAAGGGACATCCGACTTTCACTGACTTCCCTACCGACAAGCAGCATCTGTGGTTTCGTCAGTTTGCGGTAATTATTCTAATTTTTTACTTATATTTTTAATCTTTAATATAAATTTTCTACTAATTGTGTTTTTTTTTCAGCAAGAATTCAACTGAAATTCCGATGAGACGCTCTTTATCTATCACCACTTCGTCCATAAAGTTATGGACAACTATGGGAAGCAGATCCACGAGTGGAATAAGAAGTGGGAAATCAACAAGGTTGTTTTTAATTTATTAAACAATTTTTTTAATTTATTAAACTATTTTTTATTTATTAAACTATTTTTTTTTATTAAAAGGTTCCAAAGTCGATAAACAACACGGTCTGGACGGAGTTGTGTGTGCATTGGGATAAGGAAGAGACGAAAGAAACTTCTTCCACCAACTCCACCAACCGCAGGAGCGACCGTAAAGGGAAGGGCGTCTTCAAGCATAACTTGGGTGCTCAATCTATTGCCTCTCTGGGGATCGCATGGTAAGTTCAGTCGCTTTTTCTTCAATTATTTTAGTTTTGAAATTTTATTTTTTGTGCATTTCTTCTCATTTCTAATGTTTCTTTAATTTATGTTTTTTTCAAGGCGGAAGAAAATGATGGCGAGCCGGTTGATGATCTCGCCCTAATCAAAAGGGCGTATACCAACAAGAAGACCGGCCAGATTGATGACGGTCTTGTGAGGGAAGTGGTCACCCTGGTCCAAACTCAGGTGCAAGACGAAGTGTCTCAGCTTCAAACCGAGGATGACGATTCGGCGGCTTCGACCAACTTGACCTGGTTTCGAATCAATGAAATCGTTGAATCCGTAAGTTCTTTTTTTTTAAGTTCAATTCATTTATTTCTTGATTTAAATTTGGCTATTTTCTATTTCAGTCGGTTCCAAAGAAGAAGGGACGTTTGGTCGGTTTGGGTCGTCGCACCCGGTCGGTTCCTCCTTCTTCTGCACCACCGACCTTTGTTGATTCAGAAGTACTTATAGCTCAGTTGAAGGACAAGGATGATCGCATATCTTTGTTGGAGACCCAGATGGCGGCTCAACAGGCGGGCTATGAGGCACATAGGAGGTTGAACCAACAAATGATGGAGATGATGCAGAGGATATACCCGAACGAGGTGTTCCCGAACGTGCAAGACCCGTAGTTTTTTTTTTCAAAAACTCGGAATGTTTTATTTTTATTTGTACAACTTTGAATATTATCTAATATGTTTTCATTAATTGTATATTTTCGAATTTGAATTTCAAAAATTTAATTTTTTTGAAAAAAAATTAATTTTTTTGAAATTCCGAGGAAATGAACCCTCGGAAATTTCCGAGGAACATTTCCTCGGAATATACTGAGGGACTTCTTCCTCGGAATATACCGAGGGACTTCTTCCTCGGAATATACCGAGGGACTCATTCCTCGGAATTTTCCGAGGGACTCATTCCTCGGAATTTTCCGAGGGCTCTGTTCCTCGGAATTTTCCGAGGGCTCTGTTCCTCGGAATTTTCCGAGGGCTCTGTTCCTCGGAAATTCCCGATAAAAATTCCGAGGAACATTTCGTCGGAACTTCCGAGGATTGGACCATCGGAAAGTCCATCGAAATATCCTGAGGAAGTTCTCCCTCGGTATATTCCGAGGAGCTTTCCGACGAACTGGTGGTCCTCGGAGTTTCATCGGAAATTCGTTTCCTCGGAATTCCGTCGGAAATTTCCGAGGGATTTCCGAGGAAAAATGAATTTCCGACGAGTTATTTTCGAGGACTTGTTTCGTCGGTATATCGTCGGAATAACGTTATTCCGACGACATACCGACGATTTTTTTCTTCGGTATGTCGTTGTTTTCTTGTAGTGTTAATCCTCGTGAGGAACGAAACTTCCATTTTTCCTCACTGTGAATCTGCTCCATCTATTTATGCGCGCATAGTTTGGTTGAATTAAGGCCCAAAAGTTTCTAAGACATCCGGTCCAAACGCCATGACGTGTTATCCCACGAACTATAGATAAATGCATGTGACATTCGATTCGACTACTTCTACCAAAAACAAAAAGAAATTGTTCTTTTTTTTTGTGCATTGATTATAGAGACAACCCGTTGAAAACACACACACAATTTTTCTAATCAAGTTTTATTGAGTCAGATATTGATTTGGAACTATTATGATCATTTTAATATGATACTAGGATAAGACCTGCGTCTTGCGCATGGTGAGTTTATTTATATATATATATATATATATATTATCGATAGTTTTTTTTATATATGTGATCATTTTATTTATATATATATATAAAATATTTTTTGTTGTTATTATATAATTTTTTTCCGATGGATCGGATCAATTTTTATTAAAAATAATGGAACAAAACTATAATTAATACATCATGGGTTGATCGGATTGGACATTAAACAAATTATAACATAAAAACCTTATTTTTTTCATCGAACACATTCTTGAAAAAAGTGAACAGTATTGTTTTCACAGTTGAATTATTTTGACTTTTATCTTCCATATGGTTTTGAAAGCTTTCAAATCAACCATCGAATTGATACATGTCATTTTAATGTTTTCAGTCGTATACTTAAGGAAAACTTACATTTTTGTAATTTAAAGTCGTTTTAAAAAATTCAAAATATAACATCTAAGAAAAAATCTAACATATAAGAAAAATCTAACATATAAGATGTCCTCATTTTTGTATTTTAAAGTCGTTTTTAAAAAAAAATAACATATAAGGTTTCCTCATTTTTGTAATTTAAAGTCATTTTAAAAAATTCAAAATATTACATATAAGAAAAAATCTAATTTTTTATTATATGGTTAATGTGATTGTTTATTTTTTTAATAATATAAAATTAAACAAAATGAAGGAGGATGCAAAAATTGTTATCAAATCTTTATTATTCATAATCATTAATTGCCATATATATGTAAATCATATTAGGTAATTTTGTAGCTTTTATTTAGAGAACGAATACACACTTCTTATATTTTAGGTTAATATAATGTTCTCTAGTGGACATTAAACAAATTCTGACATAAAAACATTATTTTTTCCTCGAACACAATTTTGAAAAAGTGAATAGTATTGTTTTCACAGTTGAATTATTTTGACTTTTAACTTACATATGGTTTTGAAAGCTTTCAAATCAACCATCGAAATGATACATGTCATTTTAATGTTTTTAGTCGTATACTTAAGGAAAACTTACATTTTTGTAATTTAAAGTTGTTTTAAAAAATTCAAAATATAACATATAAGAAAAAATCTAACATATAAGGTGTCCTCATTTTTGTATTTTAAAGTCGTTTTAAAAAAAATAACATTTAAGGTTTCCTCATTTTTGTAATTTAAAGTCATTTTAAAAAATTCAAAATATAACATATAAGAAAAAATCTAATTTTTTATTATATGGTTAATGTGATTGTTTATTTTTTTAATAATATAAAATTAAACAAAAATGAAGAAGGATGCAAAAATTGTTATCAAATCTTTATTATTCATAATCTTTAATTGTCATATATATGTAAATCATATTAGGTAATTCTGTAGCTTTTATTTAAGGAAAGAATACACACTTCTTATATTTTAGGTTAATATAATGTTCTCTAATGGACATTGAACAAAATATGACATAAAAACCTTATTTTTTCCAGCGAACACATTCTTGAGCAAAGTGAACAGTATTGTTTTCACAGTTGAATTATTTTGACTTTTATCTTCCATATGGTTTTGAGAGCTTTCAAATCAACCATCGAATTGATACATGTCATTTTAATGTTTTTAGTCGTATACTTAAGGAAAACATACATTTTTGTAATTTAAAGTCTTTTAAAAAGAAATCAAAATATAACATATAAGAAAATTCTAACATATAAGAAAAATATAACATATATTGTGTCCTCATTTTTGTATTTTAAAGTCGTTTAAAAAAAAAAAAAAATATAAAGGTTTCCTCGTTTTTGTTATTTAAAGTCATTTTAAAAAATTCAAAATATAACATATAAGAAAAAATCTAATTTTTTATTATATGGTTAATGTGATTGTTTAAGTTTTTTTAATAATATAAATTTAAACAAAAATGAAGAAGGATGCAAAAATTGTTATCAAATCTTTGTTATTCATAATCATTAATTCCCGTATATATGTAAATCATATTAGGTAATTCCGTAGCTTTTATTTAAGGAAAGAATACACACTTCATATATTTTAGGTTAATATAATGTTCTTTAGTGTTATATAATTATGGAATAATGTGACACCATTAGATTAAACTATAATTTATATTAGATGATGTAGAATTCTTTGAAATGAAATTTAGAAGGCATTTAGAGTGTCACCTAGGATTTGGGGTTTTTTTAATTAATACAAAATTAAGGTTCTAATTTTTCAAATGTTTCTCAATTAATATATAGGGGATATACATATTTAATCAGTCACTTGATAATTCAACACACTAATTATTATTAGGTTACGTTGTACTTGCAATGGTTCGTTCCGAATTTTATATTAACCACATTTATTAACCTTATCTCGTCGTTTAGCTTTGTTCCTTTCCATCATTACAACTTCAGGATTTTATTTTTATTTTGCAAGGCTCTGTCTGAATGTAGATAACAATTAACTATCTACATTGGAAAGATGCGTTTGGGAGCCCATAGAAAAGGATAGAGACATGCACTTTTGGATGATATGAGAATATCTTATATACTATATATAAAGTCAAGTTGCCTAAACTTTATCCCTCCACTCATTGGATCGGTTTTGAACGGTGTCGTTTCTATCGTCTCGAGGCATTTGTAGATAGCCGCTTTATTGGTGACACGTGGCTATAGATTACCAGCTCAAACCATCAGGTGACACATCTTTCCTCTTATCATCTTGTTATTTACAGTACTACCCCTTATGCTAATCTTCCTTTACTTGTACTAGAAGAAAAAGAGTTATCAAATTAAACGGCTGATCTGTGATCATGAATCTAATTAAGCCAAGAGTCATGAGTCATGACACAGTTAAAATAGTTCTGATTGAATTGATGACCTTTTCTCTTATTTCAAAACTCTATTTGTTAATTGCTATTTTTGTATTACCAATTAAGATCCTTTAAGTGTTGAATTCATACTTTAGAGTTTAATATTAATTAAGGTCTATTATTTACAAATATAATGTATGATTATAAATTTAGGGAGTTGAAATCCCATCTTAATCGTCATTGGACTTTTTCTTGTTTAGGTACCAGTCTATGAGTAAAGTTTTTCATTTCCATTGTTAAATTGTAATGTTTAAGGCCCTTGTTATTGTTATAATAAGATTATTAAATTGGAATTTGCCTTCATGACCTTACTTATTGGATTTATCTAAATTTGTTAATCCGTACAAAACATATAACATAACTATCTGATGACACATATGGCTCGGTTCTACTTCTGAACTTTTAAAATATACTTTCTCGGTACCATTTTAATGTTGTTTAAGATTTTTACATAAATATTAAGAAAATTTAAATTTTTATGCAATTTATCTTGGTTACATAAAATTGTAATAAATAAAATCAGTCTAACCAATAAGAAAAACATGTAGTATTTTGTAATTGGTTGCAAATTTCAATTGACATTAAATTTTATCTAAAAATGTGAGAACATCACTTATTATGAAACAAAATAAAAATGCTTAAACACCACTTAAAATGATACGGTGGATTTTGTTCTCAGCAGGGATGTATAAACTAAAAAGTTAGTTTACCTTTCACAAATCCAAATATCACCTTGCTACATATGCTTGGGCGGCAAGATGACAATATTATATTTCATTAAGGACGGTCAATATTAGAATGGTTGAATGGAAATACAATTCTATTAAAAATTTACTAGTCAAAATATGCGAAATCGCCATAGTCTTCTACTATTCTACATACTTTATTTTTTTTAAATTAACATCAGGTTAGTAATAGGTTTGATGTGTTTTGTCTGATTAACATTAATCAATATAAGTAGTATGATTAAAAACATGAAAATTGTGATATTTGTCATGGCAGCCACGTAGAAGCAGACTGCACAAGTCAAATTCCTTGTATTAGTCACAATTCAACAAAACCATCTAGATAAATTCTCTTGCCACTTTTACAAGTTATTGACATATTAATGACCTAAAATAGTCTTAAATAGGAGAGAATTAATTCACCAACCTGAATCCTAAACTTTTATGCACGGCATAAATGTTTGAGCATTGAATCTCTAAGCATTTAATTATCACACTAAAAAAAGGGGAGTCATCTGGTGGTATCTTATCACAATAATACTCTATGATTAGTGAGGTGAAGGATTTAACAAATCACATTAAAGACAAAACTTAATTATCAAGTGGGGACGAATGGCAAAGATGTAAATAAACCGAAACGCAAGGGACTTATTTAACCAACCCTCTCTTTACCTTAGCTTCAAAACAGAGATCCTCCTCATCATCATCATCATTTCGCGTCTCTCTGATCACAGAAACCCTAATTTCTTAAGAACCCTGATCTCGATTCCACCCTTCTTCCTTCCAGATTCTGTATGTAAATGCATCTAAAGAATTCAACTGTAGCAGAACGGCGGTTCATCGGAAAAGAAGCCGCCAGTTATCCACCGTGCTCCGATTTGGATCCGAAACCAAAGATTAAGCATCATCGCCCCCTTCAAGTACCCGAAACTCTGACCCCAGAGAAACCCACGTACCGAACCACCATTGGAGCAAACCCTTATAATCAATCGCAAGCCCAGAGCCATCTCGCCGTTGGAATCCCAGATTCACCGTCTCCGCAAAAGAGGCCTGCAGCGGCGGCTCAATCCTCTCATCCGTTTAACGATTTCCGCCGCGGAGGAGGAAGCAACCGCGGAAGCTTGGGTCTTCTGTCGTTTCTCTCGTCGTCTCTTCCGTCGAATCAGAAGCTGCTCCGTCAAGTCATCCGAGTTCGTTTGATATGTTTCCACCTCCGTTTCCTGCTTCTCCTCTCCGTTCCTCCTCTCTACATCTTCTTCCTCTTAATCAGTGTCCGGGTCCTCCTCCTCTTCCTCTTCTCGATCATCGCTTTCTCGTTCATCCTCTCGATCTCTCTCAAGTTCGCTCTCCCTCACCTACCGTCGATTCGTCTCTTCATCGCTCGCTTGCTCTCCCTGAGCCCCACAAGATCCTCCTCCTCCTCTCAAGAGAGGACCAAACAGGTTGTTTGGTCTATCGGGTCGAAGCCAGTTACAGAGAAGAAGACTAACTCTGGCTCTTGGGTTCAGAAGTACAGCTCTGGGGATGTGTACGAGGGAGAGTTTCTTAGAGGGAAGTGTTCAGGGAGTGGAGTTTATTACTATTCGATGAAGGGTAAGTACGAAGGGGATTGGGTTGATGGGAAGTATGATGGCTTTGGAGTTGAGACGTGGTCTAAAGGAAGTAGGTACAGAGGTCAATACAGGCAAGGGATGAGACATGGAACTGGAATATATAGGTTTTATACTGGGGATGTGTATGCTGGTGAGTGGTCTAATGGACAGAGCCATGGATGTGGTGTGTATACCTCTGAGGATGGTAGTAGGTTTGTTGGAGAGTTCAAATGGGGTGTTAAACATGGTCTTGGTCACTACCATTTCAGGTGAGATATCATCAGTTTTTATGTTGGTTTGTTTGCTAGCTCTGTGCATTGTCTTTTCTTATTGGCTCGAACACTATAGAGTCATTTAAATGTGTAGAAATGGTTGAGCTTTTGGGTATAAGGGTGAACTTTAAAGCCACATGTTATTGATGTCTAATGGTTTGGTAAAGTTACTATGGTTTCTGAAAAGTTTTGGTTCTGTCTCGACTTTGTCGTCATGGTTAGGCTGTAGTAGGTCCATGTCTATGTTGCTAGTGGGGACGTTCTAAAAGTGTATTGCTTTCAATCATGAGTTCTTGATGATGGATTGCTAGGCGCCCCTCACCTTTTTTGTTGCTGACTTGAGCGTTGATCATAAAACAATTGCATCATCTTCCCTTCTTTAGTGATTACGCATCTGACTTGAAAGTCATGTATGTCCCTATTGCAGAAATGGCGATACATATGCTGGAGAGTACTTTGCAGACAGGATGCATGGTTTTGGAGTGTATCTATTTGGAAACGGACATCGGTATGAAGGAGCCTGGCATGAAGGGAGAAGGCAAGGGCTTGGTATGTACACATTCAGGAACGGTGAGACACAGGCTGGGCATTGGGAAAACGGTGTTCTCAGCTGTCCTACCGAGCAGACCACCCGTCCCGATTCATCCTTTTCAATCAGTCACTCCAAGGTTCTAGACACTGTCCAGGTAGCCTATAATAACCTTATCTTTAAGAATTTATATCCAGTAATTGGTTCAAATGAAATGGGTTACGCTTATGAGTTTTTAACCCTTATCTCTTTTCTCTCTTCTGTTTACAGCAAGCAAGGAAAGCAGCTGAGAAAGCACGTGAAGTTGTGAAAGTGGAAGAGAGAGTGAACAGAGCAGTGATGGTCGCAAACCGAGCAGCTAATGCTGCTAGAGTTGCTGCTACAAAGGCTGTTCAAACCCAAACATATTACAGTAGTGGCGGCGGCGATGATCCCTTGTGAGTAGTTACTGTGGCAAGAGCTTTTGACATAGTCAGCAACCGTGAATCTCACCTCGAACCTCTTGGATGACACGTGATAGAAAGAGAGAGAGAGAAAGACGTCTAGAGAAGACACTCAAAAATTTGCATCTACGTTGAGATTTTTGTGAAGGTAAACGAACCACTTGGAACCATTGTCGAGATCTCATAAGTAAATAAATAATAGAGATCTGGGCTACGGAGCAAGGCTATACAGGTTTCCTCCCACTTCTTTTAGACTTGTTTTTATAAGCAAGGCTGGTTTTATAAACTGTACATAGAGGTTGTTGAAGAGTAAGCAATGCGTGTTAACAATAGATCGTTGTAACCCAATGTAAGAGAAGCAACAAAACATTGTCTTCTTGTTACAAAAACGTGTGAAAATAACATCTCTTCCCACTAAGATTGCTTTTAATAGAAAAAATGAGATGAGAATCCAGATTTGAGTCAACTTGACAAACCCCCAACAAAGATAATATAGAAAACTGACAGTTATTATAGATATGAATTGATGTTGTACAAAACTGACATTATATAAACTTATCCTTGAAAGTATCAAACTTTTACCAAATTCTGTTTTTTTTTTTATGTATACACAAGAAACCCAGATTGATTGATTGATATAACATTGTAAGAGAAAAAAAAAATGCATACTGTTTGAGATATCTTTATTCTTTATTATCCATTACCACACTGTATAATGTACCTATGTGGGTGAGAATCTACACTAGAGAATCCTCCTCAACCTTATCAATGATCTTACTTCTGACAAAAGTTTTGTCACAAAACCCACATAAAGGTCAATTCCTGAGTGTAACAAAAGATCTTTGTAACCCATGTAAGAGAAGAAGCAACAAAACATTTGTCCAACGTGTGAAAACAACACCTCTTCCTAGTACATTTCTTTCAAAATAGAAAATGACATGAAAATCCAGATATGGATCAACTTGACAGAACCCAACAAGATATAATGTACAATGAACTGACAGAAGATTATATGCATATATGGTCAATGACAAGGTTCAACTACAAGTAAGACTGGACGAACAACAGAAGAAAGCAAATCACAAGCATCCTTAACTTTTCCGCAAATCCTTGCAGCTCACTTCAAGTTCAATCTTAGAAGATTTTTCAAGAAGAGAAGTTAGCTCAGAAACAAATTAAGGTCCCCAAGACAGAGTCACGCCCCTCTTCTCCAACTCCCCTTCCTTTACTTCATAGAGCAACTTGATTGCGTTATCTGTTGAGAGAGCATGCAATGGAATTATGTAATTTCTGAAACTTGTCTCTCGCTTCCTCTTCATCAATCAGATTCTCTTTTACCTCCTCAGGGAGTAAGGCCAGCGCACTTGGAAAGGGTCAAACAAACAATTAAGTTTCATCATCCATACATACATACATACTTGGCAAGCAACAGTGGGCAGCTGAAGTTACCTGGAAACACCTCTGACAAAACCAAAATTGTAACCCTCAAGAACAGATTCCTTGAATTCTCCTCCTCCAAACCACCAGCGTCTTTCCCAGCCAAAATCTAGGCTAGAGCAAGAAAAGAAACCAAGACGATTTCGCACTTGTCAGTCCATACATTATTAGGCCAGGAATATTATCGAACCAGGGGTTTAGGATTACAACATAACGTAACATCATGAACAAACGAAAAAGAGAGTCAAAAAAAAAATATGAAACTGTAAAGGAGAAACCTTCAGATGACAGCATCGTTAGTTAGTTACGGCGGCGATAGAACGACCAGGCAAGAGATAGAGAGAGAACTTGGAGAGAATTAGTAATAATGGAGCAGTCAAGGATGAATTTGCAATTTCTAATTAAAAAAAAAGTGTACATTTTACTTTTGATTTAACGCATGAAGGTTAAAATGGGAACTGTTCTCAAATATTGGCACATGCCCATCATATGATTTTCTCCTGCAATTAATTCTAAGGAGAAATGACCGAAAAAAATACCATAAAAGAGATGCAGAAAACCAAATGGTGGCAATCTCCGGCGTATTCTCCAACGTCTTTTGCATTTATCTCTAGCTCCGGCTTGTCCATTTCTCGTTTCTCCTCTTTCCATTCCTTCGAAAAAAGAGCTCGGCGGTTTGATCGAAGAACTCCATCGCCGATTCTTCTTCTCTTCCTCCTCCCCCATTCGTCAATTAGGTACTCCAATTGATTCGAAGATGGAAGCTCTTTGTTTCGATTTCGAATATTGTTGCCACTTACAATTTCCATAATGTTGATAATAATTTCTTGCACTTTGTTCCGAGGAGCAATTGTTGTATAAACCATGATGTGTTCTCATATGAAAAATTTACCAAACAATTCAATTCATAAGAAATGCATATTGATCGAGGATCGGGATAAGAAGAGGGTTGTAAGAAAAAAATTGCATATTATAATGAGATGAGAGAGTTTGAAGATGGAAATTTCATAGCATACATAGTCATATAAAGTGTTGTACATCATCTTCTCTTTCTACAAATTCTAAAGCTTTAACACTATACTGCTTTGTTCTCACTCTCTATTGTTTATTATTCATACCATACTATATATGTACCTACAGATAAAAACAATAGATTTTATACTTCAAAATTAATATGAAAACATCGTAGATGTAAATAACTGGTGAAAAGAGCGTTCGGAGAAGAGAAGAGAAGAGCAGTCACAATTCACAAATTGGATAAACACACTAAAAACATTGCATCAAATTGAGAATGCAAGCATGTAATTATAAAAACAGTCCTAAAAATTAATACATAATTAAGAAACAGACCCCATAATTTTTATTAGTAGATGTATTTATGTGAATGTAAAAACAAAAAAGATGTGTAATGAAAAAAATGCAGACTTACATATAGTTGGAAATTCTCTGGCCAGTCGCTATCGGCAAATGAGAACCGAGTGCGTTTGTTTCCAAGGAAACTGAATGCACCGCCCATTTTTTTTTTTGATGAAATTTTAAATTTATTGATCATCGCTAAAAGAATATATGAAAACATGTACAACTATGAGCAGTTCATACAACTACCGCCCATTTTTGTTGTGCTATGGAAAAGATAGAAAGAGAAGAAATTAATGAGTGTGTTAGTGGATGTATTTATAGTGGCGGGAAACTAGGTTATTGTTAATGGGTCTTAGGCGAACCCATATAATAATGTGACTCTAATAAATAAAAACTCAACTCAAATCATTCTCCAATCTGAGACCATAACAGCTTTCTTCATTCCAATAACTCGGACGGATCCCCCATAGGTGCATATAAGTAGGTACTCCAATTGATTCGAAAAGCTCTTTGTTTCGAATTCAATTGTTGCCACTTACGATTTCCAGAATGTTGGTAATAATTTCTTGCACTTTGCTCTGATGAGCAATTGTTGTACAAACAATGATGTGTTCTCATATAAAAAATTTACCAGACAATTCAGTTCACAAGAAATGCATATTGATCGAGGATTGGGAAAAGAGGAGGATTGTAAGAGAAAAAAATAGCATATTATAATGAGACGAGAGTTTGAAGATGAAAATTTTATAGCATAAGTGTACATCATCTTTTCTTTCTGCACATTCTAAAAGCTTTAATAGTATATTGCTTTGTTTGTTTATTATTCATACCACACTGTATTGTGTTACCTATGTGGAGTGGAAATTTTACACTAGAGAAGCTTCCTCAACCTTCCTGCTTCTTCTGACAAACCCAACATAAAGGTCACTTCCTGTAGTGTCTTCTTCAGATAATTGTCTCCTCCTCCCATCACCACGACCTTCCTTCATCTTCTTCACAAACTCCACCAGCTGCTGCCAATTTTGACCCTCAAACAACCTCTTGTTCATTCTCAGGTACGTAAATGTTGTCAACCCGTTTCCCGAATCTGACCTATTCGTTGCAACCACCTGTCCGAACGCGCTCGAGTCGTATCTCTCTAACGCATTCTCCCCCGCTAGCTCTGTTCCAGCCTGCCTCGTCGCGCTCTGCACTTGCTTAACCAGACCTTCTGGCGAGCAGTTCGCGTGCTCCGGTTGTTCACCGTCTCTCATCTCCATGCAGGTGAAGTTTAGGACAACACCGTGTTTGTTGAACATCTTAGCTATTGGTAGATACCCGTCGTGGTTTCTTGTGTTGTAGTATCCAGCGGTTAGCTCAGCGGCGTGTGACCTGGTGTTGTAGTGCCAGTGGATTCCGGCTACTTTTCCAGATAGCTTAGCTCCGGTTCCTTGGAAGACTCCTTTAGCTGAAGCTAGGAGCTTGTCTCCGTGCTCAAGTAGCTTCCCTGAGTACCACTCCATGAAGAACTTTCCGTACTCGCTGTTCCATGTCCCGTCTCTCCTGAAGAAATCAGTATCTTCCGGGAGGTTCATGTACTCTCCGGCGTCATGTGGTCCACTTGTTCCCCAGTTAGTCTTTCTGACTGATTCAGCGTATGCTTGAAGGGACGATCTCATATACTGCAAATCAAGAAGTATCGTGATCTTAGAAGAAAGTGGTTGGATGTTCTCATCATGTCATGTCTTAACATACCTTGTCATAGCACTGGAACTCGCCAATTCCAGGGAACTTCCATGTCCCGTTGCTCTCAGGGTATGAAGGGTATCTCAATTCTCCACAAGGTCCCATTCCCACTTGAATCTCCTGTAATAACATGAATAAGTGATGATACAATATGATTAGATCACTGTATATTTGCTCATGTGTTATATGAAGTTGATTTTATGATCTGCTTACCGCAATAACTCCTCCTATGTAATGATCAAATCTTTCACGGAAGCTCCTCATGAAATCTGAGTAGACCTGGATAGGTGTTCTTCCTCTTAGGACAGGGACAGAGTCACATCCCAAGGAGATGTACTCAGGGTTCCTTCTTCCAGATTTGTCTGTGTAGACAAGATCAGGGTTCTTGCTGATCTCTTCAAGCACCCATGGGGGCAAGGGTATACTATATTTTTTTAAAGAGACAAACCATTAGCTAAGCTAGAAATAAATAGACAAGATCTTATTCATTAGAGGCCTTTCATTACCTGCAAGAGTCTCCAACGTTTCCACCACATTGATGGAAAGACATAACAACCTGGAGCTTGAGACCATGCTTCTGAACCATATGTATAAGCTCGGCATAGCCTTCCCAATTATACTTCATAGGTCCATCTTTCTCCACCAACCCCCACCAAGCATCAACCATTACACCTTCTACGCCAGCTCCTTTTAGAGCCATCAAACTGGCGTTCATGGCTCTTGGTTTGTTCAAGTGCCCTGACATTGTCACCGTGTCCAGCGGTAACATGACGAAAACAGGAACGCTGGAGTCATTCTTGGGGTGTGGGTAGGAGAGAACGTGGAGCTTCTCCCATCTTTGAGTGGCTTCTTCACCTTCTAGCTTGAAAGTCTTCTCATGAGTGAACATTTCCTTAACCGAGCTTTTTGCTTGGAATTGATAAGTTGGTGGCTTCATTTTGGCAAATGACATGTTGGAGGAGCTTTCATGGTTTCTTGAGCTTTTTGTATCTTTACGTTTGATTAGAGAACTTGAGGAATTTAATGTTAACTCCATTGTTTTCTTTCTCTCTGTTCAGTTGAACAAAAAATGAGTAGAGAGAGAATAGAAATGTTGGTGTTTGAGAGAAGAGATATGTTTGTGTGTTTGAGAGAAGATGATGCTTGTGTGTTTGCATATTATAAAGAAAACTGATTGGCTGTGATTTAAAGGACAATATTTGACTAAAATGGAGAGAAAATATCATAAAAGGTTGCCTTAGTTCCATTTTTTCACATATCACATGGTTCACACACAAACCAAAATGAAAAAGTGTAGATTTCACATCAGTAGCTACATACTACAGATTTTCAAATTCATCGGTGTATGCAAGTGTATGTAATTAAATTTATTTATCCTCATGTTGGTAAATTATTTATTTACTCACTACTGCAATATTTATCTAATCTTGAAATTTGCTCTTGATAATATAGATAAGCTTTGAACACATGGTTCGTGTGGCTTAAAATGTTTTTTAAGGTCTCTTGATTCTAGTTTGGAAAAGAAGATAAGTGCAAGGAAGGATTTATTTCAGTATTAAAATCAATATCTTGTGGTGGCTGTTAACTCTGCCTTTTTTTTCTTCTCCTTGGACTTCCCTTCCTGAACGATTTGTGTTTTCCAACTAAGCACCAGTTCATTGACCCATCTAATATTTTCTAACAAAAAACTAATATTTTCACTGAGATTTGTTCTCATGGCCATCTTGCCTGGTTGAGCAAGTAAACTAAATTTATATTGTTTAAAGTGCGACAGTTTGATGCAATAAGCCCTTATCAGTATAGTGTATGTAATGCTTAATACTTGTGCCTTTGATCTTTTATAAGCCATTTGAGTTTCACATGTTCTGTTCGAAACACGACCAGGCCGACTGCAAATAATACTGGGAATCTTTCTCTATATTTATCTTTTTCTAGCTGACTCATTTGAAAGTGACAATCTGGTCTTTATTCAGGTGACATAGATTGCGCTTTTGGCTATTTCTTCATCGAGGACAATGTTGTTGTCTTTATTCTCGTTTTTAATTCTCACCATTAGTTTTTTTGAGCGGTAGGAAATTGATCCTTATCGCTTTGGCACCTTCTCTTCTTTGGCTTGTGCTTTTCTATTCACAAGGTTCTAGGAGTACACTGACTCAAATATGTACGCTCTCCGTATCCTAATCTAGGAAAATGTGTTGTAAATAAAACCGGGAGGGTTATAATTTTTGAACATACATTCCCATTATCTATCCTTATGTTAATTCAAAGACTAGAGTAATCTTGTGCTAATGTATCTAGATGTATATAATGTTCGGTTTCCGGTTTTGTTCGGGTAACAACGATATACTAGATTTTGATTCGCGCTTAGAAAGCACATGTTTATTTTTGAAATTAAATAAATTCTTCTTATAATAAATTCTTCTTATATAATTTTTATATAAGATAATGTATAGGCTTGAGTACATTTATTCAGATGCACTGAACTATACCAAACTGAAAAAAAAACAGAATTAAGCTGAATTTCATAAATAACTGAGCATATTCTATATCTTTAGAACCGAAAAATAGAAACCGAACTGAGAACCAAATAAATACTTCAAATTTTAAAATATAAATTATATACCCACAAATATTAATTATATTTAATTTATAAATAACCAAATATCTTAAAAATACTATTTATAAACTAAATTATGCGAAAAAAATTAATGACTCGAATTTTTTTATTCAAACAATTAATAGTTAATTTTTTATCCTATTGTTTTTTCAAATAACCTAAACTACCCGATTTAAAGCGCAAGATATTTTACATTTGTGAAAATTCAATAAAAAGTATCATATGCATTGTTAAAATTTGTAAAGTAAATAAACATGTTCTATTTAAACTAGTCTTTTTTTTTTACTAATTCCATTTAAATCTCCAGTTTAGATCCATTTGATTTTTTTATGATAAAATTAATCATTTAAATTATGGGAGAATAATAAATGAGTTAATTTAAATTATGTAAAGTATTTATATAGTTAGAGAATTATAAAGCAAGATCAAAAAATAGTTAAGTTTAATGAAATGGTCTAACAAACTTGTTTAATTAGATTTTTTAAGAATTTTTTTTTTAATAGTACAGATGCTTGCATGTTGTGACAACACGCTTTATTGTGACTTTTTTTTTGACTACTGTGACTCTTTTTGGTATTAAAAATAAAGCTCTACGGTAAGCATTGTTTGTTGGAAAATAATGACTGTGACATTGTTATATTGTTGAGTTGGCTTTTAATATTTTATTAAGGGAAAATTCTTATTGTCATTTTCACTGAAATCTTTTCTTTCTTTCTTCTAGAGCAAGTAAACAAAGTTTGATACCTTTTTCTTTAATGTCCACGGAAACTTTTGAGCTTTGTTATGGACCGATGGTGGAAAAAGTACAAAGCGTATGGACTTGTTCACACACGCATCAGCAAGTTAGTGAGTCTTCTTCCTACGTAACTTAACCCTCCCCACTATTCTTTATCTTCCTATTTCTTACTACTATACACATAGTTTCAGACTTTAATCTTCAGTTTTTACTGCTTGATCTTGGTCCTTATCTGATCTGATTAGACTTCTCTGTCTTGGCATTAAAAACTACAGTTATAATCCATGTAAATCGTGGGATGATGACTTGTTGTATTGGCTTAACGAATTTGATTCGGTTGGTTTGTTAGTATAGATAAGGCAAAACGCTAAACTAATCTTCGTATAAGTATGTAGCGTCTTGTGAAACATATAGTAGCTAAAGAGGGATTGTATAAGGCGCCACAACCTACAACGATTTGGTTTTGGGGGTTAGGAGTTAGGACAATGGTCAAAGGGTATTTATCATCATCTAGGCTTAACTCTAAGTTGAACTTGTGAGACCTTAAGAGGTCAGAACCTTAACAGTTAAGCTTTTAGTTTGTCAAATTGTCTGTAAGATAATTTTTTCTGCTTTGGTAATGTGATAACTGATAAGTGAACATCCAACAGAAATACGTCTTTTACCAAAAACCAAATACAAATATCACTTCGAATAGAAATTATTACAAGATATTTTATCTCCCATTCTTCTTATGTTGAATCATTTTCAGAAAGGACAAGACACTGTTTCCCATAAAAAAATATCCAAGGAAGATATTTCTAGTCTACATGTAGACAGAATAATGCAAAGATATTTTGTAATTGTTTTTTTGATTCAGGAACCAACAAGAGAGGTTTTCAATATTCTGCAATGGGTAAAGTTGAACCGTTGTTGCCAGGTCGGTAACATTTGACATTGACACTGCATGGACCCAACTGAATGTGATTCTCTTCTCTGCCCAATCACATTGTGTGTAGAGAGCCAAACTCGAACTCTGGACTTATTCCAACTAGAGTACTCGACAATGATTTTACAACACAGTTTTACTCAGAATTGGATCATTAGCATGTAGCTTACTCTCTGAATCAGGCTGCAATAGAACTGAGTGTGTGGTATCTCCAATTTTAGAACAGCTTTCTGTGGATTAAACGAAAGATGATCTCAAGACTGACCTCCTTTCTCAAGTGCTATACCGTAATACATAATTACGATTCTCTTTTGTCCAAGCATATCATTGTTTTTTTAAATTACAGTGTTGCAATCTTACGGTAACTATGCAGGGAGACAAAAACATCATCAAGTTTGATGGTGATCAAAACTCTTGACTTAGAGTTAAGATTCTTCTACAATGTTCTAAGTCTGCTTCAACTTTATTCAGTGTGCTCATCTAAACACGAAAGTTATTACAGTTTGGGAGATATAGATCCCCTATTTACTTCTAATAAACAAGATCTTCGACCTGCGTCGTCTCTGAATTAACTTATTAAACAGATTTTAATATTTGTATGTATATATCTTCTCTGCATCTTATCATGTACACTTCCGCCTTCGACTTGGCAAATGGAACCACAAATATAGCCAATTACCATTTACTCTGTGAACTAACCACATTACTGTATCGATTGCAACGCGAATGGACTACACGCCTAACTCAAATCATACACTCTTAGATAACGTAAAACACATCTTTTTAGATAAACGAATAATCAGTTTCGAAATCCACCACAACACAGTCACCAAACCGAACACCAAAAACGATTTACAAGTTCTATTAGATAATTTTTTTGCTTACATCATCTGTGATGATTTTTTTTACATGAGGATATAGGCACCGTTCCCTATCTTAGCCGCAGCAACCTCCTCCTTGCGACGTGGATCCGTCTCTTCCACCTGATGGCCCCGGGATTCCTCCATATCCAACTTTTATTCCATAGGACTCATTCGACACATCAAACACACCATCTTGAATCTTTTTGTATATCGTTGCCGCTGTCTTTATGAAAGCCTAGCAATGATTCAAAAAACACACATCAAAATCATGGTTTAGCACTTCTACTGGTGTGGGGTGTAAAAAGTGGAATCTAATTCTGGTATTATACGTTATTCTTTCTCATATATGAACTCGAGGGGACACGATGGGATACTAGAGAAAGTATGTGGGCGATAACATGGGGGAATGCATGGATGTTAGTGTACCTCTTCGACATTCTGAGCAGTCTTGGCAGAGGCCTCCATGAAAATAAGACCGTGCTCCTTTGCAAACTGCTCACCTTCCTCAGTGGTGACAGCCCTTCTGTGGGCAAGATCACACTTATTCCCAATGAGCATAATGGTCATATTAGCATTTGCATGCTGCCTTGCATCCTCTAACCAGCTAGCTAGATGGTTAAACGTCTCCCTCCTGCAAACAGCGTGAGCAAATATTGTCAGTATCTTCACCCGCAACAGTAACAGAGTTCACAACATACAATTCTAGTTCTCGTTCTCTAACAGAAAAAAAAGAAGGAAAATTTCAACAAATACAGCTTATATCACTGTGTCAAGAAGATCATCCTCAACATCTAGCTACTACAACTACACAGAAACACGATCAAGCCAATTCTTGATAACAAAAGGCTAGTGCATCACCTAGTGATGTCGTAGACAAGCAAAGCCCCAGCAGCACCTCTATAGTAGGATCTTGTAATAGACCTAAATGATTCTTGACCAGCCTGCAAGAATATAAAGATGATGGGGAACAAATCAAACACCAGTCATGAAAAAAGGCGTAAGGAGGAGGAGGAGGAGGAGGAGGAAGAGAGTACGGTATCCCAGATCTGGAGTTTGAGGGGCTTGTTGTCGATGGTGATCATCCTAGCCCCAAACTCAACACCGATGGTGAGATCATGCACCGGCTGAAACCTCTTGTCCGTGAACTGAAGCAGAAGGCATGATTTCCCTACTCCTGCATCATCATCATTCATCACAATCAATTTGCAAAACAATCAACATCCATCATCCCTTGTTTCATCTCTTAATTTCCTAATGAATTAGATCCAGATCAATCGTTTTTTTAGTAACTAAACACATGTATATATATATATATAGGATCATTCATAATGATCTGATTCATCTCAATTTCTCCTAGTGGATTGAAAAGGAACCGAAGATGGTGGAGTTACTTACCAGTATCACCGATGATGATATACTTGAAGAGATAAGCGTAAGACATTTGAAGTTGGAAGAAATCGAATTTCTGCAGATTCTCCGACGAGACTCTCTTTGTTTCCCTATATAAATGACGGAGGCGGTTTAATTTCCAGCAATTCCAACGACGCAATCAACCTGTGTTTTGTCAAAAGTTTTCTAGCGTTTCCCTTTTTTATAATACAACTGTATGGCATTTTATTTATTTAAAAAACCACATGCAGTTTCCAGATCACCACATGGTCAATTCATTGGAGAAATATTTTCACTCTAAGTCACTTTCCTCGTCATTTATTACATCCCAAGACACATTGTTATACTGAAACACTTTTCTTAACTTTCTCTCTTCCTTTTCGTTAGATTCCAAACATAAAGAAACTAACTAGATTACTTTTTGGCGGGATTAGCTCCCAACCATTGATCTTATTTTAGCTCCAACGCTTCAGATTTGATCTGGTAGATCTGGAAAAAACACATATTTTCCATTTAACAACAACCATTGGATCAAAAATCTTCTCTCCTATTTTTAACGGTCTGGATCAATAACTTTCTCTTCTATTATTCTCTTTCATCTCCCCCCTACGGCGTCGATTTTTTCTGTGTTCATCAATGGAAAAAAAAAACTGAAATTTTCCTAATTAATCTAAATTTCTCAACTCTAGTTTGTGTGCTAATCTTGTTTCATAATTTTTTTTCTGTAATCCCAACATCTTAACACTCGTTGAATAATAACCGTGAAACTTGTTGTAGGTATCTTCCATGGCGGATCTCTAGATGGTTGTCGCTGGCGAATGGAAGACGTCCGACGATGGCAACTGGACATTCTCAATCGATAAACATCAAATGTCCAGGATCGTTACTCTCCGACCATGATCGTTACTCTCCGTTCAACTAGTCCCCCTGCACCTCGTACACCTATACTTCATTTATCACTATGTCCATCTGTACAACACACTTATATGTACGCATGCAATTAAAAGGCAACACCCCAGTTTCCAGACCATCAGACTATCAAATTATCAAATTATAAAAACGTTCATGCCTATAGATTTCTCATCAGTGATCAAAACTGTACTGCTTTAGCTCTTTGTTCACCACAGCGCCACACTAATTACAACCATCTGTCCATATGTACAACCATGGTTCTTTATCCGCATGTTGACATTACCGTATAAAATAAAGAACACATAACCATACTTCGATCGTATTCAAGCACCCACAATTCGAATGTAGCATGTATACTTCTAGGTGTGTCCATATGTACAACATTATTTTATTCTCCGCATGTACAAAGTGCACAGACCACTATCATACACATGGATTTCGCCTGGAAAAATATTAATGTTCTGTGATGTTCAGTACCTTCTTTATCCCGCAATTATGATGTTTCAAATCCCCAGCTTTGGATTTTCAAAATCCATGGCATGTATACTTTCTCTGCTTCACTATGTGTACAACTATCCTGCATTGTCCGCATGTACACAGCTTATAAACAAACATCATACACTAGCTGGATCCAACATAGAAATATTTAGGAATAAAAATTATCAAATTGCTTCAAATTTGGTAAAAGATTAAAATACCCAATACATGCATACATTAGTTGGATCCAACATAGCAATATTAGGAATAAAAACATCATTCTTACAACCATGTTCCATACATATCATACAAGCAAACCGCAAAAATCAAACCTCACACCATCCGATTATCAACTAATTCATCCTCACACTTCGTCTCAGCTGAATCACCGCCTCCCCACTCACATTTTTGGAATTTATGCCATGCCTTCAATATTTCAACCATGTAACCCACTTTCCTATCGTGAATCTCACAGTCAAACTCTCCCGACCCTGCCTCCTTATCCTCCCCGAGTTCCATCATTGGATGCACGATTAGCTGCAAAGACAACACAAGAAACATCAGAACTTGGCTACGAACCTCAATATACCAATGCAACTAAAATAAATGTACACTTGTACACGAAAAAAGAACCCACAGATGTACACTTGTACACTAACAAACCATTGTACACATGTACAGGGACAAATCATTGTACATGTATACACTAACAAACAAATGTACACATGTTTAAATGCCATTACGAAAACTTAAACTCAATCTTTGCACCTATCCAACACAAGAAACATACAAATGCAACTAAAATAATTGTACACATGTACGCATCAACTACATACCCAGCTTCAAACTCTCCCGTTACGTAGCCAAATTCAGCCAGCGAGAACCTCATCGGATGGCCTCCAAAAACATGCCACAATTCAAACCTCTTCTTTGTTACAACCTGCATTGCCAGCATCTCATGCACTACCTTCGCCGAGAAATCACATCCCCTTACTGGCAACCTGAATAAGTGTCCGAAGCACGACCCCAGTAGCTGTTCCATCTCGTCAGTTCCTTCAAGCACATCCCTCACTAGAAGCAGGCACTTAAGCGATGAGTTACAATTGCGTTGTTTGCTCGGATAACGGTCTGTCACGAACAAACGCGGCATTAACCTCTCGTACATGGCTCCCTCCTCTGTTTGCGCCATCTCTGTAACACACACATATCCAAAATAAATTAAATCTTTTCAATCTCCCAAAACGGAACACACACCCCCAAATCGAAACCCTAATCCACCAAATCAGAACCCGATCAGCAGACATCTACAAACCCACCCAAATTCGGAAACCTAGCCGCAAAACCAGAATTTGGAACTGTCTGAGATTGAATCGAAATCGGAACCCAAAATCGAAACCCTAGCCAAAAAAATAATCTACAACCCTACCCCCAAATCTACCTTTATATTTTCTCTTAACAGCTCGCTTTTTTCGCGATGACATCTTCTTCTCCATCAGCCTCCGTCGTCACTACGTCATCTGCAGGAAATCTCTTTCGTCGCTCTTTCCACCGGAACCTCTCTGTATTTTACTGAAACCAAGGGAAAATAAATTAACCCATGACGATAAAAAAACTTGACTTCGGTAAATAAAAAAAGTAAAGAACCAAGTATTAGCTTCAATTTTGCGTCCACACCTACAAACAAACCCAATTTCAAATTTCAAATTTTCTAACCAGCCCAACAAGAAATACAATGGCAAATTACCTAGATACCTACTATTAGTTAAGCTTTTGAGAGGGCAAAGAAGTATTCAACCAATACAAAGTACCTCAGTAGCAACTTGTGTTCTCATGTGTAATAAAAAGACAAAATGTGTATATTTATGTTAATAACTCTTCATTGGATGAACTAATTTTTAAGAAAACTATTTTTTATACATCAAAGTACATAAAATAAGAAACCTACACACTCCTTACACCATCCACACAACAAATTCCAACATTATAAAATGAATTAACAGCATATTAAGTGAACAAAAGACATAGGAAAACATGAAAGATAACAAAGAAATCCATACATTAAACACACTATTTTCAGGTCCATAAACTTCTCATTTCAATCTTGTTGAAACAAAGAGTCTACATACTCTTTTGTTGTTACATTTGAGAACAGAAAAGTGTTACACTAATATAAGAATAATTTATATGTAACACTTGTAAAAGTTCAGTAACATATTTTATTCAAGATTTTAATTAAGAAGATGATATTAACATTGAACAACTAAGATTTGACTAAAGTTAAAATCCACTAAACAATTTTAAGGCACCAAATGTATTAAAATATTTAGTTATATCATACTATAAGAGTTAGATGTGATGTAAATGTATGAAACCAATTTAATTATGCTTGTTAAATTCAAACCATTTTTTTAAAAATGCTCATTAATTAATTAGTTTTAAAATGTATTTTTTTCTTGGATTTAGGATTTTATGTTTAGAAAAAAGATTATCTTAAAAGGATCGAAGAAATATATATGTACTTCAATGCTTTCAAAGGTAACTTGTTTCTGGATTTTGAATGTCTAATTTTTATTGGTATCAACACAAACATTGATGATCACAAGTGATGTAATCACGTATTTTCTTTTATTTTGATTTTTTTTTCGTTTTCCTTCAGAGTCGTCTGCCAAATTTATATAAAAATTGTTATGTCTTACAAATTCTTACAAAAATTACATAACATTTATGTTATGTTTATTACATGTTCAATTAACTATTTTTCTTTAGTGTTACACACTATAGTGCCATTTGCACCTTCCCGAATATACATAAGAATGAAGACATCAACTCTTTTTGAAACATGAAAGGTCGATCGGAAAGTAATAAGATTTACACGTTAAAAGTAAACAATAAAAAATTGCACTTCTTTATCTCCATCAAACTGCTCATCTATTGTCGTTCTGATGCTGATTTTTGTGACTTGTTCGTCCTCAAGTTTAGCCTGATAGAATAACACAACATATCATCATTCTTGTAAGAACAATGAATCTTTCTTATGCTATTGGTGAGGTCAAAAACATCTTTAATCAAAAACTTACAATTTAAATTATTACTCTCCAATTGATCTACTAAAGAGTTATTAGAGAACCTCAACGTTCGAGTTCATAAACAGTACACTTTTGATATATATGAGTATATATAAATATGAAATTTACACATTCATAGATTATTCTACACAACTGAAGGCAACACTACAAAGTGAACTAGTAACATATTAAATAAATAGAAGACATATGAAAACATAGACGATAACAAAAAAAAACATAACACACTACTTCGGGTTCATACATTATTTATTTCAATCTTATTAAAAGAAAGAGTGTAACGATTCTTCAGTTGTTACATTTGAGAACATAAAACATTAAAATGTTACGCCAATATAATAATAATTTATATGTAACACTTGTAAAAATTTAGTATCATATTTTACATAAAATTTCAAAAGTTAATATTAATATTACACAATTAAGATTCGACTGAAGGTAAACCCCAGTAAACAATTTTTAATTTTAAATGTGTTTTATTTTTGAAATTTTATGATTAGCTAAATTATGTAGTTTATTTGCCATATTTATGAAATATGTATATTACTTATAGCATTCCGAGAAAATTAACTATAACATTTTAAGCAATTTAAATTATATTTTTTGGTGCTTGAGTCCTATCAGTTCTATATATTTTGGTGTGTAGATTTGTTGTCATAAAATAGATAAATATATTTTTTTGAGAAATTTTGTGAAATTTGAAGATTTTTTAAATTTCATTTGAAGTTAATAAATATTTTTGATTAAAATGAACATTTTGATTATTAAAATGACATAATTTTAAAATTTATATTAATGAAAAATAGTTAGTTAGTGTATTAATTAGATTGTAAAAGAATTAGATGTTAAAAGCTTAACAAAATTTAGTTGGGGTTCAAAAATATAATCTGTATTGTAACTCATTGGCAACTTTCTGGCGTTTCAGTGTTTTGTGATTGCACTGCCTGAAGTTTACTTGAATAAATAACAGCACGCATTCACTTCAAGAGAGGAGAAAAAAAAGCTGTTGAAAATTGTATAAAAGCTTTCTCAGTCGGCAGTGTGAGAGAGAGAGAGCTCAGAGAGAAAAACAAAAAAACAAAAGATGGGAAGCGGTGTAGCTCTCTTTACTCTCTCCCTTCTTCTCGCAACCCATCAAGCTCAGTCTGCAATCGGCGTGAACTGGGGAACGATGTCGTTTCACAAGCTGAAACCTTCCACAGTAGTGGATCTCCTCAAAGCAAACAAAATAACCAAAGTAAAGCTCTTTGATTCAAACCCAGATGCACTTCGAGCTCTAATGGGTACTGGAATCCAAGTCATGATCAGCATTCCCAACGAGCTTCTCTCCACTTTCAGCTCCGATCTCTTCGTCCAGCAGAACCTCTCTCGCTTCATGGGCAAAGGTGGCGCTGATATCAGGTATAGCATTTTCTAGCAAGTATGCGTCTTTATGTTCTTATATGTTCACACTCTTGCAAAGTTTCAATCTTTATGCTCTTAGGCTATTCACCCACTTGCAAAGTTTCAATCTTTGTGAACGGTAGGTACGTTGCAGTAGGGAACGAGCCGTTCTTGACGAGTTACGGCGGTGCGTATCAGAACTATGTTTTCCCAGCTATGGTTAACTTGCAGCAATCCTTGGTTAAAGCAAATCTAGCTAGCTACGTGAAGCTGGTGGTTCCTTGTAACGCGGATGCGTATGAGTCTAATGTTCCTTCTCAAGGGACGTTTAGGCCTGAGCTAACGCAGATCATGACTCAGTTGGTTTCGCTTCTCAGCTCCATCGGCTCTCCTTTTGTTGTCAATATCTATCCTTTCCTTAGTCTCTATCAAAACTCCGACTTCCCGCAAGACTTTGCGTTTTTCGAGGGAAGTAGTCATCCTGTTCTTGATGGGCCTAATGTTTATTACAATGCGTTTGATGGGAACTTCGACACTCTTGTCTCTGCTCTCGCCAAGATTGGGTACGGTCAAATGCCTATAGTTATTGGTGAGATTGGTTGGCCTACTGATGGAGCAGTGGGTGCTAACCTCACTGCAGCGCGTGTTTTCAACCAAGGGCTTATTAACCATCTGTTGAGTAACAAGGGGACTCCGCTCAGGCCTGGCTCACCTCCTGAGGATGTCTATCTTTTCGGTTTGCTTGACGAAGGAGCTAAGAGTACACTGCCTGGTAACTTTGAGAGGCACTGGGGGATCTTCTCTTTCGATGGACAGGCCAAGTATCGTCTCAACTTAGGACTAGGCAACAGAGGGCTCAAGAATGCGGAGAATGTGCAGTACCTACCTTCCAGGTGGTGTGTGGCTCACCCGGCGAAGGACATGACCCTAGTTACAGACCACTTGAGGCTTGCTTGCAGCCAAGCGGATTGCACAACGCTCAACGACGGGGGATCATGCAGCCAGCTTGGGGAGAAGGATAATATCTCATATGCTTTCAATAGTTACTATCAACTGCAGATGCAAAATGAGAAGAGCTGCGACTTTGACGGGCTTGGTATGGTTACCTTCTTAGATCCTTCAGTTGGGGAGTGTCGATTTCTTGTGGGCGTTACAGATAAATCGTCTAGTGCTGAGCTAATGGCAAGGTGGGGTATCTACCACATTTGCATTGGACTCGTGGTATGGGCTCTCACACGGTGTTACATTTTATAAGCGGTATACTAGATAAAGGATTGGAGAAATTACATATGTAGAGAGAGGGTCATATTGAATGTATTGTATTTGGAGTCACTTTCTTGAGCATGTAAGCTGAAAAGCAGAACCAGTATTATCATCATCTTCTTGGGGTTTATATTAGAAAGTAAGTTGAAATGTCTCTCTCTCTCTTTAGTCTCCACTACAACTATTGTATCTTTGTTGTCAATGTAGTTTCTACCTAAATATCAACATCATCTACTGCAATTCTTCTGGTTTCCATTTTCTAAGTTCAGCATCGACTATGCAGTGTGCTTCCTCTGCAATCTCTGCGCTTCTCAACGCAGTATCAGTCGCCTCCTTTACCTGTTCCATCTCCTTCATCTTCTCCTCCAACATGCTCTCTCCTTCTACTCTGCTCTCGTTGATCTCTTCCAGCTGAGCATCAACCGTTTCCGCCTTGTACTGCACCATTCTCTCTGACTCTTCGTGCTTCCCTCTCAACTCCTCGTGCTCTTTCAACGATATTCTAATCTTCTTATCAGGATCATCATGCGTCAAGCTCTCCTTCTTTTCAGTAAGTACCGTCATGTCTTCCACAGCTCTCTTCTCTGCGGTTTTCGCTTTCTTCACCGCTCTTCTAACTATCTCCAGCTGCTTCGCTGCTTCACCCATCACGGTATGTGTTGCTGCTGCTTCTCTCCTGAGCTCATCCACGTGCATCCTCGTCTCTTCCGCTTCTTGTCTTGTTCTCTCTGCTACACGCATGGTTTCTTCAACCTTAAGTCTCTCTTCTACCCATTCTCCTTCTTCAACCTCTTCTCTATCTTTTTCCTTCTCCTTCTCCTTCAAATCTCTGTTCTCTCTCTGCATACCGTCTAACTCCACCGTGAGTGATATCACCAAGCTTTTGTATGACCTCTCTTCATTATAAATCTCTTGCATAGCACTCTTGGCCTCTTTGAGGTCACGGGAAAGTTTAATCTCTCGTTGTAAACTCTCGTTCTCTGCAGATATCTCCGCAAGCTCATCAATCTCTTTCCTCAGTTCAGGGTCACAGTCTTGCCTCAGATCCTCCAGCCTCTTCTCAGCCTCTCGTTTCATATCAGCATAAGTCTCTTTCGCGTCAATGCTCTTCTCGTTTATCTTTGCCTCTTCCTCTTTCTTCTTATCAGCATCAGAGTTCAATCTCTCAGCAGTGTCACGCATCTCTGCTATCTCTTTTAACATGTCATTGATCTTTTGGGAGTTAACCATTGATGAACACTCTGCTTCCTCTGCTCTTTGAAGCTCAGATAACCTTTCTTCCACGGAGATGCTGAACTCTTGTCCTATTTCCGTAAGCTTCTCCTTAGCCATGAACAGCTCTGCGGTGGCTAAGATGTAACTCTCTCTTACGCTCTCTGTTTCTTGGCTTTGAGACTGAAGTTTCTCTAACCGTTGGTTCATGGTGTGTTTGGTCTGGATCGCACATTTTCTTGACTGTTTGGTGGTTTCAAGTTTATCCCTCAAGTCAGCGGCCTTTCGCTGAGCTGAGTCGAGATCAGAGAGAGCTCGTGCTTTCGCGTTGACAGAGCTGTCACGACAGAGATGGACTCTATTCATTTCTTGTTCTGCTAACAGAAGCTGTGTCTCTTTATCTGGCACATCCGTTGAATCCTTAAAGAAGAAAGAATACTAGTTCAGAGAAATGGTAATGAGAGTTAAAAAGCTTGAGAAGAATGAATGTACCTGAGAGGAGGAGGAGAGACTTGGTGGTTGTTGCTTTGAGAAGCTAACTTGACGGAACAAACTAACGGCGGCTCTAACTGATTGAAAGGGAGGATGTGTGTCTATCTCTCCAACCTCACTGCTCCGAGGAGGAGTCTCGAGAGGCATCACCGGAGCATCCGCTCTTATCATCTTTCAGCACAAAATGTTGTTTTGTTTTACGTAATGAAGCAGAGAAAGAGAGAGAGAACGAGAGATTGATGTTGAGCATCTCGATGTTTGGTCTTCCAGAATCCAAATAATGAACCAGAGGGTAACCGTGTTTTGCGTTCATGTCTTTGGTTTCTCTCTCTAAGGCCATCTATTCTTTCTATTTTTAGACAATCAAATCATTGAATCCTATAATAAGAAACCTTATAGTATTTAGAAAATTTCTTAAGGTGAATATACTAAGAAAGTTACCATAAAACATACGAAGTAGCCAGCAACAACAACATATCTAAACAACCGCAATAGGGTTAAGAAAGTTTTATGTGTGCCTGCGCCTTTTGACGCTATCTTCTGTGAACGTCTCCCATCTGCTATGATCCAAAGAACTCAAATCATCGAGCTCTGCTATGGTCAGAAGGTACCGAGTCAGCAATACAAGCTCGTCATCCTTGTCTCGGTTCACATGAGCTTTCCTAAACGGCCTGATTTTAAGACCGTTTTGGGGGTTCATCACGAAGTTCCTTCGCAGATCATCGAACATGATGGTGTTTTGGGCGTTGTATAACTGCAATATAACAACAAATCATATCCATGAGAAAGAGAATAAAGATTATAACAACACAAGTAACGGTGGTGGTGATGGGACCTCAGGTAATAGTGCCCAAATTAAGCCT
The DNA here is from genome assembly GCF_020379485.1 of Brassica napus. Classification (NCBI taxonomy): domain Eukaryota; kingdom Viridiplantae; phylum Streptophyta; class Magnoliopsida; order Brassicales; family Brassicaceae; genus Brassica; species Brassica napus. Next base: position 16,629,600 of record NC_063444.1, on the reverse strand, counting down.
AGTGGCTTGCAATCAAAGATCCCGCGAGTGTCAGACTGAACCGTGATCATGGCTAGATGGTCGAGAAGGGCTGTGATCTTGTAGTTAGGATTGTTCAACACACCAAGTTCTCCCATCTTTAACTCAACCCACTTCATGCTACAGAAACCAAAACGGGTAATCAAATAATTGAAAGAAGATGGGAGAGATAAAGGTATAGATGATTTCAAAAGAAAATATCAAAGAAAAGAAGAATCACCTAGTGGCAGACCAAATGATGATATCATATTCTGCATAAGCAGCAGTAAGAAACTCATGAAGATCTGCATTTAGATAATCCAGACACTCGTCATGAGGTACTCATACTACTATGTAAACCCATCAATGAGATAGAAAATTACATACGTGAAATGAGTAATATATAGTACTTACAAGGACGCATAAGCTGCAACGGGTTCTCGGCAGTGGAACGGTGATCAAACAAAGTGTAGTCAATATCTAGAACAAGCAGTTTTTTGCCTTTGCGACATGGATTAACAAGTTTAATCTGCAAATCACACAGCAGATGAAGAAGCTTTTGAGAAAATAGCACAAAGCATTACTCTTACATTGAACGAAAAAGGCTTAAATCACAAACATTCACGAGCTAATAGTCATTCTTTATTCAAGAAAACCCATAAGTAAAGAATTTAACAGCCAAATCCAAGAACATGAAAGACAGACCACGAATCTACACTGAAGGAGAAGGTGTTTGTACCAATGACACATTCAAATATATTAACGTTCAAAACTTTGAATGCACAAAACTCAGAACAGACCTTGTACTGATCAATTCTCCTCCTCAGCTTCTGCTTATTAATCTCCTTGTCTTCAATATCCACCACTTCCTCCTTACCAAGCTCAAAGTCATCAACAACGTCATCCGATGTTACTTGATCTACTATTATATCATCCTCCGTAGTACTGAAAAAATAATCCATACTTTCAATCCATTTAGTTCTCATAATCAATTATAAAATTAGGGTTGCGAAACGACACAAAGAGAGAGAGAGAGAGAGAAGGACCCGATCATGGTCATCTTGAGAGAAGGCTTGAGAGGGATCTGAGAGAGCAGAAGAGAGTCATCGGAGAGCTTGTTTCCGACTTTGGGGTAAAGAAGCTTCTGGCGCTTCGGCAAGACGTTGGTGAGAAAGCAGATTCGACGTTTCAGCTCAGCAACCGAGTCGTCGGCGCAGATTCGGAGTGTGTACTCCTTTCCGCTCCATTTGACTATCAGAGTAAGCTCCTCGTCCATCGCGGTCACAGCATCCGGCGTAGGAGATGATGAAGAAGACGAAGCCATCTACGCAAACTCGAGAGAGAGACTTTCGGATCCCACAATAGGAAAGGAAGGTTAAGTTTTACAATTAATCTCCAACAAAGTAGGGTTTCTTTTGTCAATATCTAAAGTTTGGGACTTATTTACGAATTAGTACTTTTAATTAACACTAAGAGCTTGATCCCGCGCGTCCAAGCTAATATTGATTTTTACATTTTTATTCATTAATATTCATTTTTCATGATTAATATTATATATTTTAGATCTGTCACCGTATAACTAATTGTATTCAAAAGATCCGGACTAAATCTATTATTTTTGTTACGAATATCCGAACCCGTTTTAGATACATTGGTTATTTAGATATTTTTATGTTCTTACACATCAGAATCAAAATCATTCAGACCTGGAAAGACTCAACTCGAACCCCACACATAAATTTATAATATCCAAGCGGGAACTAATTTCAAAACCAATAAAAAAATTGATCCCGAGAAAAACAACTTGTACCTAAATGAGTATCCGAGTGTCCATACCTAATTGATTCTGTAAATAAATTTTTTTTAAAAAAAACTCTTTCTACATGTTCGGCTAAAATAAAGGAAATATAAAGATTTTTTCATTTAGTGAATATTTATATTGAGTAAAACATTAAGTGATAATAAATATAATACATTTTAATTATTTTGATTTAAGTTATTATTTTGTTCACATAAACTATATTTTTAAATTATCTGTTTGGCTACGTAATTTTTCATCAATTGGTACTAAGATAAAAGAAAGTTTTAGTAAAACATATTAAAGCGAACTATTAACCATATACCAAACCTGGTTATTTTACATTTTCGATTTTTATAATTTGCGCAAAGTTAATGTTGATTAACTAATAAATAAAATTTACACTATTACTTTTAATATAATAATGATTTGATGTATTGTTAAGGTAAATATAATTAATGATGTGAAGTGTTGTTAAGTTAATATAATTAATGAAATTATTAAAATGACCATATACTTCTTTTTTTATATTGTTATCCATGTTTTCAAAAAATTTACATTTATATTGCTATTCATGTTTTAAACATTTCCAAAATGTACTTCCATTTTAATAATATAGATTTTAACCAAAAAGTTAATTGATATTTTATTATTTACAAAACTGACACTATAATTACAGAAAACCTTTTTATATACTTCCACCTCAACCATATTATCCATGGTAACTATAATATTATTTACAAAATGATTTTTAATTCTAATTTCTTACACTAAACATTAAGTTTGTTATTATATAATTAAGTTATTTATAATGATACTATAAATTTTTCATTCTTACAGTGAAGTTATATATTACTATTCTTAAATAAATTACTAAGTTTGTCATTATACAATTAACCATAAATCTATTATAATAATAAAATTATTATTATCAATTTTTCTTTCATAAAAAGATAAAAAATATGAAATAATAAGATGAATTAATGCATAAATTTATCAAATAAACGAATGAAATATTATCATTATCTCAATTCGCTTTTCTTTCAGAGTTTCTTTCAAAATTATCATATATTTTAATTTTTAATTTAATGTTTAGTTATTTTGGTTTTGTGTTTTGAAGTCTTTTCGTAGTTTTGTTGCTGGTTAAAAAAGATAAAGACGATTAAAAAAAGATAAAGGTTCAAATGTTTGATATGTGGTTACGTTCTCATAGTGTTATAGATTTCAATATTTCATAGATGTTAAAAAAATGGGCAAATCTCTAAAATAGCACTTTCTAAGTTTATATCACAAAAATAGCACTCTAAAACTAAAATGACCAAAATAGCACATTTCTAAGTTTATCATTTGAAAATTTTAATTTTTTTATTTTTCAAAATTTGAAATCGTATCCCCAAAACCTCATTTCTCAACTCTAAACCCTAAACCTTAAACTCTAAACCCTAAACCCTAAACCCTAAACCCTAAACTCTAAACTCTAAACTCTAAACTCTAAACCCTAAACTCAAAATCCTAAATCCTAAACCCCACCCTTTAACTCAAAACCCTAAGTTTGTGACTTTTGATAAAACATTAAGTGTTATTTTTGTGACTTTTGACCTTGAGTGTTAGTTTGGGAACAAAAACTTGATTTAGTGCTATTTTTGTCTTTTTCTCTAAAAAAACGAAAAATGAGACGAGAAAAAAAAAAAAAAAAGGTCAAAAAATAAGAGTGACTAAGAGCATAAAATAACTTATCATACAAGACTCTAAATCTATAACGCATATACGGGTGTGTTATAGGAGTGGGTCGCTTTTAGTTTTTAATTGTGGAAGTGGGTCGGTCCAAGTTTTTATTTGCGTTTTGCATACCTATTATGTGAGAGAAATAAATCATGACCATTGTAACCTTTTGACCCACGAACTTGTTTATAGTGTACATATGAAATTGACCCTAAAACTAAAGACTCGTACGTGGGAGAAATCGAATCATATTATTGAACTTCAAAATTGAAAAATATTAACCTTAAAACTTGTACTTTGTGGCTTATATAGCTTATCTTCTCCATCACCGTCACAATTGAAGCAGGTTTCACCAGAAACGAAGGCAACAGATCCGCTAACGGCACGTTACCGTCTTCTACCTCGAGCTCTCCGTTGAAGCTCTCACCGGAATCCATGGCCATGACAAGCTTAATTCTTCATCGTAGGTCCAAAAACGAAACCGTCGCGATCTCGTCCAAACACCACTCATTGACGTTAGATTGTCTCCATATCGCGATTGGGCTCGCTCTCCTCCGCCACCGTCATCTCAGCTTCTCTACTCAACCTGCGGTGTGCTGCGTCGTCTCCTCCTTCGCATCCTCAGCTCTCTCTGTCGTGCTATGTCTTCGTCGTGACAACGTGCATCCTCGCCCTCCTCAGCTCTCGTCGCCGTGCCTCTCAGATCGAAAGCTCAACAACAACAATGGCCAAGTTGACGGGATGTGGTAGCTCGTTTGGTAAGGACCTTGGGGTCAATTGTCATGCTCCTGGGTTCGACGCCAGAGGGGAACTACCCATCCTGTAACTGCCCATCCTGTAATCAAATGTGGTACTGGGTGTTGGGCCTTGTTCCCAGCCCAGGTAAAGCCCTCCCGGGTGAAGTGGACCGCTGCCTAACCGGGCCCAGGGGAATGACCCACGTAATTAGGGAACCCCTGGATTATCAAAAAAAAAAAAGAAAAAAAAAAAAAACAATGGCCAAGTTTCTCTTAATTTCATATTTGGTCCTTATTTGTTTTGTTTCTTTCCATTTTGGCCATTTATATAATGTACATGTTTTCTTGCATTTTTCTATCAAGACTCTTAAATTGTGTCATCTAACCTCAATTAATGACCATATATATACAATAACGATATTTAAATACATCCTAAAAAAATTAAAATGAAATAAAATGCAGTATTAAATATAAATAATATATTCAACCTAATAACGTATATTTATAGATCCTAAACACTATAAGCTAAATCATAAATCCGAAGCTTGAATTAAATTTGTAAACATAAATATAAAACACTAAACAATATACTCTTAAAACTTAAATCAAACACTATATCCAACACACTAAAAACTATACCCTAAACACAATATAATATTCTAAACCATAAACACTAAAGTATATACCCTAAACCCTAAAGTATATACCCATATATAGAAATTCTAACAAAACACTAAGCTCAATACACTAAACTTAAATCTAATATTATATCCTAAGATAATAAACCACTAAAATTATACATTTTCATATCATTTAGTTTTTCACTATATATCATAAGATAATAAACCACTAAAATTCTAATTAAACACTAAGCTCAATACACAAATTAAACTTAAATCTAATATTATATCCTAAGATAATAAATCACTAAAATTATACATTTTCATATCATGTAGTTTCTCACTATATATCCTCAGACCTACATCTCATAGACCCTAAACTATAATCACTATACTCAAAATCACCTAAACTAAAATGTTTCTTTAAGTTACATTTTATATTTTAATATTAATAATTTACATAGTGTATTGTTGGTATTTTGATTTTCTATTAATATACTCAAAACCGTAAAACTATACATTAAACCCTAAACCATGATCCTTCAAAAAACATGAATCCTCAAACCCTAAACCATATATTCAAGACCCAAAATCCAAAACAGACTCTAAATTCAAAACAAACCCTAAATCAAAAGAATAATAAAAAAATATGAGAAAAAATTATAACAATAATCTTATTAACGCTCTGATTTTCGGAGAGAAAGATGTGACTGATCGTGGTCGTAGATAGTAGAGTTAGATTGTCGTTTCTCTAAGTGAATCTTAGTCATAGGAATTTTGGGGCTGACATTTTTTATATACATCTTTTTTGTAGATTTATTGGCATCTTCAGATTTGTGTATGATCATGTATTCCCTCTATTTCCTCGAAGAGCATACTAAATCCTAAACCCTAAACCCTAAACTAGGATCTTGAAAAAAACTCGAAACCTTGAACCATATACTTATATCATGAGCTTTATGTCTTATAATCTAAAATCAAGCATTATAGCCTAACATCGAAGTATACACCTAGAAGTGTACACCGGAAGTGTACACCGGAGGTGTACACCGGAGGTGTACATGCGAGTGATGCATATCGGAGCGTACATTGGTGTACACAGGAGCGCGACAACGTGCGTCCTCCTCGCCGTCCTCAGCTCTCGTCGCCGTGCCTCATATCGAAGGCTCAACAGCAACAATGGCCAAGTTTCTCATAATTGCATATTTGGTCCTTATTTGTTTTGCTTATTTTTATTTTGGCCATAGTGTCTTATAACACACATATTTCTTTAGATTTTTGATCCAAGCTCTTAAAATGTGTCATCTAACCCATATTAATGAACATATATATAAAATAAAGATATTTAAGTGCATCCCAAAAGATTAAAATGAAATAAAATGCAAGTGAGATATTTTTATACACGAGGATGTTAGAGATTAGTATACTGAGTGATTCTAGCAATTTATCGCACTCGGCAAGAATAAAAATGCCTCAATTTGAAAATAATATGGGCTATAATGCACAATTGGAAATTTGGGTCTACACCGGGAAGTGTACACCGAGAAGTGTACACCGAGAAGTGTACACCGGGAAGTGTACACGGTTAATGTATTCTGGGAAATGTACACCGGAAGTGTACACTGGAGGTGTACATACGAGTGTGTACATCGGGGCATGTACACCATATTGTACACGCCCCGATGGAATGATTTATATATAAACATTATTTACATATATTTTAAACATTATTTTACAGTTTTATTATATATAAATTTTATAAATTTACGTAAAAGGAATGATTTATTGTTATTGTTTAAAGAAATCTAAAAGGAATGATTTATTGTTATATTTTAAACTGTACGTCGTATATTTTGTTTTACAAATTTTGATTTCTATAAAAAGAATTCAGCTTAAAGAAAATTTTCTATTCCAAACTAAATTTAAGATATATAAAATAGTATTAACTAATTTATACTTTTAGTTTGTTAATTAAAGCTATATAGCAAAATTTATGTAAGTGTTTGGGAAATGAATAATAAGAGAAAAAATAAATGACAAAGATCTGATTCAAAATGGTTTCTTTCTTTGGTTTCAATCGAAAGACTTACAAAAAAAGAACAGAGATTAAAGAGTCACTAAACTAAAATGATCACAAACACAATCTAAGAGTCACTAAATCAAAGCTATAGTGTACACACTTAAGTGAACATGCTTCGGTGTATACACTCTGGTGTACATGCTCAAGTGTACACGCTCCGGTGTACATGATCTGGTGTACATGCTCCAGTGTACATGCTCAAGTGTACATGCTCCGGTGTACACTCTTCGGTGTCCATTCTCTGGTTTACACGCTCTGGTGTACATACTCTGATGTAAATGCTTGGTGTATATCCTCCGGTGTACGGTAAGCACTAGCCAAATTTGGAGGCTCAGCCATCTGTATACGGTAAGCACTTGATGTACACCAACGTAAATAAGCGTATATCTAGTGTACACCAGAGCTTACACTTAGTGTACCCCAAAACGTAGACCTATAAATAAGGATGAGTGAAAATGAGAGATTATATATAATAATATAGAATAAGATAGATTTGAGAGATTATGATATTAAGAAAATATGAAGTTTGCGAGATTGAGAAAATAACGTTGCATTACTTTCATGAAAGAATATAAATAGTGGTATGCTGGTAAATGTTCATGAAAGAATATAAACGTATAACATTCTTTAAACATTTTTTAAACATACACTAGGGTGTTCACATTTGCGTACACCCTAGTGTATACCAAAATGTACACACTTGCGTACACCAGAGTGTATAGTTCCGTGCGTACACCGGAGTCTACACCTAGGTTGAATGGAAGCTTCATAGATTGTCGCACCCTACTTTGGAACTCGAATCAAAACCTTATGGAAGTTTATATAATTTTGCTTCCAAAACGATTCTAAAACTAATTCGTTTAAATTATGTTGGAAGCTTATGACTCTATTTTTGAATTACACATCTTTAAAAAAACAATTTTACAAATAAAACAAAGAAACCAATACTCACCAACTAAAAAACTAGATAGTGTACACCGGGAAGTGCGCACCAAGAAATATACACCCGGAAGTGTACACCATAAGTGTACACTGTAGGTGTACCTAGGAGTGTGTACATCGGAGCGTGTACACCGTAGCGTATACTCCAGTGTAAACCGTAGCATATACTCCAGTGTACAATATAACTTTAATTTTGTTTGATTTATATCAGTTATAATTCTAAAGCTTAAATAAGATATTTGTTTGTATACTTGTTTGTAAATTTTGTATATAATCACAATGTACACCAGGAAGTGTACATTGAAGGTGTACATAAGAATGTGTATATCGGGGGGTGTACACGGTAGCGTATACTCCAGTGTACACTATTTTATACGCGAAGATGTTAGAGATCAGCATACCGAGTGATTCTAGCATTGTATCGTACTCGTGAAGAATAAAAATTCCTCACAAACGTAATACAAGGAGAAATAAGTTTGATTAGGAAGCTTTGGGTAAGAGCCAGATTAACATAGAGTACATGTACGAAAAGGGAAAAAATATTGAGAATTAACATAAAATACATTGACTAAACTCTATACAGTCTCTATAATATTATTTAAAAGTCGGTTTCTTGGGTGTCGCGTTAAATAACATAATATATCTATATTTCTTTGTACATAAAATATACTTTTGAAGTATATAATTTTGAAGTAATCAAATCATTTCTTTGTATCTATATTTTCTTAGATAAAAAAGAGTTTGTAAATAATGTGATTTCATTAAAAAATATTTGCAAAAACTTGATATGACATACAAGTAAAACCAATGTTTTGACATACAAGTGAAACCAATGTTTTGACATAGAAGTAAAACCATAAACCAAGCACTAAACCTTATCCCTTAACCTAGATCCCATACCTTGGACAATATACTCAAAACCGTAAAATCATACACTAAACTTTAAACCATGATCCTTAAAAAAACTTGAAACCCTTAACCCTAAACCATGTATTCAAGATCTCAAACTCAAAGCCTAAAGCAATTCAAAATCCTAAATCTAAACCCTAACACTATGAATACCAACGAGTATAAACCTGTGAGTATAACAAATGTACACCAAATGAGTACAGTGAGTATACACTTGTAAGTACAACGAGTGTTCACGTGTAATTACAATGGTATATACTTGGTGGTGTAAATAAAAGATCCTTTAGCTTGTGAAGGGATATTTTATTTTGATTATTAATTTAAAGAGCTTTGGTGTTCTTGAACCTTGCAATCGGCTAGAACATAAGTGTTTTCAACGATTTCAAAAAATTTTTAATCCTAGGCGCGAGCTACCTCAGTTGGTATCAGATGCTAGCGTTTTAGATTTCTTAATTTAAAACATGATTATGGATTTCTTGAACATGATTCTTTTGGGATAGCCAGAATTAAAACATAAATATTTCTTTTCTTGTAACTTAATTAAAACAGAGATATAGTATCTTTCTATTATTAGAGAAGCTTAAAGTAAAATCAATTATTTTTCATTGTTCTCTGTCCAGTTAAACGATTTGTACGATTAGGTATCATATAATGGATATACAATTTATGCTATATTATACTATATAATGTATACTTCATTGTTTTAATAAAACAGATTAGTATACAAAAGAGTTGTATACGGAGGTGTACACCAAAGCATAAAACGGATTAGTTTTCAATAAATAATATATGTACTATACATCAAGGTGCAAATTGTGGTGTATATTGGAGTCACTACAAGAAAACATAACCTTAACGAGGGCGGTTTTCCTCGTTATTTCGTCGTAAAAGAGGTTTTACGACGAAATAGCGAGGAAGCGCGTTTGCTCGTTACTCGTCCGTCGTAACACATATTTCCTCGCTAATTCGTCGTAACTTAGCGAGGAATATATTTCGTCGTAAAGACGAAGTAGGGCGATTCGTCGTAAAGACCACGTCAATATTCCACGCAAGGACGTCGCTACAATTCCTCGTAAATACCTCGAAATGAGTTCCTCGTAACCTACACGTAAATACCTTGAAAGAGTTTCTTCGCAAAATACACGTAACAACCACGAAACGATTTCCTCGTAAAATACTCGTAAACTTTTCCTCGTTATTTCCTCGCAAATGTTTCCTCGTAAAATAGTCGTTAACTGTTTCTCGTCATTTCCTCGTAAGGTTTCCACGTAAAGAGGTCGTACATTAGCTACGAATTTACTTCGTTTTTATTATTTTTACAGAATTTAAAAATATAATTAAAAAATAATTAAAATTATTTAATTTAATAATAAATTAAAATTTAAAATAAAAATAAATCAATATGAAAATATCTTATATATAAATAAGTTTTGAATTTATATAATACAACAACCAAAAAAAAAAACTAAGGGTCGTTCATCGCCCGGTAGAATTCATCACTCCTCCTCGTAACATCCGCCTCGTTATGTACGTCGGATGACTCGCCTTGAATGAGATGTTGTTGTCGCATGTTCCTCAACATGGACTCCCATTCGGGATTTGTGGCCGCAATAACGTCCAAGAAGCCATCGACTCCACCCATACGAGATTTTGTCGCGGTCAACTCGTTACGCAGCTGAGCGGACTCTCTACGCAGCTCAGTGACTTCATCATCCCGTCGCTGACCATAAGACGATGTCGCTCTCGGAACATCGTTGACGGAACCAATACCCAACGTCCGTCCCTTTTTTTAGGGACAACCTTAAAAACAAAAAATAAATATTGTAAGTAAAAATTTAAAGTTAAATTAAATGAATAATAAAAAATTAATTTTTTTGAAAATTTACCTCCTCGTAAATCTTATCCACGTCAAGTGTGGATAAGGTGACGGGTAATCCGTCGGTAGACTGCTGGGTCAGCTGAGTCTGGCGGTCTTCAACCCGAGCAACTACGTCGTTGTAGATTTGCTCGGACTTGCCATCTACAAATACGCCCGCCTTGTTCTTGTGGGTCCTCTCGTAAAGTTCCATAAGAGACGGGAGATGTCCCGTCTCTTTGGCCTAAAAAACAGTTAAGAAAGTTAGAATAAATTAATATATATATTAAAAAAATTATTTAATAAAATATTTAATTACCATTTCCAAACGGACACCGGCGTGGGGTTTTTGGCCCGTAGTGTGAAGCATCGGCCCGTTCCCGTGCTCATCGACCGTGTTACGGGAGTTAGAGCAAGCCTGGGCGATTCTAATGGAATCAGGAAGGCGCCAATAACGGATGAGGCCATCCCACACATCCGTGGTGAGCTCAGCGGGTTTGCCACGCTCATACCCCTTCACGATCCAGTCACCCTTCCAGTTGGAGACCGTGTCCAACAAGCGAACTTTCGCCTTCGCGTTAAACTTCTTCCTCACCCTCTCAGTGATCCCCAAGGCCCAAGTATATTTTTGCTGTTGGAAAAATAAATTAACAATTAGTTTTTTAGAAAGTATATATATAAATCATGAAAAAATTAAAGTATATATAATTAATTAATAGAAACTTACAGCGTAAATTTTGAACCACGTCTTTCTGACGTAGTGAGGCGTCTTACTCCAGTTTGGATGTAGCATGGAGAAGTAACCCTTGATCGTGTCGGTTACGTCCGATGCAAGACATCCGTCAATCCCCCACCTGGAAAATACAAATTTAAAATATAAATTATTTTTTAATGTTATAAAAAAAAATTAAACGAATTAAAAAAATTTAATGCAACATACCACAAAGTTCCGTCCGGTCGGTCTGGGTCGATGACTGGTAAACCTTCTCTGCCTGGCAGACTGAGAATGTCCTCTACAGTGTACTGCGAGTAAGGAGCACTCGGAGGCACCATCAAATCAGGATGAATATCGGCGGCCATCGGAGGAGGCACAGGAGGAGGCATCGGAGGAGGCACATGAGGAGCCGATGGTGCAGTAGAAGAAGTAGACCCAGAGACTCTCTGAGTGTACTGAGTCTCGGGGACAGTCTCCTGGCCCGAAGAACTGGGAGCGGAAGAAGAGGCCGGGTCTAAACGACTACCCGGCTCACCGAAGATCTCTCTGTAATGGGCAGTAAGTCTTCCTTTTCGAACCTGGGAAAAAAATGAAATTTTTAAAATTAACATCAACAATATATTTCCCAACATTATCCACATAATCAACACTAAACAACATAAAATCCGCAAACCTATCTAAATTCCCTATACTAACCACCTAATCTATCCTAAACTAACCAAATTAGAGAGGAATCAGAGAGGCTTACCATTGCTACGAAATGGAGAGGAAGTAGAGAGGAAGTAGAGAGGAAAGAAAGAGTGAGCGCTCGGGTGTATATATAAGATTACATATCGTCGCAAATTCCTCGTAAGTTTACGACGAAATAGCGAGCAGTTACAAAGGCCCGTCTTTTTTTTTACGAGGAAATTGCGAGGAATCACAAAGGCCCGTGTTTTTTTATACGAGGTATTAACGACGATTTAGCTTACGTGGAATTAACGAGGCTTGCTTTCCTATAAATATACCCACAACTCTCATTCTCAAACCACACACAAACTCCCAAATTACACCCTATCTGAAATCACATTCCTTAGCAAAATCCTATTCAAATTATAAATATTTGAAAAAAATAGGAAAAGGATAAGATATTAGAATTCATGTGGGCGAGACTTACGTATTATAATTGCTGGAAGTCTTGCCACATGTTATTCTGGTATTTTGATCCTTTTCCCTTTTTTTCTAGTTTTTACACTACGAGGTATTTACGACGATTTCTGCTTACGTGGAATTAACGGGTTTATGTATAAATCCGTTTACGTGGTCTTTACGACGATTTCTGCTTACGTGGAATTAACGAGTGTTTTGTTTAAATCATTTTACGTGGTAGTTACGACGATCTCATCCTACGAGGACTTTACGACGATTTGTGCTTACGTGGAATTAACGAGTGTTATGTTTAAATCCCTAGAATCCGAAACCCGAAACCCGAAACCCAAACCCGAAACCCGAAACCCCATACCCGAAACCCGAAACCCCAACCCCCAAACCCGAAACCCGAAACCCAAACCCCCATCTTTAATTTTCTACTTCATATATTCCAAACCCCATATTTAATTTTAAGTTTCGTCGTTATTTTTAACGAGTGTTATGGTTAAATCTCTAGAACCCCAAACCCGAAACCCAAAACCCGAATACCGAAATCCAAAACCCGAAACCCCAAACCCCGAACCCTTAAACCCGAAACCGCAAACCCGAAACCAAAAACCCAAAACCCGAAACCCGAAATCCAAAACCCAAAACCCCAAAACCCGAAACCCCAAACCCCAAACCCGAAACCCGAAACCCGAAACCCGAAACCCCAAACCCCATATTCCTTATTTTCTACTTCATATATTCCAAACCCCATATTTATTTTTAGGTTTCGTCGTTATTTCCTCGTTGTATTACGTTATATTTACGACGATTTCATCCTACGTGGTTTTTACGACGAATTCATCCTACGTGGTATTTACGACGATTTAGTCCTACGTGGAATTAACGAGTCCTTCGTCGTTATTTACTCGTTGGAATACGAGGACTTTACGACGATTTAAGCTTACGTGGAATTAACGAGTGTTATGTTTAAATCCCTAGAATCCAAAACCCGAAACCCGAAACCCCAAACCCCATATTCCTTATTTTCTACTTCATATATTCCAAACCCCATCTTTATTTCCATTCCAAACCACAATTCCCACATTTGCTTATTCATAAAACAAACTCCCACATTACCTTATTCATAAAACAAACCCCACATTATCTTATTCATAAAACAAACTCCCTCATCTTATTCATAAAACAAATACATCAATCGGATACATCGACATTCTCGTCATCACTAGAAACATCATCATTTTCATTAAACTCGTCTTCAACAGCTTCGTCTGTGGCATCATCGGTAAGATCTTCGTACTCGTGATTATGCGGATCAATGAGAAGGATGTCATCAATTTCTTGTTCAGGTTCCTCAACTTCATTTATCTGTTCTTCTTGCAATGGTGGTTCTTCTCCACTGATGATTCGTCCTCGAGGTGTAACTTTGATTACTGCTAACCAATTTATACCTGAATCTCTCATCCGAGGGTATGGAAGGAAGCTAACTTGGTCTGCTTGTGAAGCTAAGATGAAAGGCTCGAATTTGTTGTACCTTCGTCCACCGTTGACATCAACTACACCGAATTTGTTAGACCGAACACCTCTGTTGACGACGGGGTCGAACCATTCACATTTGAAGAGGACGCATTTCAGCTTCAGTATCCCTGGAAATTCGACTTCAATAATCTCCGTCAAGATCCCGTAGAAATCTGTTTCCCCTTTCACACATATTCCATAGTTACTGGTCGCCCGCTGTCTACCATAGTCATATGTATGAAAAGTATAGCCTCGTGTGAAATACATCTGTGATGTGGTGACCTTTACAAGTGGAGATTGAATTACTTCGTGTAACCACTTAGGATAATCTGCATCGTCGTCGTCATAATCAACCTGCAAAAATAAAGAGAATGTTAATGAAATACAGATAATGTATGAAAAAAAAGTTTTAGTTAATACCTGATTCCGCAACCACTTAATGAAGTGTTGATCTTTCCTTTTGTCTACGTCACTTGTGGATATACCAGGAAATGTTTCTTCGACTTGAGAAACAAATAGGCTGTAAAATCACATTTTATAGGAATGAATCTCTCGCAATTATACAATTAATTATACTTATATGTGTTTCGAAGTGTCAATATATGTTACCTTTCAAAATAACGCATCAATGGATCTTCGCAATTGAGTAGAATATAGGTGTGTGCACTATGAGCGTCTTGTTCACTCGACCACCAAACCTCTTTAGACTTCCCACCGAGTCGCCCAATCTGGCTAAAGATGTCTGGAACACCAGCAACTGCATATGTTGGCGCAACACCACCATCATCATATCTTCTTGGAGCTCTTCTCCGTGTACGTACTTTTGACGCAAAGTAGTACGATGTGAAGTGAGAAACTTCTTCCGTCAAACTTCCAGCAATTATAGAACCTTCAACTTTGGCGAGGTTCTTTGCTTTTCCCTTCAAATATTTCATGGCTCGCTCATACTGATACATCCATCCGTAATGTACAGGTCCACGAAGCAATGCCTCATATGGGAGGTGGACAGCTAGATGCTCCATGACGTCAAAAAATCCGGGAGGAAATATCTTCTCCAAGTTGCACAATAAGATGGGAATGTTCTCCTGAAGCTGTTCCACAACTTCTTCTTTAAGAGTGCGTGTGCTCAGATCCCTGAAAAATGCTCCAATGCCTTTTATATTCAAAAAAAATTAAACACATTGTTAGTCATATATTATTTTGTAAATTATTGTGATATAATACACTACGTACCTGCAAGTGCTTCATGTACGTTTGTTGGAAGTAGCTCCGCAAATGCAAAGGGCAGTAGTCGTTGCATAAATACATGACAATCATGACTCTTCATCCCGGAGAACTTTTGACCCTTTTCAACACATCTAGAGAGATTCGAAACATACCCATCGGGGAACTTCACTTCTGATGCCACCCAGTTGAACAACACCGACTTTTTTTCTGAAGATAATCTGAATATCGGAACGGGAACTTGTCCATTGCTTTTAATATGTAACTCGCTTCTTGAGCAAATATCCGGCAAGTCCAACCTCGATTTTATGTTGTCTTTTGTCTTCCCTGGGACATTCAATATTGTATTCATGATGTTCTCAAAGAAATTCTTCTCTATATGCATCACATCGAGGTTGTGGCGCAGAAGAAGATCCTTCCAATATGGCAACTCCCAAAATATACTCTTCTTGTGCCAGTTGTGATGAACACCGTAAGAATCTGGCATATTACGAGGGACATGCCAATTACCACCCCAACGAACTGTTTCGTTAGCTCCGTAGTAGTCGATTTGCGCTTCAATTTGTTCTCCAGTTAGATATGGAGGAGGAGTGTCTCTCACAACCCTTTTGTGCCTAAACAAATTCTTGTTTCTTCGGTAAGGATGGCCAATGGGAAGAAATCGACGGTGACAATCAAACCAACTTGTCTTCCTACCATTCTTCAGTTGAAACGCATCTGTCGTTCCATTACAATATGGACAAGCTAATCTCCCATGTGTAGTCCATCCAGACAACATCCCATAGGCAGGAAAATCACTTATGGTCCACAAAAGCATCGCTCGCATCGTAAAATTCGTCTTCGTTGAACAGTCATACGTCCTCACCCCTGTTGACCACAAATCCTTCAACTCTTTTATCAGTGGTTGTAGGAAAACATCCAGGGACCTTTTTGGATGGTTCGGACCAGGTATTAATATGGTCAAGAATAGTAACTCCCGTTGCATGCACATCTCCGGTGGCAGGTTGTATGGAGTAAGAAAGACTGGCCACAATGAATATTGTCTCCCTGACATTCCGAACGGACTAAATCCATCTGTGCATAATCCGAGATACACATTCCGGATATTGCTAGCGAAATCTGGATGTACTTTGTTGAAATGTTTCCAGGCTCTTGCATCTGATGGATGAGTCATCTCACCATCCGTCTGAGTATGCTCGGCATGCCATCTCATCTTTCCAGCAGTCTGCTCTGATTGATACAATCTTTTCAATCTGTCTGTAATTGGTAGGTACCACATCCTTTGGTACGGTACCCTATTACGTCCCCGTCCTTGCGGCTTGAATCGTGGCTTCTTGCAGAATCGACATTCTTCTAGCTTCTCATCATCTCCCCAATAGATCATGCAGTTGTCGATGCAAACATCTATCATCTCCGAAGGCAACCCAAGACTATAAACCAGTTTCTGAATCTCATAATAAGAATCAGCAGACACATTGTCTTCCGGCAAATACTCTTTAAACAAGTCCGCCCATTCGTTCATGCAACTTTCAGGTAGATTGTGATCAGTTTTAATATTCATCATTCTAGCAGCTAACGACAATTTAGAGAGACCTTCTCTACAACCACTGTAAAGTGGTTGATTCGCCGCGTTTAACATTTCGTAAAACTTTTTTGCATCTATATTAGGTTCTTCATCTTCATCATGAGCTACGAATGCATCAGCTACCATATCATGAACCCTATCATAATCTACCATCTCCTCCTGATGGTAACTATGTTCATTATGCAAATGATGATCAACCGGTTCTTTTTCCTGAAAATTGCTATTACTACTACTAGCTTCATTCTGATCATAATTAAAACCTTCTCCATGTTGAAACCAGATATAGTAATTTGCCGTGAAACCTCTATTTATTAAATGCTTCCAAACATTTTCACGGTTTGCCAGTTTCGAATTGTTGCATTTCCGACAAGGACAGAACATCTTACCACTTTCTTGGGCGAGCGGTGTTGAATCTGCTTGATGCATAAATGTCTCCAGACCCGCAAGGTATTCTTTCGTCACTCTCCCGTTAGCATCTCTATGCATATACATCCACTTCCGCAACTCGTAAATAGTCCCGGAGCCAGCCATTTTTTTTCTTTCACGTTTTTTGTTGTTGGTGTGTTTAAAATGAAGTTCAAACATCCATATTTATAGGAAAATTCGAATCTGGTAGTTGTAATTTTCCTATGAATTTACGACGAAAATTAATTAGGTGGGCAAAACAAACGTGTAACACCTATAAAGTTGGTGGATTCAAAATTTTCCTCGATAAATACACGTAAACTATTTCCTCGTAAATACCAGGCAAAGTTTACGTCGTATTTACGAGGAAATAGTTTTTCCTAGTAAAATACTCGTAAAGTTACATCCACTTTACGACGAAACAGTTTTGTCGTTACGTTACGAGGAAATAACGATGACTTTAGTTTTTCACGTAAATTCCTCGTAAACTCGACGCAAATTTACGAGGATTGTTTTTCCTCGTTAAATTTCGTCGTTAAGCATGTGTTTTCTTGTAGTGAGTGTAAACAATAGGTTAGTCTTATTCATCCTAAATTCTCAAAAAAAAAACAACTGATATTATATATTATTAAGAAATGTCAACAATTTTGAAATCTAAAGATAATAATCATAGTTAATTATATATTATATTTAATTTAATAATATTAAAATATTATATATATGTATCGTTATAGTTATCTTGAGAATAATTAAAAATCTAAAGATAATATCATAGTTAACTTTATATCATATCTAATTTAATAATATTAAAATATTATATATATGTTTATGTTATATTTTTTTCAATAATATCAAACCAACTATATTTTAAAATATATATCACATAAAACAGAATGAATCATCTATCTTTAAAATTAATTTTTTTAGCACAATCAAAATCAATCATTGTGATAATTTTAGAAAAAAATTGACATAGAGTTAAAAAAATATTTATATTATTATTAAATATTAAAAAAGCATGAAAATAAATATGTTTTAAAAGCATAGAGTTAATAAAATATTTATATTATTATTAAATATTTAAAAAGCATGAAAACAATTATGTTCTTGTTCTTAGGTCGAAAGAGATGAACCAAGATCAACTAGGCGAATGCACGAGCTTAACTAATCATGGTTGATACCTCATGATTTATAGTAGTTTAAGCCTCTTAATTATGTTCATTTAAATTATTTATGTGTGCATTTATGTATTACTAGGATCGCCCGCCCTACGGGCGGGATATGATTTACGTATAATGTATATGTTTATATTATTGTATATTTTCTTTGCATGTGTTTTATGTTAGGATTTGAAAAATAAAAATTACAATAATGTTTATGGTTGTTAAGATGTTTGGGCATGGAGAAAATATGGTTTAGCTCTTATTGGTAGTGTGTTAGATTTGCTTTGGAACTAAGAGCATTAACATCGTAGTTTCTAGCGTGGAGATGCTTAAAAAAGTAATGATGGTGGCTCCACCAAACATATAAAATCGGTCACAGAAGTAGCCAAAGAAGGATCGATGTTTTGCTGTTTCTGGTACTGTTTGCAGGTCCCACTAACACGTGGCGACCCGCGATTGGTTACTTTTTAACTTTTTTTTTAATCAAAGAAAAAATAAATTAAGAAACCCAAAAAACAATTTAGGGATAATCATGGCCTAATATATGTTAGTGTTGTTTGCTTTACTAAATGATCTGTGCGAGGAAATGATTACCGGAGGTCAACTGGATGAAAAATTAGATGTGGTATGAGTAAGGTTGTATGCTTTCGAATTAATAACCATGGGCGGATCTACATGAAGTAGGAATTTTTTTAAAAATATTGAATATCTTAGCAGAATAAAAATTTAAAACTGACGTTATTGGCTACTGCCCCCCCCACTAACTAAAATTTATGGTTTAGACACGTTTTTAATTCGATCTTGTTTTGTTTTAAACTTTTGTTTCTTGCATGAAATTTCTCTCTCTTATAACTTTTTTTTAATCCATTGATAATTTTATATTTTCTTCTAAATCCAGCTTTGCATAATGGAAAGGTGAATCGATGTAAAATTTTATTTTCTAAATTAGCTAATCTGTATAATAGTTTAATATTGATCGTTACTACTTAAAAATAACCATATTTATTTTAAGAAATTATCAAATTAAATACATGAACATATATTAGGATATTCTGAAAAAATATTACTGTTAGCTTCTAATGTATAGCTTGTGATTTTCTCTATTTTTATTTAATTACTTCACGAATATGATTTTTGTAGATTGTTTATAATACATTTGACTGATTTTTTTTTCCCAAATTGAAATTCATTCATACGCAAAATATCAATATTCATACAAAAGCTGGCGACCAAACGAAATAGCCCCAGAACCAATAGCCCATAGGAAGCAGCAACTAGAACCCACACTGGAGCGACTCAAACCCACACAGGGGTGACATTACTACATAAGAAAATTCCAAACCCCCCGTGATAATAGTACAATAAGCTTGCAATAACTTCTGAACGAGATTTATCGTTGTCACCCTCGGCCAACCAAACGATAACATCAACCTCTACAACACCGAGAGCACACCTCTCCAACCAACGAACCAGACTTTATAACCCGGCAAGATAGATCCACTCTAGCACCACATTCTCTTCCGGATACGGCAGCGACACAACTTCATTGCGTCCAAACTACGCCTCAATAAAAGCCTTACAAAGAACACTCCAATCTCAACAGATCTGGAGATCAATGAGGTCAAGCCCGTCAGCGACCACCGACCACACAACAAAAGGCCGGCAGCTACAAACTAGAATGCGTTCACACCATCATCAAAACCCGAAAACACTACAAGCTTATGACTAAAAATTACCAAAGGGTCCACTAATTTTCTAAGAGAGATAACAGCCAAAAGATATCTAAACTTCATGACACGCACATAATTAAAAATAAAACTAGATCTACTTGCTGGATAAGAAGCCGGAACAGAGCCCACATCCTTCAGAGACCAGATCCACAAGACTCGCTACCACCACCCCCACAACGACCCGATTCAGACGAAGAACCAAGGACGAGTGTTTCACGCGCTTCACGCGCCTACACGAACCGAACCGTGCGGTTAAACGGAGGCGGATAGATCTGAGCCCTCAGGATAGGAAGCCACTGGTAGGGTCGAGAGAGTCACTGCTGCATCATCACCTCTTCAGATCTAGGGCTCAAACACCAACATCAAACCGGAGCTCAAACGGTGGACCGTTGCTTCATCATACAACAAGGAGACCTAGAACCTAACAAAGAAACAGAACACAAGGACAGGCTCAACGCCGTGGCTTGAGAGCCAACGGACGCCGGTCGAGCAGAAACCACCGGCTGAGTTTTCTTCTTCGAGGAGAGAGGAGGGAGCGTTTTTTTTTCTTTTGCACTATTATTAATACATTTGACTGATTTTATTGCTTTCGAGACTAATGTTTAGGTTAAATTTTTAAAGCAATACATTTGACTGATTTTATTGCTTTTAAAATTTAACCTAAACATTAGTCTCGAAATTTGTTTAAAAATATCATATATAAATATATACCAGTGTATATACACTACACAGCCAGATTGATATATTATTTGTAGATGACTTCTTCGTCATCATCAGCTTCTTCTTCTTCTATATGCTTTTCTTTCCTGATGATTGCTTTCTCAGTTGTCTAGTAGTCATTGCAAAACACAGATGCTAATCAGGGGAGAAAAAAAAGATACGCTGGACTTACCACAGCATCAAGCTCAATACCAAGAATTAAACATAGATTCTCAAACTCTTCCTTAGCTACACAGTTAAAAGAAGAAGACTAAGAAATAAAAGAAGATTAACTGAATCAAACAAATGGATTGAAGAAGAAGGAAGGTATACCAGTGTATATAATTTTCACCAGAAGAGTGGTTAAAAAGCAGTGAATAAGAGCAAAATCCAAGGCGTCAGCTAATTAGTGAATACTCTTTACAAAACTGGCCGATCAAAGTCATTTCCAACATACAACTGTGTTCAACTACATCAAAGAAGAACAACAACTAATAAGTGGATCTTGTTCTTCTACTTGTTCAGAGTTCTGTCTTTTCTGGTCACATAGAACAACAAAAGAGAAGCATTTTTAATTTCTTATATTACATATCCAAGTGTATATGAACAGAGAGAAAAAGAAGGACACACCGTGTCTCTAAATTTGCGGCATGAAATTGAACTTAGGAGGATTAAAGTGCAGATTTGGCAACACCTATAGTGTCGCTGTGGATCTGCATCAACATGGCAGGAACCGGAGTTGGGTTGAGACACCGTGGTAGAGGCGGACGAAGAGTACTGTGCAGGAACCGGGGTTGGGTTGGCCGGATCCTATCCATCAGCTTCTTACCAAATGAATCCTGTAAAAGAAGGAGAGCTAAACAGACAATTTCAGAGAAGGTGAAGTGAAGATAAAAAATATTAAATTTAATAACTCGCAAATTTCTCACTTTTGAATTGGGTGAAACAGATTTTATGTTGTTCAACGGCGTTTGATTTGCTGGAATCAGGAAGCTTCTGCATCAGCTCTTGATCTTCTCGGCTGAGACGTTCTCACTGCCATAAACAAAACAAATTCTATAAACAGCCAAAAGGGATGAGTATATGATCTGAGTGGAAACCAACGCTGCATCAATATGAGTGGAAACTAAAACTGAATAACAAATGGGTTTAGTACTGCGTTTAAGTTTTTCTATTAAACCAACGAAACCATAAACCAGTTTAGTCCCCAAATAACATGTATCAATACTACACTCACAATGAGGGAGATAGAAAGTTAACCCTAACCAATCCTTAACGTAAGGGTTATGTTCCTTTGTTACCTTTGGAGCCACGTATCCAAGAGTACCAGTTTCTTCAGTCATGTCATTTGGATTCTGAGCTCCAATCCTAGCCACTCCAAAATTAGCAAGCCATAGATTGCTCTGTTAATCCAAAAGCATGTATCTTTTTCATATAACGATGAACGATTCTATCTGAATGTAAACAACTTAGCCTGTTAAAGATCAATCACAATTGTATATCACAAAGATTCCTTTATTTCTTGGAGATTCATAAAGAATGAAAAAGTGTTATGTTTCCGTAAACTTACACGCCGGAGAGGAACGCCAACCGTCCCGTGAATTTATGCTGGTATCATGACAAATTTCCATCGCCAGCGCATCATTAATTTCCAGATCCATGAGTTTGAAATTGGATTCAGATTTTCAAACGTCAAGCATAGATGCACAAAAAATGAGCAAATGTAAATTCCATGTGCACAGAAAGAACAAAAAGGGAAATTTAACTTACAGACTGCCATTAATAAGAATCTAGGATGAAATGTCAATTAAGATGTCTCTTAGAAACAATCGCTTCTAACAGAGAAAGAAGATAAAAGAAGATTGTGGAAGGATTAGATTGTTTGAGGGTTCCGTGAGGTGCATATATATACCAAATGCAATCGCAACCGATTGATAGGATGACCAAGTAGTGTGCTGCTTAGATAACTGGATCGTCACTGCGCGATCAAAGAGAAACGAAGAACACAAAGGGGTTCGCATCACAACTGATTAGGGTTTCCGTAGAAGCTTGTGGTCGATGGGCCGCAGACTAAGCGCAACACGAAGCCCACGTGAAGCCCGTTCGGACAGAACAAAGCTTTAGTGAAATGGTGCGGATCCGACGTGTCAACGCGGTAGAGCTCCTATTTCCGACCTGGCATCCGAGCTGGCAGCCTCAAGAAGGATACAATGCTTCTTTTATATATAAAGATATAAAGATATTGCATTTGCATAAATATTTGTATATAACAGGGTTGAATTGCACGATTAAAAATTTGAAGCTAACTTAAAAAGCAACTTTGCAAAGTAAAACTTTTAGGGACACACTAAAAATAATATAAAGTGAAGGGACCTATACTGAAAGAATGAAAACTTGACACGGATCTGAGTTTGGAGATGATGAGGTTCACGGTACACCGGAGTAAAGATCAAGGCGACGAGTGGAGCTTCAACGAGGCTACCGGAGGTTGTCTAGGAGATCTGGGAGCATGAAAACGGACATCAATATCTGAAATCGAGAAAACAAAGAGATGCGGCGGAGATAAGCTTGGGTCTCGGAGGCACTGATCAGGAGATGTAACGACTTGATGACCACCGTCGTTGTGGATGAGATCTGAGAGCTCCAAAAAGTGTTCGACATATGGAAGAGATGCGGCGGAGGGGATCGGTAATGCAAAGCTAACTTGTAGTCTTGTTCCATTCTTTGAACTAACGTGTCATCACGTCTAGATTCCGACGAAAGTTAATACTCTTTTAATTTTTCTTGATTCTTCTTTGTATTTGGCAATTTCTAAACTCATTTTATTATTGTTCTCAGAATAAATATATTCTCATGTAGACAAGTTTCTGGAGAAAATTGGAGAAGAAAGAGAAACAATAACGGGGAAGAAGACTTTGTATTGATCAATAAATTCTCACGTGTGAAAACAATTCAAAGGAGACAATGACAATTCGGTGAATACGTTACTTGATCAAGAGTGTTATGTCTTTTCTAGAAGACTTGCATAGGGTCAAAAAGTGTACTGACCCACTCGGCTAATAAAAACTTCGTCTGACCCAAAACACAAATTGAAAATTCGAAAGTAACCCACTTTACCAATATTTTCACGCGTATACTAACAGGTATTTGTAAGATAAATCATATTTGCCTACGAAGCACCTAATTTCAAAATATTTCAACATATTGTAACCAAAAATCAACCAAAAAAAACTTAACATTTTATCTTTAAAACTATTAAATATTTCTTTTTATGTATTGATATGAAATGTTTTTGTTTTATATTATTTTACCAACGATTTTTTTTCTTTTGCTAAAGGATTTTACCAACAACTGTTGATTCTTCTCTCTTTTTAAAATAAATTTAACTGTAGCGAAGAGGAAGAACAAACAAAGAAACTTTAAATATTACATTGATACATCAACAAAAATATTAAATTTATATTTTCAAAATAAGATAACATTTTTAAAAATAAATAGGTAAATATATATTGTTACTTTAATTTTTATTTGTAAAACAGGTTCTTATCCAAAAAGTAATGTTTAAATGAGAAAACTGATTATTTTGTTTCTAGTTAATGCATATTCAATTAAAATGTTAAATAACAAGTATATAATCTTGATACATCATCCAGATACACTTTTTGTATTTAACTGATAACCAACCCACCAAAATCCCTCCAAAAAAAACGAAGAAAATAAATTGATAATGTCTTTGTTCAAAAGCTACAAATGTCTGGAAGAAAAGAAAAACAGTTGGGGCAGGTTTGACCATCCCTCCAAACTTAAAAGAAGAAACGTCGCATAACCATATTGATCAAACATTGATCAAACATATTATTAAGAAAATCTAGAAAGAAACAAAGATTAGACAAACAAAATAAAGAGATATATATTAAAAAGTCTGCCAAATTGACCAGAGAAGATAAATGTCAAATGAAGGAAGATGTTTTAGCCTTTCTAATTTATATAAAAAAATAACTTAAGGGCATCATATCCTTAAAATTTTAATACAAACCAATCCATCATCTTTGTGGGTCTATATATATATATATATATATACACACACATGCTTGCTTGTTCCATTTACATATCCTTTAATCCTAGTTGTTTGCATATTATAAAGTTTTGAAAAATGGAGATGAGGTTCTTATTATGTAGCAGCTTGACTTTGGTATTCATGTTGGCTTTGGGTGAAGCAGCTGGGGATATAATGAGATGGAGCAGAAAGGAGATGGTGGAGATGGCTGGCTACGGCGAAGACAAACTCTCCTCCGTCCTTGTCACTGCATCTCTTCTCTCTTCTTCCTCCTCACCTATTCCTGGTAAGTATTGTAAACAAGTAGCAATGAGTAGATTAGTCCATGTCATGGTGTTAGTCTCTTCTCACTTCTTATACATATAGGTGCTACAGTTGGCATCAAGTGCCACACTGGATATAGGAAGAGATCTAAATGGATCAAAGCTGTCACAAATGCGTTGGGACAATTCACCATTGATCTTCCTTCTCATCTCCATGCAATTCATGACCTAGAAAAGGCTTGTTCCATCAAACCACTCTCTGTTCCTAAACCATATCAATGCTCTCCCACCAAGACTCAAAGAGGCATTAAACTCGTTTCCTCATCCAACGGTTTGCGAGTCTACACAGCAGGCAACATTACCTTACACAGAGGTCCATGTAAATAGAGATTTTAGATTGATGTTTGATATTTTTCTATATGGTTCCTTCTCTCTTATTGAGAGAAAGAGAACTTAGTCTATTTTTGTATATAATGTTTACTTCATTCTCAAATCTTTTTGCTTGTATTGGGAAGACTATGATTTACTTTTAGATTGTCATGATAATTGCTAATCACTCAACAAGGTGATAGGAGAAGAGAGATAAGTAGTATTGCTTCAGTATCTTAAAAACATAATTTACAATCCAAACGAGATAACAAACACACACATCTCTTCTTTAATTGAAGCTTCAGTTTCATTTTCTTATAGTATGTACACCGAAGTTAAGACCATATTCTTTTGATATCTTCCTTCCCAGAAGCATCTTGTTCCTCTACTGGACATGATATTCAACATGGCTTGTGTACACGGCTGCACAACATATCATCATAGCACACATAAATATAAACTTTGTCTCGATGTTTTAACTGTTTCTATTTCTCAAAAGACACTGATACAAACCTTCTCCGTAAGTTTGCCTTTCTGCATCGTTTTGACTCTTCATTCAAGATCGCCAATGCGTTCTCCTTTTCTCTCGCCGCAGCTTCCCTCTTTGCCTTCTTTGTCTCCACTTCAATTGCTTTTGTTAGAGCATGCACCTTCTTCAACAACATCTGTGTACATATGCATATTAACTTCCAATTAAGTAAGGTTTCATATTGTCAAAGAGATGATACAAGCACAAGAAGGTGCAGTGTACCTTGATTTCCTCATTTTTGGCATTTATAGTACCCTCTTTACTCTCACAGATTTTCCTTAGAGAAATTACTTCCTTCTGAAGCCTGTCATACAAGAACCCTGAAACCATATCTTCATTTCCATCTTCCTCAGCTTTCCTTTGTTGTTCTTCTTCTTCTTCATCCACATTAGTTACTCCGTTTGATGTAACCTTTGAGTTCTCTTTTCCATCTCTTTCTTCACCTCTGTTGATCGGCTGATTTAAAGCATGGATTCTACCAGTAAGTGAGCCTCTTGGCTGAGAAGTAGATCGTTTCTTTGATCCACCACCACCAC